>NC_064444.1:9233218-9833218 GCF_023343835.1 Lagopus muta
GCTTTCCTGATAAAAGCCTGTTATTCTTTTTCTTTTCCAAGAGGAGAGAATCCTACAGTGTTGACAGTGTAAACAATCTTGCAAGTGGTGACCAGTTGTTGATAGTGCAATTGTTGATTGGTGATCTGAAGAAATTACCAAGCTCAAAACTGAAAACCATATAAATCATACTACAATTATACTCCAATTACTGTTCGTGCTTTTATGAGAAACTTAGCATCACCTATTTTTTGTTTGCTGTCTGGTGCCCTGGAGAATGCAATAAGGTTCTTGCTTGAGAAGGGAAATAATGAGTCCACTTGCAGCAGGGTATTGCTGTTTTTCTTCCCTTTTTTAAATCTTATTTCTGAGCTTGACCCAGTAGAATTTCATGGAGAACAAGGTAAAAAGGCTATCAGTACAACCCAAACACTCCCTAACGTCTGGTAAACTCTTACATTCTGTATAGCCATAGAGTGTGCTCTCAGCTCATGCTCTGCCTTGCAGTTCCACACTGCTGATCAGTTGTGCTGGGAGGGAACTGTGGAGGCAAATATTTCTGTGACACCTCAAGTATTGGGAAGCAACCTGAGGGAAAATTAAGATTTTTCTGATGTGATGAGACAGATAATGCATAATAAATTTGTATCTACCTCTGGAATTTGGCAGACTGAGGCAGACCACCAAGTCTTGTGTCACAGGGAAGCCTTGGTTCAGAACCACGCTTGTTGCCATCAGTCAGTGGAGTGTCAGGATTAGATCGCATGTATGGACAACACTGACAGGCCTTTCATGCTATAAAACTAGTCTTCTGTACCTCTGTAAATGATGGCTGTTTTCCCAGCTAGATGAATTCGTGGAGAATTATTTGGTATACGTACACTGTTTCCACACTTGTTTGCTGCATGCAGAATTTGTGGCTGGTGAGTGTAAAGCAGGGAGTCCTAAGACACCTGGGAAGCAACTGATAGCTGTGCACAGCTCTCTTGCTTCTTGGGGCAGTCGAGCTATTGACAAGAAAAGAACTTAAGAGGAGTTATGGCTTCCTTAGCTCTAGAAAGCAAGCTACAGATCAGAAGAGACCGGTGCTCAGGTGTTACACTTGTGATTTTTAGATGCTTAGGTGCGTGGTTTTAACAAAGACACAATAGTGACGTTTTTATGATTCTCTTTTCTAACTGTTATATTTTTATTGCTTTCCAAGTCTTACTTTCCTGACCTTTGTTTGATACCCCTGATTTGAAGAGAGACTCGGAGAGCAAAAAGATGCAGTTTCATGTGTCATTAATTCCTTATTGCCTTGGTATTTATCTATCTCTTGATACTGTTCTTTCAGTGCTTAGTTTGGATAACAGGATTGTAAATCCCGTTTCTCCTGCCCCTCCAAAACTTATGGATGGTATAAACACTTTTGTATCCACATTGCTAACATCCATACATCAGATGTGACAGCATTACTGAGGAATATAGTGAGGCTGTTTTCATTTGACTGTGTTAACGTAATAGAAGAACACGTTTGTGCACTGATGAGCAATCTACTCTTGAGTCAGTGCCTCCAAAATCATTACCTTGCAACATAGTGTAATTATGCCAGTTGTCCACCATATATTGGTCTAGAATGTTTGTTTTTAAATATGTAAGGTATTCATCTTAATTTATAAACTACTTAGGTCTATTGGTATCACAGGTATCCAGAAAAATGATATTTAGTCAATAAGCAAAGAGAAGCAAGAACAAAAGAATTAAGAGTGTAAATGCTATAGAGTGGATAGAATGACATGGAAATAGAGAAGATTCCCCCTGTGAATGTGGTAACTGAATTTGTACTGGTAATTAAAGAAATCAGGAGGTACCTGAGATTGGCAGGGCAAGAGCCAGGGGAAGCCTTTATCATCTTTAACATCATTTCTTATAAGAAAAAGGCTTTAGCATCCTACTTTCTCGTAGGCTTATAGTGTGTCACTGTTACAGACAAAAGCAAGACAGATATTAAAGATCAGACCTCTGCACTCCCTTTTCTTCCTGCCAAGTCTATCTGTGGAGGTCTGAATGACTGCAGTCTATGTGCTGAAGTTCTGCAGTGGCAGGAGACTGGGCTGCTCTTGAGCCAGTGAGGAGTAATTTTCCAAGCAAGAAAACTCAGATGTTTTCACTGATCCAGCTCCCTGAATTTGCAATGAGTGTGTCAGCTGCCTGTGGATGCCTGGGGAACACTCCAACAGGAGAGACCGAGATGTTTTCTGGCAAAAGGAGGAGGAATACTGGGGATAGAGGAATACGAACATGGGGGAAGTAGCAGAAGTGGAAATTCACTGAGCAAGTAGCCTGCAGTCTGAGGAGATTCATGGTATGTTGTTTTCATGGTGATCATGAAGAATTTTCAGCCGGAACCCATTTTGGAAGCAGAAATGTGTGCACGAGTTTGCTCACCTGTATCTATCCCAAGAGACTAACTTTCCTTGTTTTTCCTACACAGCTTCCTTGTCTCTGTTGTTAGATATATAACTAAGAATTTGCTCTCCTTCAACCTTATTTTGCTTTACCACAGTTTTCCTTTGTCCCCTAGGTTTTTTAAATTCAATTTTGAAAGAACCTCATTGTTTCTCTTCCTGTCATCCCTCCCTACATACTCTCTCTTTTTCTGGGATCTGCATGATTTGCACCACAGATCAGAATCCCTGGCAGTGGTGCAAGTTCAGTTACCTCTCTGAGGCTTCCTTGCAGCAGGGCTGTTGTTATGCCCATTGTGGCAGGTTTCTGTTGGGAGACCTCAGGTTAGCCTAGGGATTTCAGGTATCGCATCCTTGAGCTTGGGTGCTGAGGTACCATCTCCACATTATGTAGGGCAGGGGGTTATCAGCAGAGTTGCTTTTCAGCTCAACTGTTAGGAATCATGGGAAGCATGTGTTGGATGGCTGTGGTGTGGAACGAGCTGAATATGGGACAAGAATCACTGCTATAGAAACCTACAAGGTTGCAAAAAGATAGTATTCCCTTAAAACATAGGCTGGAAATGACCTCTTTTACTTCACTGTAGTTGTCTTTGTTTCTTCTTCACTACAGGAATATAATATATGGTATAAAACCTGTTTGCTGAAGCCATTTCACTCACTTCACTGGGACAAGATTTTTTCCATAGTGTTTAAAAATGGCTCACATAGCTACAGTTCTGCAGATGTACCTGAGTGTGAAGATGAAATAAACTTGGCCTCTGAATTATAGATCAAACTGTATTGTACACCTAACTAATGCGTCAAGGAGAAACTAAAATGTTGAAATAAGTGAGCCATTTATTGCAACACGACCAAAAGGCAGAACAGTGAAGCCTAACCTTTACAAAAGCCCAGCTTGCTTTAGTAGTTTTATACTTTCTAGATAGAAAGAAATCCATTCATGCACTTCAGTAGACGCTGGTCTTTTATAATCTTTCACTTGTTCTTAAATAGGAATGAAATTTATTAACTTCTGTGGATGCACCCAAAAGAGTGCATCCCGGAGTGACTGCATTAAGGATTCAGGTATCTGTCATAGCTTTGAATTGTATTCTCACTATCTATGTAGAGTAACATTAACATTGCATTATGAATTGTAGTGGAAGCATGTTCAGTTCGAAGTTGTTATTTCATTTTTGTTGTCATATATTGATAGCGTTTAAACAATGTTTGCATCTTGTAAATATTTGCAGCAGTTCTTTAAATTGCATAATGCTTAGAGTACTTTTCAGAGCTCTAGTATGTAGAAACAACTTTGTATCAGTAAAGAAATCCTATGTGTTTGCATCTTCTAACAGCAGAGTGTTCAACTGTACCTGCAGAGTAGAAAAAGACCAATTAAGATTCCTGAAATTTTTCCCTTGCATGTTTTTGTTCTACTGCTGAACGTGCTACTAAACCAATCCAGCATACCAGCAAACGAGATGTGAGGAGGCCTATTGAACACAGAATTTTCACAGTAAAACAGCACAAATTTTAGTTCAGTCATCTCTTTAACTATTAAACTGTGAATAACCCTCTGGTCTTTTCCGTAACATTTGTAGCCATATAACGTGATCAACAAAATCAGGAATATTAAAGGAATACGAAGTACAACAAGATTCTCTATGTGAATCCAGTCGTTACACTGGCTTTTCCAAATGCTCGTTGGCAGCGTGTGGTTAGTTGTGTTTTAGTGCTGTGTGTGGATTCTAGGGGAGGCAGCTGCATTGCATGTACGGTGCCATAGGGTCACTTCATTGGTCTCAGTTTTCACAACATAAACTGGTGTCATTAAATAGAAAGGATGTCTAAATTTTTACAGAATAGCTATAGCCAAATAATTTTGTGACTATTTGTTCAAAGTGGTGAACAGAAAAGATCTACTTCTTAACGTTCTTGTTATATTTTAAGGGAGGCTCTTAATGTTTTGTGTATGCTGTTCTGAATGGAAGGAGAGGGACAGCCATTGTTGTGTGGCTTTGAGCATACATAAGCGTTGTAAAATTCAGTGGCTAATCTGAGTGTGTAAAGAAACTCGTACATCCATAAGCAAAGCTGATTTCTGTTTTGTTAAAACCAGACCATCAGAGGCTGAGATGGACGTTGTGAAGGCTACAGAAAGTTTTGTACATCCAGAAGAATCCCTAGTCATCCCAATTCTGAGTGCTGGATATATGCAGACAGCTATGTAGGGTCACGTTCACGTGTATTGCACAAAGCTAACTGCTCGTAGCCATTATGCTCTGATATTAAAATTACTTAGAAGCAGCTTTTATTAAAATATTTCTCTTGAAATTGTATAGATTTTTATAGACTACTCACCCAAGTTCTGTAGAAAATTGGAAGCTTTCAGTTGAAAATCTGTTCTATTTAATGGCTGAATCAAATGCCAGCGTGCTAGCAATGGAAGCCCTGGCTCTATGGCATGCTGGTCCTTCTGCTAAGCCAGGATCTTCCCTAGGGCCATCTGCCACAGCTGGCCAGCTCCATGCTGCAGAGCAAGGTGATGTGGGGGCAGTGGGAGGTGTGCCTGACCAACACCAAGGCTCAGACCGTGGCTTCTCTGGGAGTCTTAGTTCTTTTGAGAAGTGCTTGGTTTCTAACTGTGTTTCTCTGCAAGGTTGTTGCAGTTTTCCTCAGAATGATTTTGTATTTCCTCTGCCTTTGAAGGTTTTTCACCTCACAGTATCTATGTAAATTATTTTTCCTAAAAAGTCATTTTCATAAGACTTATTTTCTGATCTTCAGCATTGGGAAATGCAGAGAAAACTACGGATATAAAACAACATGTATAAATAGAACTAAAGAAACGATTAAAAAAAAAAGAAAACTAAGTCTTCAGGTTTATGATAAACGTTCTTGGTCAAATGAAGCATAACAGGATTTTTCATTGTCACTATTCTTTTTCTGGGAATGTAGAGTAAAGCCACACTTCCACATCAGAGATGACTACGCGGTTTCACAAATGTAACTATCCTTTCTCTGCTGTGTGTGCCTGTAGGAAGCTGAAGCCATTTCAATGATTTCTCTTAGGCCACTGAACCTCCATTTGATGGCAATAACTTCTTGGTTACTACAGCCCTGTGCTGGAATCAAGAGCAGTGACCTGGACATGAAAGGCTCTGCATCCCATTCCAGGCCCCAGGTTGCTGGTCTTGGCCCATTTTAATTTTCCTCTACAAGCAACAACTTCTGCCTCTGGAATTACTGCCTGAAACAGGCAGCAAAGAAATGATTCTGCTGCTCATATATTTCCACTTAGGTTCAGTGATTGGGATCACATTGGGCAATGTGTGGTGAACTGAGAGGCTCGTTCTGCTTTTCGTAATCGTTCTCTGTGATATAAATGTTACAAAAGTGCTGTGTATTCCAATTAGATTTAAACAGTAACTCTAGCAGGGAGCAACTGCTGTGCACTCACAGGATAAATCAGCTTTCCTACTGAGCTCCATAGTATATTTAAAATAAATAAATAAAAAAATTCAGTAATCTCTATAAAAAGCATATATTTTTTTTCTGACTATCTTGCTTAGTCCTTCCTGTTCTTATGCCTCAAGGATAATGAATTCCTTTGACTCCATGCAAGATGAGATTCCTTCTAATTGCCAAGAGCCTTAGCCAGTAGCATCTTGTCTCCATTGCTGTTCACAAGCAGACAACGGAACCAAGATCAGCTTATCAGCATTGAACTCTACTTCTGCAGCCTCCCTGTGTGATGTTGGGCAAGTCATTCCTCTTTATAAGTGGGAATAATTATGCTTTTGTTCTTTGTCTACCTCAGGTGGAAAACCTTTGGACCAGAGATTTTTATTTTTTTTTTTTTAAATCTTCATGATTGCAGTGAATCTAGCACTGAATTCCACTTGGGGAGAATTATCATGGAGCAGAACCAAATCTGATTTGTTACAATTATTTTTGTTGCTATCTGAGTTATAACTGAGTGTGAACTCATGGGATTTGGCTCGTTAGTAAGTGGAAAAGATCCATTTTGTGTAACTGATTTCAGCAGATAACGTACGCACACTTGCCACAAGATGTGTATCTGTACACTATATATCCCCTACTACAGGAATACACCCATACATCCCTTCACTGCAAGAAGGCTATGGAGTTGCTCAAAGGTGTGGAGAGTAGAGCGATGAAGCCAGTGAAGGGACTAGAAAATGAGAACTATGAGGAGCAGACGGGTTTGTTTGCTTTGGAGAAGAGGAGGTGAGCTCATTGCTCTCTACAGCTACTGCAAGGAGGTCTCTATCTCTGATGACAAGTGATAGACTGAAAGGAAATAGTCACAAGTCTCCCCTACCAGAGGAGGCTTAGACTGGACTTCAGGAAAAATATCCTCTTGGAGAGGGAAATCAGCATTAGTATAGGCTGTCCCAGGAAGTAGTGGAGCCCCCACATACTTAAGAGATGGGTGGATGTGGCACTAAAGGCTTAGTAGTGAGACTGAACAGGTGAGGTTGATGGTTGCACCTGGTGATTGTGAAAGTCCTTTCCAAACGAGATGATCCTATAATTCTGTGTATACAAAGTGTATCTTGTCCATCAAGATGAGCTGCCAGGAGAAGGCACTCCACAAACCAGCTTGTGACGAGTGATATGGCACTGTCAGGCAAAAGATGAGCCAGGTCTGAAGGTTTTTCACACTTAGCAGAACAATCCAGGACTGCTGTTTCTCCTGTGGTGCAACAACAAAATGCACTTTTCACTCAGCTAGCTAGAAATACATATTTTAACATTGTTTAGGTATCTTTGCATCTCTTGCTACTGTAAAGTGAGTAGAAATGACCTCAGGAAGGCATACTAAGACCTGAAGCTTGCTTGTGCAATGCTTTGACTGATAATGCAGTCATAGCCAAAAGGCCCAGACAGCCAACTGTGCCTTTCTGTGGGCTCCAACCTGCCCAAAAAGAGAACAGATTTAATTAAGGCTATTATTGATGTAGCACTGCATAATGATTTACCCCAAGTGAGAGGCAAAATCTCATTTGTTGGAGGTTAATATAACTTTGTATGTTTGAAAGGCTTACAGCTCTGTCTGTTAAATGTAATAACTGAAATTTTGTATCTTCAAGCCTAAGTTGTTCCAGGCATAAAATGAAAACCAACTCTATATTTACTCAGACCGTTTCCATTGTTTGAATCCCTTTATGGGTACATGAAAGAAAGTCTGATGAAATGAATTATAGATATCAAAAAACAGCAAGAGTTACATGCATTACAGATTTTTATATTGTATAAAGGGAGTCTTGTGAGTTGAGCCTGACAAAATCTTTTTTTTTTTCCCATTTTTTGCCTCTATTTAAAAAAAAAAAAAAAAAAAAAAACAACCAAAAAAACCCCACAACCAAACCACCTAACCATTGCATATGAAATTGAGATCAGGATAAAGAATTGTATTGAAAATTATTTTTTCACACTCAAAATAGAAAGGACTGTGGGCAGCAGGATGCCCAGTGCAATGCAGAAAGTGGGTAGCAATAAATAATGAAATTTTACAGGTACATCATTCTACAAAATACATCAGTGGGACAGTAATCTGGAAGTCTATGCAACTAATGCTAGTTTGTCAGATTGCCATGTGAGGCATGCAGTGTTGCAATGAACTAAAAACCCTGTAAAGTGCTACCAATTAACAGGGAAACAGTAATGCACTTTGAGAAATGGACATCTAGTATATATTTTTTCACAAATACTTATGATCTTTACAGGTGATTGTAATGTCTGCACCAGGAGTAATGATGGCTCAATGATTTTGCCTTCCCAAGAAGCACAGTAAAATAAATGGTTATAAAGGCTTTCTAAAATCAATTTAGATGAAGACTTAATATTACACAATTAAAAACATTTCCATTTGTTATCATGTGATGAAGTATCTTTGAATCGTTAACTTGGTGTTCTGTGCATCCCAAGGTGATTTCTGATAACTACATTTTTCTCTAAGTTTTGTATTGTCTTAATAAAGTGGGTCTTTTTTTTTCTCTGAAGATAGATTATATCTGCCTTAAACAGGAGGAACGGGTAATTTTGTAATTATCCACTTATTCTTAATGTAGAACTCATTTACTGCTATGGAGTTGTCTGTTTCTGGTTTATTTTCTGGAAGTAACGGGAAAAAAGGAACAAAGTCAACACAATGAAAATCTGAAAGCAAACAAGCACTGCAGTATGATTAATGTTTAAAGGAAAACTGTTGGATAGTGGTGTTGAGCTGATTATAAGCATGTCTAAGGAAGTAATTTTTCTCTTTAAAGTATGCATCACCTTGGATTTGCAATACTGTTAGTTTTATGTCTTGCTTATTTAACTGAATAGTCTTTAGAAAGGAAGAAATGCTTGAAAAAACTCTGTAAGAATTGGTTTGTTTAAGTACTGCTGAAATATTTATTTTAGAAATGTTTCTGATTATTTAGCCCAAGATCTCAAGCCATGCTTCAGGTTTATATTCTTAAACTCTTCTTGGTTTAACTGAAAAGCACAAACTGAAGTCAGCTAGTTCTGTCACTGTGATGTGCTGATGTTCCTCCTTGATCAGATGCAAGGATTTCCCTGCAGGCTCTCTGGAGTTTGATGCTGAGTCCTTCTGCTCCCAAGATTCTTAGCAGTAGCTGTTTAGGCAGCCATGTTAGAGACCTGTGGGATGCAGCTGCTGATGCACTTTGTTACTCTAAGGAGGTATGAAGGCGGTTTTGATGCTCTTCAGCATGCAGGCTGACTATTTAGGGCCAAGGTAAATGAGGCTAGGTTCAGAACGAATTCTAGATGATGGCTTCCTTGCCAGATCATTCTTGACTGACTTGACTGGCTTGAAGCTAGTTAAGACGAACAGCACAATTTGTCTGAGGGCCTTAAGTGATGTTTTGTAATGAGACAAGCAGAGAAAAAAAACTTCCTCATGACTTAGGAAGGCAAGTGAAGGGGAATGGTGAGGCTTCCTAGACCAGAGGCTCCTGATGGTCTGTTGATTTCGGTACAATGAATGCAGGATGAGCAATGATGTTGGCCCTGCTTTGGGCACGTGGTGGAGCTAGAGATTTCCAGGGGGTGCTTGACCTGAATTCTTGGTGGTTTTAAGAATAAATCAGGCTGCTGGATTAAGAAAGTAGAGGAAATCTTTTAAACTGGTGGTGGTGAGGTGTCAGATATGATTAACACAAGCTGTACTGGGGAGAATGAAAAGCAGGAGGAGCAAGGAGGAAATGAGGGAAGGGGAAGAGACTGTTGTCTGAGAGGATATAAGAGGCCAGTGATGCCATGTTCCTGTTATCCAAACAGGCTGCTGGGTTAGCTTTGCTGTGTGACGGTGCTCTCATTAGCAAGGGTAGTAGATTCCTGGTAAAATTAGATACTGTAAAATCTCATTATGCATTTTTCTTATTGGTTTTCATACATCTGGAGTATTATTCCAGATCAATCTGCCTATATTTACTAAACCAACACTTGAATGTTTTCCTTCAGAAGTAAACATTTCTGCCTTCTGTAGAGGTAAGTTTTTGTATAGTTTTGTTATGCTTGGATTAAAGATAGAGGCTTCTTTAAACACTGTTAGCTAGAGGTGTTATTTCAGGAGTACTGGCACATTCAGATACAAACAAAAGACGCTACAGACCTCGATATCTAAGAGGAAACTTGGAGACAATGAAAAAAATGATGAACTGGAAACCTTCATTATTACTTTTTCTTCAAACCAAAAGAGAAATTTATCACAAAACTTGACAGTGTTTCTAAAGCTTGAGCTATCCTCTTTAAAGTATGCATTTTTCACTCCTTCACCATAAAATCTCCAGAAATATTCTGTGAAATAGGAACAGTCAGCTTGCAACTGCAGTGTCAGTCCAGTTTCATGGATAGCTAGCTGTCTAGCAGGAGGTCACAACGGCATGCAATCAAAAAAGACATCCCAAGCTGTTATCCTGTTTCCTTCGAAGTATAACACAGACTGCAGCTGTCAGAATTGCACATTGTATTCTCAGAGAGCAGATAAGTTAGGACCAAAATGCTTCTGTTTTTGAGAACTTAAATAATTAACTGTAGATATTTGATAATATGCTGTGTTTCTGACTATCCAACTTTACTGGGTCCATGTAGGAAAAGATAAACAGGTCTAAGTATTACAGATTTTTTCATTTGACACGTTCCATGAATCTTGTTACAAATTGAAACGTACTGGATATAAAAATAGGATAAAATTATTTTTGTAAAAGTGGTATCAGTCAATTTTAATGCATCCAATTAACACAAGATTTTCTCAGGTATTAGTGTTCTTTTAATGAATATGAAGTATGAATAACAACAGTTGCTTTTACTAAGTACTAGTATGACTACTACTGTAACTTGGGCTTCTTTTAAAGAAAGGCATTTCCTCATTTTAGGAATGTTTGTAAGGACAAGGCTTGCAGAATAATGTAATCTAAGTGCCAAACCTGCATTGTGCCTTTACTTGTTTGAATGAGTGAACCTGCAGAGAATGCTTCCTTCTCAAAATCTGGCATTTTTACAAAAATTACAACAATTTTGCAAGGAGTTTCATTTCACTTGACATTGTTTTTGCAGTGCTTTAGTGAATAATTCACGCTGAAATAGGTGGGATGAGCTGTGCTAGAAGTTGGTATGGCAGACCTTGTAGTTGTGGTAATTGAGACTGAATAATTGATAAAAATCATTTTAACTTCTTGCCCTAACTTTGTGGGTTGCAAATATTGTGCTGTAGGCACTGCATTCACCCTTTGTTAGACTAAGTGGCTAAGAGCTTTTGTTTTTACTCTCTTTTAGAATTAGAATGCAACATGTGCCTCAGTGTTCAACACTACAATAAATTAAAATGGAACAACACAGCCTTATGATCTGAGCAGTAAGATCTTAGCTCACTTGTGGGTCTCACAAGCCATTGCTATTTAGTGTTCTGCCTGTTGCTGACGTGCAGTGTACAGATGTGTGTATTGTGCTGAATGGCTGAAGTCAGAATACCATCAAAGTTATGGTAATGTTTGTGATTACTAAATGCTAAACTATGAGCTACTTTTGTAGCTATAATGCTATTATCTATAAACTTACCTATAAACATCATCATAGAAATGGCCAAAAGTGTTTAAAAAAAAGGTAGGACTGTGTAATGTCAGACAAAGAGACAGCTACAGAAACAGAAGTACTGAGCAGCAGTGTGTGCAAAGCAGAAACAAGAAAAGAACAAAAAAAGCTCCTTATGTTTATTTTTTTAATTGAAAACTATTCAGCATCGACTCTAAAGCAGTATGTCTTTCCTTTCTTACTAAGTTAATGCTTCTAAGGATTTTTCATAGCTCTTTGCCAGTCTAAGTCATTTATAATTACCCTATTTACCATGTCCATTAACATGTAGTCACTGCAAGACAACCTTAGTGTATTAGATGTCAAGAAAAATTGCCTGCTATTAAATATCTATTACAAGGGTAAATGTTCTTTAATTAAAGCACAAAGGAAAAAAAGATAGTTGGCTGGCATTTAGTAAAATATTCATAACAGGTTGTCATGCTCCAGTCAACAAGGAGTCAAGAAGAAATGAAAAGAATCCTGTTTAACTCCAGGTCACAGAAGAGAGCTTATTTCCGGCGTGCAGTGCTGATCTATTCCTGCTTCCTATATATGCAACATTTGAAAGGCAGAATGGTTTGATGTATTGTGCAGTTCTGCATTAATGTGCTTTATCAATGAAAAATACTTCAGCTTAACTTACAGCTTAACCAATGAAAAAAAGAATAACCAAGTTCTGAAGCAAGCGTTGCTGCCAGGTCATCATGGGGACTCGAGCAGCATCAGGTGCAGACAGATCCCTCCTGGAAACCATTGCTTCCTTGTGCTGACAGGAGAGCAGCGAGCATATGGTGATATAGGGGACCAAAGGAAGTCTGCTAAGTTTATTTTTGTTTAATATTATTTCACATTGCGGCCTTTCTTTTACATAAAACAAAGGATTAAATTCAGGAGCTGATGAGACAGCTCAGATTTCTTGAGTAAATGTACGAGCATCTGATGTATATGCTCATTCTTTATCCTTCACATCGTTACTTTGTCCCTTAGATTACGTGTTGGGTAAGGCTTTTACTTTGTTCCTAGTTGTATTCTGATCAAAACTACATTACAAATGACTTCTTCCTCTCTGACCAGAAGTGAATACAGCAGCAACCTGTCATTAGGCCAACATCATTTGGATTTTAGTAGAAAGTGTAGATTTGAATGTTAGTAATGGAAATACTATTGGTTGGTCATCTAAAAATGATAAGATGCAAGTCTGCTCGGAGATCTGAAATGATGTAATTTCAGCAGGATGGATTAGTTTTCAAAACTTTGAAAGTACACGAAAGTGCAATTATTCACATGATTTTGCAGATCTTGTATATTGCCAATAGATATTTTTCTTGTGTGTGTATGGTAGGAATCGGTCACCAACTTTCAAATCTGTAGGTGGTAAAGAGAATTAAGACTGTTGTGATTCTTCCTTTTGCATTAAGATGTGACCTACTTGTCCATTCCAGTTGCATGTTAGTCTTGTTCTGGCTTAAAAAACAAAACAAAAAAAACCAACCCAAACAAAACAGTGCTATTTTTCTTTGCCTACCCTATTTAAACCTTCCTCTTAAGATACATCCCTGACAACTGTCCCCATTTCTCAAGCTTTGAAAAGAAGATGGTTATAGTTTCCCAACCGCAATCTGTGCAGTTTGAAAACAAGATACTGCTCTGTCAAAAGAAGTCTTCCTTTTTGAAAAGCAAAAGAAAATTGTCTAGCTGGAATTTAAACAAGGGCAGGGAGTGAAGCATTTGTTTGTTATATGAAGTCTGGTGAGTTTTGATAATGAGTCCCTTAAAATGTATGATATTGAAGCTTTTCTAATTCCAGGCAGATAAGAAATAATAGTTACATATTTCAGCTTCAAAGACAAAGGTAACCTTTTATCACTTACTTTAAGAATCTTCTTAGTAAAACGTGTTTGAAGAATGTGGAATATTATTTAAATAATAAAAAAAAATCATCTTTGAATAGCAGTTTTTTTTAATTGCCATAATCAAAGTCCAAACACGTTTCCCTTCATGCTTTAAATAGATTCTCTTAATGACAGGTTTTTCCTTAATGAGGAATAGAACAAAGGGAACCTGTATGTGTTGGTGTGACTTCAGTGTGACAAAAGTTCTGATTTTTTTTGACAGCCCCCTACTAGGAAAATACAAGAACTGGAGGTGGTTTAATTAATGTGTAGCTATGAATTGCTAGTTTGCATTTTAAAATAAACATTTTTACATTAGCATCTGAATATGTAATTTAAATAGGAAAAAAAGCACAGAAGTAGTCTTGTGCTGCAGGTCACATCATAATAGTTTTTGATAATACAAACATCTTTTAAAATTGGTCATTCTTGTTGAATTTATGAATCTTTTTTTCTGAATTTTGTGAGATTTTAATAGTTCAGGTTAATTACAAAATTCATGGAGCTTTTTGGAGATATATTCTTGCTCCAGCTGTGCTTTGAGAAGACCTCTAAAAACTTGGAATGGAATTGCTTTCTTCGGAGTGCCTGGTGAGATGCTATATTTCGGTTGTAGGAAAACAACAGTGTTGATGTTTGTAGCTGCTGCTAAGCAGTGCTGTACTGAGCCAAGGCCATTCTCAGCAAAGGGCCCAGGAAGGGAACAGGTTTAGCATATGATATCATGCAGAAGGAGTTTTCAAAGGGATGGGACTCCATCACTCTCATCCACTGCTCGGGGGTCTGGCTGGGCATTGGTTGAGGGGTGGTGAGCAATTACTTGTATTACTTGTCTATCACTTGTTATACATGTCTTCATATATATATATATATATATATATATATATATATATATAATTTGTCAATATTATTATGCTTTGTATTTTCTTTATTTTACTAAATATTTTTATCTCAACACTTGAGCTCTACTTTGTCATCATGGATTTTTCTTTACGCTCTTCCCCATCCAACTGGAAAGGAGGGAAGTGAGTGAACAACTGTGTGGTGCTGAGCGTCTGCTAACTCAAACCACAAGTGGAGAGTGTTATTCAGGTTCACATGCTCAAATTAACCTACATGTAATTGTACTTAGTAGGAAAGGAAACAATAACCCATACTTAATAGTGATTGAATTTTGTGCAATTGACTGGACTTTGAAAATGTTTTTTTTATATGTGGTACTTGGTAGAGAGCATTGTAGGATTTAATAAAAGAAATGACTCTGATATTAATAGCAAAGAAATAACTCAGATAAAACATAAATTTTCATGGCAGGAACAGAACTCTGTGTTTAGTATTGGATCTCAGAACAACTTTAGTAAGTCCTATTTGCTTTCTAAGGAATTATTTATGTTTACCAATCTTGCCAGGTTCTGTAAGACTGTAAAGGACTAAAATTCTTTTGCTACCAAGAAAACACCAGATCTCCTTCTGGTGCAAAATAACAGTAGTACATTCTCCTGCTGTAATGTCTCCCATGCACTTCTCCATGTGATATGCATGGGGAGATGTGGCATGGGCCCCTCTGGTGGGGAAGGGGCTGAGAGCACAGCCCTTTATTAAAGAGAACACCTTGTATTGTGGTTTGCCTAAAATGCCAGCCTGTTGAGCTTATCTCTAGCTCAACTGCTGAAGAATACTTTGAAAAAATATTGCTATAAATACGGCAGCCTAGAGGGATGTAGTTAGCTCAGATTTGTACAGACCAAGGAAAAGGTGAGCTCTCCTCTAAATTCCTGCAGTCCGAAGGTACCCAGCTACTGAGACAATGAAGGGCAGTAAGAAGAACTGGGGGCAGCCCAGATGTTCAGAAATGCCATGTCCAGGAGGGGCAGGGATTGGGCCCTTGGTCTTTGGGATAGGAAAGAATGTTGCACTCCTAAAAGCTGCTTGTTATGCTGTCAGATTTACTTACTTTTTTCAGCTACAGACTGCTCCAAGAATAATTACAGTTTTTAAACAAATAATTATTGTGATTGCGTACTAAGACTGATGGTTTGATACCAATTTAATTGGAGAGGAAATGGCCATCAGCTATTGAATGGCAGGAGTTGCATTTTTATTTTCTTATGCCATACAAAATGCTCTGAAACACAAAAACATATGGACAGAATCATGGTTGTTATCTGAAATGTAGATGAGGCAAGGGCCTAAGGAACATCAGCCCACCCCTCCAGTGGCATCTGCTGGAAAGGTTACTGTGTGGGAACAGTTCTGTAAGAATTTCCTCCCTCCTGCTCCCTTTTCTCTCAGCAGCATCTGGTGCAAGAAAACGAACTGCAATATGAAACGAGGTTCATTATTAAACCGAGATTATAATTTCCACATCATCCTGTCCATTTTCCCCCCTCCCTCTGTTTGATAATAATCTAGTCTCGTAATGAAATTCATGAGGCTGCAGCAACAAAGGAGCTCATGGAAGAGAACAGGAGCTTGTCAGATGGTATAGATTTGCATACTAATGAACATTATGATGTTATTAATATTACAAAAACTTGGTAGTATCCAAATGCCACTGAAATGGGAAATGATGGATCACGATGAGACTTCAAAAATAAATTAAAAAATATAATTCACAATATTGCTACACCTTGCAACTGCTGAAAATAGAAGTAAACCCCTGTTCTTGTAACTGAATTATTTTGATTTGTGTGTCGTTTCAGAAGGTTAATAAATGTAGATGTGCAATATGTTTTACTGTTTGTACTGCATTGGGAAAAAGTACTCGAAGCTTCAATTTTCTTGCAAGTTATGAGAACTTCTCTCATAACAAGTAGTGACTCCTGTTCTATTAGGTCAGCCTGTGGCGTCAGAGGCGCATGGTGGTGGTAGCATGGCAGTAGGGGCTGAATCTTCCCATCAGTATCCACTTACGTGTTGTTGCTGTGCAACAGATGGCAGCTGAGGGGCAGTCTGACACAATGCCATCTGACACTGAAGTGTGGATGAAGAAAAGCTGTGTCACTGAATTCCTCCATGTGGAAAAAAATTGTGCTGATAGACATTCACTGATGCCTGCTAAACACTTACAGATACCAAACAGTGGATGTGAGCACAGCAAGGCTGTGGGTGGTGCTTTTCAGTGATGGTGACAGCGGGTCACCTCTGCTGGTACTGATTGTTATGTGTGGCATGCAAGCTCTTGTTCATTGCTGACAACAGCGCATAGCTAATGGTGCTGACTATGTTGAAAAAGTGTTTTAGTCTATCAAATTATGTTATTGTGTTAAGGAAATAAATAAGAGGCATTACTTTCAGAGCACCTTATAAATAAAGGCTGATCTCAAAAAGTACAATGGATAGGAATTCACAGGATTGCAGTGTTTCTACTGTGCCTCTGACTTCTAAATGTGAACTTAAGACAGGATGCACATTCACTTTTGGTGTTTTCTTGTCTTTGTTATAGGATTCTTGTCTTGACTTCAAACAGTTTCTTTGTCTTTTTATATTTCCTCTTTTTTTTTTTTTTTTTTTTTTTTTTTTAATATATCCATGTTTTTTACTGAGATCAGGACAAGACAAACAAAGCCAAACTAAACCTTCAGCAGCTCACACGGCAGCTTCCTCACCTTATGGACAATTATAGGTATTGATTCAATTTGAAAAGAGTACATGGCACGTGCCAAGTCTCACTTCAAATGACAACTTGAAAAGCAATTTTCTGGGCTCAATTCCCTCTTTGTTCCACTTCGCCTGACAGTGGTGGCTGTGTGGACACAAGGCGCTATCTTAGAGCAGGGCAGTGTGGTCTTCTGTCTGGTCTGCATAGACAGAGATAAATCCTAAGTTGCAGGACAGCAGACAACTTTGCTTCTTGTACACACACCTTTTAATTAAAATGTGGAATGGAGAAGGAATGTGCCTTCTCGGATGCCCTTGTTACATGCAGCATTGTGGTATTTTTCAGGTGTTTCTGGGAAGGATGAGGAGGATTGGGCTTGCACAGCTGCTCTGAGAGGCTTGTTCCACAGCTCTAACAACCCAAGGAATTAATTCAGAGTAAGAGAAGCCTCTGTCAATCAGCAAGAGAGTTATGAAAAAGCTGGAGCATTTCATTGTGTGGGTGTGATTGAAGGTAGCAATGTGTTTGGGAAGAGTTCAGTGACGTAGAGACCATGATAGACTCAAGTACAATTTAGTGGTTGTCAGTGTTTGTGAGTCTAATAAAGCAATTTGTGCTTTCCTCTTGCACTGTGTAACTTATCAGGGTCACCGTGCCCAAGTGAAAGCAGTCTTAAATCTAAGTCAAGAGCAATCCTCTGACAATGCAGGGACAAAGGAACAAGGTGGGCAGCCAGGCTGCTGTGGCTTTGATGTGGCTCATGTGGGAACAGAATGCAGCCAAATGTACCCTCAGGAGGTCTGTGAGCCACAGGTGTTGAAAAGCCCAGCAACATCTCTGCAGATATTTTTGTCTCGTTAGGTTTTAAATAATGAGAAAGCGTTCTAATGTAGCTGACACTGAAAATACCTTTGTTCTTCCAGGGATTGTAAAATAAGAATTTTTGTAGTATTGTCCTATGTTTAGTAGCTGTTGTAAAAACTTGAAAGGTTTGCAGTATCCTTTTTCTCCTCCTAAAACAAAAGGTTTCCACTTCACTGTTAATGTGGATTAATAAATCTGCATTAACTAAAACATGTAGAAAAGTAACAGTTCTGACAGCCTAAATTGTACTCATTTGTGGTGCTTTCTCTCGGAGGGATTCATGAGCGAGCAACAGTACCGTGTAGCTTTGCTTTATCTCATCAAAAACACTTCAAATTTGGAAGAACTGATAGAGCATGGCTGCATTGGAGTCCTCCCCAGTGGCTGCCCAGCTGTGTTGAGTCTGACAGACCATGAGAAGGATGGCAGCACCTCAGCACAGTGCCCAGCAGCTGTGTGCTTCTGGTAGGCATGTGCATGTTGTGTGGCAGAATGGCTTTGCTGCAAACGACTTGTCTCTTGTGTTCATTTCCCTCAGGCCCCTCATTCGTTTAAGGGATGAATACAGCTCAGGTGACTTAGAGTGGAAAGTTGAACTCTGGTGGCAAAGTGACCAATCTGTGTAAAAATGTCATTGTAAGTTTGAGACTGGTTCTCGATTTGCACATCTCTATTAAACAGTGCTAATTTGCCTTCCTCAGCAGTAGGACTAATCCAGTGCTTACTTGCTAGTGTATGCATTAGTGGCCTTTGTTTAAAGCACAGCAGCAGCCTGGCATTTAACAGCACAGTGATTGTTGGACAGCATCGTTTAATGGGAGTCTTGGTAGGATGCAGGAGCTTTCTCACAGCTTTTATGGTGTTCATAAAGCCTACTCTTAAAATCTTTTCCAAGAAACTAGTGACTGCTTTGCAAAAGTTATACTTTGAATCTATTTTTTTGTTTTCTTCAGTGTAGTTCACTGACTGTTTAAGAGAGAAGGGCTGGAATGCCTCCCACAGTTCTCAGCCGTTCTTCTCTAGCCGTAAGCATTCTCAGGCCTGCTAACCAGTCTGTGCTGTTTCTGTGTTCCTGGGAGTGTGGTGCTGAGCTATAACGTCTGGGCTGCAGTGTTGGTTTGTTCAGCTATTCAGGATAATTCCGTTGTGGTGTAAACAGCCCGTTAACATCACTGGGATTTTGATTGTATGGGGGCTGAAGCTTCCTTTTCTTCCTCTTCCATCTTTACCACCAAGTTGTGTTAGTTATGAGCACGCTCATTCGTGCAAAAGAAATAAATCCATTATCTGTGAGACAATCAGTTTCTACAAACTGTAACTATTGGGATCAGAAGCAATATTTTCCAAACAGAAATACCAGTGCAGTGCAACTCTGAATTCTCTCAAATTGGTGTGTAGCTTTAAATGAGGTCATAGCTATGACAGCCTCCATTCACTCTTGTGACAAGCCATGCTGTCCTCCTTTCAAGGAGCCTTAGTCATTGGCTGGAGTGGTGCCATCGCTTCGTCAATATGCAGCAGCATCTGCTTTGAATTAATGGTTTTGCAGCATCCACAGTAAAGTCTGACTTTTCTTTGATGTGTAAAACTGTTATACAGGATTCAGACTATTATTTCTTATATCCTAGAGACAATTGGAAGGAAACTGAGCAGGTATTTCCAGGAACCAAACTTAATCCTAGTGGTAACCTCCAGTGGTAATACAGTAGTCCAGGGAAACCTGACTAGACTCTGAAGTCTGCTCTGTTTGGAACAGGAGGCCGTGCTAGAGACCTGCAGCATGAGCAGCATGAATTTTTCTGCAATTCTGTGTTACCCTTGCTGTTGAATAGGTCATCTTTTTCTACTACGTTCATATCTCCTATTGTTTAATGCTGCATTTCACAGCTCCACAGTAAAACACTTTTCTTTGGAAACATTAAGGTCTCAGTGGCACTTTCAGTGATTCCCAAAAGAATTATAAAGAAATTTTATGAATTACTTTCAACGGTACTTTTGAGCAGAGCTACAATACCTGGCTGTGCTTATTGAGTTGGTGGGTGCTGATGTAAACAGAGGAGAGTATTCCAAAGAAAAATGTATGTTAAATCTTAGTACTTTGAAATTTATTTGCCCTGAGTCTTTACTTCCTTACTCATTTTAGGTTGATCGTGATTTAGATTAACTGTCTGCAGTTTCCTTTCTGCAAGAATTTTGCCTATAAGTGAAGCCTAAAGCCATGTTCTGCAGAGCTTATGTTTTGCTTTTTGAGGTTCAATTGATTTCCCTTTCAGTTTAAAGAGAAAGCTCCAGGACACCAAACATCAATACAGTGACATTACAGACGCTGGGCAGCTGATGTTAAATGCATTGCACATTTGGTCTTTTTTTTCTGTGGGTTTCCCTTTGCTCAGATACCTTTTGCAATTTCTGATTTCTTTCCCATCTCAGTTTCATTTTCCTGTTCCCATGCCCGTTTAAAACAAGCAGACAAAAAACCACAACTGCATAATGTCCTCTCTTAAAAAAAACAAACAAACAAACGTACACATGTTTTTTTTTTCCACAGAAATTAATGTGCTTGGTATCATTTTGTGAAGTTTCTTTTTGCTTCCTGAAACAATTAGCTCGTGGTTTCGGATCTGTTTGTATGTTAACAGCTAATTAGCTTTCTATCCTCTGGTCTTTGTACCTTTCTTCACGTAGCTCCTGACCCCTTTGTTAGCAAGCCTCCCTCTTTTCTTCACAGCTTATTTTTGTTCCTTTCTGCCCCTTTATCTCTAAACGCTATGCGTATTTCTGTCTGGATTCTTCCTATATCATTAAATTTGTCCTCCATCACGTGAAGAAAGCTTCATGATGAAATACTTCCCATAATATAATTCCCTTTTCTGGTGTTAAAGATATTGCAGTATATGGGCCTCATCGCCCATGGAAATCAGTGATGTAACTTCTAACAGGCAGCAGTGCTGCAGAGAGTAGCCCCAGGTGAGGTACAGTGATGCTGTTTGCTGCAGTTTCCAAATGAGCTCTTCGGGGCAAGCAAGAATCAGTAAGGCTGGAAAAGATCACTAAGATCACGTAGTCCAACCATTAACATGTTACCACCATGCCCACTAAACCACATCCCCCTGTGCCACGTCCACCCTTTTCTTGAATGCTTCCAATGTCAAGTAGTAATTGTGGTTCTATCCCTAATCAGTCTTATTCACACCAAAAATCCTGATAATAGCATGAATTCCCTGCAACCAAAGCAGCTACCGCTTGGCTAATTACTGCTGTGGCCATTTGTGTGGATTCAGGTTAGTGCCTGTCAGTTCATGCTTTAGTGCTGGCAGTCTTCCAACACCTGTAATTTTTCATGTTAGCCTAGAGAGGACAGACAAGTTCTCCTGTAATTTAGCTACAAAGAGATCATAAAACAGAAAGGTCCTGAAGAAAGATGGTCTTTTAATGTCCAATACAGCTGAATCTTCCCTTTTAATTTTAACTAAAATTATCCCTGCACTAAAATATGACAAGTTAAAATTGAGATTAGTATCTTCACTGTTTGAGATCTAACCTGGCTTGAAAAAGAAAAAAAAACAAAACAAATTAGGTCTGCAATTTGAAAGCCCTGTTTCTGATTGTGAGCTGTAAGATGCTGTACTGAAAATCAAAATGTCACAGGCACCGATTTTTCTGTTGAGCTTCTGTTGATCAAAGCCAGCTACAGATGACACCAATCACAGAATCACAGGATTGTAGGGGTTGGAAGGGACCTGCAGAGATCATCGAGTCCAACCCCCCTGCCAAAGCAGGTTCCCTACAGCAGGTAGCACAGGTAGGCATCCAGGCAGGTCTTGAACATCTCCAGTAAGTCTCAGTAAGTCATCATCATGAGATGTTACACACAACATTAATAGTGTTATTCTGTCACTGTATGTCCAGTACTCTAATTCCTGATTTATAGTAGCAGATACAGAATCAAAGAATCACTAAGGTTGGAAAAGACCACTAAGGTCATCAAGGCCAGCTGGCAGCCCATCATCAGCATACCACGAACCACATCTACCCTTTTCTGGAAAACCTCCAGGGATGGTGACTCCACCACTTCCCTGCGCTGCCTTTTCCAATGCCTCACCACTCATCTGGAGGAGAAATTTTTCCCAGTATCCAGGCATAATCTGAGGATGTTATTAGTCTGAAAGCATTTTCTAATGCTGCATATTGTTTGGTTCTTTTTTTTTCTTTTCCTTTTTGCATGAATTTAGCCCTTTTCCATCTGAAGAATAATCTTTGTCCATCTCTTGGTTAAATGTGTGTGATGTAGTGTGAGAGTAAACAGAGTATTTAATGATGTGACACATTTCCCTCTTTAATGACCTACTAGACCTCTGACTGGACTTAAAGGAAATTAAGGAGCAGCAGAAAAGAAATGGACATGTGGCAAACTGCAGTGCATGCAGATGATCTATATACTCTTAATTAATATTGAACTTGTTAATTAAGGATGTTTTTTCTTTTTGTGTGGGGTTTAAAAGAAAAAAAGGTCACCCATTTTGATGCTTTGTAGGAAGATGATTTTGTGCCATCTGGATTATCAGATTTAATGTATGTATATTAGCAGTTAAAATGTTGAAATAAATTTTAAGAAGTGATGAAACAAAACTATGAAACATATGCCTTCATCTACCCAGATCTACAAAGCAACTGTGCAGCTTTATTTCTTCAGTCTGCAGAGTTGGAAGAACTCTGTGGATGCCTTCCAGCTGTGATGGGGGGAGGAGATACTTGGCTGACAGTAATGGGGGAAAGTAAGCATGATGACAAAATTCCCTATGGTTTCCAAGGGAGCAGGATTTAGCTTTGAACTTTCACAAAATATCAGTGGTATGTGTGATTTGCTTTTTAATTTTTTTAATTTTTTTGTGTATGAGCAGTTGCTGAACATTTGGTTCTGTGTAAAAGTCCCCTTTAAACCAAATCTGCCATTCGATGGAACTGCAGCTTCTTTCCTCCCTTCAGCCACTGCAGAATGGTTGTGGGCTTTGTGTGTCTCTGCATTTTCTGGATCTAAAATCTTGTTCCTTGTGCTCAAACTGGGAGAATGTATATCATAGTGTCCCTTTCTCTTCTTGCTCCATAAAGTAGTTTTATTTTTATTTATCTGTAAAAAACAGGGAAGGCTGTGTAACCGGTGACTTTGGAATACATTTGTTTATTGCAAGCCTAATGAAATCACACCAGTAGGTGCCCTTTATTTCCTCGTATCTTCTGTTTTTGTGACACCTTAAGGTTTGAGTGCAGATGATTTGTGGTTGTGGCTCTAAGTGTTCATCAAGTTCTGGATGTCTATAAGCCAATAACAGACTAAGACTGAGAATTTGTACTCTTTAGGAACTGCTTGGGATGACAGTTTTTCAGCTGAAGTGAAGTTCCATTTTCATTAGAACTTCCAGTTCTAGAATTTTCCATGTAAGAGTCCAAGCTTGTCAGTAGTGGAATTCTGGAATTCCAGATCTTTGAAGCTCATGTCTGAAATACAATCTTCAGATTAATTTCATCCTTATTTACTACTTGTTTCCAAGTCAACTCTTAATCTCATACAAATGTGTTTAGATGTTGCCTTCTGGCATTCTTGGAAGAATTTTTTTCATAGCATTTAAGAATGCATCATCTTCATTCAAAGTTATTTCTAAGAGTAACTAGGTAGAAATTCAGTCAAGGAATCTTTTGTGTGTTTGTAAGTGGCTTGTGTGCATTGTGATGCTTGAAGTTATGAGGAAGTAAATTTGGGTTTGTGTGTCATAGTAGGCAACACAGGATTTCAATGTGATCATAATTTAATATAGTATCCAGCAACAGGACCATAACTAAAGTTGTAGTTCAATATTTGGACTGATGAAAAACTGGAAACAGGAAGAAATATTCTAGGATGTGTAAGAGCATGAGTGAAAAAGAACACGTATTGGTAGAATAGCAGTAAAATTAATGTAGGATGTCTAGACTCAGTGTTTTCCTTCTGCTTGAGGCAATATGAACCTGCCTTCTAATGAAACAGCATTTGAATATTAAAACCAAACCAAAGCCGCAACAAAAAAGCCCCCACTTATTTGAGTGAATGTGAAATGGGTTTTCTTAGTTAACAGGACAACTTCAGCACACCACTGGACAGCCTTTTTTGTACTAGAAATATTTTCCGTGGTGCCTGTGACCCTACAGATAGCTAAACTGATTAGATGCCTTTACCTTTTTATTTTTTCTGAAAGCAGGTCTCTTCTGAAGCAAGCAGTGCTAAGCCAGAAACTCATTTGAAATCCTGAACTGACCGGTTCAGGTGTGTGCAAAGGAACAATGAAATGATTTCTGTAAAGATAGATTGGTGCTCCAGAACCTTTGGGAAAGATGCTCAGTTCCTGATAGCACCCTAGTATTCAGTTCTAAAAAGGCACATATAAAATTGTACTTTGAAGTCAGTATCCAACTGAATTACTGTCCCAGTAATTTGTTTGGCTTGCATCTTTTTTGAAAGCAAAAGGAAATAAAGATGTTTTCTTTTCAGTTTGGGCTAAACACAATTTGTGATATTGCTAGGCTACTGAGACAATAAGGAAAGGGTTATAATATAAATGAGAAGGAGGTGTGGGGTACTTTGTAGACAAAGGCAAGAGCATGTCCGTTAGCTGAGGCACAAAAAAATGGATCAGAGTAAAACCCAAAAGCCAGACATAAAAGACTCTTCCTTTCCTATGCACACATGCAACAATTAGATCAAAGACCACTACAGGCGTGAGCTTGATGAAATTTAACATTGGCATTAGTACCTATTTAGGTAATGAGGTGTCACTAGAGTGAAGATCACAAAATGTAACTACAAAAGAAAGAAGCCTGCCAGGCATTGTTAAACCTCTGCTTTGACTGCGATCTGAAGGTTCTCTCGATTCCTTTATGAAATGGAAATTTTAAACAATGTGATTAACCTGAACTATATCATTAATATAATACTGAATTTGAAACATGCTGTGCAATTTCAGTTGCACCCTCTCTGTTAATCTGATATTTGTAATTGATTATCATGCATTAAAGATGCCTTTTAATCAACTAAATGCTGCTTGCACACATGTATGGGCATGAGAGGCTTCTGCTCGAAAAGCTTTCCCAACTTAAGCACACAAAGGAGATGTGAATAGATACAGATTGTAGTTGCTACTTTCCACACCAAAATTTAACATCCTGGATTTTTAAAATTTTGAATAGTTCACAATTTGAACGTTACACACAACTGAAGCATCATGCTGGTATGATGTTAGACAAAATCAATGTAACTAGCTGTAGAGCTTAAGCAAATGAGCAATATATTAATTGTGCTGAAGCAAAAGGCAAATAACAGCTTTTCTACTGATTTGGTTTGAATCAATACTGGATACAAATGTTGCTTTAATTCTATGACGACTCACTTAAATAGTCAAAACACTCTTACTCCAACTTCTGTTGTAGAAATGCCCAAACCATTCCAGGTCAGCAAGACTCTCCTACTGTGTTTCATTCTGGATGCTTGCCTAAAGCTGCTACGCACGGAATGCCTCAAAGCATTTCCTTGATTGCAGTTTTCAACAGTTATCTGTTGCTTCTGCTTATTTGCATTTCTTCTTCCCTATATATTTACGTTGGTGCTAACAGTAGAAGCTCTGGGAAGTGGCTAATGTGTTTGTATGGTACACACCACTGTTTAAGAAATCTTAGTGTCTTAGAAAGAAGAGGGGTTTATCCCAGCTGCATAAAGCTGTGTGTTTTACCTGTAATCAGCAGTTCACGATTACACCCAAGGGTGAGCTTGATAGTACTGTCTTCTGCTTCTGCAATACACCTCCTAGGCAATTGTATTGCCATCTTATTTTACCATTTTATTGCCGTTCAATATCCAACATTCCTCAGATTTTTGAGAAACTAGAGTATTATGTATGCTATGCAATAGGCCAGTTCTTACTGAATTATTATTTCACTGGTAACATCTGAGAATTTGATTAAAGGCTGAGATGTTTATTTTGCATGGTTTCTGCAGCAAGGTGTTATGACTTCAGGTAGCAGCAAAGCATTGCTAGCTGAAGTGTTAAAAAAGGCCAGGCTGTGAAAGGTAGGCAAAGCTTGCAACTCAGAGGCTCTCCCTCCATGAAATAAATGACTGCTCTGAGGCTAGCTGATGGAAAAGTTGGATCCGTATTTGTTACCATCCCATCTGCCAGTGAATACTATTCAAGCAAGATGTTGAAGATCCTTATTTTTATCAGCCAAATTTGGTCTCTTAAGAATTGAAGTACTTTTGAAAATACCCTTCATCTTGCACTGAGGGTTTGATTAAGCAGTGACTGGTTTATCTGAAGTATTGCCCTTCACGTCAATCTTTGTGCATCTGTATGATGAATGCAACTTTTGCTAATATTTTTCTCAGAGATCGTTGTGAAATGTATTTATTTTATCATCTTCTTGTTGTTCATAATAAGAATTCTGCATCATTCCCAACAGTGCCACAGTGTTTATATAAAGCTCATGATCCTATGTATAGGCCTGAAATCAGCGTCATCCTCTGATATTAGTAGGTTTTCAAGTACATAATTATCCTTTGTCAAATAATAAGACTTTTATAGAGTCATAGATGGCTCTTTGAAAGGTTTACTTAAGGTATCGAACTTTCCATGGACTCTAAGTGATTGATCCTTAATGTTACAACTGCTTCTACAGAAGTTTTATATCAATAACTTAATCAAACTTCTACTTTGTTGTCCCTTTGTATTTCTCCTTACATTTATTTTCATATTTTGGGGATATTACCTATGTAATGAGAATGGAGTTTCTTCATTTGTCTCCAGCCAGATTTCTATTTTATCGTGTGACCACTATAAAAAAAAAATAAATTGATGACAAGTCAGGCAGAGAGAGTAGTGGCAAAACCCAATTTACAGGCACATTGGTTTTAATTTAAAGAATCACTCTGCTTCAATGGCCACATTGATCTGCTACCTAAAGTACAACAAAATACAAACTTAATTATTACATTGCAGAATGTTTAATATCTAGACAATACAGTACTTCAGAGCAAACCTAGAAAGAGAAAATATGAAATCCCCTGATATTAATGGTCTTTAAAGTATAGCTGGAAATTATTAATTATTCACTTCAGTATGCTTGTGTTTCTGTCTTTATCCTCAACAATGCCTTGACTGTTCTGAGCAATTGATAAACTGCATTTCAGTGAAGGATGTTCCTGTTGCTGAAGTTGATTGCACAAGATTCTTATTTTCTTGTACGCTTTCCATCTGCTAGTTAACTAGCTGAACTAACTGATTGAAATTATTTTGTTTCCGTTCACCCTTAGGCATCCTTACAAAAAGTCAAAGCTTACATGCAGACACGAATCCTGTTTACACACAGTGTAGAAAACCTGCCAACACCAAACATTCAACTGCATACATTTTATGACAATGTATTTTCAAAGATGTATAAAATTAATTGGTAGTCCAAACTACTGAAGAGTTTTGTTAATTTAGGGAGAAAATAAAGGTGATTATCTTTAAAGAACAGAGAGATTGTTAGAGAAATGAAACACTGCCTGTAATGCTTTGTGTTCCTTGGCAGTTTTGGTGTGCTTGGTGAAGAAGTGTGGCTGGCATACGAGCAGCTTGCTGGGCTGGGATTGTTCATTCTGGAGAAGAGAAGGCTCTGGGGAAACCTCATTCTGCTCTTCCAGTACTTGAAGGGAGCTTTTAAGGAAGATGGAGACTGACTTTTTAAGCAGCCTGATAGTGGGAGGACAAGAGGGAGTGGTTTTAATCTAAAATAGACTTAGACAATCTAAACAGACTTAGACAAGATGTTAGATGGAAATTTTTTACTCAGACAGAGGCGAAGCACTCTTCTGGTATGAACAAATGTTTTGTTTAAACAGGAAAACAAATTCCATAGCATCTTTTTTTCCTATTTAATGCACAGAGTTAGACTCTTCAGCATGGTTATAATAATAATATATAGCTGTATTATGTAGACTGTGAGTGTATAATGTAGTAGATCCACTGTGTGAAAGTATACTTCACTGTCCAGAGAATCTGTGGGTGTCCCATCCCTAGAGGAGCACAAGGCCAGGTTGGACGGGGCCCTGGGCAGCCTGAGCTGGAGGGGAGCAGCCCTGCACATGGCAGGGAGTTGGAACTGAGTGGGCTTTAGGGTTCCTTCCAATCCAAGCCGTTCTGTGATTCACAGTGGAAGTCAGCTGATTTGAATTTATAGAATTGGCAGCACCACAACCACCTCAAAGACAAATTTCCTACTAATTCCTCTTCCAGAAAGATAACCCATATACCTCTGACTTCTTTCCAAAGTAGCATTGACTTTACTGTAGTATACATAATACAATAAATGAGCAACAGTTAATGAAAAATTCTTGTGAGGCACATAACTATATGAAAATAAATGGTAGGGATATTTTTAGGTATATAAACTAATTATTGTAATTTAACTTTCCCTATTCTATCTTTTTTTCCTAGCCAGGGTAATGATCTGTCTTATCGCTAAAGTGCCTCTACTAAATCTTTTGAAATGTCAAAAGTGAACTAATATTTACATCAGAATAATAACTACAATTACCAGCCCACTTTCCAATTCATTTGGAGTCGATTATTCTTTAGTACTAAGAGAAATGGAGCCTTACTGTAATACTGGAATGAGTTTAATTAATCCTTTTTCACATACAGCAGGCAGATAAATGAAATTCAGCCTGTAATTTAAGACCTTGGGGAAATAGTATGATATTAAGGATGCTTTGAGTGATTGACAGTTTAATTTATTACAAAGAGCCGTACTCTGCCTTACCTTGCAGTTCATTCCAGCATTGCAGTTTATGACTTCAGCTGGGGAGAAGACCAGTGTTCAAGGAAAATTCCCAAACAAAATCCTTATGGATTTCTAGGTGCCACCCATAAGTTTCTGCACACTTGTAACCCTTTATTTTGATAAAGAATGCAATATGTAATACCAAAAGCAATGCCTGGCAAGCTGGAGAATACGATATATTGGTCTAGCACAATTTCCCACAAGTTGGTATCATATTTTCATCGGGAAGGAGAAAGGGTAATTGGATTTAAATGTCAAGATGTTCCTTGTGTAGCTCTGAAGTCACACATCTATTTTCTCAACTACAGTTTTTGCTTGTGATTATGAGAACAGCACCCACTCGTCACTGAGGTTGATGGAGTAGAATTCTTTAGGAGTGAGTTGAATGCTGCAGCGTAACCTGAAGTTTTAACACAAGAAGAAACACAATACCACTGGTACAGATGAAAAATGATTCCACTGAACCCAAGCCTTTCTCTGATTCTATGAAGGCCATGTTCTACTGAGATTTTTCTGTAGTGTGAAGTGCAGGCAGAACACTTGCTCTCTCCTGACTGCCAGCCTCGTGCAGAGCATTTCTGCCCAGCTTCCCTTGCTTGCTGCTGTACTGTCGATGCTCCAAAGCTGCTCTGTCAGAAAGTCTAATTTGACTGATACAAATTTGTAAATGGCTTCAGGTTTTTTGAGTTACTTAATGAAAGCAATGCAGAAGAGATGCTGGGACTGGGAATGAGAGATAGCAAGTAGCCCCCTGTTGCTGAACTATTTACAGCAGCACTGGCTCATGCGTTCACAGCACACAACAGCATCTTGGTGATGCACTTGGTGTTGCTAACGTAGTGGGTGGGAGGCAGCAATCAAGTGAGTACTGTGTGGCAGGGTAAGTGTGTGGCAGTAATTTTTAGCAAAGGCACTAGTACAAATCCAAATTCTTACAAACAGCTCTAGATGAGCTTTCTTTGCATGATAACTTGACTTTCTTCAGACAATGCATAATCAGTAAAGTAGATTTTAAGCATTTTTATCTAAGGGAGGAAGAATACAATCCTTTTTATATGATTTTACCATTATACGTGGATTATAGCAACTGACTTAAGAATGTGAATACACTGACTTCATTTTTCATTTCCCCATCATGACACATAATCACTTTATAGTCCCATGTATATCATTACTATTATTTAAAGCGCTTTTATACTTTCTGTCTCTGAATATAAAGATAAATTGTTGCCTGCACATCTGATTTTGAATTCCTAGTTGAATAGGAGCTTCAGGGTGTGTTTATTTGCTTTATTGCTGCTGTATGCTTTTTTTTTCTTCTTTCCAACATCTATGAAATCCAGGAAAATGAAACTTCATTTTTCCACCAGTTTGGTCTACCTGGCAAGGCTTCTTTTTGTCACCACATTGCTGTACCATACATCACAGGTACTTAATCCAATCCCTGAAGGTAGTTTTCAAATTCTACTATTTATGTGCATCACGACCGATTCCTGTCATGCTGTGACTCATTGTTGGCAGTCTGTAGTTTGATACTGGGACACACAGGAAACGTGATGGAGTTACAACTTCATTCCTTCCATGGGAATCAGTTAAGGAAGAATATTAGGAGTATTTTCAAGTTTGAAAAGCAACTAGACAGTTAAAATGGACTTTAAATCATAAGGAAATCCTGTGGAATTTTTTTGGGAGTACTTCTGGACAGAGCTAAGTGCCTTCTCTTGGTGCTGCTGAGGAAGACAGAGAGAGAAATTGTTGAAGCATTGGCTGGCACTGGGGCAGTGCTCCCATCTTCTGCAAGCAGAATTCAGTGGAACAGGTCAGCAAAGCAGAGATACATTTTAAAGTAGTCAGTAGCATGTTAGAGGTATGGCTAAACTACCTGAGGCCTTGCAAGGCCTGAGAAGAATACAGCTTCCTACCTTACATCTTACATTTCCTGTGCTGGAAATGCTTAGAGCAAGGCATGAGAACGTGCAGCTCCTGCACAGCCATCGCCCAGAGCCAGGCAAAGGCCAGGAGCCTGTGCTCTGCCTGCAGAGGCAAGTGTGCTGCCATGCACTGAGCGCAGAGGAGCAGGTTGCTATGAGGACTACCAGAACTAACCAGTAACTCTTTGTAAAGCTGGAGGGTTTCTATTTTTTTTTTTCTTTTCCTTTTTTTCCAGTACACAAATACTGTTGAAAAGGACATGCAAGGCCTATGGAGGTGGTGCAGGAGGTCACCTCTCTTTGAAACTGCCTTCATTTTAACATGTTTTGTAAGAAGTCACATGGCAAAGCTTACGTTCAAACTGAAATCTAGTACGTATAAAAACCTCCTGCACGCTTAAAAAATTTAGGAACTGCAGCTCTTGAGAGAACGAGGTATACCTGTACGATGTCTGATGGATGTCTGCCTAACCTGTGTCTATTAAGAATGACAGTGTTTCTGTAACCTCACTTAGTTGCCTTTTCCATTATAATTACCTTTTCACGTAGAGTTTTTCCCAATCTAAATCCTTTTCACCTTAAAATGAAGCCAATTATTTCTTGTCCTATCCCCAGCAGACACAGAATACACAGAGAATAATTGATCAAACTTCCTCTTTGTAAAAGTATTTTATATTAAGAGGATTCATCTTGTGCCCTTTTCCAATCCTGTCTTTTCTAGATGATGAAGGGAAGGGAAGGAAAGGAAAGGGAAAGGAGGGGAAAGGAAGGGAAAGGAAAGGAGGGGAAGGGGAAGGGGAAGGGAAGATCATAGGGATCTTTCATTTTTTTCCAAGGAAGTTAGCATTCTTAATAGCTTCCATGAAAGTCTTTGTTCTCATCTTGCTCTGATGGAGTGTCCCCAGAAGCCAAAAAGATAAAATTCTCTTCAGACTCCAGATCTTTAGGTTGCCTGAGCCCAGGATTTAGTGTCAAAAATAAGATTCCCACGAGTTTCTTTGTGCGTTTGGACAATGCTTGCAGCCACTGTTAAACACTTCCTGAGTTAGGATGCTCTCCACTTTTATAGCTACTTTACACAAAAGTAGTATGAGATTCTAGAGCTGATTCCCGTGATTGAGAATATATAGGTAGCATAGATACACATCTGTAAAAAATAGCATAATTTCTGGACCTGATATATTTTGTGCTTAGTATATAGCCCTGGCAATACTGTGACCAGAAGAGGAATCTAGCTTCCAGTGTTAATGGTACTAGAACTTGCTTATTCATTGAGTTCATTTACACTCTGAATCTGTGATCCTAAAACGTTGTGCATTTATTTCTTTATCTCTCAATTAATGGAATTGAGGAGGTGGATTTATGGAGAGGCAGAGTTATATCAGATAGAATTTTTATTTGTTTGTTTTGATGAATGATTCTGAAAGCTGCGGCACTCTGAATAAAGCAATTAAAACAATTTCTTGCTGAGGATCATTAGGATGCCTCGTCTCTCAGAAGCAGGATTCAAAAGTTGAAATAAGATGAAATTACTTATTTCAGAGACTTGGGATAATAAGGGTTGAGACCGAATCTGTTTCTGAACTATTTATTAAAATATTACGGTTGACATCCAGCTGCCTTTGGCAGCAGTGAAAATACTACTGTGAAGTAAAGGAGTACTGAGAGGAGTACCGCAATGGCAACATTTCCTTACCGGAGATGTGTATGTGCAGTTACAGAGTGTATTTTCTGTAGTCACCAGATAAAAAAATAGAAGATGTGTTTGGGTAAGGGAGGGTATCCTGCTTTATAAAATTCCATCTATTATCAGGAGTTCTGAAATATTTTTCCTCCTGCTTCATAGCAGATCCCCTTCAGAGGGTGGGGTAAGGTGTTCTCCCATGCTCCCAAGCTCAGCTGAGCTGCCTTTGGGCACACGCCGTGTCACGTCAATTGCACATTGAAATTTATTTGCTGAAAGGATCCTTACTGAGGTTTACAGTGCAACTGATACAGCCTAAAAGGCTGCACAGTCAGCAGTGGTGACAGAGATGAAGAATTGCAACTTATACAGCTTTTGTAATTCAATTATGCTTTAGTTGTGTATTTGTATACTTCTCTTCACAGGCAATATATTTAAAAGCCTCTGGAATTTATGATGTATTCCAATGGCATATCACAAACTTTTGAGAAAGACTTGTTAAAGCCATAACTTTTCTTGAAGTTCACCTTATTTCCTTCCTGCTAGCAAATCTCTGCCAGTGTGACTGCTGCTATATCATCCATGCCAGGGATGACTTGTACCCTAAGGCTTCTAAGAACTTGTGGCTGCTTCTGGAATGCACTGTGGTTCAGGTTTCCTATCATATTTATATGCTAATGTTTTAATCAGATGAATTCTCCCTCACTCATTTTACTTAATGAATGATGACCTTTTGTCTCTGCTCCACATCTAGTAATATATTTAGGCATTAAATATAAATCTTCCTGGCAAATGAATTGCTTATGCATGTTTGCCACATGATGTATCTCTCTTCTGGTATGAACAAATGTTTTGTTTAAACAGGAAAACAAATTCCATAGCATCTTTTTTTCCTATTTAATGCACAGAGTTAGACTCTTCAGCATGGTTATAATAATAATATATAGCTGTATTATGCAGACTGTGAGTATATAATGTAGTAGATCCACTGTGTGAAAGTATACTTAACTAGCAAAATCTTATTTGCTGCTTGAAATCAAGGGAGTCAGCTCCCATTCTGTGCAAACATATACTATTCTTTGCATCCCTTTCCTTTTCTGACTCAATTTTGTCAGAAAAAAAGTGTGTAAAGAACAGGTTTTTTTTACCCCAGAAATTTCTGCAGTCAATAGAAACCAGTCACATAAGTGTACAAATCCAAAATAAGCTACAATGAATCCCCATCATTTTGTTATAATATTTTCTGTTAAATTTGTCAGCTGAACAAAATGACATACTAAAAGCATTGATTATAATTCTTTAGGAAGAGAATTACTTCTACATTATAAGGATCAATACATAGCACCAAGAATAAATGTCTAGTTCTTCATAAAGAGCCTTGCTGCAGTAAGTACTGACTTTGTCATGACTTCTGTGCCGTTGCTAAAGGACAGGATAGTCCCAAGATTTTGTGTTAAGGTGTGTGTTAAATATGACACAGACTGTAAAACTTTCAGTGTGTCCTGTATGGATGCTTGCTGATCTGAATGCTTTGGCAGAAAGAAAGCTTCATCACACCATTAGATTGGAATAGAGCCTGTAGCTGGTAATTAGCTAACTGATCACCTGTGTCATTGGAAAAAAGGTTGCAATTGAGGTGGACTTAGCAACATCTGCAATAAACACTTGAGATGTCATCTCTGTATGTGAATGTTTTTTATTTCAGGTGTTTGATGGTGAGAGCATTAATGTTCAGATTAAAAGACTTGACCCTACTGCTGCCCCCTGCAGCATTCCTACAGATGCTAAAAGTGGATCTGATGTGAAGTTTTGCAGTGAAATGCTTTGAAAATTATGCCAAAGAAGCAAAGAGAAAGAGGACAAAGAAACAACATCAAGGATTTTAAGAGTACAGTGGTGCAGCTGTGAGCAGAAGCTCCTTTAAACAAAGACTGACACAAACCTGTAAAATGACCTTTACCCAGAGTAGTGTGGATGTGATCAGTAAATTCAAGAAAAGCTGAGGTGCTGTGTGGTATCTTAATGAGCTTCATGAAAAGGGCAAGCATGAAATTAGAGATGAATTAGTTTGCTGTAATTTAGATATTTGTCATCCTACTCAGGAAGGATTTTTTCAATTCTTTTCAGCATTAGAGCTGAGATCAACATACAGTTTAAAAAATGAAATGCATGGAGCAGTTTGGAAAATATGTAGTATCTTTTATATTCATCTGCAACTGTGATAGTGGGCAGAGGGAGGTAATGAATGAATGCCATCAGTGGAAGCGCTGGGTGCGTGAAGAAAGGAAAAAAGTGAGATATCAGGCGATGATATTTTTAGAATTGGCAAAAGCAGTCATGTAGTGGTGTTTCTGCTTGAAAGGATGACGTTAAAACTGATTCCTATGGCATATTTTAGACCTATTTATTTTAGCATTTTCTCATCAAAAAGAATCTGTAAGGAGATTCTGTCCAGGTGAAGAAGTCTAAAGAATAAGAAAATAGTGACCAAACGTTTCTCATTTTCCCATTAATGTTTTATAAGTCCCAAGTAATCCCAACTTTTTAACATTGATGTAAAAAACTACAGGTTCTGCAGGCACTGTAAGCAATAATTGTATGACCGTGGGCCAGTGCACAAGGTAGTTTCCAACCTGACGATGGTTACTTTTGATTGAGAAGGATGTGTTTGTGCCTAGGTTGGCACTAACAGAGCAAAGCTGTGTAAACAGCTTTCTTGCCAAGCCAACTGTGATTAGAGCCTCTGGTAATAGGAATTTCAAATGTGGGATTAGAGATTCCAGGTTAACGTTAAATTAGAAATAAAGTTTGCCAAGTTGGTGAAAGCACTGTCAACAGCAGCACCTCTGCAATTAAGGGCAGCAAAATGATTCTGGAGATTTTACAAACAAGTGGGACTTTTTATTTTTAACAAGCCTCCTCTAATTTTATGGGCGACTAACCAACCCATCAGGGAGTTTATAAATAAAGCTCGAATAGGAGAGAAGCAGCTCTTTACTGATAGTGGGATACCCATATGTACAGTTCTCCTTTTAGAAGGCACAAAACTATCAGTGAAAGAGTTGCAATGTGTGTGGGGAACTAACTGATGAAAAAAATTGCAGCAGATCCTATTAGAAAGGGCAGTATCAGCTGGCAGCTGCTAACTACCTCCTCCAGAGACCAGTCTCAGCGTAAGCCTTCTCACTGCATCGATCGCTGTGTGCAGAAACGTGAACTGAAATGTGCCAGTGGTGTGAGTGGACTGTGGTGCTGCAAGTACTGGACGTTACAAAGTCGCCATACAAAATTAATAGCAGAAAAGTGCTATTTTTTGCACTTCTGTGAGCCAAATGTAACTTTAGCCTACGAGCACAAAGCTTATGGGAGTGACATAAGGCTGGGGAACACAGGGAAGTGCTGGCAGAGGATGGGCAGCAGGAATGGCTGGGTCAGGCACCAGCACTCTTTGGTAGCAATAAAGAATACTGGAAGAGATGGCCTGACCCCCACCTGGGGCAGAAATGGGGGAGAAACTATTGTGGAAAATACTATTTGACATGACATGAGATCCATCTGAGGCCGTGTAAGAGGGTAGGGTAACAGAGGATTCTGTGAGCAGATGTATATAAGGAGGTTTGAGAGGAGACCAGGTCGTTCTTTGTTTGCAGTAGAGCGAATACTTCAGAATTCTTGATCATCTACAGAAGTGCAAGGTGCTGGTTTTGCCTTGATTAGCAATTCTGCTTTTCTCCTGCTGTTAGCTGTTGTTTAAAGGTAGGAATGTGTTGAACTCCTTGGCTCTCTGCGCCCCCTCAACCAGTGAATCCATTGAACTCCTCCTTGAGAATGGAAGCCATCACCAGATGGCTGCTCTGGTGCCACGCTTCTTCTGCATTATGACTTTGCATCGCTGCATTTCCAGTACATTTCTGATCTGTTGACATAGTGCTCCTCAGTTCTCAGCTTTGTGCCAGTAATGTCCTTTTTTTCTTCCAAATCTCACCCACTGCTGAAGGTATTTGTTTCTTTCGTGCTTATGTGTGCAATGGCTAAGCTGTGATACTTGGTGTGTATGTAGGGATTTTTTGTTTCTCGTCAGGGTATCAGATCTGGAAAATCTCACGTATTACAGCAAGATATTTCTTTTGTCTGTGTGATGGAAGGGCTATAATGCTCATTTTCAAAGTCTGTTATGAGTCTCCTTTATGCTAATCTGCCATTGAATTACTATGCCTTGAGCCAGGAGCTTTAGGAAGCACTGACTTCAGTATTAGATAAAAACCTATTCAGTCTACTTTGACATCAGCTCCCCATGCTGCACAATGTTCATTTAGTTTTGAGCTACAATTTCCTCTGTATTTGTACTGGAGATCAGCACAGCGAATGCACAAAGGGATGTCACAAGCAGCCTCACCTTAAGGAAAAAATAAAGACTTGATTTGAAAGGTGCTGAAGTTAACATGGTGGAACTGGGCACTGCATCTGAAGCGCAGCTGCGATTCTTCTTTCCTCAAACAGCTGACAATTCTAATGAAAGCTGAAAAATTAATTTTGTATTGTCATGTTAGATACCTACGGTACCCCAGCGAATGTCCAAAAATTGTAGCATTGCTTGCTTTGAATACAAATGAAAAAATGCATCTCGGGAAGTAGGAAGTGCATGGCTGTGTGTTTTCTAATGACCACAGTTTTCTGAAGTTAATATCCCATTATATGTTAATATCCATTATATTTGCTACTTATTTTTCACTGATGAACAGTCATAATGGAATGGCAATTAATAGAGCATGTTCGGATTTTCACTGGCATAACATTTCATTGAGGCAGTGAAAAATGTTCTCTAGGTTGCTGTGTTGCCCACCTTCCCACCACCTGGAGCCCTCTGCCACCTTCCTGCGGGGTGTCCGGGTGGGCTTGGCTTTGGCACCAGGTGGTGGGAAAGACCTTGACCATTCTGGAGCCCCTTTCCAGTGATGATGTGTGGTTCTGCCTTTGCTGCAAGGGAAGTGCTAAAAAAAACCACAACAAAAACACATCACTGTTTCAAATACAGCTTTTCAAAAAATAGTGCCAAGGACAGTCCAGTGTTTTGAGGATAGTAGCTTAGGTAACCTCACAGATCTTTTGTTCCTTTAATTTCAAGACATTTTTGATACTGAAAAATGTCATTAACTGCTGTGATAGAGCATTTACATTGCTGGTCACCAAATCAGATCCTGGCTGGCAAAAGAAAAGGCGCTTCTACAACAGGCAGGCCAGGCTTGTGCTGGGGCTTAGACTTCACCTGCTCACATACGGTCTGCTGACAAGTCTGAAAATCTCTGGGCTTCTCCTATGACAATAAAACCTCTCAGAAATTGAATGATTAACTGGAAGTTCTGTGGACTTCCAGCAAATGTGAAACTTGAGAGGGAAAAAAAAGTTACAAGTGAAAACAAATCTTTCTTTCAGCTCCATATGCACCACAACACCTGAATATTGAGGTAGCTGTAGATGCACATAAATTTCTGCAAGTGAAGGTCTGAGAATAAACACAGCAATGTAACCTATGTCTTCAGTGCCAGCTGAACTACTCAGTGCCTGTGAGCTCCTGCAGCTGTTGAAAGGCTGATGAATATACAAGGTGAAAGGTGTGTGAAATAGTTAAAGCAAAACGAAATGCAGCAGTGAATTTTATTTTCCTGAATGCTGGTGATTTTGTCTGTGGGTCCACAGCACGTATTTTATTAATGTGCTCAAATATATAGACTGAGAAAATAGATCCCAAGAAATAAAATACCCTGTAGATTCCTTTCTCAAATAAACCTTTTATAGTCATGTATGGAATGTACTCATCTGCACAATAAATGCCCCCCTGCTGAAAAAAATACCTTCCAAGATAAATTAATAGATAAAGGTCCAATCTGGCATCTTCACAAATAATGAGGAACCAGTGCCCTTGTTTCAGAAGAGTATTGCAACTGGATTTACTGGGATTGTCCACATCCCAGGCACTATGGACAGTCATCTATTTCACAGCTAGAAAAAGTCACAGGAAGAAAAGCAAAATGAGGAATTATCTTGCTTAATAATAGAGGCAATAGAAAACCTCCAGTTATCATTAGCATACTATTAGCTACCTGAGGTTCCAAACCTTACATTTGTTTTGCTGCTTGGCTGTGTTTTCATAGTTTTGTTTGAATTACTGAATGTTGTTTGAAAGTATGTGCTGAATACACTTTGTCTAAAAACGTAGGGCAACAATTCACAGATCAGTAAAGGGTAAAAAGCCTTAATGACCATAGCTTGTTATCATCTTTCCTGACTTCTTGTATTTTGTGCTATGGTGCTTTAACCTTATGGACACTGCACTTTGTTGCCCACAGAAATGCCATTTTCTACTGAGAAATCTTCAAGTGCTCATTTATCTGCATCCAGCCTGGCGTATGACATTTTCTAATGTTGCTTTTAGGTTAAATTTCATTGATATTTTCTTGTTCGTATAAGGAAAGGGAGCTGTCAGGTATGGAAGGGAACTGCAGGCTCGTGCCACACCAAGCTATGGCTTAGAACTAGTTTGTATACAGTTGAAGTCAGTGCTCTGTCCTTAACTGGCTTTTCCCTGTTTGCTTATGTTTTTTCGAGCAGACTGTGTCCAGCAGATGATGCTTCTCCCCTACCAGCTGCATATCTGTAGTGGTAATTTGTTTTTGTAGCCATTGTTGTGAATATATTCACTGTCCAAAAGATTCTACATTCTTCTGTAAGGACAGTGTCTGTTTTTATATAAATTCAGTAAGAAAGAACATTTCACTAACATAATACTAATAAACAAGTGTTTGAGAATTCATCGTGAATGTGACTTATGTCAGTTTTCCATTGGAGCATGAAGTTTTCAGAGTAGGGCGGTCAGTGTAGGAAGAAATCTTGATGACATCTGCATGCAGGCATTAATGGCTGTCTGTCTTTCTAGAGAAACAATATACATCTTACATCTGAGATATATATATATATATATCTATATATATATATATAGATATATAATAGATAGGTATATGTCTTTTCTATCTTAAAGGAGCAGTTTCTTGGTAATGGGAAAAAAGAAGTTCTATATCAGTGACAGCTGCTGAAATTTGTCATGGTCAGTCTGAGGAGTGCTTGGCTTCAGGATCCTGCCTGGCTCATCTGCTCGTCTGGAAACCTGCTTGGTGCAGTAACAGACTCTGACACTGGGGTTGTATGTGGAAGATACTGTGCAGAGGTCTAGGTCTATGACAAGAACACCTCGTATCCTTCAGATAACTGCCACCAGTATGACCTAGCTGTTTCCATGGTGGAGTAGGAACTGAATGTAGTTAACATTCAGTTAGATTCCTATCCCATCCAAATTTTCCAGGTGATCTGAATTTCATAAATGTCTTCAATGCACAAATGCAAGGAAGTGGTAGTAACAGTAGTAGTGGAGCTAGCAGCTATCCTAACATTAGGGGTTCGCATTCTCTTAACTGAAGAGAAAACAAGTTTATGCCTCCCTGAAGTTTGAGTGCAATAGATGGACTTTGTTCAGCTGTCGCTTAAAGTGCACGTGCTGTGAGAAGCTGTCAGACTTCATTTGGAAAGTGCATACAGGTTTTGATTAGAGAATGGAGTACTTGGGAAATATGTTGCAGAGTTATTAGAAAGGAGTTGCGATCTGTGTTGGCTCTTGAGTGTAAAACCAAGTGACAGTCTAAAAGCATTCAAAGCAGCTTGTCCTTAATTCCATCTGCCAGTAACAGCTTCTTCATTACAAGGAAAAGGAGGGAAGAAAATACAAAGAAAGCCTCAGATAATATACCTATGTATTTGCAAGCTTGTTTTCTGCCATATATAATTGCAGCTATCAGTTTCTGTTCATAATCCAGTGATTTGCTTGGAGAATGTAATTCCCATTTTGTTTGATAAGAGTGGTAGGAATTCTGACTGAAAACTTAATCCTTTGTGTTTTGGCCTAATTTTAGAGGGATGTTTTGAAGCCAAGTTCTTGTAGTGGATTTTTCCAATATTTTGGAATAGCTGTGCGCAATTTAACTAGGCATGCAGTGGTAACAATTGTGTGCAAGAAGGATGGTATACTAAAGAACTAAAAGCTGGATCACCCACTGTCTGATCATATCATCATTCTGGAAATTCATGAAACTAAGCATTTTAGCTCACATTAAGGAAAATGTCTGTGTAAATGCAGGTGTTACTGGATGAAACAAGTATCACAGAAAATAAAAATACCTGGCTATTTGTCTGCAGGGCAGTGTTCAATCATGGGCTTTGGAATAATGCCTCTGTGCCAGCTGTACATTTACAGCTTTAATGAAAGAACTCTTCCAAAGTAAAAAGGTACCAGGTAAGCTTGAACAAAGGCTGCTAGAAGCATGTCTTGTATTGCTAAAGCCATATCTGGTGCTACAGGAGTACAGCAGTGGGGCTGGCACAACACTTGTAAGGGATGGCAGGGAGCATCACTGTGCTCCACAGCACTTCTGTGCAGCTCTCATATATCACCTCTGTTCTGCTGGTCGGGCATTGCCACCTCCTGCAGTGTCAACACGTGATCCAAGCAATTTCCCTGGTATGGTTGGCTCTCCTGACAGAATTTGGCGTTGGCAGCTTGCTGCAACAGCTGAAAGGCCAGCTCTGATCTTTAAAATTGCGTAGAAGCGTTTGGTAAAATTTCAGACAGGCCATACATAGTCCCTCAGTTGAACTGAGCTGAAGTTCCTTCACTTCAATTCCTCTCTGCATACGGAGATTTCATCACACCATGAGCCTGCAGCTGAAGGTTCAACGCTGCTCATGTTGCTCAAATGAGGTTGTAGCCATCAATATCAAAATCTGTAGAACTATTCACTTCAATGCTGCTCATATTCAATGGGCACCAGAAAGAGAGATCACAGAAGAGCGCATTCTGTCTTGGCTATGAACTTGCTGCAGTCCCCAATTGCTCCTCATCATCTGGCAAGATCTTTGCTGAACTGTTTGCTCAAGAGAACAGGTATTCTCTGCAGGATATAGCAGTGCAATTCCAATCCATATCAAGGATGAGAATGGTTTTTTTGTTTTGTTTTGTTTTGTTTTTCCATTTAATGATGGTTTTCCTAATAGTAAGGAAAAGCTGATGATTTCAAATGAAACTTATCAATTTAATTGTTTCTCTGTATCAAAATTCATTTTCTATTTTTTTTCTGTTAGTGTTTGTAGCAGTCATACATCATACTTGAAACATAAGCTTCAGAAGCCTCAAGTTCAGACAGTTTTCATTTTCTGTAACCCGTGAGTATTTAAGCATAAAGAAACTAGTTGCAGAGCATGCTGATGCTGGGACCTGATGAAAACTTGAAAGTGCTGCCTCTTGGGCAAACTGAACAGACCAAATCTGACTTACAGACTTGTCTTGGATTTCGGAAATTGCTTAAATAGTTCAGTAGTGTAAGTAGTATTGACTTCAAAGCCAGTAAGGTGTTCTGCAGAAACCAGTTCACAGTCAGTTATTTTGTAGCACGTAAATTATTTTGAAGCAAAAAAAAAACCGCAGTGGCTGCACACACAGTTATGGCCCAACCTTCAATTGGATCATCCTGCAGTGAATCATTGAGTTTTACCTCAGCAATCCTATGGGGATCGGGGTCTGTTCTAGCAGGATTAAAAGAAAAACTTAAAAGAAAAACTTAAAATCTAGATCACAGAGTTTCAGTGCAGGAATGGAGATTTAGGGAAAATGCTATGATTTGTATGGATAGACAAGATTCACATAACTCCTTTGCCTTTGAATGGTTATGTGCTTGCTGTGCTACTCCCAGATTTGTAAGTTACCAAAGAAACTGAGGGATTTCTTTGGCAACTGTTCATTTTGTCTCTCTTCAGGTATTTTCATTAGTAAAGTAGGATTTCCATATGCTCAGGAAAGAAGGAGAAGCAGATTGGAAGGTGCAAATGCAGTTTTTTTGAAAAACTGTGGAGTAGTGGAATTACATGGCTGTTTTTTTTCCCTACGTACAGGCAGAGCCAGGACCAACAAAAACGTGCTCCTGGGCATTCAGTGTTAGACAGCAGGCCACCCTTTGAATCTGTTCCACCAGAGACGAGGTTTACACCTATATGATGACTTTAGTTTGTACTCCATTTGATGCTATAGCAATCTGAAGAAAAAGAATTTACTGTTCCTGGATGCTTAGATTTTTATCGTATTTAATTTTTGTTGGAACTGTAGCTGTAGCAACCAGTATTTTTTCCTGTGCTGATTTACCTTCCCTGCTATCATACTAAAATAAATAAGTAAATAAATGAAGACAAGTGTCACAGCAAGAGAATTGCATCTCTGTTGGCATGCTTTGACAGCTTTTCTTTTTCTGCCCACTAATTCTCACACATACATGGTAAACATACATGTTTCAGATTGTATTTTTCTCTTTCTATATTATTATTTATTTATAACGTAAAATAAAACTTAATGTGTCAGGTCTCTCTAATATACTCCCAGACTACCTGGAGGAATTTCAGTTGAAGCACAAGAATACTCAGAGGAAAGCTTTTTCCTTTTAACCTATGACAGCATTTCCAGAGGGGCTAAAATTAAGGTTGGAAATGTGCATCTTCCTCTCTCTCACCTAACAGGATCCCTGCTTTTGTTCTCAGTCTAACAGATGCATCTGATCTTTGTAATCTTGCCTGCTCCCATTTTTCTTTCTCTAGCCCTGTAATGTTTTCTGCTCTTTGCTAAAATGATTGCTGGGAGGAGGTAATGAGTTCTGTGAGACAGGGCCAGTCAGACACAGTGATGATGACTCTCATGGCAGCTGCAGAGGCACGCGGGGAGCTGTGGGTGTCAGGAGAGATGGGGAAATGCCTGCTCTCATCTCTGGCAGTACCTCGATGGGTTAGTGTAGTGTATGGCTCTGGAAAGGTTAACATATCTGTGACTGTGAGTGTTCTATGACTCCCTAACACCACATGTAGACACACATGATACACACACATTTAGAGTGTGCATAATTGCAGCAAATGTATACCAGTGTATGCATACCAATAATATTCAGTGATGCTGGAAGAACAAAAAGGATCTCTAATTCAAGTGGTCATTCTGTTTCAAATTCCATAAACATGTCCAGTTGTGCAAAATAGCTTGGAAACATACATGGCTGGTTTGCATCAGCACGTGTTCGCCTAAAATGAGTTGGAGACTTTGCTCAGGAGCAGTTAGTTTGTCTGCATGAAAACATAAACTTCCTGTTGGTGGCAGGGTCACCGTCTGCTTCATTTATCTGCTGCCCTGGGACACATTCCCAAACCGCTGAAGTCCTGGAAAGGTTTGCTTCAGTTCCCTTTTGTCCACAACTGACATACGATAAATAGCTGTTACTATTAAAGCAGCTGCGTTCTTTCATGCCATCCTTTAGCAGAGTACAAGGGAGTTAAGGCTGTTGGACTGAAGTGACAGCAAACATTGCTCAGTTTGTCCCATTTCTGAATATGCTGCATCTTTTTGAGGTCTCCTACCCCAGAATGGTTAGCTGCTATGCTAAATGTCACTATGAAAGTGTGAACTTTGGTTTGCCTGGCCTCCATAGGAGATACATACACCTCCCTTCATACGCCATCCTAAAGTCTGGGGTCCTGCTGTTACTGCAGGCACCCAGAGCTCAACCTGTCACAAGGGGCTGCCTGTCATGGTGCTGGAGTTGGGATCAGCCATTGCAGTGCATGAAGAGCATGGTGGGTGGCTAAGGGCTGTCTTAGAAGGGTGTGCTGTACAGCTGGCCAGTATGTGTCGGGAGGTGTCAGTCTGCTTAGGGCGTGGGAAGCCAAGTGTCTTTAGCCTTTTCCTGTTCAAATTCTATTCCTTTTAATCCGAGCTCAGGCTAGCCTTCTAGAACTGTAATTGGTCTTTAACTAGAAAGCATAAAATTAGTGTGTGAGAATTCTCTTAATTGGGGTACCACAGTGGACCTATCACCTCCTTCAAGGGGAGAGTAATTTATTCTGCAGAGCTTTAAATGTGGCACAATTGCATGTGGTAGGAAGAATTCATGGACAGCTGATAAGTCTGAGAAGGTATAAGATACAATATCAGCTAAAGCAAATTCATAAAATATTAACTGCATGTCATGGGGGGAGTATATTTTTTAGTGTTTTTGGAATAGCTTATTTGATTAAAGATAAAAAATGAACACTTCATGCCTAATCAACACCTGGTAAAACACCACTTCACTTCTCAAAACTGACCAAATGTCGCCATTAAGCAGAATATTTGATAATGCTGTCATGCTCAAGCAGCAGCTATTGTCAGTTAGAATCATGAAACAGAATTGCTTTCTTTGAGGAAAACCCAATTAAGAGAATTCTGAATAACAGCAAGTAGTCTGTTACACTCCTAATGCTATTGATCACACAACAGATTCTTTTGACTGCGTAAGGACTTTAAGTCAGAGCACAACCTTTTATGATGGTAGCTTCATCTTTCATATGTGTGAATATAAATGAAAACCAAAATAATGATTATTCATTTTGAATTCATTCAGAATTCATAGCTGCTCAGACAGACTTTAGATTTATATTCTGCAAATGAAAACCTATATAATGCAGCTAAAATGTGTAGAATATGATATTCTAGTGTCTGTCAGTAATATGAGAGCAATGAAATAGATGTGTACAAATGGGTGCCATCATGCTTCATATGGTAATTGGACGTGGAAATAAGGTTTACATTTGCATCAGTATGCCTAAAGGTTTGAAATCAGACATGATAATCTATGCTGTAACTCTGAGTAGCAGAAGGAATTGGTTGCTTGTCACCTTATGCACAACTTATTTCCTGACCTTCACTGAGGAAATCCCCACGTTTGATACTTTCTAAGTGCTATTTGTTGTTTTTTATTTCAAATGTGGCTTGATAGGAAAATGAAAGAGTTGATGGTGGGTGGAAAATTGACCTTTTGTTCTGAATTTAAAACACATTTCAATCTTCTTCAGAATTCTCGGTCTTCTTATTACCAAAATCAACAGTATCTGTCAACAATACAAAAGGTGAATGTGATTAACCACCCACTCGCTTGGAACAAGTGGTATCTTGATTCATTTAATTTAGAGCACCTGAAGCTGTTGGTGCCTTGCCATCTGCTAGAGGAACCTGCTGTAGTCTGAAATGCCCTTTTAGCAATATGCTGGTTTGGTTGTATGAGAGATACCAGGTTTCCTATCTGTATTTTGAGAACGCTTGTGTAGTTTTCACTGAAATAAAAACTAAGCAACACAAATTGCTTCAGAAGGTGTAAATTAATTGCTCCCCAAATCAAATCTATAAAGCCTCTCATGTAATTTGTGTTAATGCTATAGTAAAAAGAGATCGCACAGCATCAATAATTGGCGCTATACATCCAAATGAAGACGATTCATTATGCAAATCTTTCTGAAACACGTGTATCCCAGCTGCTTTTTCATTATTTCATCAAATATGGCAGACAGTGCCCTGGAACGCTGGGTGATTTATGGAGCAGAGGCGGAGCTGCAGGTCTGGGGGACTGACTGCTCTGCACAATGTAGCGCTGTCGTCTCTGCTTTCCCTCTCTAACGGATCTGATTTAAAATAATGCTGAAAGATAGAATTCTAAATGAAATACATTGATTTCTGCTTCGGCTTCTATTTGCTACTGTTTTGCTAACAAAGCCTAGTCATTCCAACTGTGACAAAGGCTTGATGGAGCAGAAGAGCCTTGAGATGATCACCTTCCCTCACCTCTGGAGTGGGTGGTGTGAGTAATGGGTAGGCACGTTTTGTGCCGTAGGAAGATGTCGTTTTTCTCAGCTGCACCTTTTATGCAGATGAGTATAGAGTATCAGTTCCCAGTTTTGTCAGCCTGGCTCCTCTCGTGCCCGTTGTTATGAAAGCCTTTGTACTTACCTTAACCTAACATCTGTCCTAATTTGCATTCTGCTTGAAAATAGTGGCAAACCTTTTATAAACGCAGTCTGAATCAGTGAAATCAGTGCCAGTAGCACAACAGAAAATGAAAGTTTATCCCGGAGCTGAATGCTCTTTGTAATGAATTGTGTAGGGAAGGTACCTAAACCTACATTACTCTTAAATGGGAAATGTAATGCCAGAGACTATGTTAAAATTAAAGTAGGCAATACAAAGTGGTAATGCTGGTTAATTTCTATCACTTATGCAGGTTGGCACCAAATGCCACAGATATACGAAGACTGGTGTCAAAACCTCAAATAACCTATCAGGAGTCTTTCCCGTGGCTTCAGTATTCTTTGGTGTAGAAACTAATTTTTTTTTTTTTAATTTAGTATGCATCCACTCTATTTATTTATTTGCAAATACCCATGAGTCTCTCGTCTTGTGATTTTACAAATCTTGGCAGGTTAAAAATTCTGCTTTGTAAATATAACTAGTGCAGAATTAAGCATTTTTCAGTCATTTTCAAAACTTGGCCTGTGTTTGACCATGTGGCACCTTGGAAAAGAAGTAAAAGATTTTGGAAATACTACAGAAAATTGATGAGTGTTTTCAATATCAGCTCAGCCTTTTAGGAGTGCAGTGGGAAGGACTTGTATCTATGGGTCTTTGGCACATGCACACACACACACACTCCTTCATAGACAGGTGTTGCGTGCCTTTAGATTAAACACATAAATTGTCATTGACAGTACGAAAAAGCATTTTTGGTTGTTTTATATCTATCTTTTACTTCATGTCAAGACTCAGGACCTATACTTGCCTTCTGGTTCTTCTACCTTTTTGAGTTGTGCGGCTGTAAGGAGAACAGACATTGGTGTTTGCACCTGGCCTGGCTGAGATGCACATCTGGGCTCTGTTCAGAGGGTTATGTTTAGTACAAAACCTGCTGATGCTACGTTCTTACAGCTTCTGGATTTCTGGGGGAGACTGCCCTGTCTCCATCTTTCTTGTGACTTCTCAGAGATTTCCTGTTTGATGAAGTTAGCGTGGCTAGCTCTGAGTGTGCTCCTTCCTGAAGAAGTTATTTCACATCCCTGTGGCCCAGTTCCCCATTATGTCGTGAGGGCAGATTTGGTCACACTTTTTTCTGCAGTGCTGGCTTAATTTGTAAGAACTCACATGCTCTGTGTCTATGCAACAACCACTGCAGCCAAAAATGTGCAGCCTAGAGGACTGCTCACTTGGCTCTTTTCATCCTCTTCGTAGGGCAAAGAAGCAGATCTAGAAAGTGTTATTCTGGAAAAACACTTATGCTTTTGAGTCTAAATCCCACTGGACTTGGTAGATAAATTCTACAAATGGAGTTTTGTTTTCAGGTGACCTCAATGGGTGTATACTTTGCCATTGTTTTATACTCATTTTACCCTATGGATTGTGGCTCAGGGTTGGCATGCAGTAAAATTGGAGAAAAGGGGATCTAGGAATTCTTTGTGGTTTTCTGGCTGGGATGTAATTCCTTGCACTTAATGTGTTTCAGAGGCAGGGTAAGACACTCCCCACTGAAGCTGTGCCTGTTCAGGTGTGTGTTCCCCAGGGCTGTAATGTGGGGCAGAGGAGCAGCAGAATCCCTGAGCATTGCAGAGCAGCCCCTGCTGTCACTGCTGGGACCTGACCCTGCTCACATCACCTCTCCAGCATGCACACTGCATGGCTGCTTATGCCAACAAAGCACAGAGTTTAACAGATGGGTACAAAATATTTCAGGTTTTTATTTCTTTTTTTTTTTTTTTTTTTTCATAGAGAGCTGTCTGCTCATAGGGAAAAAAAAAAAAAAAAAAAGTCATTTTGATAACAGGTTCTAAAATAATTCCATATATAGAAACATTTATCCTTATCCTGTCAGTAAAAATGCCTGGCTAGGAGATTTGGAAACAATCAAATGATTTGTATTACAGGTGAATTTTATCACTTCTAGTGTAGAGAAGAAAAGTAATTTCCATTCCTCTTTAGAGTGCACTGAGCCAATTTGCTCTGAGGTTGATCTGTGGGCTAAATTGTGGGGAGTCATGCTGCAGGCTTTGTTTTAGTGGGAAGTGTGTGTGGGGAGAGGTAACGCTGAGCAGGGAGCCCCACTACCTTCTCTCTTGCTGCCAGTGCTGCAGCTGACACCTTTTTTATTTCATCAGCTCACAGGGTATCTCTTGCATCATTTTTATTGCTTATCAACTCATTAGGAAATTTAATTTAATTGCTGTCTGAACATACCTCATCTCTCCAAGGCATTTACAGAAGGGGTACCTCAGCTCTGTGCATGTGGCACTGCGTTGGACACTGCGCTGTGCTGCTGTTTGGACTCTGTGGTAGTGTAAGACTTTTCACATCAAACCAAGCTTTTCAATACTAAAAGCTAGCTATGCTTTTTTAATCATTTTCTTTGAAAACCACTGTTTTCATTTCTGAAAGCAGCATGCGTGCCAGGTGTCTACTTTAGTGCCTGCATTTTTCACCCTGGGAGCAGTGGGGAACGAGGCGTTGCTAAATGAACGCACTATAGATCCCCCCTTTTACAGGTACCTTCACAGCACTCCTGCTGGCTCCCGCGGGCTGAAATTTCTGTAAGTAGTGCCTTTCAGAGACTGTTTTCATTCTGGCTGTGTTTGCTGACCGTGTCAATTTTTGTTTGCAATGGCCTGTATGCGCAGTGTGCAAGGCAACCACTCTGCTTATAGGTCTTAAGTTAAGGCAACAATGTCAAGGTTAGTGAGGCTCCGGAAAAAGTAAAAATTAAAACCTGAAAACCTTATAGAATTCCATTCAGTCAATTTTTTTCTGCCTTGAAATAAATTAAACATACTTATTTCCAGGAGAGAGAAAAAGGAGAGACTGGGGAATTAGAAAATAGTGATCAAGGACACAGAATTAATTACCGAAAGAAAGTCATCAAAAGATATGCAGAGTGGGAGCAGGGTAACAGGATAATACAGAACTGAGAAGAAATAACTTGGTTTTTGAACATGAAAGATGTTCCTAAACTAAATGAAGAAAAACAATATGCTTTTTTTTTTTTTTTTTTTTTCCTAACAAAACAGTAGCAGAACACCCAGCATGACCAGATAACAGAATGGAGGACCTTTTCTTTTTGAATGTTATGCGCATATACTTGTAAGTGTTCCTCAAGCAGCAGAGACTAATCCTTATTTGCTCCTGATGGACATACATAACAGGTTTCACAATTTGGTGTTTCTGCTCTCATTTCATTTATCAGATGGGAGTCAACACTGTTTCAAGTATAACTTCCTAATATAAACATGAATAACACAGTGCATATTTTTCATGGTAAATGATAACAGGAACCAGAAACATTCTGTGCCTCTGTTCTGAAATTTCATGATTTGGTACATGAACCTTTTAATTCCATTTCAATAAATTGCTTATGAGCCCCTTGAAACCTGGTCCCATTTAATAACATTAAAGACAACTTTCATAAAAATGAAATCCATTATCTTTCCTCATTAGCGAAGGCATTTTGGACAAAGATTCTCACAACTGCTCTGTAGCAATACTTTATGTTTGTTTTTCAATTGAGATATTTTAAAACAGTTCACTACTGACGGTTATTGAAAAGCTACTTAGACTGATTTTGTCATATTCCCTCCAGAAGTGCAGTAACATGCTAACTATGAAGGCCCTTAACTTTGTTCAGGGATTTGTGATTTAATTACTGTTTTATTTGGGATATTTCAGATTCATAGTAAGCTCTTTGATTTTCTCATTGATAGAGTAGGCATTTAGATGGAAAATGTTCTTAGTAGACTTTTTTCTTCCCTTTCTTCCCTTTCTTATACCAAGGTGTGTCAGTGTTACAGTGGAGGAAGAAACACTGTCGTCTTGTTTTAAATGCAATGAATTATTTACCAGAACAGCTATGCTTAGAGAATCCTCTCTGTCAGGAAATAAGGTTCGTGTTTTTACAGGAGAAGGAAACAGATAGTGCCTACATGTGTAGAGCCTTTGGAAGTTAGAGCTTTAGTTCTGGGACTTGAGTTTTCTTTGGTTACTATTTGTCTGCACTTCCTTTTAGCAGCTCTTTTCCATCACTTTATGTAGACCTGCTTTTACTAATTTTCATGTAGTATCACTATGATATCATATAGCTGAGCATTTTTTATCCAATATTTAAAAAAAAACAAAAAAAACCCCAACTCAGGTAATATGAAAGTTGCATTTCTCTCTTCTCTAAATTCTTTTATTTTCCTTTCCTATCTCCTCTTGCTGCTGTTAGGGACCTGACTTGCCGGAGAGGCTCCATATGAAGTGGGAGTGGGCTGTGGGAGCAATCAGTCTGAGAGGACAGAGACTCTCACACCCACCTCGTAATAGTAATGCTTTTGGTACCATCAAGCTTCACTCTCCAGAAAAGTGAAATTCCTTTGTTATTTCAGTTAAAAACTCAGTCCTCTTTGAGATTTGCTTTTATTTTTTTATTTTGTCCCTGAAACAAATGGCAGTGTTTTCATCAGTCAAAAGTGTAGCTCAACAGAGCTTTGTCAACATCTGCTGTCTGTGGTCTCTATTCACTACTTTTCTATCCTCCTTCCATTATTGACACATTATTTATAAACACATCTCTTCAAAGAAAAATTTGTATATGTGCAATTTTCATCTACAGTTATGAAATGGATCTTGCCCTGTTCAGAGCTTTCTTCTCCATTTTCTCTCATTTTGTTTCTAACTACTACTGGTCCAGCTTTTACTTTTGTATTGAGTACTTTTGCAGTTGACTCAACAGAGATAAGTATTACCCTATAGGGATCCAAGCAGATATGAATTTTCATGACCCTTTCATATGTATACGATTGACAAGGGATTGCCTTTCCAAAGAGAAACTGTGATTCAATTCCTGAAACGAAGTCAGAAGAACCCACTCTTTAAGCTGATTGAAGCCAGCAAATGTGTCAATAAAAAGAGGAATAAAATTAGTGGACCTTGCTCCTCTGTACTGGAATTAACTCTTTTCTTTCTGACGAAGTAGAGGAAGGCGGGAAGTTAGGATGCACAAGCATACTGCCTGCTAGGTTTTAGTGACAGACAGGGTGCTTGTAAGGATTTAATGGAACATGCATCATTTTCTGTCAAACTAAGTTAAGTAGCATACTCCTGAATGGATTTTTAAATCTAATGCCTTAGAAGGGAAATCAAGTTGCTGATAAGTAGAAATGACATACTGTGCTTAAAATGTGAAAAAAACATTAAAAAGTGATGTATAGAAAGCTGAATACACACATCTAACTGAATTTAAGAGCATTTTTTGTTTTTCCTTGAAGGAAAAGACTGCAATTTATACCATAGCCTTAAAAGATAGGTGCAGAAAGGACCAGCTTTTGTCTTTTTACAGAAATAGGCTATCATTAATACCACCCATGACAAAATTCATCACCATCAGCTGTCCAGCCAGGTAGGAGCAGCAGCAGTCATTCTTTCTGAGAACAGCTCCTATAGTTAGGGGACACATAAGACACTCTCTGGTTCATTTTGTACTGGTTGCAAATAATTTATTTATTTGGAATTAAGACAGACCTTGAGCTGACTTTATCACTTATTTATAGCTACTGTTATGAGGAAAAACGAAAGGCCTATTACTTGTGCTTGATGCGATCTTCACTCTTCCACTGTGTTTCAAGGTGAGTTTGATCATGCTCTTGAACAGTTACAAATTCTGCTGTAAAGGTTATGTTTCAAAGTCATTTGGACAATGCTTGGTATGCTCAGACATTATGATGTATCATCCTGTACGCTGTTGGGGGAATGTAAGAAGCAGAAGTCCTAGGTATACACATGGATTTCACTTACTAATAGGCACTGCTGAAGTAGATAAACTAGAAAGAGAGACATAGACCTGTTGATGCCTGTCCAGTGGAGGGCTGTGAGACCTGTGGCTGTTCAGCCTAGAGAAAAGAAGGCTCTGGGAAGATCTGAGAGAAGCCTTTGAGTATCCAAAGAGGATAAGGCAGAAGGGGACTCTTTTAGAAGGATCTGTTGCGATAGGACAAGGGGAAAGATTAATTCAGTTCTAATTAATACATTGCTTTAACATCTGCCTGTTTAAGGTACTGGGTGTTCCTTAATTCTTGTGAAAAAGGAATTAATGCAGGAACGAGTTTCAGCAGGAAGGGCATCAGTGAGTCATGCATGTGTACCTCATCTGCTGCTCTGGCATTTGTTTCATGCTCAGCAGTCCCAGAGTTCAGTGGAGCTTGGGGAACTCCATTATGAAGCTGAAATCAGGGAATGAAAAGATTGATGAAAGTATATGCTGAAGCCTAGGAGATGTGAATCACTGCAGGAAAATATGGCTGGTTACATGAGTTCAAATATAGTAGATTACACTGTGACTTCAGATGAGGAAACTAATACTCAAAAGCAGAAATCTGAAATTGGGTCCCCTCGATGGAAGAGGTTTTGCAAAGTGCAGAACCTTTGACAACCTCCTTTACTGGATGGACTTTACTGGAACATTCAAATATGATTTGCTTGGAAAATCAGTTCAGTTTGAAAACAGCATAAATAGGATTGAAGTACATAAGTCTCCTGTCTCTAAGTTGGGATTCTCAAATGGCTTTATGACACTGAGAGCTTTTCCTGCATACGTATATGAGTTCCCTTTTATGATACACGTATTTCCCTTATGGCATATTTCCTGTCTGATATTTGGAAACAGTTCTATTTTTAGGTATGTTACTTAAAATGTTACACTGATGGTGCATCTGAGCATTGCTAAAAAACTCTCAAAGTGCTTTAATAAGAACATGTTTGAAGCATTTTTTCCAGCTTAGTGGCAGCGAGAAATAACTAAAATAAGCCATTAAGAAGCTAGTCACACTTCTTTAAAATTGATACTAAGCTGTTCGTAACACATTCTGAACGAAATAGCATTCTTTATGTGTTCATTATAGAATGCGCCTTAAGGAAAATGGATTTTGTTGCAGTAAACTACAATAGTTATGCATAGAACAAATGCATGATAAAACAAGGAAATGGAAGAACCTTGAAGACCTGCATGCCACAGTGTGTGAACCACTGCTCAAATAATATGAGTAGTTCACGCAAAAATCTTAGTAGGAACATGTACTTACAAATGTTTTGACTGTGTGTGGTACTCTTTAGAAAGAAACAGAAGTAGTGGATTACAAGAGAATGAATATTTTGACATGCGTTTCATAGTTAACTTCTATAGTTGTCTATCAGTTCTTTGTTCACTGATGCTTGTTATCAGTAGTAATGCAGACATGACTGTTCTGTACTGACGTGCTAGTGAACACAAGGTGCACAGCTATTAAGACTGGATATACAAAAGAAGAAAATAAGCTTCTTCTGCAGCTGTCAGTGTCATTGTGGTGACAATACGCCACCATACATCGTGTGCTGCAAGTCCTGTGAGGTTTTACCACCCGAAATTCAGAGTATCACGGTGCTTCACTGAACTAAAAGGCAGGTGCTGCTGCCCTGCTAGCTGTGCTGCTGCTCACTGATCTGTGTCCATGTTCTGCTGTTTCTCTTGGCTGGCTAGCCCTTGCATTGCCTCTTTCCCCAGCCTCAGGCCCAGAATTTCTTCCAGTCATGCCTTACAGAAGTAGATGACTGCTCAGCCCTACACATACCCACCACGTGTGGCTCTCTCCATCTTCTGACATTATGGACATTTCGTACTAGTGACTTTACTATTCACTTATGCGTGGACATCAGGTCATAACAAACAGGCTTTACAAATGCTTTCAAGATAATTTTCTGTCCTAGGCAGCACAGGAACATAAAGACTTACATTGGCTGGATTAACTGTGAACTGTAGAAACCTCCTAGCAGTGGGCGAGGAGTTAGTGATGAAGTGCTCCCTGTGATGCATTTGGAGAAGATAGCATTGGTGTCTGTGATGACATCTGAAGGTGTTCTCAGAAAGGGAACAGCATCGCAAAGACATAGTACCAGCTCATCTTCACTAGTGGTAAAACACAGGGCGTGAGGTACTGTTTGCTCTGTATCAGAATCCTAATTACTCCTCTATTCCTTGCCACGCAATGGAGTAACCAAGTGTAAAGTCCCAGACTGTGCTGCTTTTGCTTACTGAGCCAGGCTCTGAAGTTCTCCTGCATTTATATCTCATTACAGACATGTACTAAAATCTGGTAAATCCTTCAGAAGTCTATAATACTGAAAGGTGTGTTTTAATTGAGGAAATCAGCAAGTGGTAGGACTTCCTTTCCCTTCCCAGGCTCAGAAGTTACATTTGCTTTGATAAAGCATATGCTGCAATATTTGCTTCCTTTCAATTGCAGCACCAGTTGAGACCCAGAGCGTGCAGTGCCAGCCGCTCTCCCCATGCTGCATCATGTGGGATGCGCTGCAGCAACCATCCTGCTGTTTCTCTGCTCTAATAAATGAGGAACCTGTGGGTAAATTACAGCTTCTGGTGCATGATCACGGACATTGTAAGTGGCTGCACCACAGTTGTCTTAGCAACAGCCACATCCCACAAGCTCTAAAGAACAGCTTCTTAACTCGCAAGTGCATAAAGAGACACCCGTGCTTTGTATCTATGTTAAGAAATGCATGTACATTGTATTAAGTGTTCTCCTCCACATTAGGAATAATTTATAGGAAAAGCCTGTGATAAATATGCATTTTCTGTTTTACATGACTGGCTTGCATTCTTTTGTGCACTATGGGGTACTGTAATCAAGAGGACACGCATACTGTAAGTGCGCAAAAAGCAAAATGCCTCCATGTTGTTCTGTCTGAACAAGGATGTATTCTGTACATATGAAAAAAATCTTGTCAGAAACCTGATGAAGTGCCGTGGGGGGCTTTATAAGATTTTCAGTTATGATTGGCCTCATCTGTAGACAGTTGTTAAGAAGGAAAGACTGCCCTAACTGTTGCTGGCTTTGAATCAGAGCTGTGTTTAAAATGAGCTTCTAGAGCCTGTTCCCTGAGAGCGAGACCCATTGAGATGAAATAATTGACTTAGGCACTAACACTTGAATTATTCAATTCCTTTTCTAATGCGTGATTCTAAATACATGATTGTGAGAGGCTGGCAGTGTGAATTGGGCTCGGGGGCTGTGTAATTCTGATACAGCGTTATGATACAGCAATATCTGTTTGCCGTGCTTTTATCTTGTGCTGAAAGGAGAGTGATTACTTTACCACGACTGGATAATTTTCAAAGATTTTACTGGGGATTATTAGTTTTACTGCTCTAATAAACATATAATTAAACAATGCCTCTCTATTATTGGATCCTAGTCTGCTTTGTACACAGTGGATTTACAGCATGTCAGTAAATATTGAAATTGTGATGCCGTAATTAAGATTTACATAAATCTTCTCTGGGAAGAGGATGAGATTTACAGTGAGAATCAGCTGAAGTATTGCAGAGGTGGGCAAGTGTCTGCAAGAAAGAAACAGGCTAATTCAGGCCTTTCTCCCCAGATAGTCTAGTCACGGGTATGATTTCAGCCTTAAATACAGCACAGTCTGCACTTCGAGGGACCAGAAGTCCTTCTCAGTCTAGGACAGCACACGCTGACATAAGCCAAGGCAAATGAACATCTAATCTGCAATCTACGAGATAACCTTGAATCAGAGAACATACTTGGGAGCTCTCATCGTGCACTAGGCTGCTACAGCTCTATTCAACTTGACGTGCCCTGAGCCGCCAAGTGCATTCCACCAAAAGACATAAGCTGAGGTGTTCAGACCTGACATTTGATTAAAGGTACAGCATACTTCATTAGAACTGGTGCAACTTTTTCCAGAAAAAAAGACAGTAAAATATATTAAGTAATCGATCAAACAAACTACAGTTTAGATGCCACATTTTATCAATGTTTTGTGAAACTTGGTCATAAATAATGCAGCTCTTGACAGACCTAATGTGTTCAGGTTAGTTCACGTTAAGCACCAGCGAGCCTTCACAGCGTGCACCCTGTGAGTGTTTTTAGCAGGGAAAACACTAAGCAGCGAGCTGAGCAGCTGTGCTGTGGTGTTTGCTTTGGTGGAGGTGGTTATTTAACTTTGCATGACGTAAGTTTCTTCTGAGAAGCATCAGAAAAGTGGTCTCAGTAGTACAAAATCCTTGATGAAGAGAACCATTATCACCTTATCATTCACTGTGGGTTGAAGTAGTGGTGTGTCTACTTCGAGCCCGCATGGGGAATGGCTGAACTGTAATGTGATTTGAAGTCACAGGCTCCTCACCTGTTCCCACTGTGGCCAGCCCTAACAAAGCTGAGGAACGTTGGGATCAGGGTGGAAGGAGGCTGTTGGGTATATGCTTCCAGTCATAACACTCGCAGCAAGCAGCTGTGCTTGCTGGAGCACGCACTCACCAGACCAGGTAGAGCAACCAGTGCAGTCCTTCTCTGTTTGTGTTGCTGTATATGTTCCATGCAATATATATTTTTTTCTTTTAAATTTAGTTTTTTTGGAGAAAAGATTTCCACAAGCACACCGTGCCTGTGTTTTCCCATCTCTGGTGGCTTTTGAACCCTCAAATGACTTCCAAGTAAATGGAGCAAAAGAGGTCTCAGCTATAATTAAACTATTAGCAGCTTCATGGAAATGAGCAACTGGGTGAAAAACCCTTTAAATTCTTGGATTAAGGGAATGTGGCAGCATGAGCTGTCAGGCGGGATAGTGTGTAAGAATTTGCAAGGCAGAAACACTGAATAAACGCCTCAGCTGTTGGCAGAGTTTCAGCCTGAGCTCAACTCTTCACTCAGCTGTGACACACAAATCTGGAGGAAAGCAGGGATTCGTTAATCCTGGTGATCACAGAGCTGCACCTTGCATAGCTGCTGTTACCTCAGGCCAGCCCAAGCGGTCCTCTGCTGGGAGCTTGTGATGGAATCCCCTGTTGTTTATTCACAGAAGTAAGCTGGCTGTAATTATGACATTTGGTGATTTTTGTTTTCAGTAAGAGGCGAGCACTGAGGATATTTGAATTTCTTAATCAAACAACATGGAGAAGGATCTCATTCCCAGTACGCAAGGTCTTAACTACGTTGTCTCATTGATCTCTTGGTGGTGTTCATGGGAGTGAGCTCAGACACGTTTGTCAGGCTTTTCCAAACCAAGAATCTAAAATTAGCTTTTGAATTCATGCCTGCTAATTATTGTGTATGTCTCAGTTATTTTCCTTTCATTAATAGATAGGTATGCTCTTGTTTCTGAAGTATTGCCTCTCGCTGGTAGTCTGTTCATTAGCAAACATGTGAAAGAGAAATGAGACTGGTGGGAAGAAAATGAGAGTTAGAGTAAATATTAAGGAAAATTAGACAGCACTCACATAACTTTCATTTCTGAATGCAGTAGTTCCTACCCAGCTGACTTGGCTTTTAGCTAGGGTGATTTGCCTTCCCCTTCAAACATTAACATCAGCATTATAAGATAATTTAGCTCTTATTTTTGTCAAGTTAAGATGCTTTAAAAAATATTTTATAGGTTGTTCTTTGCAAAGCCCATAGAATAAAGTAAGAAATTCTTACACTGTACTAAAAGTGTGAATCTTATTATATTATAGATTCGGTCCCTGGAATTTTGCCATAGCTCATTCTGTACTACTGTTCTCCTGGGAGCTGAATGGTTTGGCACCTGATTGCACTAATTAATGCTGAACTTTAAAACCTTGAATGCAGAGAAAATTCAAATATTTAGCATGCACTGATATTTGCAAAGTGAAAAGATGGATTTTATGCAGAAATATGGTATCCAATTTTTGTCTGCAATGATGCCAATACCTTGAAATTAACTCTTAGTAATATTTAGTAGAGTAGCAAATGCAAAGAGTTGTTGCTGTAATGTTATGATTAACAACAATAATACCTTGGCCCCAGGTGAGCTTTCTGCTCGTGTTCATCTCTTGTGCACCCTTGTATGGAAAGGAAAGAAGCAATCAACTACTGAACGTGTTTATAAATTTATAATGCACACGCAGATCTATTTAAAGGATTACAAAAGCAGGATTGTTGTAATGCCTAAATATAGGCAACGTTTTCCATCCATATTGACAGTATAATTTTCTACTCCACAGTTCCTATCAAAAATGAAAGAAAAGTTTAAGCCATTTAACAGTATGCAAAACTATGTGCAGCTTTGAACTTACTTATCAGTGTGGTATTTTCAAGTGAACGTACATAGAAAACATTTCAGAGATGTTTATACTAAGTCATTTTGTATTCAGCTCTAGCTGCTATTACACATTTACCTTTTTGAGGTGGCTGGGAAGTGTTACTTTGCTTTATGTGCTTCGTTTGTGAGAGAATCCACAGTGACTGGAGCAGACACTTGCTATCGGGAACGAAAGAGGAACTCAAGTTCCTCAGTGGGAAGAATGGAGATGTTCCCATGTATCTGATTTGTAACTGGTGGTTCAAGCACAGCTTTGTCAGGCCCATTTTAGTTATTCTTTCCAACCTGTCACTAAAATCACATCTTTACCTCTCTTCCGAGTGGTACCTAGTGGCCCAGAACCCTTAATTCTTGCTGAAAGCAGTCTAAATACCACTGTCTGTTGTGAATACATAGTTGTCTTTCTAGCAAATGCCACCCTTTTATTTTGAGTACTTTGTGAAGTCTTCTAGTACGTTCCCAGGGAGAATACTTATCTTAACGGATTTCTGGTTTAAGCACCTGGATTAGCTATCTGCAGGAGCTTGAATGCTATGTATTTTTCCAAACTTTACTTCTGTTTATACTTGGCGTTGTCTTTATGCTATTAAAGCACTGGGCTGACCCTAGGTCATACCTGTAGATTGCATGAATAATTTCAGAGGGTCCTCATTTTCTGACAAAGCAGCCTGTGTAATTTGTGAAGACTTACCTGCCACACAAATCCAAACTGCCTTTTCTCTGAATTGCTAGCTTCAGCACTACCTCTGGGTGAAATTGTGAAAATGTCATTTATTCCTCATAGAGAAGCATTTGGTATTTATACTAGCATTGCTGCTTCAATGACATCTACCAATTTGAAGCTGTCAGTTATTTCGCTAATCCAACCTGTGTAAAAGCTGATCTGATCCATTCTAATGATCCAAGTCCTTCAGATGATTGCTTCATTGAAAAGTTTGCCGATCCCTAGAAATGCAAAGAGGGATCCTGAATCTGTTAATCACTACTGCTACGTAGTCTCTTTGTAATGGTTATGTGACTGCTGCTTGAGCAGCCAAATCTCATCTGCTGTCACTCAGCCTTGATGGGGTGGTTACCCTTGCAGAACCTCAGTTCCCTGCTACCAAGGCAGGCTCGTGGCTCTGCTTTACCTCCTGGAGGCTCTGAAGAACTATTATTGTATTCTGCTGCTGCTGCATTGAGGACTGGATAGGAAGAGAACATCTACCAGCCAAGATTAGAGAAAAATATTGTTGTATCTGTATGTGAGAGGGTGTCTACCTGTCATTGGCCCCCTGAACAAGCAGTGGTGGCAAGCACAATTAAAGCAGGGTGCTGGCTGCCATCAGTCCTTAGACTGAAACTCAGTCTAAGGACTGATGTAAACCTGCCATAGCCCTCCTGCAGGTGAGGTGCAGGGTGGGACAGCATTTATGGCATTTATGAGTACAGCAAAGATGGATCGAGTCTTAAAGAAAAGACTTTTGCCCAGATACATGCTGAATAAGTGCTTACTGCAACATCCAAATACATTTAAGTAATTGCTAATGCAGCTTAGATGCTGCTGGCATAAAGTGGTAGCTTCTGGAATAAACCTTCAAGAGAAAAGTCAACAATAGAACGGACGAGATTTAATGAACGAACTGTGCCAGGCACATTCTGTAAGTCTGTTTGCCTACTGTGCATGTATAACTTCATCCTAATCACTTCTCACGTTATAAATAATAGTATGCCTTCACATAAAGACTAAGGAGATCAGACATGAAAAGTCCTTCAGCTACCAAGGACAAATTTATTTTTAAAGAAATTCCCTAAGAAATATTTGTGCTGCTTCACATCAGAAAAAGAATGGGCAGAGCATCTAGGTGAGTGGTGTCCCATGCACCAGGAGCACCCGTGCAGATGCTCAGGACACTGTTGGTGAGTGTTTTGGGGGAGCCAGGTGCTGGGGCCCAGTGGCAGCCATGAGGCTTGCATTCCCACCTCCGTTATCACTGCTGCTTAATCTTGACTTTCTGCAGGACTTCTATTCTTCGCACTAACAATAAAGAGAAAAATACTGAATCTTAGTAATTTTTATGCACCCATTGTTCATATGTAGCAGTTAAGCCTGTTAACTCCATGTTACTGCCTTTCTGCTGTCTCCTTCCTGACGAAGCTGATGGTCTGTAGTTACAGATGCCTGTAGTTACAGGTATCCTTGATGCTCTGTTACTTTTCTCTTCTTTGACTACCCCAAGGTAGCCTAATTGGCTGGCTCTGAAGAATGTGGGGAGTATTTGGGCTTTTGAAAATGTTCTCCTTTTTAGGCTGCTTTCCAACCTTTTCTTCCCTGCTTAATGACCCATTCAAAAAAATTTTCAATGAAATTCTTAGATTTACATAAGATCATTAGAGTATTCCAGCTCCTTTACTTTAAAATATTCATGGCAGCCTCACATTGCTGCCTTCACAGAACCAATTTCAGGAAAAACTCCTGTCAGCTTCACTGAATAAGGATGGCAGGGTAGAGCTTTAATTGTCAAAAGCTCAAAGCTTCAGCTTTTGTAGCTGTGCTCTGTGTCAAGCACCAATTCAGGCAGCGTCTCATTGTGCATCCTGCACTCCGTGGAGCTGGGGAGAGGCAGGTTAGGTGCTTTTTATTGTCCCCAGTCTTTGAACATAAATTGCAGGAACTTGCTGACTAAAATCTGAGCCAATGAAGGCTTCTCTGCATATCATGCGTGTGTAACATTTCACTGGATTTGCAGCTTTGAGAGTAAAGCAGCCTATGCATCATTATATTAAAAATTCCATGTGGATTTATAGCTTGCTTGCCTATTACGATATTTGCTTTGGATTGTTCTAGAATAGCAAGAGATGCAGTCCTGTTAAAGGGTGACTTGATTTATCCACAGAAACAGTAGAACGTTTTTACGTGTGAGGTGTTTCTTAACTTAAGCAGGAAATTCTGTGCAGCATCGCTGTAGTACAAATCATTTCTAGGAGGAGTAGTTGCTGGGACATCATCTCAGCCCGCAGACTGACAAGGAGGAGACCAGGTTTGAGGCCCAGGCCTGGAAAGCTCACTTAAGGGTCACAGCAGCAGAGCAGGAAAAAAATCATTTGCATCCTTTCCTTTTGCCAAAAGCCTTTGTGTTGCGCTGCTCATACATACATGCTCTACATACTGCAGCAGCAGTAGGAGTAGGAACATTTCAGGCATCCCTGTAGTTCAGTGCTAACAGCACTGGCTCTCTTTCCTGAAGAGTATGCACGCCCAGAGGAGCACGGTGCCTCCAATTCCCTCCTTACTGTTTAACTGCTTTCAGTGTTGTGCCCAGTGAGTCCAGATCCAGAAACAATTTGCTCAGTGTTGTACAGTAATCCCTACTTCACTAATCCTGGCTTAATGAACAATCCAAGACACAAAGCAAAGTCCCAGGAGAGCAGTAGGATGCAAAATGTTCCCCCATCTTAAAAATTTATTACTAAATCAACTGTGCTTGGATTTTTTTTTTAATGGAAATTAATAATTTAAGGCTATATAAAATATGTGAATGTAACTTTAAATTAATCAGGTTTTTGTGTGCATTGCTTGGCAAATAAAAATGGCCCTGGGGGTTTTGTTTTGCTATGATTCCTCTTGCTTCTTTTTTGTTGTTGTTCTCTAAGGAAGCAGTTTCTGAAAAGACTTTTAATAACGTTTCCATAAAACTGAACATGCCCGTTGTCCTCCTTCCAAAGCCATGCATTTCTGCATTTTGAAGAAGACACGCATTGTAAGCTGTATCATGGGGGACTGAGAGCAGACAGATCTCTGCAGCCAGTTGAGGCAGAGGGACAGGTGTTAAATGGGGGCAAATAAATCATCCGCCTTCATCTTGCTGAATGAGGGCTGGGGCAACTTGAAGGAGGGGAGAGCAGGTTGGTGCTGCAGAAGGCGACGTTGCAGGGGCTGAAAGGATCTCCAAGGCCTGTGGAATAGGGAGATCTGAGTGTAATTTTTTTTTGCGTTGTGGATTCTTCTGCAGAATTGAATTGCATGCTTTGCAGCTCCCTTTCATGCTAGTTGGTGAAAGATGCTCTGATATCTACATAAAGGGTCAGTGTGTTATTAGATCAGCCAGTCAGAAACCTGGCTGCTTATGTCTGTTCCTGCCAGTTTTTCTAATGCTGTGTATGTTCAGATTTGCCTTGTGAACCAGGAGCCATCAGGTGGCCAGATGACCGTATGTTGTGTTTCTGGTTACTGGTAGCATTCAAACTTGGAGTATCCTTTAGTGACTCCTCAAAAAGTGAGTGGTTGCTTAATATTAGGTGAGTCACCATCTGAATTGTCAGTCTTTCAAGAAGTCAGTATTTGAACATTCTCATTGGAATGTGCTATCCTCAGTGTGCATTTTCTTCTCATTTATTTATTTATTTGGTCAGAGTATTTAAGCTCTGAGGGAACATTTAAACAGCTCTGCACATGGTGGGTTGAGGACAGACCTTACCTCTGACGTGGAGATGGGGTGTCGATGTGGCTCCTCAGACCACCATCCCAAGACATCACTTCACTGACTTGTAAATGTGCTGCTTTCAAACTCATCCACTACAGCTGTTTCCCTCTTGTGCAAAAATGAACTATCTATTGAGTCACTTAGCTGAGTGGATGAGCGAAAATGAGGTTTAAGCTCTCGTGTTTAATTTGGTACAAGGACAGACAGGATCTTAGGTCTTCTGTAACCAAAGTGAATGCCACACCTGTCAAGTCATAGAGTCTTCTGGTCCCTCTGTCCTCCTTAAATTGTCATTTGAGGGTGCAACAAAAGTTTTTTCCTCAGTGTTTTTCTGTCAGAAGTGAAAATAACACTTTACCTACTCCAGTTCTAACTCCTGTGTTCAGAGGAAGTGAGAAAAAATCCCAAAAATTGTCTTTAAACATTTGTCTTCCATGAAGACTATGAGAATAGCTAGCTTTACCTCTTCATTGGCATCATAAATCATTATGTCTTTAGGTGTTTTAACCTTACCATACCTGTCCTTCTGTGCCTTGGAGCACGCAAAGGAAGGGTCGTGGCAGCAGCACGTGGGCTGCTCAGGGCAGGATGAGCCCAGTGAGCAGCAGGCACTGAGGTGACTGGCAGCACAGGGTGGTGTGGCTGTAGGGCACACAGCTCAATTTTGTTTTAGTCCTTGGAAATCTCAAGTATAATCCTGTCTGTAGTTCCTCTAAGCAACTTGTTTTTCTGTGTGAATGAAGAGCAGCAGGATAAAAATACGATTTTATACTTCTGATAAATTGCTCTAACTGTTCCTCCTCTTTTTGGATTAAGTGTCAAAATTGCAATGAATTCAGCTACTCTGCAAGAGAGCCCCATACTGAGAGGTTGCTCTCTCTTATTATCCCAGTGTCTCAGAGGCAGGAGTATTTTACTACGACCTCAAACTTAATTTGCCATCTGTCTGGTATTTGAACTCATATCTCATCATAGTTTTAAAGACGTCATTCAAGAACCTCTGTGTTTTGCAATTCACAACAGTTTTTGGAAACCGGGTAGAACGGGTAGGTTTTGAAACTGCTCAAATTGTGGCCACCATCAAGGATTTCAACAGCTTAATTTTATTCATTGGCCTGTATTTGACAGTGATCATGGTTCTGCTCCTTCAGTTAATTAAAGGTAATGACTAGGGCCTAGAAATTAATTCATTCTGCTCATCTATGAAGTGCTTTTATTTAGCTGCATATTTTTGATACTATCTCCCAAAAGAAGTTATTGCAAGAGTGATTATGAATGAAAATGTAGGGGAGTTATTTCTCCTGCCATCTGAATATGATCTGGCATTTCTATGAAAGCAAAAGTGAGATCATCTATAGATCACTAGGTAGGAAATCATTAGCTGTCAATCATCTGAGTTGATTAATGCTGGGGCACCACTCTGCCGTAGCTTTTCACAAAACGTCTGACATATCATTGATTTATTTAGCATCTTGATATTAGCAAATACATATGTCTAAAAGAAGTTATCCAAAATGCGAACACACAATAAAAACATCTGTTTAGACAACACAGGGCAGGCGGATATTCATGTCCAACAGAGCACGGCTGACATTTTGTATCCAAAATGAAGCCCTATGGTAACAATGGTGTGTTTTTGGTAAACAAAATAAATCTTTCAAACCACTATTTTCTAGTATCACACCAGAAGGAAAATCTGCTTGTCAAGGTAGTTACCTGGTAAAACGTTCCTTTCCCTTCCCTTTGAAAAACACTCAAGCAGCTCTTTGTATCAAACTGCAGTTGACAAGTGGAGCGCTAATATTTGGCATTATTGGGTAATTTGTGCAGTATAACTTCAGAAATTCCAACTATTTACAGTACTTAAACAGTGAGCTGTTAGAAGACAAACATCCATTGGGGAGCATAGTGGGGAAACAAAACAGTGCAATTAAAATATTATTTAATATGAATTAATTCTAAGCCAAGCGTGACAAATGCCAATTGCCAACATTTCATCCTCTCTTGTAGCACTGTCTTGTAAACTCCAATTACATCTGCTGCATCAGTATTCGTAATAATGATGCTTGTGAGAAACAACTGCATCAAATTTTAGTGGCTTTCCTAATGTTCACAAGAATGATTGGAAAGTGAAGTTACCTTCTCTTAAATTCATTGTGCCAAAAATACTGCATGCAGTGTACTGACAAAAATCAGCTTCCTATCAAATGAACAACTTTCACAACAACTTTGCAGCAGGAGAGTAGTGGAATAGCAAGCAGGAGAAACAAAGCTTCCCAGAAAATTCTCCTTTCTGAAGGAGATAGGAACTGTGAGCATGATGTATTCTAGTGCGTGTCAGAGGCAGAAGCCCATTTATAACTTTTTACAACAAGTCATTTTATATGGCACACATCAGAAGCAGAGTAAAAGACAATAACACAACCAAACTGGGAGAACAGGATAGAAATAAAGGCTCCTGATCTTCTGTACACTCAAACCACTGCCTCTTACACTGGCAGAAGCATTTTTGTGTTCCATATACTCTTGATACAAGTAACATCTCTTGTTTTATTTAATGGAATCACACCTAAAATATGTCACAAGGCCATAATTTCTGCAGGAAGTTATTTGAATTAATTCTTTTTCATTTCTTTAACATTAGCAAAAATAGAAAGAGATTCTTTCCCTGTAAAGCCAGGCCCTACCTGCACTAAGCTCAGAGGTAGGATTGCACTGAATACATCAAAGCATACTGGTGGCTTAAAAGAATATCAATGTCACCAAAATGCTGTCCAGTCTCATTTTCATGTTCATTTTACTCACACATAATTTAGGGGTCATCTTTTCTGTATGTGGTTTGATTTTTCTCTAATGTACAAAATTTACACCCACATTCTGCAGGTCTTTCAAACTTAATTCTTTTCTGGCAATTTAAGCCCTTGTCAGAGAGGCTCTGGCAATGTGAAGAGAAGCCTGTTTAAAAGTCTTCTTATAACCAGGCTGATGACTAGGCTGAATACTCTTCTAGCACATTTCCCTATCTACCAGTTCATGCCACTTCAGAGGAGCTTTCATTACCCCTAGTACAGAGAAAATGAATAAGGCTATGCACACTTTTTGGATCAGATTCTGATCTCTGCTACAGTGGTTTATATCTGTTTGTTTTTATTGCTCTAAAGGAGATCACAATCTGGAGGCTTGATATATGCTGTGCAATATTAGGAAAAACTGTATTATCAGTAATTTGTGTCCTGGTATCTGTGTCATAGGGAATCTGTACAAATGGGGTGTTTATAGCCTAGGGTTTCAGCTGTGTGTTATTTAGGTGCTCCAGTAATACTATAATAAAGTGTAAGAGGTAAGATCAGCAGCTGATGCTTGAACCCTGAGAAGTACCTGCTGTATAATCCTGGATGCTTGCTGCTGTATGGTTTATACGCAGGAAAGCCAGTGAAACTAGCACTTGAACAGAAAAAGAAATACTTGGGAAGAAAGAGAAAGAGAGAACTCTGGGATTTCTGGGCTTCTGTTTCAGGCTGTAAAATGCTGGGAAAGAGTCGATGTTTTATCTTTCTGTTGTAATTCAAAGATGATTTCTAAATGCCACATAAAAAATAGGAGTATGCTTAAGACATGGATTCAGCAAACATATGGCTAGTTCAAGGTATTTAAGTGGTGTGAACTGTGTATTAAGGCACGACTAATTTAGAGGCTACACTAAAGCAAAGAGACATCCTGCAATGAATGAAGGACCACACGCAGGACATTTATGGTAGCAAATACCCATTTGTGCCTATTAGCTGCTGTGTAGAGGCTTGTGCATGGAACCAAGCATCCCATTTCCACGGGCTGAAGGTCTGCTATTCATTCTTTGTTCAGTGATGCTGAAATGCATTGCATAAAATCTGTGCCCTAGCAATTGAGGAAATTAAGCAGGTGTGTCATTTATCAAACTGCTGATTAAATCCATTCTGCTCTAATACATTATGGGACAAAAGACCCCTCAGTCTTACTTTAAAGTTTGATTTGTGAGCCTGTGCATGCACTTGCAAATTGCAGAGACATGTGGCTTTCAAACACATGTATATATGTTGTAGGAAATGGTGTAGCTTGGTGTGATATGTTTATTTCCCTGAGGTCTCTCTCATCTCTTGAGGACTTATTTTGGCTTTCCAAACCACTGAACTGCTCTGACTAACCAACCTTATTTAAATTAACCTGACAGATGGGGAAATTTCCTCCTTTTTGCAGCTCCAAACCCAGTTTTTGCAGAAGTAACTTACTTATACATTTTAGATGCTATGAAGAGAAACCCCTATCTTAGTATAGGGCAAACTGTGGGCTTGTCGTGGAGATCAGCAGCATCCTGTTGCTTCCAGATGACAAATCTCAGTGATGCCAAAAGTCCCAGGATCAAACTGCCACATAATATATCAGCTGACTTCATATTTAAAATTTCTTCTTTTGTCTTTAGATCAGCTTGCTGAAGTCCTGGTGAGAGTGACGATGTGGTGAACCCACCCCACCAAGTGCTCCCTGTGGGAGGAGCAGCAGCATGGCTCGAGCCTGCTTTGTGAGACCAGCCCATCAGCAGCACCTGCCTCATGATGCCAGCTTATCTACAGCATCCAGGCTGGGAATCTACAGGTGAGCTAATTGTTTTGGTGACAGTTGGGAGTGCCAGCTTTCTGCCAGGTGGCACCGGCTCTGTTTTCTTTTAGAAGAGATGTGAAGTGATTGATCAGCACTAAAAGCATTTGTGTGTGCTGCAGGATTGCTCATTATTTCATTCCATATTTCACTTTTTTGGGAGTGCAGTTCTCTTAATTGATCTACCTCATGCTTGTTACACATGAGTCCAGAGTATGCAAACAAAATGCTTAATACTTCTGCTGTAGCATCCTCCACAGATGGCCAAGGGAAGTTTGTGGTGCACAAGCATTAGAACTGAAATCAAGAAGAGAAAATATGCTATCAGCAGCATAGTCAGTCATTCAAGAAGGATTTTATATAATTGACTGTTTTGTTAGTGATCTGAACTTCAGAGATTTTTTAGTGTCCTAGCCTTGAACTGACCTCAAATCTTCAACTTAGAGATGCCAGGAAAGTGGCTGTGGTGGGAGCAAAGGCTCATAAGTGCATGTATGAGTACCTTCCAGCAGGGAGAGCAAAATCAAATCCCTTACACCAGCGCTACCTCTTTTCCAGCAGCAATGCCAGGTGTTCAACAAAATGTATACACTATTTCTGTTTGTTTGTTTGTTTTTAACAACAGAAAAGGAAAACATTCACTTCACAAAATTGGCCTTTTCCCTCTCATCTCATTTTTGAAAACTGCTGCATCATTTGTTTGACGTGTTTAAAAAAGAAAGAAAATCAGTCCAACTAGATTTTCCTGGCATGGAACATTTTAAAGAACGAGTTTAAGTTCAGCAACTGAAGTACAAGATCCTATAAGGCAGTGCTGGTAACCACACGTGTTCATGTTGCATGCTTCACATCACTTCTGCAGTTATTCTTCAGTTTCAAAAAAGATCAAATGCCAACAATTCTTTTCATACCAAATAATCTGGTTCAAGATGGAAAATTTGTGGACCTACTAACTTCTTTCTCCATATAGTTCAAGAAAATTTCTTTCTGTTTAATCAGAAAGTAATTTAAAAAGAGAAAGCAAAGAAAAGGTAGCTTTGTGCTAGCAGTATTACACTTAGATTATGAAGTTCCTGGTACTGCTTTTGCTTTTCCCAGAGATTTTCTGTATAAAGTGACCAAATGACTGAGTATTGCTTCCTTCATTGGTAACATGGGGACACCCACGGTGTGTCTGGACATTCTATTCTTATTTGCAAAGCACTTTGAGACTCTCAGAATGAAAGTACAGATAGTGTCTAGTATTGATATTCATTATTAAATCATAATTGGGCTTTTGGATGTTTCACAGCTAGCATTTGCAAACCCAGGAATTTGGGATGAAATAATAAATGAAGGTTGTTGGTCAGAACAAGAAATTTGAAAGCAGATTATTCAGCAAGGCTTGAGCTTTGGAGATACGTTCATAGAAATAATTTTGACTCAGTGGATTTACAGTGAAACTATCAGAAGATTCTGCAGGTTTGGGACATCACAGTGTAACTGGGGTAGATGCACATGAAATCTCTCAGTGCACCACCAAACCATACTGATGCGAGAGATGCTTTTCTTTGTGTTAGCACAGTACTGCCCTAAGCTAATCCATTCTAGCAGCTATGTCTACAAACATCCATGGAGACAAATCTTTACAATCTGAGTTCCTTTGAAAGCAGAAGCTAAATTCATAAAGCATTTTTGAAAAGCAGCCATCTTTTTTTGAGGAGGGGCAAAGAGATCTGTTTGAACACGGGGCTGTACATGTATTAGGTAATGGTGTCTAGGAAATCAGATAAGGAGGAAAACTACACCACAGAAATATATTTTCAAAGGCAGGTTTAATTATGTATATATATATATATACATAAGAATATGTTCCAGAGCTTCAATATGGCTTCTGAATTTTAATGTAATTGTTCAAAAAAAACAAAAAAATCCAGTGTCTTTTACAACTTTAATTTTTGTTTCCTGCTACAAATTGCAGTAAATGGAAGTAATTGATGAGTTCCACAGGGTACCTTGTGCCTTAGGCTCTTCCTGTGGAAGCTAGGCAGAAATATCTACTTCACACAAATTACAGAATTTAATTAATTTATATTTAGAGAGTGTTTTCAGCTTTTCCAATAGAAAGGCAAATAATCGTATTTACAACTCATGCTGAAGAAAGTGCACTTCTGAAAATTATTTTATTCTATGTAATTCGTGATCTGTTGAAAAACACTGTTCTCCTAAGCAGACAGACAGAAACGAATGCATCTGTGCTATGGCAGCTCATCACTGGGACCTAAAGCTGCCTTGTAACTCTTATGGTGTGACCCAACAATTTGCATCTATAGCACAGTAAGGACGTGGAGTAAATGCTTCATAAGAGGGATGAAATGTTAGCTGTTGTCATTTAAAGTCTGCAGTAGCTTGTATTGCTGGTGATACTCTGCAGTTTGGTTTGGTGGAAGCACTAAGGGACAGAAATTTGAACACAATTGTGAAAGGAAATGTCATGCAGATTTCTCACTTTTTTTTTTCTTTTTGAAACTGCCCCCTGAGCAACTCTGTGATACCAGAGCTTTCTAACATCTTTAAATGTTGCTGACTGAGAAAACAAACACCACTGTCACGTTTGGAAAGTCAAAGCAGAGAAGTGTCTCATTTGTAGGGCGATTCATTTCGATTTTCATCTTGCTGCTGTCACTGAGGATACATGAACAACAGCAGTTGGTATTATCAGGAGACCTAAGCAGACCTGTTTCGTTGGCTGACTTGACAGCTGTTCCGTGAAAGAGATTCATGCTCACAAAATCAAAAAAGTATGAAGACCAGATTTTCTGTTTAACCCTTTTTTGGCTCACTGTGCCTGGTTCATGCTTTCATAAAAAAGTCACACCATGGGTCAGTGTGCTGTGGAGAACGGTGCAGGGACTCGCAGCACCCACCCCTGTCCTGTTCAGCCTCTCCCAGAGGCAGCAGGTCTGACTTGGGATAGGTCAGCACAGCAGAGGCTCAGGATCACAAACAGGGGCCTGATTTCCCTGTTACAACAAAAAACACAGGAAGAGGTTTACGTTATTCTCCTAACCTCTCAGTTCCTGCAGGAGTTGTGTTCCTTTTGTCAGGCAGCATCTCTTTACTTTAAATCAACAAATATGCAGCTAGCTGAGCATTTCACAACTTGTATGTCCATTCAGTTTTCTACTTGCTACTTCTAAAGAAAATGTTATTTACCAGATACTGTAGCTAGGTAGTTGTTTCTGTGCAGGAAGGACATTGCAGTGGTTCTAACTCAGCTCTTCTGAGATTCAGATTCAATTGCAGCATCAGTCTACGTGCTGACCTCTCGATGCCAAAGTAAGGTATGCAGAAGTAGAGTTCGTCTCACGGTTCCTTAGGCGATAGGAACTTTAATATCTGCTTGTCTGACAGGAGTGGCAGTGAATGCACTGCACTAACATGCATTGCTGCCACCATTTCATTTAATTCCAGTTGCAAAACTCTGCAAGTTTATCATACATTACTGTGAGGTGTTGCTGCTGTGAATTGTTATGCTCAACAGGAAATAAAAGACTGTGGAAGTGAATCTCTATAATAAAATAAAAATTGATACTATGCTGTTCTCTATCATATACACATCCCTCGTCAGTTACACTAGAAGGATGACAGCTTTCAGTGAGTATTTAGTTAAGGCTCTGGAGTTCGGCTCAGACTTCACTGAGGATAAAATGTAAAAAAACTGTGCAGTTTGTGAATGAAATTAGGGCACTTCTTTGCAGTTAGCCCAGCTGATGCTCCTGTGCATCTCAGCAAGAGCTTTGGGAGGCACTCTCCCCATAGTTGTGTCTGCGGGGCCCTGGCCTACAGCGACTTCATGGTGGTTAGGATTTGTCATTTTAAATGAATCACCAGTTTTTTGGGGTCAGTGTCTCAGATTGTCTCTATGTAAATCTAATTTAATTATTTTTGGATTAAAGATACTGTGTGAAGGCTGTGACATTTCAGTTGAGCAAAGCTCTTTGGGGATCACACTCAAAGGTCTTGTTGGCTCTTTTTGATTTCCGTGCACTGGGATATATGTTAGCTATGGCACTTGACATCGCAGCCAGATACAAAAACAAATCTGAGTGTACATTTTTACCAACATGAATGTGAGCAGAAGGATGCCGTGCAGGGATGAGATCCATCTGTCTCGCACAAGAAAGCTCCAAATCACTTTACTCAAGGAGTGCTACCACTAATAGCCATGGACAGGACCATCTTTCCTAGCAAATGCTATTTCCATTAGTACATGTTTACAGAACAAGTACATTAAATATGTATTAGACACACTTCTGGACAATACGCGGCATGCGCATATGCTGGTAGGGAGGCGCAGATGAGGCTCATCTGAAATGCTGCTCATCAGTCTTGAATTCATTGCTGCTGAGCCACTGAGGGTACGATAAATGCTGCCCCTTTTCACAGGACAAGAGCTCAAGCTGATTACGTTATTATGTGTGTCTGATACAGTACACAGCTGTGTCATATGTCCACTGCTATCAGAGAGTGCAAAGAAATGACAAAGGGCTCTTCTTTCAAAGGGGGCCGTGATGCTTTCTTACACCAGCTCAGACACTGAATCTGAAGAGGGTTTTATTGCAACAATGAAACCTGATTTTTGCCATTAGCTGAAGGCCACAGCCAGGACTATTTTCACTGTAGATGTAAGCAAACAAGAGACCTTGTCTTTTATTGTATGTTACTAAGCACGCATGACATACAGGTAGTTGTCTCTCATTACAAGCTTTACTGAGCACCTGAAACCTATTGTTTATTAGTTTGTTTAGGACTTGCAGTGGCTTTAAGGAATGAATAGATGTGTTCTGATATGGAGTGTCATCTCTTCTGCAGCAATGAAGTTGAAATGTGAGAGATTCAGAAAGGCAGGGAGGCCAACCTGATGGCTTCTTTTGGAAGCACCCTTCTCCAAGTAAACCTCAGTTTAGTTTTCCAGAGCTACTGCTACCTATAGAAGTCATTCTCATAACTTTTTAAAGCATGTATGCACTCCAGTTTTTTTCAGTGAAAAAAGTTGCCTACTTCCAGCTTAATACAGAAGAAAGTGCTTTGTTAGATTCCCAGTGACAAACAGCCATTATCAATTTAATTATCAAGTGCCGTGCATTTTTATATAGCTTTAAGTGCTTATCCCAGCCTATTCAGCCCAAAGGCTTCTGGGACAGTCTCCTGGTTCTACAGGTATCTACAGAGTTGATACTTCAACGAACTCTCCAGCCTGGGAGAGGAAATTCTGGCTTTTTCCAGCATAGCACATTTTTAATTTTCTGAGGAGGATCATTTTTGTATTTCAAACTCTGGTGTTTTGACTTCAAACATAAACATGTTGGCAGGACAGTTGGTTACAAGTTCTTTTGTGTAAAGAGGACATACATTTATACACCCTACCCAGGCTCGAGCCTTGGCTTACAAGTTTGTCCCAATGGGAAGTTGGCTGTCTTACTGAGACTGTAATACTTGGTAGCACTGGAGCGTCCATGTTTTAAGTGAGGCCGTCTCTACCAACCCTTTTTAGTGAATGAATGATGATTTAATTAATTTTGTGAATTTTATCCCATTTCCTTTTAAAAGGAGTCCTGCTGAGATTTTAACATGTGCTTTAGGTATCTAGGTGTTTTAAACAAAAACATCCCTTCAGCTTCTTTTTTCATTAATAAACTGTGAAACAACGACGTCTTTATATCCTTCCTAAAAGCTCCTGCACTGTCAGTTGCGTAACTATTTTGTCATATGCTTGTTATATCCTGAGTAGTTTGATGCTGAGCCTCTGAATTCTTGCAATCTATTATGAAATTATAGAATGTTTTTAGAATTATTATTCAGAAATAGGACAAGTGTAAGGGTCTCTTCTTTCCTTGAGAATATAACCTGCACTGTAAGAGCTTTTTTTATTTTATGATATTTGGTTTGTATCATATGAATTAAGCTATACCTTTTTTTTAGTATTTGTCGTATCACATATTGACTGCAAACAATATTTTTTGCTAAAATCATAGAATTGTAGAATATTCCAAATTGAAAAGGATCCATAATGATCACCGAGTCTTATTTCTATGACTGTTTGAATGAATACATTTCTAAAAGTTTGGGCATCATGTTGTGCATGAGTTGGTGAACAAGAGTATGTATCTATAAGCATGGACTGAAGAAAAAACAGCACAAAACAAATTGGCTGCAAAATACAATGCAGAAGTTGAACATGCAATTCTTCATTAGCATTTCTGTAAAATATTTACCTAAACTCTACTATGTATAGCAGCCTCTGCAGCATGCAAGAGCTGTAGGTCTGCTGCTTTCCTACAGTGAAAGAATGATGTTCTGTGAGAAATGGGTTAGAAACTGTTTTCTCATCTCTCGTCCTCTGATGCTGTTTAAATACAGTCAATGGAAATATGTGCTACAGACTCAGATTTAGTGGTAATGCAGATCTGCTCTGTATGAAGCAGACATTTGCTCTGTATGAATTCAAGTATTTCTTGTTCTGCTCCTCTGGCCCTTGGCTGTCACCAGGAAGAGCAATCAACTGGCAGAGACCTGCTGCCTAAGGAATGACATTCCTACCATACTTCTTTTCATTGGTTTTCAGAAATGTTTTGACAGCAGTCTGTAGGAGCAGGGATGGTGAAGCGTGGAAGTAGTGGCAGAGGCAGCATCCCTGCAGCCTGCATGCAGGGCTGGTCTGGCTGGCAGCAATGCTCAGCCCAGATACTTTTGGTGTAGCTGGCAAGCAAGGAAAGGGGATCCTGCACAAGCACTGTTGCTGAGAGGGAGCTCTGGGTTGGTATTTGCAATTTCTAGAGAGTTTCCTCTTCTCAGGGATGGCATCTGCACAACAGTAGCACTGGGCAGAGATTATGCGTAGGCAAAATCAAGAAGCAGTTCTCCAGCAATCTTTTTTAGTTTTTGAAGGTGAACATGACAATTCACCTTTTGTTTTCTCAGAAAATTGGAATCTTCATTTTCTGCAGAGCATGGTGCAAGTGTGATGCGGTTACCTGGGGAGGGCAACCAGCTTAAACGAATCAAGCTATAATTTCAGAAGGGTTGGTTCCTGAAGGTGAAGCCTGCAAGGCTGAGAGCCTGCAGTGCCCCTCCAGTGACACCGCTATTTCCCTTGTTTTCTCAGAGATGCCCACTAAAGTCAAAAGCTGATGGTTTAACATTAATTCTTGCTGATGCTTTCAACTGCTCATACTCTCACCTTCTGTATTGAATAGGCACTAGGAAATTACAAAAATGAATTTACACAAATGTGTTAGATTTACCAAAATGCAAAAGCTCTGCTTTCAAGTGGTTTAGAAAAATTAGGTAGTTAATGTGTTGGCAGGGGAGCGTGTGCAGCTAATGCAATATTGGTCTGTTGAGCCCTTTACTGTGTCAGGAAAAAGCAGCAAAGACTTCAAATAGAAATCACCGAGATTCGAGCATGTAAAATTTGACACAAATCCATTTCCAAACTGATGTTCTAATACTTCAGCTCCTATAGAAAGCCTATGTATTTTCAAAAAGCAGGACAAAGCAATAAAACCTGTTACCAATTGTTTATTAAATGTGAAAGATTCTTCCCTGTGTATCCAGAAGGTTGATCTTTAATTGTTCAGCTGCCCTTCAAATAATGCTAAAAATTGAAGTGCATACGAAAGATCTCAGAATATCCTCTATTAGCTCAAATTGACCAAAAAAATCATGCAATATTCTGTGCTTTGTTATAATGAGTTTCAATTCTACGTGTTTACCTACTGAAATGCAAGTTACCATTAAAACTTGTAGGATAGCAGGTAATAAATAGCGAGCAGGTGGGAAAAGACATCCTGCAACTGATGATTACACATGTTGCAGTAGCAGTTCAGAGATTACTTTAATAACAGACAAGGCTGCAGCCTGCTGAGCAGATGTATGACGGCGCGTCCTTGACCATGCTCAGAACATGTCTCAGCATCTCACTGCCACTCTGAGCTTCACACAAGGACAGCTGGCTGCTAAAAATAACTGAAGGGATAACAAACTAAAATATTAATATGTTAGGGAATGTGATGATTCCATGCACACTGAACAGCACTACCATGCAAATGATGAATCTCCAGAAGGAGAAGAGAGAATTAATTTTCATGTTGCCATTTTGCAATGGCTTAAATATGCACAGAAGCTATTTTCAGTGACCAGACAATTGCATCCTGTATGGCTTTTTGAATGTGAACTGACAAGCTGCTTGAGGAAAGTGCAATGCAATCATTTTTGGGCTTGAGCCAGGCATATCAATCGAACCATGGCTCCTCCATAGCAGCTCAGCTAAAGAAATGCAGAATGAGCATGTCATTTTATATTGAACAGAAGGCTAAGAGTTTAATGACTGCTCTGGGACCTCAGGCAAGACTTCCATCAGCATAGTTAGCCACTGCTGTTTTCAAAGGAGCCATGAAGTAAATAGTAAAGCTGTGAGAATTTACTGCATGTCTCTTGGCCCACGTGAAGGCTGGCAGGATGCCCACATGTGCTGTTTGGTACATACAGCAAAATCCTTTCTTTTATACTGCTTGTGCCATTTGTGAAAATTAGAGTCCCTGGTTAAATTAATGTTAGGTGTTTAGAAGGGTAGCAAGGATTGCAATTCTGAAGTGAAAAACATCCTTGAGGGTCACAGTTCCACCTGCAAGCAGCTCGTGATCACTGCCATTCCTGGTAGGTAGGCACAGAGATGTTAACTTGGAGCATGAGCAAATAAATCACACCAACAGGATTAGTTTAATCCTTTTATATCTACATGTGTATGCATAGGGTTACAAGCATACATTCAGTTACAAATCAGCTAACCTTGAGCTAATTTCTTATATGATAGCAATAATTCCTCTTCTAAATAAATTTACTTTTTTTTTAAAAACAAAGCAAAACAAAGTAACAAGCAATACAAACACTGAACACCAACAGCTCTACTGCTTTATTACTGTTTCAGCATGAATGCAATGCTGTCTGCAAAAGAATACTTTATATAGAAGACTTAATTAACCAAAGAAATCAAGCAGGTAACTTGATTCGCTTCCAGCAAGGACTGCTTGGCACATTTTCAGTAACTGAAGATCTGATCCTATTATCTCTAATATGTCAGCTACACTGGAAGATTTAGTTAAATTTTATGTTCAAATGGGAACACTCAATGGCAGCCCAAAATGTGTACAGTGGAATGAGTGGGGATGAACATGTGTGAGGAAGGAGGTTGTTGCAATGCTGTGTGCCTCACCAGCAGTGGGGATCTCACATTTCTTAATGTAAACGGAGTCCATCCATTGCTTTCTCTGACACTCCTTCCAGTTAAAGGTGAATCATTACTGCTAGAGATGAGCTGCAGCAGTTCTAGGCCTGAGTCTGCACTCAGTGCTGTGCTGCTGAGGGTTTTCAGCCTCTCTTTAGTCTGTATATTTTGCTGATTTCTGTGGATTACCTGTAAGCAGCCTGTACTTAAAGCATCAGGTGAATGCCATCTTCCCACTGATCTCCCCAGGTGTGTTTATGTGGATGTGGTGGCATTCAGTAGCATTGAATCGATCCACTATGTGTGCATTTTGAATTGATCTACTTCAGATAGAGTTTGGGGTTGTTTTTGTGTTGTTTTGGTTCTGATTTTGGTCCATTTAAGAACAGAACAGATATGATTATTAGCTGTCTTTTTCACCAAAAGCCTTTTTGCAAAGCTAGAAGATATGAAAATCCTGAAATGCATTTTCCCTGGATCATTTAACAACTCAGGGCTTGATCTTCTAAGCTGCAGGTAGTGAAAAAGCACAGCTAAGCCACTGGTAGGATTAAGGAGCACACTGTATTTATCTCTAGGACTGGAAGGAGAAAGTTGACTTGAAAGTGTGGCTTGTTGCTGAAGTTGGGAGAATACTTCAGACTGCCTCAGCGCCTGCGAGCTGCTGGAGGGATGCAGCATCACCAAAACGCTGCCAGGATCCTTGTGGCCTGGGCTCCCACTTTCCCTTGGAGCTTGGTTCTTCCTTGCCCCTTGAGAAACCAGGCTTTAGCCAGCAGCAGGGGCCTCTCCAGGCTCAGCACCAGGTCACCTGGTGCATTCCTCCATGCGGGGCAGAGTGAGAACCTTCCTCTGTGCTCTGAGCTACAGCTCCGTTAGCCTCGGAGGAAGGTGGCTCGATTTAAAGATATGCATATCTATTATTAGTTATCATATTTTAAGCATGACTTTTAAAATTTATTTTTAAAATGAGTTTTTTTATTTTCCAAATCCCTTTCTTCAGCAGTCAGGTGATAATGTGAGTAGTTGTTTTTCTGTCATGAAAAAAGTGTTCAGCCCTCACATTAACAGGAAAATATTAGAGAAGAACATAGAAAAAAGTCTTTTATGTTTAGATTAACCAAATAAATACAACAGAATTAAAAATCATGTAAATTGATCCTGCATGTTCCAATAGCCTTCAAAACGTTGATGCTGTGCATTCTTGCATTTTTAAATGAAAACACTGAATTAAAAAGACTTCAAGGAGAAACAGAAATATACACCAATAGTGCAGGGGAGAGAAAATTATTTTGTAATGAGTGAGGAAGGGAAGAAGAGCAGGTATTGTTTCTTTGCTTCTGTTTCTTTTCCTCACAATCTTAAGAGTTTGCACAGTGATGCTTTTCTGCCCTTGTTCTATCACTCCAGAGTGTATTAAGTATAATGCAAATATTCACATTGTGTCATTCACGTCTACGGGTGTAGGCACACGATTAAGGTTTAATATGTATGAATGTGTTTGTAAAATCAGTGCTTCAGGCAGGTCCTTCCAAAAAGATCCCTGCAATCTGGTGTTAGGTAATCATAGATGTGCTCTGGATGAAGCACTTCAGAAGGTACAGAAATGAATTTGAAGCCACATAAAATACTCTTTGCAGTTTCCCCAGAGTAAAATCTTTTGTTGGATGAGAAAGCGCACGAGGCTGACAGGCAAATAACCTCAGAGGAACTCCCTGTGGGGTTGGTGTTGCAGGGGGATGCTGCAGGCCCTCAGCAGCACCTCGCAGGGATGTGCCCCCAGCAGGCAGCAGCAGCCCTAGCACCCCCACCCTGGGGGCTTTTGGGAAGGAGGTAAGAAAAATGTGTCAGAAACTTCACTGCTTTTGCATGAATAAAATTGAATGCTGCTGAAAATAGATGGTACTCCAGGGTATCAGTGCAACACAGTTTTAATGCACATTTATTCTGGCCGTCTTTCATTAAACTGTGGTGCTTAACTGGGTTTGTGAATGCATCTGTTCAGGCTGTTCGGTCCTCATGGAAATGAGGAAGCCCTCAACAGCATGGGGAATCGTGCAGAGGGCCAAGTTAGATCATCTCAGTGCTCAGCACTGCGATTCTACTGAAGTCATGGTTAGATTTCATTATATTTGCCTTCTTGTTTCATTTCTTTATGTTTCTTTCTTTCCTTTTTTTTCTTAACTAATCAGATATTGCAAGCTTAAAAGGATGGGGACAAAGGCTGAATGATGTTGTAGAATAGCTATCGACCCATAAATGCCTTCATGGAGTTTTAGGGAAGGGAGAATCCTGTGTGGGAAGAACCCAGGCTTCATAAAGGGAGTGGCTTTTCAGTCCTTTACAGTTAGGTATACTTTCCATTTATTTGGTTAAATCTTGTAAAACACCAACAACGTTTGTTCTGTAAATAGAACCTGTAAGTAATATCCGAAGATTCAAGGCCATTCAATGAAAACATAGAAATTACATTACATAGCCTTACTTTTTGCTGCATTATCACCACTCTAAACTTTCTAGCAATTTACAAGTAGATTACTAGGGTATAAATTACAGTGGAAACGCATGAATGAGAACCAGAATCACAACGTCAAGCAAACTAAACTAGATAGCAGTGTTAACTGATACATTTTTATCCCACTTTCTTCTTCATTTGTCTGAAGAGCACACTCAAGAAGGCACAGATAGAGAGCATCTTATGCAACCTGGGTGGGAATTTCTTACTTGCCTCTTCTCCAAAGGCATTCCTGATACTTCAGGAAATAAAACTATTTCCCATACATTTTAATTTCCTGAATATTCAGAAGAAGCACTGACATTACCAGCTAACTAACATAAGGAATGAAAGACGCAAGCTGCACTGCCCTATCACTCACTATCACTCATGTGGTTATTTCAAAATCAGTGATGATGAAAATAAAATGCCAGTTCCACAGGTGGTTTGATCTCAAGCTTTGGAAACTGGAAAGTGGATGAAGCCCGAGATTTTTAAGTTTAGTTTCTTTCTTAAAAACCATTTCAGGTGTTTGCAATGAAGTAATGAATTTGAAAAGAAAATACAATAATGTACCAAAACCATAAATATGTAGGGTAACTAGCATTAAAATAACTGGAAGTGTATTTTCAGTGCTAAAGGTATGCTTTTAAAAACTGTATACAGTGTGATACGTACTGTCTTGGATGCCATTTTCATTCTTTGATGCTTCTTATATCAGAATGACACCACTGTGTGACTTGGAGGCACAGAAGAACGTACAGCTTCATTTCAGAACAGAATAATCCGTGCACTCACTGCAGTGCTTTTATCTCCAAAGCCTCTGGAAAAGGAGTGTGTTGCCAGATAGTATAGAGTGGAAACTGTAGCATTTTAAGAAGCTGCTGAGCTTCACCCATTTGTTTTTGTTTGTTTGCATCAGGCAAAATCAGTAATCTTAGTTCAAAGCATTTTTTAGTGGTGGCTTAAATGAAGGCAAATTTTAACCATCCCCCAGGCATGGCTGGGCCGAGTCCAGAGTGGCATTGCCACAGCTTCACTGTGTGATTCTGACACAGCCAGCAACGGGGCTGCTTCCAGCAGTTAACCCTAGTGAAAAACGGTGGAGACATACATTGAGTACCCTGAGCAGCTGGAGAATGATTTGGTCCTTTTATAACTCAGGAGAAGTTGTTATTTTTTCACTCATAACTGTCCTGTAAGTGACTGAAAACAAAAATTTGTGACTTTTTTTGGGGGGGGGGGGGGGGGGGGCGACTGTCCAAAATTGTGATAACAGTGATCTCTGGTAGAGACAGAGAATCATTGGGATTAACTTCTTAAACTGAATTTCAACCTTGGCCTCACATACGTTCTTGCACAACACAACATTTTCCCTAATTTTCCCCAAAGGACATCAAAAATATTTAGGCACTAACAAGCAATTACAGCATATTAACGTAGAAACAAAATTTATGTGGCAGGGGGGTTGGAACTTCATGATCCTTGGGGTCCCTTCCACCTCAAGTCATTGTATGATTCTACAGTTCTTTGATTGTTATTATTAACTGTGGTGGGCTGTATATATGCTTCCTCTCCAATTTCACCAAGCTTGCCTTTATGGCCAATTCTACAGTTAGAGGTGTTTAGAATTATTAAACGACTTACACTGTGAATGTCCATATCTATGAGCAGCCTTGCAGTGATCCTTGAGGCCTTAGTACCTGAAAATGCATGTGATTTCACATTACTGTGCGCCGTCTTCAGAAGTGGAGTTTGCTAAATGACAAATACTGTAATTAAAATGGCATTTTCCTAGAACTATTGCTTGTGCACAGTTTCCTGGGATTCAGAGAAATGCGAGGCTGACAGGACCACGCTACCCCGTCTGGTGCCTCATGGAACAATCCCATAGTTCTGTCCAAGATGCTCTTGGTAAAGTCATCCAGAAACATGAATCTGTAATCACGGCGAGCAGTTTAATCCAAGTTCATAAATGTCAGATCTTCTAAATTAATGTGCCACACCGTGGCTTGCACACATTCCCATATGCTTAACTCATGTGTGCCAGTACCAGAAGGGAATACATCCTGCGTATTCCTGTACCTCAGGGTGCCCTTTCCTGCAGACCTGCGAACACTGGCATGTGGCAGAGAGGGACAGAGCGACATTTTGCATGTTTAAATTAGCTGTATGCATTTTCAGAAATCAGAGCAGGGATGGCATTAAAAAAAATATTAAAGAGATAGTTCCTGTCCACGAATTGTGATTTTGAATTTAAAAAGGGGACATATTGTAAAATCTTCTCTGTATGCAAAATCTTGCTGATGCTTGCCTGTGTCATGCGGCCAGACTCCAGCATACCTCCTCATGTTAATCAGAGGGGAGTTCTGCTCACACACTGGCACGGGAAAGCTCATAATTATAAAAACATGACTGGAGGCAGTGAATTTACAACCAGCCTGACTACAGTTGGACTCCTAAATCCATAACCATTCATCTAAATAAGTGTTCTGGTTTAAAAAAAGTGCCGTTAGTTCAGTGGGAATTCTTCAGGAGTGGAAGTGTTCCAAAAAGAAATGTATTTATATATGAAACACTTGTGTTTGTAGGCAGAAAAACAGTCATTTTTCTTTTTTCTTTTTTTGGGTCTTGTTGGAGGTTTCAATGGAAAAAAACCTGAAGCAAAACGTGAGGAACGAACTCCGTGTGTTGTTGTGAAAATCCAGTTACTTTACGAATAAAATGTTTTTGTTTTCTAGAAGAATCTTTAACGCCTCCTGTTTAAGAGCTCGGACAATCAAATGATTTATTTAAAGATTCAAGAATAAGTTTGGAGAACAGAATTGATACTTTAGCATGCCTGAGGTTCCCATGTAATTCAGCAGGTAATAAATATTGCTTACTGAAATAGTTACCCTCCGGCCTTCTGCTAATCACAGCCAAAGTGATTTGACAGGCTGTATTTATGGAAAATAATTAAATTGTAGATCTTCAGAGAGAAGTTTTGCATAGTGTTATTATTAATTTAACAAATGTAATCCATAAAACTGGAGCTTATCACTGAAATAGCAATAGGATTTTTGGGGTGTTGCTAAGCCGCATTGTAATTACAGGTTTTGGATATAAATTGCTCTTGTGTATGAGAGGAGGCAGTGGCTCATGGAAATGCATTAACCTTTCACACAGGACGAGACAATGCGTACTGGGCTCCCTCCGGTAGGACTTGTTCCTGCAAAGATCCACTCGTTTCCATCGAGGAGGAGATTGTAAAATCAATGCAATCACTACAGGTTGAGCTAATCCATTCTAAAGACAAGCTTGCGAGCAGTGTGCATTATTAACACAGTGAGGCCGGTCCGTGCTTAAGGCTTTGCTGCCAGCTTCCCAGACACCAACAACTGTGGCCACACGAACTCTGTGGTCTGCAAAGTGTCTGACAAGTGTTTACATGTTAGCATTCATTAGAAGCCTCGGTCAAGCAATTCACGCTAGATTAATTGATTATCCCAGGGTGACAGTTCATTTTTTGAAATAGCTGCCAACCTGAGCAGGACAGTGAGACCACTGGCAAAGGACAGGATGGACAAACACTGGGATTATTGAATAGCTGCTGGAGTGACACACCGGCATCTGCAGAGTTTAATCAATGCCTCAAAGACATGGCAGCGCTATAAAGACTGTTTATTTCCTTTCTGTGCATTTATGAATTGTTAATGCAGTCAATACATATTAGCTTCATTTGTTGTTCGGTTAAAATGCATTCTGAATTTTTCAAGCTAAGAGTTGCCTTAATATCACTTTTTATATGGTGAAATGTATGAGTCCTTGCAGATTCATAACGTTTTATTGATGGCTAGAAAGGCAAGCATAATTCCTGCCTTTGTTTATTCCAACATTACAGAATTATTAAGAGTTGACATTGCAGTGCTTATTTCCTTGGTATTGTATGCATTTTGAATTTTCTTGTGTTAAGCCTGAAAAAGTGGATGCATCAGTAGAATCTAGTAAATAGCAACAGTACTGCAAGAGGATTTCAAGCTAGAGCAATGCAAGGAGGATACTCTAACAGCAAATTATCCATAGACAGTAAACATCTTGGAACAGATCATCCCTTACCTAATGGTACCAAAGTCCATTGAATTACCCAGGAGACAAGTTTGGCCCAGTATTAATTTGCAGCAGATGTTTGACTAACTAATTATTTGAAAGAGCTTGAGTATATTGCAATATAATTACTCGATATTGCAGCTTACTGCTTTGAGGGCTTGTTTTTGCCTTACTCATGCAACACAAACAATACTGCAAAAAGCATGGTGTAAGTTTCCTGAAAGATTGCTTTTTTTCCCTGAATATAAAGAAAAAAGAATTGCAAATCATTAAATGATTGCATCTTATAAGTGAAGTCAGGAATTGACTGATCTGTAACCTACACTGTGGGCAGATGCTGTTTTGAGCCCTGATCGCAGTCAGTCTCTCCTCTGACATCACCCACCTCCATTCTTTTTCCTCCTTGGTATCCTCTTCTCTTGCACACTGTATCTGTACGGTGGCATGGCAGGACCATGCTGACCCTGCAGAAGTGCTTGGTCCTTGTGACTGGTATGTCTAGGGAAGGTGCTGGGGCTTACACCTTCCTCGGGAGCCTGCGTAAAGATCTGAGTTTGCTCCAACATCAGCTGCTGTTAAATTCAGTTGCAGTTTCCTTACTGTTGCTCTCAGTTTCTGAGTTCCAAGGTTTTCTGGGTGTGTGGCCATAATGCTGCAAGCATTTGAAGAGCAGGGGGAGGCCTACGGCCAGGCCCTGAGCAGCTCAGTGTGCTTGCTGAGTTACAAGAGTGTTCTGGAGTCAGAGAGGGAAAGGTTTATGAAGAGGAATGAAAAGAAATTGGGGTACTTTGCTAAAGTGAAAGGGATTTCTTAAGAAATACAACTGCTCATGTGTTAGGGCACAACCTGTCTTTTCACTAGGGAGAAGATTGAAGAAAGTTCATTTGATAATAGTTTATTCCATAGCAGACTATTTTGCATTTTACTCTAATTCATAGCAGACCTCTCATTGCTAAGGACAGGATATTTTACCAGATAGATGGAGCGCTGATCTAAGCCACCGTGGCAATTTCTGTGCTTCTATTAACAGAGGCTTCTGTCATTTCAGTGACAATTAGTAGGCAAATCCTATTACAGGAATAAGATCACCTAATCCTCAACTCTAGTTCATGCTATTCACTCTGATAGGTGTTTAATTATAAGGATTTTGCAGGCTACAATACTCTGTACAAAAAAAAATCAAAAAAATACAGAAATTGTGTTAGAAGACTTCACTTTCAAATGACAAGTTAGACATCTGCTACTTCAGAATTATTACTCTAACCCTTTTAATTGGCATAACTACTTTTCTGTGTTGGTCACAGTGGCTTTTAACAACTTGTGGTAACATAGGAAAGCCAGCAAGGTCTGGAGTGGCACAAGCTGTTTTCCTCTCTGCTGCATTTTTAACTTCTGTGCCCACCAGGTACATTATCCATTTGGTGCTCTGATCCTTTCAAATTTATTCATTAGGTGTACCTAAGAGAGAGAAACAGGGAATGAGTGAATGCCAGAGAGCTTGGGCTGCAGACTGCAATGCACTCCACCATTAAACAGCTCATCAGTGTGCTAAAACAGCTCTTCTCTGCATACTGCAGCTTGGTGCACACTGGAGTGTGTGGCAATTTCTCAGCAGTGAGGAAGTCCATTTTTATTTAACAGAACTGTTGATACTGTCTTGTTTGGTTAGTTTTTGTATTTTTTGTATTTTTGTTTTTTCTTATAGACAAATGGCCAACTCCAAGAAATAGGAAATCTATCCAAAGTCAGGTGAGCTATGGGCAACCTGTACTTTTTTTTTTAGTTGGAGCATAGGGACACGAAGGATGGTGATATGTATTAGAAGAATTCCTTTCACTCTTGCATACACCATCTTTAGGAATGCGTTATTTGCATAATCAATCTTGGACTTTGTCCCCTATGTAGTTTAAGTAGCACTTCTTTATGTGACTTAATTCCTACTCTTCTGTATTTAGAAGTTTTGCATAGTATTTAGCACTAGCTTAAATCCACTACTCTTAGAGTTACCAATTAAATCTGAATGCTAGAAGATCAGGATCTTCTTTTATCTTGTTTGGAAAATGGCACCTAAAGGTCTACATTGCAAACCTTCAACACAGAAGTGCAGCTTGGTCTTAAAAGCTGCACCACAGTGTAAATTAGTGTAATGAAATTAAAGATTATCAGTGCATTTTAAAAATCATAATTTCTCTATGACAGAGCTAGGACAGCTGCTCTGAACCTCTGTTACCATGGTGTACATGCTGTTCCCAGTCTTTCATTGTATTAATTGTTCCTTGGATTCATTTCATTATAAGCCAAAGGTGTGCTGTGTTGGGCCAATGCTCTTTGCAGTTACTACAATTAAACCTAAATTAAAATAATTAAAAAAACAATTAACTGCTCTTCAAAAATTATTTTCATATTTTTTGCAACAATGTATTTATTTTAGCAGCTCACATTACTCTTCTTCCCCCTATTCTTCTGCAGAGCCACGAATGCACTTTCTCTGTAGCTCTTTCAAATACAGGTGTCAGTAATATGATTGTCACACTTGGTATTTTGTTATCCCAAAACTCTAAATCTGTTCCTTTTCTTTTCTGTGTTATCTTTAACATCTTCATAACAAAAGTGCTGCAAAAGCTATTGGAGAAAGATCAGTCTGTCTGACAACATCATTCTTTGCAGTCTGGTAGATTTTGTATAGAGGCTACCAGCTCTGTTATGTGAAGTAGCATTCTCTTTAACAAAGGAGGATAAGCATCAGAAGCATCTAGGGAAAACCTCTGATTCGCAGTGCTGCACTGTGAATATCAATTTTAACCAATAATAAGAAAAAAAACCCAGGGCATCTCCTTTTGTAATCTGAGTTCCACTCTGCTGAAAAACGAGGGCTGAAGGAACTGAAAAATACTCCGGACAAAATGCAAAGGAAGTTGATGAAATAGTTTCTATGACTTCGGCGTTCTTTGAATCAGGTTTTCTGAGGCTGTTTCTAAGGATGCAGGTAGATGAGTCTTCACATGCATTAGGAGCATACATAACTGTTGAGGAAATAAGGTACTTATATGTGAGTGGGTAAAGCAATCCTGTGCCCCCAGCGCACAGAAGGTTGAAGGCCGAGATGTTGGTTGGAACCTGCAGAGAACAGCGGAGCTCTGTGCTGTGGGTGCTGAAGCAGGAAGGTCAAACCAGCAGGAGCGTGGGGTGCTGCCTCTGGCTGCTCATGCCTGCTTCCAGGAGGGCTCGCCTGGCTTCTGGGCAGTGGGATGGCCACTGCAGCTGGCTGCAGTTTGGAGCAGGGAGAGCAGAGGCTGTGTGTCTTATTTCCAGGCTGTCCGTAAGGGATTTTAACCCAAACTGGGCATTCTGAAGCTTTTGTTATTTCTCCAGGTAAGTTGTTACCTTTCTTTTGTTCCAAAAACATAGCTAAATGTTAATGAAGAGACTCAGAAGACTTACATTTTCTGTAGGGTTAAATGGGTTGGCTGTGAGCACCTGACGTGCATCTAATATGCTCCCTGATAAGTCATCCTCAAAAGTTCCCCCAGTAGAGACAAAACAAATATAGTATGGCTTCTGTAGAAATGGAATGTGTTTTTTTTTCCCCCTTGAAACCCAGTGAGGCTGCAAAAAGGACCACTAAGTGCACTGCACATTCATTTACTGCTGATGTGGGTCCTGCACTGTCCTGGTACTTAACACAAGTTTTTAGCAGCATGAGTGATTGTATCTGGTGTGGAGCAGCCCTAATAGTACACAACTGGGGAGGGTTGGGTTTTTCTTTACTCTTCTTTTAGAGACCTCTGTTTTGTAGATTGAACCAAATGCATAGCTTTAGGAGCATTTCTGGCACTCCTACCCTTATAGCAGTAGTTTCTGCCTTCATTTAGTCTGTAAACCTCTAAAACTATTCTGTGCAGGTGTTGGACAGTTAGGAGTAAGCTTACTTTTCTTACCAGCTTTTTGGACCTTTTCACTACATTAAAAGCAATCCATGGACTTCAGAGGTCCACAGACCATACTGATTTACTGACAGCTACTGCACTGAAGTGCATCGTGGAGGGGCAAAAACATGAGGATGTCAGAGCTGCAGTCAGACTGGCTGCTTGGTGTCTCTGAGCATCCTGCACCTGGGCTGTTTTTGTGTAAGGAATGTTGACAAATGTGGCTATGAGGGATCTGTACAAGACTGTGTGTGGATTGCCTCTAGAATAATACTTTGCTGGGGAGAAATCCCTACATTGTATCATCAAACTGTGGATGTATGACATTATTAGATGCAAGTTGTTGTATTTAAAGTGAAAGGTTTAATTCCTAGTGGTGTGTATGCACTGCATGATAACGTCTTGTTCTAATAGTACCTACCAAGCCTCTGAGTAGTACGTGGTGCATCATTTTGTTTGCCATGTCCAGCAAAAAGCATCTATCATAATTTTCAATTTTACTGCCATCAATAACCTTTCCAAGTGCTAATTTCCCTGTAATGCATTCACCCTGGACTTTGAATAGGCCAATGCAAACAGTATGTAATCTGTAGTTTTGCTTTCCGTTTTGAAGCACCTGAGATAGGCTTTTTCATAATTACTATATTTCAAAATTGATATCTAATTTACCACCTATATTATTCTAATCACAAAAACAGCTCTGTTTGCCTGCTGTATAATCACACTTTCACATTATTCAAAACCTGTTTTTATCTGGTGAACTTCTGACCATTTTTTCTTCAGTTTCAGATAGTTACTTAATTGTCTTGTTAACATGGATCATTTGATTTTATATCAGATTAAATTGCTGCCTCAATAGTTCATTTTTGCAATATGCTGTGCTGACAGAAAGGTACTGAGAATTTGAATGGATATATATCTTATTAAATGCAGATTTCATTAGCATATTATGTTAATATTCTTTTCAGTTCAATAAATCTGTGTGGCACTTAAAAAACGATTGGTTTCTCTATAAAGCTTTGGATAAACATTGTGAGGTTATATCTTGGAGTTTATTAGTTTTTGTATGTGTGTTTCAGTATATATTAGTTTATGTATATATTTTTGTATATACAGGATGTTGGCTTTTGAAAATAGTCTCCTGTGGGCAGGTGCTCACTCAGCTGCGGTGCAACACGTGGTCATCTCTCATACAGTGCAGCTGATGGTTGTTGGGCATGGGCTGGTTTACTGCTTTACATGTTTTGTGATATTATTTTGTTCGGGAATAGATTGCTTCAGAAAGGGTTGATATCATTATCTTAATAGAATCATAGGATCCTTAGAGTTGTAAGGGACCTTTAAAGGTCATCTAGTCCGACTCCCTTGCAATGAACAGGGACAAGCACAGCTAGATAAGGTTGCCCAGTGTCTGATCAAGCCTCCAGGGATGGGGCATATCTGGGCTCCAGTCCTCACCATCCTCACTGTAAATGACTTTCTCCTTACTCCAACCTTAAGCTTGAAGCCATTTCCCCATGTTCTTCCACCACAGACCCTGCTAGAGAGTCTGTCCCTTTCCTTCCTGTAGATGTTGAAAGATATCCCCTTCTTTCTCATAGATTTTGTAGATATCTTTTCTTTAGTTATTGAAAGGCCGCTATCAGGTCACCTCACTGCCTTCTCTCTCCAGGCTCAAGAGCCCCAGCTCTCTCAGCCTGTCTTCAAAGGAGAGGTGTTCCATCCCTTGGGTCATTTTTTGGCCCTCTTCTGGATGTTAGCCAACCAGTACATGTCTCTCCTGTACTGAGGACTCCACATCCGGATGCATTACTCCAGGTGAGGCCTCACCAGTGCAGAGTAGAGGAGAAGGATTGCCTCCCTTGACCTGCTGAGCACGCTTCGTTTGATACCGTTTGACCACGCACTGAGGATACAGTTGGCTCTGTGGGCTGTGAGGGCACATTGCTGGCTCACGTCCAGCTTGCCAATCACCACTATTCTCTAGTCCTTTTCAGCAGGGCTGTGCTCCATCCTTAAATCCCCCAGCTTGTGTTGATAATAGGAATCATCCTTTTTACCCTTCTTAAAAATAGGTGTGGTGTTGCGTTTTGTCCAGTCACCAGGGTCTTCACCTGATTGCCATGGCTTTTTAAATATTATTGAGAGTGGCTTGGTGACCACATCAGCTAATTCTCTCAGGACTCTGTATCATCACATCGAGACCCATAGACCCGTGGATGGTCATGTTCCTCAGATGGTCACGAACCTGATCTTCATATACAGTGGAAGGGACGTTGCTTCCCCAATCCCCTCCTACCAAACCAAACATTTGAGGGCTGTGTGATGAGCAGTTATCAGAGGAGACCCAGGCAAAAAGGTTGTTAAGTACCTCAGCCTTCTCCTTGTTTGTTACTGTGTTGCCTGTGTCACTCACTAGGGGGGTATGCCCTCCCAGACTTTCCTTTTCTGGTTGAAGTACCTGTAGAAGCTTTTCTTGTTCTTCTTGGCATTGCTGGCCACGTTTAGTTCAAGCTGGGCCTTGGCTTTCCAGACCCCATCTCTATACAGCCCAGCAGCTTCCTTATACTCTTCCCACTGTACTTGTCCCTCTTTCCACTACCTGTGCATGTCGCTCTTCAGTTTGACCAGCAGGTCCCAGTTCAGCCATGCTGGTCTCTTGCCTTCCTTTCCTGACTTGCTACACCTAGAGATGGAGAGTTCTTGCACACTGAGGAAAGCTTCCTTAAAGGACTGCCAGCTCTGCTCTGCACCCTTGCCCCTGAGAACAGTTTTCTAGTTTTGTTGACTAACTCCCCGAAGAGCTGGAAGTCAGCTTTCCTAAAATTTAGCATCCTCTTTGCCTGCTGTAATATTACTTACCTTTTGGTGTGGATCATTTTGTAGACTCTGTGGAGTTTCATTCTACTTGGGAATGTGTTTCTACCTTTATGTGTTTTTACCCTTCCCCTTCCTTCAAAAAGAAAGGTTTTTCAACATTTCATTTCAAATATCTTGGTTTAGAAAGATCATTTTTGGATGTAAACATACTTTTCAAATTATCTTTTTAAAGAATTCTGCACAACTTCACCCTTAAGTGAGCTGGGCTGCAATCAAGCTCTGTGAATGCTGCTCATCTAAAATAATGGAAAGGTGAAAAACAAAAACCAATTTAAAAAAAAAAAATAAATAAAAATTTATGAACCTGATAAATATTGCTACAAACTTTTGTACACATCGTATTTATGGTTTTCTTTGCTGCAGTAGATATTCAATAGAGCTGAGTGAATATCCAGTGACTAATTTCATCACAGATTTTCCAATGGAGAGACTGTTCAAATCTCTTTTGGATATTTCATTATTTTTCATTTATTTTTCTCATTTACACATTCATTTAAGAACAGTAAAGGTACTTTGGGAAAGATTCTTGAATATACCCTTAAAAGTCATTATTTTGTCCTTGAATCATCTTGCCTGCTCTTGATGTGTGGAGAAGGGGAACGCCACCAGGGCAGGCCGAGCTGAACTCACAGAGAGCTGGCAGGTGCTCCTTGGCGTTCACACTGCAGGCCTAGCAGCCCTGTGGGATCACGTGAGCTGCCAAACACCTTCACAGCCTTTGAGCATTCGATTAAAAAAAAAATAAAATCACTTGAAATGTATTAAGATCAGAAAATGCAGAGAATAAAACTAGAAAGCTTTGTTTCTCCTCAGTGTAAATTACCTACATGGCAAATTTGATTAGAAGAAGCGGTGCTGTGTTTCCCGCCTCTGGGAGCCCTGCCGGCATCGCTGCCCTGTCAGCTGGCATCTGACACCGCAGCGCCCGCCGTGGGGACAGACAGACTTCCAGGCTGCTGTTATTACTGCTTCTGTGCTGAGGGTAAGAAAACCCTATCGTCCTTGGTACCCGATCTTGCCCGGAGAACTGTGCAATAGTTAAACCTGTGGCAGAGAAAACAAACCAGCTAAATCAACCTGCTCAGTGAGTTCATTAGGCTCTACCTAGGCCTGCTGCTAAGGAAGAGGGCGTATTTTAGCTCTGTAAGATAGAACAGCATGAAGGGAGAACAAAACTGGAAAATACAGCGCGCAGCTCTTCCTGGGCGCTTTGTGGGAATGCCAGGCCTGGTCTCTCAGCAGCTCCGTCCATGAGGTGAGGGCTGTGGTGGTGGCTGAGCCCTGCTGCTTTCTGCCCCTGCTCTTCAGTTGCTGTGGGACTGATTTCTGTCTGTGGCAGCAGCCCTATCAAGAGTTATCTCTATCCATTCCTGCTTAGAAGTGAGTTTGCTTCAACTATGAAATGTGTGTTTATTTATTATCAGTGCCAGTTTTCTCCTCATTGTGATAGAGGAACACCATCAGAAAAACTGACTTGTGGCCTGCAGAACCTGAACAAGCCCTGCAGGCTGCCTGCTGCCGCACCTCCTCAGACTGCAGGCTGTGGAGAAGACTAACGCAGCCGTGCCTTCATGGGATCTGTGTCAAGTTACTGCCAAAGGAGGTTTCAGCTTGTTAAATGAAAGAAATAGGGACAGACTCATGTAACTGGGCTAAGAAAATGCAGTCGTTACACACAGCTGATTAATGTGCGCTTAGGATTTCCTTTTCCCAAGGTAAGCCTTTAACTCCGGGCGCCTTCTCCACTGGGACAGGAGATGGTAAATATTTTGCCACTATTAAGGCCAGTGTCAGTGTGTTTGCTTCTGACTGCTCTAAGTAATTGCAAGAATATGTTTTTCTTGCTAATTAAAGTTGTTTTCATAGCAAATGGGGTTTCTCTTGGAATATTAACTATCTGCCCTTGCATGTTTTCACATCAGTGGTTAGTTGCTAAAAGGACAGAAAAGGTGGGCACCATGAAGATGAAAATATTCAGAATTCCTGAAATGCAGCATCAGCGGTTTGTTGTGAAACATCTTCCATTATAATCATTACTATCTGTTTGTGGTGGTATGGAGGGCTGCAATCAAAGCGGGCTGAATGCTGTAAAAATTCATATAAATGCACCCCTCTGAACTCAGCGGGAGGCAGAGTTTGACTCACACTCCCTAATTTGAGGAATGTGAAATCTAATTAATGTTACACTGCAACAAGAGTATAGCAGAACTGAGGCAGATGTGTGCTTTCGCTGTGCAAGGCAGCTACAGGGTTGGAATAGACATCTTCAGATGAGGAAAGGTGAAGAAGGACAACAGTGTGCAGTCTGCCATGTTGCTAAGAGGGAGACTGCAGCCTGCTCAGCCCTGCTCCTGGGGCTGTATTATGTGAGACATTTAAAAGTCGTAGTTCTTTCTCCTTAGCAAAAATTGTAATAGTCAAAATATACAGTGGAGCCGGTGCTGCAGCAGTTTCTCCTCAGATCTCTGCAGTAAACAGGGCGGGCTTTGGCTTTGCTCAAAATCATTTGGAGTGAAAAGGAGAATCTTCTGTGCACTTGGAATGGATGATGGTGATGGCACAGCCAAGACTAATATGAAGGGAAAATCAAGTTCAATTCGGCCTTTGAAGTTAGAGAGGAAAAAGAGTAAAATTCACTCTTCTGTGCTGCGGGTCTCCCTTTCCTAATCTGTGATTTCACAGAGGATTCTTTCATTGTGCCACTGAGCTCCTTTCAGGAATTGCCCTTGGCTTATTAACTTGCTTTACTTGTTGTCCAGTTTCTGGGGGAAAAGGCTGTGTTTGTGTGTGGGTGGTATTATTTTAGAAGGTGTCTCAGTTAATTATTGTCTACTGGAACATCACCTAGGATATATTCTTTTTCTGTCGTGCAGCTGCATACTCATGCATTTAAAGGTAACTCTTCCATAGTTCATTAAATTGTGTTGCGGTGAACTTATCTCCACTGGGTCTCAATTAAGAAATGAAGCCAGTGCCTTTAGAGGAAAAGGCAGAGAACAATCAGAATATACTGAATATATAATTTGATCTCTTGAAATAAGCAAGAGGAAAAATATGTTTGGCAAATGCTAAGACAGTAAGAAGGTGTGGGCTCTCACAGATTTGTGTATGGAGGTAGAATCTGATTAGATCATTGCTGTACAAGAGAAACATTTAATGCTTTTAAAAATTTAAGTTCTGAGTTCGTTAACTACTGTGAATTTAATGTAGCAAATATTCTTTTTCCTCCCCACTTCCTGTCTCTCCATTTTAGTACCCCTGGGAACTTCAGACACGCTGATTCTGTGCCTATTGTCTATTAACATTAATTATAAAATTGCAGTGAAATTTAATTAAGCATTTTTGCTCTAATAGTAATTTGATTTCCCTTTTTAGTGTTTAAAATATCTAGCAAAACTGGTCTCTGGATTTCATTTCTACAAAAAAGCCACCACCACCACCAAGAACCCTTCAAACTCATAAACTTCTCTCCATTAAATAAGTTCAAATGTGAAGAACAGTAAAGATAGTGATACCAGCTTTTCTTTCTCATACCTCCTTCACTACCATTCTTTGTGTGCTGTACACACCTTTCGTTTTTCTGTTTCTCTCCCACTTGCGTGTTCTTCTTTGCTAATGGTAGAAAGCTTTTATAATGGTTTGCTAAAGGTTCGTTTTATTTTTCTTCCACAAAGTATAAGTAATTCCAAGAACCATTCTGAGCTATTTACTGCAGTGCAGATACAGGTGAGAAATGCCTATGGAGGAGGCAATACCACTGCTGGTTTAACATGGACAGAACACATCATCAATATATATGTGTTAAACAGTTCCTGACTTTGTACTTTCTTCATGAACTTAATTCTCTTCAATAGCTTGAAAATGAGCAGCTTATAGATGCAGAATGGTTGAAATTTTAATTAGGTTGTGACTTAAGGATGCCTCCTGTTTCCAAGCTACTAACATCTCTTGAGCTAAATGAACGGGTCTCATTTTAACAGCTTATAGAAAAAAAAACTCGTGATTGGTTGGCAGTATTAATCGTGGCCATTCCCTGTGTTTCTCCCTTTCCATTTAAGTGAACTTAGTGTCTGTGGTACCCGTGTTTGTTCTGGCCTTCTGAATCCCCGCCCCGTTCAAATTCCCGCTGACCCAAGTATTCAAGAGAAATATTAAACAATTATGAACAACGTTAAAGTAAAAATGAGCACAGGATTGCTTTGCTCTGATAGACACTGTACAAAAATTATAGTGTCTCCCTAAAGTATATACGTGTACTTTTGTGACTACTTGAATATCTGCCTTTTCATTTGTTTACAGATGAGTAATGAGAGGAGTTTGTTTTCTTCTGTGAGATAAGCATCATCGTGCTTTTCCTAGCAGCTGCATGCACAATTAGGAGGACCCAATTAAAGTTGCATTCAGTTTGCACAAAATGACGGTGATTGCTGTCTATAATTTCTCCTGTGGTTTGACTTATGGGCATTATGCACTACAGAACTTTATTAACAAATAAAGTCAAGTCAAACAAGCCAAGAAAAAAAAAAAAAACCCACCCAAAGCAATCTGAGAAACAGTATATAGGATCTTGGCCATTGTGCACTAGATACAGCTTGAAAAAAGGAGCCACTTCCACCCCCTCAAAGAGCCAGCATGCAAACTTCAAGTTTCCTCTGCTTAGGTCTGTAGGGTTTCTCCTCCTGGCCACAACAATAAGCATTGTGTCTGTCTTCTCTGTCTCCATGTAAGTGGGACTGAAAGTCAGCCACTGACCACAGCAGATACAGGGCATCCCAAGACACCTGAGGATTTAAGCCTAAAATAATTCTAAAGCTAAATATACCTTTGCTTTTTCCAAGCAATATTTATGTCATCATTACATAAATGCCAGTGCTGGACTTTGAGTAATTGGCGTATCATTATGCTGAGTGGAAAGGTTGGATGGGGCGTTGAGCAGTCTGGATTAGTGGAAGGTGCCCCTTCCCCTGGTGGGGGGTTGGAATTAGCACTTCAGGGTCCTTTCCATCCCAAACCATGCTATGATTCCATGAAAGAGAAATGCAGAGAAATACAATATAGGAGCAGGGCATTGGAGCAGTTTCGTTCATAATCTCTGCTCTTCTTTTTCCTCCTGAAGCTGTTCGGTTCCCACTGCTCCATTAGGGGGCTTAACATCCCCTGATGTTCTTCCAGCCTGTGCATTGCTCATTGTGTACATGCATACATACAGGGTAGTATGACATGTTTTGCTTTCATAGTGTAGGGATACCTAAAGTCTGTAGATACTGTTCTATTGGCTAATGTGCTACAAAGAGCAAAACATCATATAGCCAGTCCCTGCAAAGAGTTTTATGATAAAGCGAGTAGTTTTCAACTAAAAAGCAGGAACAGAAGCCCAATAAGACTCAATTTCTGTGGGTACGAACAGCCAATGGGTAGCAAATCTGAAAAAAAAGAGGAAAAGAGCCTTAATGTGCAGAGGTTCTACTTAATCACCACACAGGTCTCCTTACGTAGCTCAAAGCAAAAAAGGGACAAAGATGGGACTTCATTCTATGAAATGCAGAATATCTGACATACAGCAAAGCACTTCAGGTATCTGAGGAGACTGAACAGTCAAGCCACTCGGTTGGTAGTGAAGTTCTTTTCTGCTTGATGCTATGAGCGAGCATTGTGTAGGATAGGAGCTATACAGAGCATGATTTAAATCATTTAATCACCTTGCATATGTCAAGTGGTGATAGATCCAAAACCAATCACTTGCTTTCAAAAGTAAGTACATTATTAATTCAGAGAACATGATAATGATGTCCACAAGAAGTTGTTTGGCTTTTTATGCTCTCATAGGTAACTGACAGTTTTGATGCTGATACACCAAGAAAGACATAATAGAGAAGAAAGCCACCTTTAATTTCAAGCTTCACTAGGATTGTGAGAGGAAAATTAATGTTTACTAACTGAAAAAGGATGATATTACTGGAGAGAAGAAGTTTTGTTTAAGCTGTAAGGGGAACAGTTTAACTTTGAGGAATGGAAATGTACACAGTCTGTTATAAAACAATGTTAATAGCATAAAATTTAGAAAATCCAGAAAGTATTTTAAACTTACGTAAGCTTCTCAAAGTGGTATCAGGTTTTAAAAAGCAAGCAAACTAGACTGCCAGTTCTACTACCAATACCTTTCCTATGGAAACTTTGATATAGCCTCATTTCTGAATGAGTCTTTAGAGGTGACATGAGGGTCTGTTGACCAACCGTTGCCCATTTCTGTAATGCTCCTGCAAATTTCTAGGGGAATCTCAAAAGCACAGAGGCTTGCTCCCTAGGAATGTACTTTCATAAAGCTGCCATTCTTGGAGTCCTCTGACATATCCCAGTGCTGCTGAGTTTTGCTGGTGATATGTTGCCAAGCACCATGAACGAACGCAGCTCTGGGATGGCAGGTCACTTTTTATTTTGCCAGACACAACAAAGAAGTGTCAACTTCTGACATTTTTTAAAAGTAGGCTTTAAAAGAAATATCAAACCTTTTTTTAACCAGTCAGTATCTGAGAATAAATGCCACAGAAATAGAGGGGATAGGGAAATTTGTGGAAGTGGAAACTGTACTGTATGGTGTGAGTCTGATTTAGCACTGCATCACTCTGGTTTTATGCTGATAAATACATTTGGGATTAGGTGACAGGGACTTTATGCTATCAAATAAATGGGCATTGGGTATGAGCTCAGGCATCTAATGTGTGTGCAGCACTGCAGTGGGATTATAACTGCTGCCAGTCACTGGTCTGTGGGATAATCTCGCAGATGAAATGCTTTGGTCTTGCATTTTTGTTGTAGGATCTTGCAGTCCTTAGGTACGTTCAATCCCCTGCAGAAACCCCCTGTGTAGTAGGAAATGGAAGCATTTAGCAGGCGACTTGCCTTGCTTGACACAATAACACGCAATGTCTGAGCAGTAGCACAGGACAGAAAGAACCACAGAAGCCTTACATCCCAATTGCACAGGCTAACACAAGTGCTCAGCCTCTGGGGAAGCACTATGGTTGACAGGAAATACTGGTTATGGAAATGGTGGCCTGCAAGTTATAGCTGAGAGCTGTATCTGCTTTAATGGACTTCACTATTGACTTTTCAGCTGTTAAAACCATGTTAACATAAACTGTTAAAAAAATAAAAGGAGCGAGAAAAAGAAACAAAAAAGTTATGACTTGATGTAGAGCACATTAACAAATGCTTTATTTTTCATAAGGCTGCTGAGGAGATGCCAGAGTCATGAAAACAGGGAAAAGTGGTATAGAAAACGATGTTTGCATATTATAGGTGATAAAACAGGTGATAAGTGATCGCTTTCAGCACTGAACTCCATTTCTCTTGAACAAGACTCCACTGGCAGCGTGGTGTCTTTTGTAACCATCTGGACAGCATTTGATTCCCCTTTACTGGTAGACTGATGAAGCTGCTGCCAGCACATCCCAGTTTTCAAAATAGCCAGGTTCACAGTCAGTCTAAAACAACCATTTCAAGCAACAGAAAAGGGAGTATCAGATTAAGAGTATCAAACTCAGAAGACCACATTTCCATCTCAAGTGCCTTCCTTCAGCAGACAAGAAGATCTTTTCCTTTTAATCCCAACAACTGCAGACCGGAACTAATCTGCTTACAGGGACATTCCTTTCTAGGGGAAGTTCAGAGGATGCGACTGCTCTTTAGCTTGTGGAAGCTAGCCTTACAGGAGTAACGGTACAGCACTTGTGCCTGACAAGTGCATCGCAGGGCCCACTTGCCTCCTGTACCAAATCCTTTTGTTCTCCATTTCTGCTGGTTCTGTTAGATGAGGCAGAGTACATGGCTCTCAGTTCATAAAGAAAACAAGTTATAAATTGTAGGAAAATTACTTCTGAAATTATACATCACTGCCAGTTCATTTTCAATTGTGTTTATAAAAAAAGTTTCCAGTATAAAAAACAAGTGGTACATTGTGCACCAGGAAAGTATTATGGAAATTTACTGCTAACATGGAGATATGCATATGCCTGTAATTTGGGACTAGGAAGGTGTGTGTGCTCTGAATAAGTAATTAAGAAAAAATCAGTTCAGTTATAATAGCGGTATTTACTCTAGGGCTACTGCATTATACAGAAGACTTCTGCACTGTGGCTCTCTTGTGCCATCAGGTTTGCTATAGCACTCACGTGCAGGCCCTTCTGACTGTCATCTCTCCTTCCCCTCTCCCCATCCCAGCGTACCCTTGGTAAAGCAGAAAGTAAAGGGGATGACAGCACTGCGTTCAGAATTGGTAGATGAGGGAAAGAGAGCAATCTGTGCAGAATCTAAGTCAGATGAGTTTCAGGCTCAGTTATATTCTTGCTTGACTTTCAAATGCTGGTACAGAGTGCAAACCCATTTCTATTCTACTCTCTGTTTTCACCCTTTTGGAGCTTCAAACTTGCGACATTTAAGATGTGGAAAATCCTTTTACCAGCTCCCACGGGAATGTGAATCTGTATATATTCATCTTAAAAGTTTCAACTGAAAGCTTAGCGGTTTTTGAAGTCAGTAACCATATGGCTAAAACAAAAGAGTAAACATTAACTGTTTCCCATGGACTTAATCACCTCAAAGTAATTTGCTGTCTGAGTATAGGTTTACAGAAACATTAATGCTGTTTTTCATTTGGTGCATTTTCTATAACAAAAATAGATGCCATTTTAGAGTACCCCTTTGTTTCTGGCTGAAGTTTGTAGAGCGCGTTCCTAAGTGCAGTGTATGTATTGTATCCCTGATGCACACGGGAAGCAGTTCGTCATGATTGGTGACTCCACACTTAGTATTCACGACCACATGCCAGCCCACAGACTGGCAGTTCTGCAGCTCTGAAGTTCCCGTAGGTGTTTGAAATCCAGTGCTGAGCTGTCAGGATGGCTTCAGTCTCTGGACTCTTCTCTCACTACTGATTTTGTTTGTCCAAGTGATCCTTTCTTGCACCACCCAAATGTAGCTCCCACAAATCCAAGTTCTTCAGTTGGTGATCTCAGACACTGCATTGGCCCAGAACAAGGCTATCAAGACACTCATTAGTCCAGTCAGCTCTTCTATGGTCAGTCCCAAGAGAGAGGGACTATGTCACTATGCCAGAGAAGCCCCTTGGTAGCCACAGGGCCTGGACAAGCCCCCTGCTGGCTGGAAATGGTTCCACCACAAGCACAGCAGTGCAGTCGCTGAACATTGACTTGCTGTAAAGTTCTTGTATGCTTAATATCCTATCATGGAAAGGAGATTTCTATATGCAAGAGTTGTTAGCATTAGGGTAGGAATGTATGTTTAAGTTTTCCTTGTGCACCATGTGCAAATGTGTTAACTTACCCGCCCTTCCAGTTGTTTTTTTTACTGTTTCTATTTAAGCAAAGTTTTATACACCTATACAGGACAGCATTACATTTCTGTTTGATGTAATACTGTCTCTCATTCATATCAGTGCTGAACCCACTCCCCTGCTTCACCCTGCGTTCTTCATAATAACAGCACTCTCCACAGAAGCCCAGAAAATGTCTGTTTTAAGTGAAGTTATTGTCCCTTTAATGACCACAGGAATATCCACAGCATTTTAAGTATTGGCTTGGGAAATCTGTTCTGCCCACCCTAAGTAGCTGTCTGTCATAAGTATATCTGCTCACGATATGCATTATATAAATGAAACTGTACAGGCAGAATGTTTCTCAATCACAAGAAAGGCTCTACACCCACTATCCAGAGCGCATATACTTTGTAAGCATTGGTTTCCAACAGATAAATGTAATCAAGGTTTATATGCTCACAGAAGCCAACAGGATGGGATTGTTTCACTCGAAAGATCAGAAGAAAATTGTAACTAATGTTGTGGAAAATTACTTTGGTATTGCTTTCTCAGTACAGCATCACAATTAGGTAGCAATGTGAAGCACAGGGAAAGAATAAATGAATAGTAACAAATCAACACAAACAGCTACTGTCAGGAGTGCTTTGCTCAGTGAAAGTAATGTAAGCATTACTTAAAGTTTTATGACTGTGGATTTTATACTGGTTTAAGTAGTACATCAAGGTCTCACCATCGTGCTTGCTAGGACTAAAACAATCAAGAGCAATTTCCGGAACAGACAGATAAAGCTGAAATACCAAAGTATTTTTATTAATCTTGTTTCATAAGTTGTACTATCTTAAATTAAAGATGACTGAATGTACTAACAGTGAAAAATGCCCTTTTGGACAATGCAAAACTCTCCTATGGTGCTTTTCAGTGCAAAAGAAACGTTATTGACTTTTCTGGAGTTTTCCTCAGAAGATTCTAAGCCCTGCAAATGCACTTTGCTGCACAGTAACTACATGGGAAATGCAAAACCAAAGGCTAATCCAATAAAGCTCTGCCATGAAAAATCTGTTGTCCTAAGTAGCTTAATGACACATGCATTTTTTCAATTCTATTGAGGCAGCAATCAGACAAGCAAATTATAGCAGTATCCACTCTCCATTAGAAAAAGACCCCTTTGAGGAGAAATGCTCAGATGAGGGGAAGGGAAGCATCTTTTTCACACATCAAAACATCTCTTGTGATTGACAGATTTTCACAGGAGGCTGTCTGGCAATGAAATATGCCTACTCTCTTTGTAATGAAATGAATGACTGTTTTTCCTATGTCCTTTATGCTTCCTAATGTGTTTTTGTGGTAACTGGTATCATTTTCAGAAGGAGTAGAGGTGAGTTTCTGAGTCCACCATGAGCTGAAAGCACTTAATGCACATGAAAATCACCCAAACAGAAATAAGACTAATTGTATGGAGCACCTTTTATTCAAAGGTGCAGTCTGATTCCTGTTAACATAAATTGTAATTGAATGTGAGAATCAAGCAATTCATCACACACCTTTGGCAGTAACAGCATTGCGGGGATGTTCACTCTGTAGCTACAAAGAACCCTACTGACAGCTACTGAATACATCAAGGAGTGCAGCAGGGAGGGAAGGGAAGAGGACCTGAGTTCAAACTTGCCTTTATTTAAATGTGCTTGGGTGTCCCACTCAACAGTTACATCCTCTGTAATAATTTACAGTATATTACACTCAGCAGTTCAAGAGGTATGTGACAGAATAGAGTTCAGGAGTTACTGTTCTGCTCGGCTTTTGTCTTGTCATGCATTCGGATAGAAGGATGTTGTTTGTGCTTGGGAGGGGAGCTAAGTGACCTAGAGAAAGGAGACTTCAGAGATTGCAAGGTAGGTAAAAGTGACCAGTGAGGGCAGGATGGGGGAGAAAGAGAACAGGATAAAAGCCTTTAGGAAAACCGGTGAAACCTGTTCAGAGAACAGGTAGCTACAGAGGGTAGCTCTTGTGCAGAAACATATTTTAAGTCCTAGCAGCTGTCTGACCAGGAGTGCTACTTTGTCTTAGAAATGGAATTTGACTCACCATCAAAACAGATCCAGCTGAGGAAACTGGAGCACTGCCTGCTTCTGCCAGGGGTTTCCCAGCCAGCAGGCTAACGTAAAATATATTTACATATGTTTTATCTATATTATACTATTTTATCTATTATCTATTATTATACTGTTTTATCTGTATTATACTATTTATCTATATTATACTATTTTTATATAAAATATGTAGATTTAAAATATATATATTTAAAGAGGAAAAGATCCTTTCCCTGTTGTAAATCCTTGGGGGTTTGGGTCCCTGCCGTTACTGAAGGAGATATGATCTGATCCTATAGAATCTATCTAAATTCCATAGGTTGTGGTACAGCCACACCGAATATGTGGCCAATAACAGTATGAAGGTGAGTCTGTTCTCAGTGTAAAACCACCCCATGTTTACTAAGTGGAAAGGCAGGTCCTGCACAGTGTGCACCTCCATAGTGGAGTTATCTCAGAGATTTCTCTCTACTACACAGTTTGTGCAATCACCATTTTGGGCATTAACCATACGAGCTGCTCCAGTGAGCTTGTATGGCTAATTTGGGATGTGTAATTTCTGATTTTTGCTTTATTTTCCTATTAACTTACAGACCTCATAGCAGTATTGATTCCAAATGAATATGCACAGTACTGTCAGTTTTAATCTGTAAATTATTTTGCAGCTAAGTATACAAAAACAAATTAGAAAAGCACTGAAGTGACTGGTTAATTCTCTGCTTTCCGTGACACATTGATGATTCATTATATCTACAGTTTCAACTGAGTGTCTGCTTTCAAAATCCGTGTGCAATTGGACTAAATAATAAACATATTATAGATTGTTTAGTGACATGGAAATAAGTGCTTAATAAACCTGGGCACAGAAATTAGCACATAATGCAAGGACTTCTGCTAAAGTGTAATGTAATTTTGTATTTGGGTTCAGCTGCTTTAAAAATGTTACCAATATTTTATCTTGAAATATACACAGTCACCTTGACTGTGCAATGAAGTCGTCAGTTGAATTGACTTTTTATAAAGCACGTATTCAGTCAAAGGAGAATTTCAGTGCATATATGAGCAAACACAACGACCGAACCTCTGCGCATAGGAGTATTATTACGAGCTGAAGTAACCGTGCTGACATTTGTCTAGGCTCTGAACCAGCCTTCCCTGCAGCCTTAGTCAAAGAAAAAGTGACTGTAAGGAAATCAAGGGAAGTCTTGTGCATTTTCACACTTCTTGCATGCCCACTGCTTAAAAGGAAACCACTACTTCAGCATGTAGTTTTCAGATCCTCACATGAATGTGGAGTGGGTTTTTTTGGCTTTTTACTGTTTAAAGTTACTAACATGAGAATATGGCACACTTATGAATGGAAACGGAAATATTTAATAGAAGTTATGCACATTAAAGGAATATGTCTTCAAATATTTTAAGCTTCTTGCATGGCTTATTTTACGCATCTCTTGTCTTGCATCTCTATGAAACACTGAATACCGTATTCAGAGAAGGGTGTATGCAGAGTTGAACCTTGACAGGAATTTTCAGTCCCAGATTTACAGTGGTATAACTGGCAGCAGAAGTTGGTCTCCACTTTAGCAGACAATTAACTTTATCCAGCTGGACCCAGTACACCTTGGCAAAGATTCCTGCATAATCAGTCAATTGTTTCTTGGAACTGCTTTTTATACAAACTCTTTTTTTCCTTCTTTTTGTGGTCAATTAACCTCAAAATAGCCTTTATTAAAAAAAAATAACAATTACTTACCTGTGTTCAAGCAACCTATGTGGAAAATGTGAACATGTTAAGGGTACAAGGGTAAAAGTCTAAAACACTGAACATGAAAGAGCGACTGAGTCAACCAGAAACAGGAGTGCTAACCTGGTGTCTGCTGATGAACTATTTCTTCTGGATCCTGCAGGTGAATGAAGACAACAAGCCCAGCTGCTCCAAACAGCAAGATGAAGGAGAACAGACATGTCAGCCTCATAATTATTGTTCTCAGATCAATCCAGTTTGGACCCAGGAAAAGAACTGCACGCAATCTCCAGAGCGCTCTTCACTCATAGTCTCGTCCTCTCATCTGGAAGTCTGGCATAACATACCTACAAAAGGTAAAACAAAACCCTCTAAAACTTAACACTTACATTGTGTAAGGTGCATTCGTTGATGGAAGTTTTTTTTTAGATCAAACAACTGATTTCTTTAGTATTTCTTAGGTAAGTTAATTGCAGTCATCAAGTCAATTTCAGCCCAATCAGTTTGTCTGTAATTATGTGTCACTGTTTTTAACATGTTGGAAGTACAATGTAGAATATCATCAGAAATATAACTTGGGAAAAACGATCATGCCATGATGGTAATTTGCAGAAAAACCCTCTTAATAGTTTTCTTTCTTTGAGTGAATCATACATCACTTTTTATTTTGCACTGATTAAGCAATGTGAAAACGATGAAGTGAGATAATAGGGGGAAAAAAGATAAGAAGCACAGTAACTTGCATGTCAAACATGAGGAGAGTGACCAACAACTGGCAGCTGCCTACTACTTCAGCCTTGAGGAAAATAGTGGGGCACTGCAGGTTGCTACACAGCCTGTTGGAAAAGCTCCATGGACCTATTGATTTCCAAAGAGAAATGCTGGTCACAGTGCTTGGGCCACCTTTCATGGGATTGCACAAAGCACCAGCAGGCAGAGTGCAGGGAGCAAGCTGGCTGGCTGCAGGAGCACTGGACACTGGAGCTGCTGCCTCTCTTCCCTAGGGAACTCTGAACAGATTTCTGGGCTCGGTTCTGCAGTTCTCACGACTGGCTGTAACACTTGCAGCTATGTGCCATTTCAACAAACAGCAGCAGCACTGGTCAGTCCTAGATGGGCACCATGTACGTGATTCTAAACCTCTGACTGCACGCACTCCTAAGGCAAATACTTTATTTTAAGCACAAAAATAGTCCCACTGGAAGCAGTATCCATTCTGGTAAGAGTTAAGAAGTGAATAGATGAAAGAATGTGAACAACAACAAAAAACATCAGCAGTGCCAGTTGTTGTATTAACTAAAAGAAATGCTTTTGTCACGCAAGTGAGCTGGCCATACATTTTTTGGTGACATGTAGGAAGGTCCATTAAAGAGCAGACACTGAAACGGGTTCCCAGCAAACATAACCTCATTTCTTACCAGCAGATTATTTACCACAGGGACCCCGGCTGGAGAACAGCAAGAGATTGCAGGAGTCACTTCGCTTTTATTGTATTTCTAATTGGAAATGTGAGCTGGGGTAAAGGTTTCTGAAGGTGGTCTTTATTTACAAAAGAGGTTTTAGGTACAGAAAGCTCGTGTTACATTAGCCTGCAGGGAGGATGGGTTGTGGAAAGGTGATGATTCAAAGTAATTATTCCAGGAAAAGTCTTTAAAGATTTCTTGATGTGCCTGGAACATTTGGTGTTAGAGGCAACTTCTTTTGCTCTTCATGGTTTCCCTAGCTGGTTTTTAATTCTCTGCAGGATATTTGTTTTCTAAATTTCTAAAATGCACCAAAAAAGAACCATTTTTGCAGTTCCAGTGAAGTCATTTTTGAAACTGACTGATAAGGTTATTTAGTGGCAACTATGTTTGTTTATTCAGTGCATAAAGCAGCCAGAGGAAGGCTTGAGGCCAGGAACATTGATGGATGCTTGTATCTTATACGAATGCTAAGCATCACTAAGTTCTGTCTATGTGTAGGAAAATGCAGCTTTACTTTCTGTTAAAAATGATGGCAGAAGTTAACTGTATAGTTTTATTTTTCCCTTAAACGTTTTTCCCCTTTTTAAAAGTAAAACCAAGAGAAAATGAAACTACATTTTTTGGCACTAGCAAAGCTGAATCCATATGGGTCTTTGTACAACTCCATCTATATGTGTTACGTGCATGTGGATGCATGGATGGGTTTTTTTTTGCACATGTATTTATTACAAACATATACACATTGAAAGGATCAAATACTAACTCTAAAGCTCCAGTGGAGCCGGATTAGGGAAGGATTAGCCTTCAGAGCAACTGTGTTATAATTCCAACCACTGCTGTTATATGCAAACGATTAGGAACTTTACCTTGAGTTTACTGCAGAAGGTGTCCATACTAAATGGTCAGAGGTTTGGATAAATGGGTACTTAGGACCATATCACCTGTGGCAAGGCTGGTCCAACACCAAAATCAGAGCATCATTTTGTAAAACAACACAGTCAGAGCTTTCTAGGAATTGTGCTTAGTTCCCTGATATAAACACTTTTTCTAACCTACTTACGCTCTCTGCATGCCCATGGGGAGGAGGATTCTACTACCCCAGTTTTACAGGAAAGGAATGAGGTAAAGTTGTTGCCCGAGATCATACAGGAAGGCTGTGACGGAGCAGGGAATTGCAGTGTCTCCTAGCCCTGAGCTGGAGTCAGCAGTACTGCTCCTCTCTGCTGGGAGTGTGAGCTGGCAAGAAGTGCATGATCATAATTTGAAAGACAGGAGTTTAAAAATATCTATTCCCTAATAACTAAGGTTTTCTATTTGTGTAATGCTGAGTTTTAAGGTTGCTTTTTGAATGAGTTATACTCTTGAGCAAATGTGGGCTTCTAAAACAATTATTATTAGCTTAAAATGCTAGACCATTTTCACTTTATGATTTGTTGAAATGTTTTTGTTTGAAGTAAAGGCAATATCAAGAAAGAAGGTCCCTAGCCAGTTTTTAATTAGTGCAAGAAATACTACAGTAGCAGTTTTTAACAGTTATAATGTTTACATTATTCCATATCCTATAGGACATCTGTGTTCAGGATCACATAGCCTTTTAGTTTAGACACCTCACGATGCAGCAGTAATGAAGGCTAGATGGAAGCATGTATTGACAGAAGAAAAGGTCACATGTAATGATACAACTCTACAGAAACACTACTGTCATTCCCTGTTCACTCATCTTTGCAAAGAGCGAATGGAGAGCGAGTCCAAGAACGAAAGAGAGCCTCTTGCCCCTAACAAAATTAGTACCCCTCAACAAAACACAATTTCAGAGATCTTTAAATTATGGGTCTACACTTTTCCCATCTCTATTCTTCTGTAATTATTTTGTCAATCAGTTGTTTTTAATTAACACGTCGTAGGAGAGTAAGCCTGGTGAATGGGGATGACTGTTTTATAGATGCTGAGTGCGTGCTTCGTGAGCACTCCCAGGCTGGTCAGAGAGCTGCCAGAGCAGTTGGCATCAACTGATACATGTGAATGAAGTGTCTTCATTTGGAAATATTGTCTATAGTTAGATCCCATGATTTAAAAGATAAGTTAAATACCATGATTTGAAAGATAGGTCAGATTAAAAAAAATAAAGAAGGAAAAAAAAGAAGAAAAACCTTAGTGGAGAACCAGCTAACAGTTTCTTCAGGCAGTGCCTCATCAGGCCTATGAGGGAGAAGATTGCACACAGAGCTCCAGAGAGTTTTGCACAGATCTGAAGCCTTCAACTCATACTTTGCATTCGTAGTCACATTCTTCAACTGTGCTACTCACAATAGGCAAAAAGATATAATTTTTTATAATTCTTATTAGTGTTACTGGGAGTGCAAGAAGATAAGGTTGCAAGCAGCTTCCAATCAAAACTTCATTTTCAGTTGCCGTGAACTTATTAAACAGATGGGGAGCAGTTCACCAGAACATGCCATAATGAATTGAAATGTCTAACTTTTAATTTATTCTTCCTTTATACGTTTCTGCAGTGGATAAAACTCCTAGGCATCGATATGCGTTTTTCCAAGCTTTCCCATTACAATGGTATGTGAATGTTCTGCCCTTGAAAGCAGCAGAACTGTGTGTATATGCAGATAACAATTAGCACGCAGGTAGCACTTTCCAGTTCAAAGATATTCATTAATCTCCACAGCACTCATCTGAATTGTGAGGTGAGAAGTATTAGCATCAGGTAGGAGAAGCAGTGGTGCATCATGAAAACAAACCTTTTCAGGAAAAAGGCTGCACAATTTTAGATAAGAATCTTACAGATAAATTTGTGGAAAACTGTTGAATATTTTAGCAAAATATTCAGCTATCACGGCTTTTAGTTTCAAACTCACAAGGACCAGTTCCTCCTGCTCCCAGGCAATTCTGAAAACCTCTTAGAAAGACACCACAACACAGTGTGGTGGGAAACATGCCTCATGTCGGCTGCTTAGCTGGAGCTGTGCTATTGCACGGCGTCCACTGCTGAGCCTGTCTGAGCAGGAGCTCCCTGCAGCTTCTCCTGGAAAGGTCTGCGTCATAAAAGTGAGGCCTTGGCCTCCTGGCAAAGCTATTTTTGTTTAGATGGAAGTTAAAATGAACATTTTAATTTAAATCTTCTAAGGAGAGTGACACGGAAAGCAGTACTTCAGAGACTTCCTTTTTTGCAATTGCCCTCTGGACGCCTCATGGCTAAACATCTTTACTGCAAGTAATTTGACATTATGATAATGGTCAACCCAAAAAAGGCAAAAAGAGACAGTTTTCTGCTAACATCTCTGTTGTTTAATTCCTCATCTGAGATGAATTAGCTAGGCTGCACTCAGGGTTGCATCTGATAGCACACAGCTGTTTGCTCATTCACGAGCTTTGTGGATGTAGAATCTCTCCCTTGTCTGCCAACATGTCTGTGAACAATGATGTCGATAGATAATAATCTAAGAGCATGATGTGCTTCAGGTAGAAACTCAGGGGATTGTCTTTGGACCATCTTGAAGAGAATCTTTCCCTAGCAGGGGGCAGTAGTTGATACTTCAAAAGAAAGTACAAAAACCTTGAGAGCAAAGCAGTAGGATAGCTTACCCCCAAGAAGAGGTCCGTCTATCCATATGGAGATCAACTTTTTATGTGCATAGCATGTCTTAGACTGGCTGTCCATGATGTCAGGGCATGCACCATTCACAGCACTACAAATACCACAACTTTTAACATTTAAAAAATGTTTAAAAAGTGTTTCAAGAGCTCAGTCACTTGGCGAGAACAAATAGAATAAGCCTAAAGGTGAAAAAAAATGTGCAAAGACAAGAATGGAAGAGAATGACTAAGGTGAGCCAGGGACTCTGTAAGGCTCCTGCCTGTTGCAGGACACCTGTGTACACTCCCTTCTTGGGGCTCTGCTGTGAGGTGCTGATGCAGCTCCAAGCCAGTTGAGGAATGCAAACTAATGCCAGACACAGATTTACGATACCATGTACATCAGCAAGCCAACAAACTACCCAAGTTGTTTGCAAACATCTACTGATTGCTAAATTGGACAATTACAAATCACCTATGAATCAATGTAAATGCCTTGTTCACACGTACACAGTAAACTTCATTTCTCATGCTATACAAGCTGCAGCAACCAGTTCTTTTAGTTGATAGCAGGCTGCTGGTGCAGAGTAGAGTCAAAGCCAACTGTTATTCAAAGGATGGCAGCAGCATTCAGATGTTTGTGCCTTCTCAAAGCAGGGATTGATGTGTTTCCATCAGGCATGTTTCTGCTGCTGCTTAACCATTTACACAGTACACAGCAGGGATTTCCCTGGGCACTATTGCACCATTCTTGGAATGCAAACTGAGGTCCACAGTGCTGCGGAGCTCCAAGTGGAGGCACTGGTCCGTGCAGAACTGCCCACACCTCACGAGCCATGGGGCCTCAACACCATTTGTCCGGATGTCTATTCTCTTTGCCAAACTGTCCCCATTTAATGGCATGCATTGACTTGCTGGTACTGTCAGCTCAAAGATGTTTATGAATGCAGATATATTCTCATAAAACAGTCCTTAACAAATAGGAATAAAAACTGTATGTTCAATTTCAGCATTCCCCTGGCTGATGTGGGGCTGCTGGCAGCTGTGATGGCTTTTTGTCTTCGGCTGTACTCTGTTTTGGGTGTTCTGAAAGGGGGCTGTAATGGTGTGCTCACTTTATGCGTTATTAAGCTAATTTTACTTAGATTGTGTCATCTGGAGGCTGGGACAGTGACAGCGCGCAATTAGCTGAATGGAAAATAACAGAACACTATTACTACAAGAATATTAGTAAAAGATTTGCTATTGCTACAGAAATTATCACTTGTAGACATATTAACTGTGTTTCCATGAGCTGTGTGAACAACTGCTGCTCTTCGTATCTGAAGCTGAGACAAGCAGCCACTTCTTTACTTCAAAGCACTTACAAGGACTGAAGACCTTTCAAATACTGGGCACAGTGTTTTCCTGTCACTCAAGTATCCACTCTCTACTTTACTCAGACTTCTAGATCAGGCTTATTGTGACATTTACAGGAAAAAGAAAAGATTTATAAACCTTATCCATATTTACCAGTAAAACTAACTTTTTATAGCAGTTTTACAAATGCAGGCGTGGTAGTCAGGGTGAGGATATTAAAAGTCACATTATTCTGTAGCTGTCAGCACTTCTTGGAAATAGGAAATGCAAATTAATCCTAAGTATTATGCCCCAAATCCTCTAACTTTTTCAGCGTAGAAAGAAGTAAGAAGCTATTAATCCTGTGGTTGCTTCCATTCACATTCCTTTCATCTTTGGGCACTGGATTTTCTGTCACTGTCTTCTTGCTGATGTATCAATAGAACAAAAATTTTGATTTTGGCTTGGAAAAGATAAATTTGTTTCCATGTGATAGTTAAACACAATTATTTAAATTTTGTCTCTTATTTGCTTCAACTTTGTATGTAATTCTGTTCTTCTTGTGCAATCACAAAAAGTAAATATTCTGAAGAAGGATAAAGTAAGAATTTTTAAGTTGAATCCAGAAGGCTCTGGTAAATTGTTGGATATCAGGGAAGGGAGGTGGCTCAGCCTTCCAACCTCTGCAACACCAGCTTCTCTATGAGGTCTGATGGTGAGTCCCTGCCCCCATGGCTCTGCTGGGCTCACTCTGAGCAGCCAGCCAGTGTGGCCAGATGCACAGATCCATTTAAGCAGTTTGATTTTAAAGAAAAGAAGGCATAACCTGCCTTGTGTGATTTCATGCAGCATTACTTTAAGCTCTCAGTCTTCCTAAGAACTGCTTGCAGAGGAACTGGTGCTTGGGTGAGTCAGACCTACTGACCTGCCTGATGAGCTGGCTCCAGCTCTTCTCTGCAACTTAATTAGTGTCCCCTGTGTCTCAGCCAGCCGGAATGAGTGCACACACTGAGCTGACCACCTATGTTATGTGCCACCTGGTGCACACCAGTCTTTGTAGGAAATTAGGCAGAAATTATTGACTTTTAACAGCTCTGTTCCCCAGTTACTGATGTCATAATGCGTTCCAGCTTTCAGCATCTCCTCTAATTATGCAGAATGGGGATTTCTTGATACGAAGGGAATCCTGAAAATTGCAGGACCCTTTTTTGCTCACATATGCATGAACCCATATTCTGCAAGAAGTGGGGGAAAGGGAGTTCAGCAGGCTTTCTCTTATTTTAGAGGAAGTGTAGTTTGTCAGGTATTAGTGGGCCAATTTCTGTTCTGTCTACCAGTTTCGTCCTTAGGATGTGTGCATCTCTAGAAGGTATACTATCCCACATAACATGCTAAAACCTGAATTTTGGAATAATTGCAAAGAGCTGTGAAGTTGTTTTATGTCAGAGCAATAGCACGTGACCCTTTTTGCTGATTCACAACCCCCTGGCAAAGCTGCTCTTCTCATCCCCTCCACATACTGCAGTACGAAGCAAGCAGGTACTTCTGGTTTCCACTTTCATCTACAATTTAAGACCAAAAAAGACAGCGCTCAGTAAACAGCCAAAATAATCCTTTCAAAGTCAAGAAGATTTCATTCCTATCTTTGTGGGTGCAAATCATAGCAGAGTCATGTGTTACTAATCCCCTCAGTACTGCAGTAGGTCTGTAGCAAGCTAATACACACCTCTCTAAGGTCCTGGAGGGGTTATAACACTATTCCTAGGCTAAAATATGATCTCCAAAGCAGTTTGATTCAAAATGAAAAAAGTCTTCTTTGCTTTGTTTCAAATTAACATCTCACAGGAGCCGTGCGGTGGAAGTGCAAACAGTGAGTGTAAATAATGAACTTGTTCAGATCTCTTCTGCACTGGCGTGGAAAGAACACGAGGCAGCAGACCCCCACGCCTAGGGCCCCGTTGTCCCACCTGCAGCATTTCATTACAATTCATTACATTATACTTCTACTGAATGCAGTGAGCTCGAGTCTAAAATACAGAGGAGAGGTGCCCAGGCTTTCAGATGCCCACTTCGCTCCAGTTACTCTGATCAGAAATGCTTCCCTCTCCCTCTACTAGCCTCTTCTGTTTAAAGCAATTGTCACATTAATCAAAAGGTTCCTTTAGATGATCATCATTTAGTTAACTGCACAACTGTATGACAATGATGAGTGCACCTCCCTGATATAATTTTCTTCAGTTGTCCTAAAGTTCCCTCATTTGTCTCTTCCATAGGTTTCCTGGCTACTCCAAATAAGAACACCTTCTTTCAGAAGATTCAGAGCAACTGCAGTGAGCTGGATTTCCAGAAGTACCAAACAGGTAACTGCCTGGGCAAATTCCCTCCTTTATGTCAGTGCGAAGCAGTACGTTGGATTTTGCATTCATAAATTATCTGTTCAGTTTTAGATGTGTTAAGGAGAGAAAGATGAGAGCTTTAAGCTTAAATATATGCATTTTATATATATGCATTCCTAGCCATTGGGTAAAAATTTTATTCACATGGCAAATGTCAAATTTTAAACACTTTCTACAACAGGGCTTTTGAGTGGTTTTGTGTACAGGTGTGGGGCTGTGTCCTCCAACATCACAGCCTAACTTTGTGCCATATTCAAGGTTCATGTAATGCACTGTGGAGGTTCGTGATTCCTTTATGTTAGTTCCATTTCCTAAAACAAAGGAAAACAAAGGAAAACAAAGGCTTTCCTAAAGACAAAGAATATGAAGATTCTTTGTCTGAGAGTCATAAGGAGGCAAGAAAAACACACAAGCTGTAAAATGGTCCCTGTAAGTTAGGAATTAAAAACTATAGTTATATGTGAGGGTGGATTTAATTCTGCACTTGAGGAAACAACAGGCAACAAAATTTCTGCAAAAGCAGAAAGAAAACAACCTCCTGGCTCGCTCTGTGTCTAGTTCATTGCAATGCTACTATGGTTATTTCAGGAAGAAGAAAATAGCCTTCATAACCTTGAAATGGAACATTTTGCTGTGTTAATTGAGTGGGTTCCTTTGTTGACTCAGGCAGTTCTCATAAGTGTGTACATCTGATTATTTTCACCCAATACTGGCTCCTTTAATCCTTCTAGCCTTGGTGACTAATTTGTTTCTTACTGCAGTATTAAAAATGCTTTCTTCCTAACGAGAGATCACCATCTGTTGAGTCAAGGTACTTTTTCACTTTGCCCGTATGTCACAGATAAGTTATTTCTTGTTGGTTTTGATTTGGGCAGTTGAAACACAACGGCTCATTGAAAGGAGATACTCTGCAAAAAGATGTAGTTAGAAAACTATGTTGTTTTGTTTTTTTTTTCCTTCTAAAATGCCTGTTACATTTACTTTCCAGTTGAAAATTTTCTCCCAGGATAAATGGTAAACTGAAATATTTGCATTTTATTTTGAAGAGCAAATTTCTAAATGAAATGAAATAGAATTTTTGTTTTGAATTCAATTGTAGTGTTATGGCAGTGTGTAAAGGAAAGCTGTTCTGACTGTTGGTGTGGATGTACAGAGACATGAGTGTTACCTGAGATAGTCTGCATGGGCTGAGAAGTCTGAATCATGGGCTGAGCCTCCCCCAGATCCCACGGCATGTGTGACAAAAGGAAAGGAGGCCTTCAGCAAGCTGAGTGATCTCCTAGGCATTTCTTAGGGAACTGAAATATCTGCAGGCGTTGTCGTCACTTAAAGGGGAGTGACATGTTGCTGTGTAATGATGAGTGAGGGAAAATGCATGTGGAAAATGGTGCATAAGGATTTGCAAAGAGTCAGAGCTGGGACATACTTAGGGGTTTATTGGGAAGAGCAAACCAGGCATTTGGGGTCGATGGTGACAGTTCAAAGTTAGCATGAGGCTATGTAGTATTGCTCAGGAGCACTTTCATAGGGTACTGAGCATTTGTCCTAGCTTTGCACTCCTTGGCTTGTGAAAGTTTTGCATTTCACCAAGGCCAGCTTCTCCCCAGGAGTAACAACAAAATGAGAGGTTTATAAGTTGAACCTTTCTGCTGATGTGGTTTGCCAAATGGCCCCACAATTCCTCAGCCTCACCTGGCCAAGCAGCAATGCAAGGTATGGAGGGCAGGAAGACATGACAGGGCACAGAAATACACGTGGGTGGTGGGGCTGGGGCTGGGCTTCCCCCCCTACACAAGGAAAGGCTGTTGGAAGCACAAGCTCCTGGGCAGAAAGGGAGAGATGTCCGAACCATCCTGGTCCATAATGTGTGACCAGGAGTTACTGGCATGGCATAGGTGCAGCTCTCCTCTGGTGTTGGTTCAGGACGAGCTTTCTGGCAAGGGATCACAGGTCCCCATTTACATAGGGGAGCAGAGGCATGACAGTTACTGCACAAGTGAGATGTGCCAACATGGGATGCATATCTTCTCTATCTGTATGCTACTGTGCACCAGAATTTCAGACATTCCACATTTCAGAGAGTCAGAGGAAACGGATTTTAGAGCAACTACTCAGCCTTTGAAACCGGAGAGGATTTTCAATAGTGAACTGTAATGAGAATCCTGAGTGGGCATGAACTCTCTTTAAAATCTGTGATGCTAGTAGAGTGGAAGAGAATATTACTATTTGGTTTGCTGTTATTCAATTATTTTTAAGCACCTTTTGTCAGATTTGTAATAAGAAAAGATAAGGCAACTAGCTGTTAGGCATACTTTGGTGCTGTAAGTATCGGAGATCATTAAATGTCACTGGGAAAGTCCTGTTGTTACACTGATACTCTTTAGGAACGGATATACTCTATTGACAGGATGCATTTCACATCAGATGCACTTTGTAACTCATCTGCATTCAGTGAGGAGAAGGCAGACAGCCTCCAAACTTCCGTCCTTCTCTTTAAGCTATAATGTAGGTGGGCACAGTGGGGTCTGCTCCAGAAGCAATAAGTGTTTGTGACACAGAGGAATCTTCCTGGGGAAAAGCATATTCTGATATTCCCCTCCACAGCACCAATGCTCGCTGTACTGCTGAGACCTCTACCAGCATGTTAGCAATGGTGAATTAGGCTCATCTAAGTAAACATCAAAGATACCATCAGATTTGGCTGTGTGCTGTGCTTACCCTGTATCAGGCAGGGTTATTCTAATGCTGGAGGCCAGCACTGGTGTCTCTCACTCCTTTGCTAAGTGCTGTCTTCTGGCTGCAGGCTGGGGGGTGTTACTGCAAGGCAGCAATATCAGCATTTGTTACTCAAGTTGAGGAATTTGCTTCCAAAGAGCCTGACTGAAGCTCAGAGAAATGAATGCTAGTTTTCCAATGTCACTCACATTTAATGGTGCTGTAAAAAGAATCAGAATTAAGATTTCACTGTTCATCCTGTGGTAAATGTCAAAAGCAATAAAGAAAGGTTGGGGCTAAGTAGGTGCAGAGATCACTTGCCTGAATGTTTCTGGGTGAGACTGATTTCAGGGGGATTCTGCATACACCAAAACATTAGTACTTGTCCTGATACAGACGATACACAGCAAAGTATATCTTGTTTTCTTGTTGGTTTGTATTCATAGTTCCCTTCAACGTAATATTTGTGTGCCTCACAATCATCAGTGTTTCCCCTTACAACACTTGTTGGAACAAAAGAAGTAATTGCATTCATTTTTATGTTATTATTTTACACACGGATGCATTTTTGCACAGGGAGGTGTCATGTGATTTGCAAGAAGTCATTCAGGATATTTCTTATGAAAGCAGTAGTTGGTGCTGGTTTTCTCGTGCCAAAGACAAAGATTGTAATAATGAATTCATTAGTGACAGATGAAATTAAACAATAATTTTATGCACTATTTTTTCCCCAAGGAGTTGTTCAAATATTTTGTCTTTTATAGAACCTATATGGAACAAAATGGGTAACTGAGGGGGTATCTCCTACTAGTAATATTACTGGAGTAGTGTCACATATACTCTTAATTCCATAAAGCTTCTTGAGACTTGCTTTTAAAATAAAAGGAAAAAGAAATGCCATTTTAGTGCAGAAGGCGACCTGTGAAAAGTCAAGGCTCAAGTCGAGAGACTTCTATATGCTGTAGGTCTTGTTCCACACCTGCAATCCTCTGAGCACTGCAGCTTTCGTCTGTCTAATTCTTCTCCTTTCTGCACACATAGGCAGAGGTGTGGTTCACATTAGTGTGGCTGCTGAGTTTTGGATTTCATTGGCTACATCACTGCAATATCCCTTTTGGTTTTTAATTTTCCAAAGGTAGCACACTGCTAAATGGTTTTCTTGCTCTGTTGTACTCTGTGACTTCACTGAGGTTGCTTAGAGCAACAGCATGGTGTGCAGCCCTACTGCTCTGGGCCTGGAGTTCCTAGGGCTGTACAAGTTTATTGACATACGTGCTCAGTTTGATAGAGAAAAATCAAAAACCTCCTATTCAGTATCTAAGGGGGGCTATAAGAAAAGAAGGGGACTGAATCTTTAGCATGGTCTGCTGGGACAGGACGAGGGGAAATGGTTTCAAAGAGAAAGAGGGCAAGATTTAGCTTGGATATAAGGACGTTTTTTACAATGACGGTGGTGAGGCACTGGAATAAGTTGCCTAGAGAGGTGTTGGATGCCTCATCCCTGGAAATGCTCAAGGTCAGGCTGGACCAGACTGAGCACTCAAAGGAGCTGTAGGTGTCCCTGTCCATTGCAGGGGAGTTGGACTAGATGGCTTTCAAAGGTCCCTTCCAACTCAAATGACTCCATGATTCCGTGTTTTCAAGTCTAGGCTTTTGTTAAGCTTTCATTAAAATTAGGTGGCAGCTGTTCATGATTACAAACAGAAGATCATAGAAAATAGTGCCAGAGGGGCTGAGCATTGCTGGTCTGCCTGCAGTGGAAGTTATCCCCAAGATAAACTAAATCAGCTGTGCTTAACCAGTGCTAAAAGATGCTTAGCAAATCTGTCCATAGAAATAGCCAACCATCAAAGCTCCATGGTCTGTCAGGACTTTTAAAAGAAATGACCATTTTTATAATAATTTCTGCTTTTATCACCCTGCAATTATCTCCTGATGAGGATACCTGGTGTGCCTCAGCCAGGAGCTGAGCAGACCTCTGGGCTGCCCACAGTGCGTCAGCAGCAGCTCTGCCATTCGGAACAGGATGACAGAGGGACAAAGTTTAACTCCTGGTTCCATCACACACATTTTAATATTAAAGTCCATGCATCCGGAAAGCAACCCCAAGCCTGCAGCCTGGCAGCTTCTTCAATCTTTCTCTTTCAAAAAAATTTCCTACAAAACCGCAAGCCTGTACATTTACAAGCTGATTACACTCCCCTACCCTCAACTCTGGTGCTGACAAAATCCTCTGAAGCTTAATTCTGATTATTTGCACTTCCTGAGCCATCCGCGAGTGCTCTGTGGTTTCGCTTCACGTGCTCTCAAGAAGCCTGTCACAGACACAGTGTTCTGCAGTGAAGCAGATGGGAACGTTTCCATTTGCTGCTCAGAGACTCTCCTTCACTCCAGTTCTTGAGAATTAACCTTGCCTAATCCATGGGAGCACATTTTACTGCGTGCCATCCCACCACTGAGAACCTGTGTAGCCCACGGTGTGTAAATATTTGTATTAAGCTATCCAAATTTAAAATCAAGACCCTAAAAATAAAATAGCTACTGACCTTTCAGCTCATATATAATTAAAACCAGTTCTAATGTTGTGCATATAAATAATAGATAGCTGTTTTCACAGATCAATGCCTTCCCCTGCTTTATAAGGAACATTTTTAAGTATAATTATTGCGGCTTTAAGTTTAATACAAAAATTTGATGTGTTAGCAACTACGGGTTGATCTCTGTACGTTTTTCAATTGTAAATTGCACTTTAAAAATGCAAACAATTATTAATATTGATTTGGACTAAAACAATATTGAATTTCAATATATTTCTGGCTCTTTTATGAATTACCGAGCACAGCCGGCATGATTATGATGAAAGAGTATTTGCACGCTCAATTTCCTTTCAGCAAGAAACCTTGAGGAGTGCTAGTTGTGTTCAGGCTAATAATGATACCCATACATTCAAGGAAAATAAGGCTACCTTAAAATCTCAACTGAAGCATAGTGAGTGAATATTTCATCCTATACATGCATTTCTTGCATCATGCTAGCTGAACTTTTGTTAGGAACAAATATTGAGAACACAGAATACAGCTCTGTGCCTGAGCCCTCTGTTTTGGCTGCGCATGGCATGCAGTTACAAAATGATGTCAATCCATCACTACAATTTCCTGTGACTAAGTTAAGAGACGAATATATTCTCATCCCTGAATGCCGTAATACAAAAATGCCAATTTATTTAAGTGTCATTAAAACCACTTTTATTCTGCAGCTGGAACAAACATTTCATAGCTCCACTGGCCGAGGAGCCGAGCTTCTCCACAGATGCCGGCTGCAGTCTCAGGGCTGTTCTGATTGCATACACGGGGATCCCCATCTCAGGTGCCGCAGCCGAGGTCAGTCCAGCACAGTGCCCTCACTGCAGGCACGGAGCAGTGGGTGGCAGCGCTCCACTGAAAGCCCAGGTATGTGGGCAGTGCTGGGAAACAGAAAGCTGTGCCTCCAGGGACAAGAGGTGTGTACTCAGTCAGAACAAAATGTCAAAGTGAGATCTTTGCAGAAATGGATTTTCAGAAAAATTAATTTCTTGGGGTCTTAAGTGAGCTTTGCATCACGCCTGGCTGGATGTTGCGCAGAAGAGCGCTGATCTGCTGAGGGTTTCCAGGCACCCACTGGGCTTCGGTTCTCCCTTCGCAGCCCCCCTCCCTCCCCGCAGTGCCCACACACTGGCAGGGTGTGGAGCCGGGGCTCAGCCTCAACAGCTGCCTGCACAGCCGCTCTTCAGTTCACCTTCTGCCAGAGGTGGAATTGAGCAGTGTGAGGTGGGCAGCAGCCGCAGGAGCCATCGCTTTTCATTTCCCAGTGAAAAATGTTTTTTCCAAACTTTCTGTTTTCACACAGAAAATTTCAGATCTGTGAAAAGGGCATTTTCTTTCTGAAAATCCTTCTGCTGTAGAATTCCCCAACTAGCTCTTTTTCTGGAACTTACTCCCACATAGACTGAAAATAACCCAAACTTGGGCACTTCCCAGTTGTGTTACAAAAGCTGTAGGGTTCTGCTGGAGTCTCTGGGTACAGCTGAGCTGCGCTGCTTCTGTTAGGAAGGGGCAAGGGAGTCAAGCGAGGGCCTGTAGGGCTGTTCTGAGTGCTGCTGGGCCTTAATTCAATTGTCTGTAATGAATGATTAATGACATTAAGGCACTTAACCTTGAATAGAGTTGTAATTATCTTGATTATAAAATAAAATCCAGAAAGCATTTATGGCCTTTGCTAAATTTAGACCTCGTTATTCTGGAAAGCGTGATTCAAGAATTTTGAACGCTTGAAATCAGTACAGCAGAGAAATGAAACGAAGCATGATTTTTCTTTATGGTACCTGGCATAGGTGTTCTCCAGAATGATTTCACCCTTCTATGAGTAGAGTAGTGGCTGTGTAACAGCAAACGCCTGTGTTCCTTCATTTCACGGGTAATCTTGTTTCACAGTTTTATGCTCAGGTCCCCATAAAATTATCGTCACCTCTCTCTGCTATTGCAGATTGTAATACTGCTGGAGCTTTGATTAGAACCAGTCAATTTTCTTTGCCAAAATGGCTTTTTAGCAAAACAGTGCCTTGCAGAAAATCTCGTCTCTGGTCATAATCTTGTGATGAAAAAGATGTGTTCCTTGAAAAAGCTTTCTGTGTCCCATATTGCCAATACTAATACTGTGGATATCACTATAATTTTATAACATATACTTGTTGCATGACTTATAGGATATTGATACAAAGTCCTCTTAGGGACTCCAGTCTCCAGGACAAAAAAAACAACCGAATCCGTATCAGTTTTATGTGGTAAACACAAGTCCCAGTGCCTGTCAGCAGACAGAAGTCCAGGTTTTAATAAGGAAGGAAATTGTTCTCATTAATTTCTCCACAGATTAATCCTGGTCCTGTCTGGTCACTACATACTCTTTAGCTAGATGAATTTTGGATAGGCAACAGAGTCTGTACCTTCCAGTCTTAACAACTGTAGCTCACAGCTAATTCTCTGTGGCCTGAGAACAGGCATAATGCAATGGCTACAGAGGATCCCCTGCGGGCTGTCTTCACTGAACAGGAAGAAGCCTGCTAGCTGTCAGGTGAGGGGGACTACTGCACTGTAAGGATGTGCTGCTACTAGCTGTACATTCTGCTTTTGCTATGTTGTATTTCTCAAGAAATTCCTTTCATCTTGATTTTAGACTAGAAATTTTAATATTCTCTATCCTCACTGCTTCATGTCACCCATGGGACATCTCCTAACATCCTAAGGTCATATCAAAACTCTTACTTAAGTTCAGCAAAAGCAATGTCTGGCTCCTCAGCTCATTTCTCTCCAGACTAATGCCTCTGCTCATCCTACCAGGAGGGAAATATCCAGAGCCTGCATCTACCTGTTAGTTGTTACTGTATGCCCTGCTACCTCATCAGACGGCAACTCATGGTTTGTAGTGTGACTCCAATAAAAAAAAAAGCACTGTGGGATTTGAGGAAAAAATATTTTTTGAGTGAAATCAGGCTGCACATTATGACTGTTGCACTTGCTATTGGCAGTGCGTGGGCTGATCGCTAGTAGTGAGCTGTGGTTAGAGCTGAGCTGTAGCTTTGCTGCTCTGGGTGTTGCACGTTGCTGTAAAAGTTCAATCTAACGAACTAGAGAAGCTATTAGAGGAACTCCTGTGGTTCCAGATAGCGATGTTTCAGCTCTGCAGCCCTCTTCAGGGCTAGCAATGACTGGAGTTTATGTATCTTCACCACAGTGAAAATTATAGCTTAGACCATACGCTAACTTTCTGTGTGGACCACAGCATTAGATCTCCCCAGTACCCAAGTATAACAGGGGTTAAGATTTTCCCAGCTTCCAACTAGCCCACTCGATTATTTTTTTATTATTTATAATTTACTTTTATTTGGTTTTACACATGAATTTTGCATCCCTTTTCAGGAGCTTCATGGCTGTTCGATGACATGTTGTGTTGCAACACATAGAGTATCTGAGACCTCTATAGGCCCTGAGCTCTGGTTTAAACATGCTCCCAGCACACACTGTGTGAAAAAGCACAGCAGATTCTTAACTACATATGTATACTGTAGCTGCTCTAATATCATAATTGTATGCAATTATTAGAGATCAGTAAGACATAATGAACTGATAGCACTAACTCTCATTACCAGCCTGAACACTAACAGATGTAAACTGTGCATCTGATGGTTAAAGGATACGATGTATTTGTGTTTTAGAGACCTACTCAAACATTAAAAAAGCTATTTTGGCTTACTCCACTAAAGGAAATTTCTTTGCTGCCTCCATTTATCTTTTTCTCCTTCTTGCTTCATCCTTTTTCTCTATTCTGCCGATGTATAACGAGCAACTTCCTGTTCAAGTGTTTTAATGTCAAAGACATTAAAGTGGTAACCCAGGGGAGCTGGAGGAAGACACAAACAGTAACCATAAGCAGAGAACAGTGACTGTGAGGTGGAGGAATTTTCAAGCTGAGTGCAAGTGTACTATTTCCAAACTGTTCTGAAAAGTATCTAAGAAAAGCAGCCTTACTGCCATAGACTTATTCTTCTATTCAAGGATTCAGAAAAATCCAAACTGAAGACCTGTCTGAGGTGTGAAATGGCTGAGCCACATCAGCACCATCACCTGACGCTCACTGCCACAGCTCTTCTCAATTCAGTTACAGAAGATGGTGAAGTTGGGCAAACAGATCCCTGTCTGCTAAATGGGCCTTGTATTATTTACCTGACCAAGACTAGAATGGTAATTCCTATATGATCAACAGTATTTCTTCACTTCATGCTACATTATAAAATTGAAATAATCAGAGAAGAAATTCACAATACTGCAAATGAGATGCTGAAGCATATGGTGGCAGAGAGTGTAAGTAGAGCACGATCCTCTCTGAGCAGGCGGGCTGTTGCTTGGGTGAGATGCCTTAGAGTAACTAGTGACTGCATCTTGCAGAATTAGCAACTGTTTTTCTCCTACGTTGTGCTGCTAACTGTGGTTCTGCTGCCCTTCAAAATGTTATGACTAATGCATAAAGGGCTGCTCCTCTCCAGACACTCAACTTTTCACTAGCTAGAGACTTAAAAAAAAAAGAAAAGAAAAAAAAAAAGAGGCATGAATCTGTCTTTGGCTGTTGGTCTCCAGGCACGTAACCTTTACTGTATATGCCATGCTGGCATTCATTGTCTCGTCTGCACCGTGTTTATCAGCTTCACTTCCTTGCTGCGTGCTCTGCAGTCTCATAGATCCTTCTGTGTTTACTCTTTACCCTCCTCCTCCATAACTACAGAACTAAATGGGAACAGAATCTCTTGCTGAAACAACCCAAAAGGGTCTAGGCAATATTTTCAGCTGAATTTCTCTCCTTAGACCTTTATATGTCATTGGTGTATCTTTCAAGACGCCTCTGGGGTTTTGAAACTAATTTTCCATCATCATTAGTGAAAAACTTTGTGCTTCCTTTCATTAATGTCTGGTACAGGAAGGAGAAGAGCTGCTGTATATGCACACTCTTTTTAACTTGATGCCATATGCAAATAATTAAACGAGGCACGGAAGCAATGGTTAAAAATTCTGCAAAACTTCCTCATTAAACTAAGCAATTATCTGCAAGAAAAGAGAGATCTGAACTCTCTTGCTCCACATCCATGATAACATCTCCACATCTTGCAGATTTTGCCCAGGAGGAGAATAATCACATTTAATTACTATGAGGGGTGAGGACAACACAGTGGGTGCATAGATGGTGACATTCAGTTGGTGTCCGTCAGTGAGGTGGCTGTGATTTGGCACGTGATCTGTTTGGATATGGTATGCAAGGTCACAGCTCCATGCAAAACTGGTGGAAATGTTAATTGAGTTCCAGTGATGTCACATGCTGCAAAAAAAAATAACGATTCGTGAAACTCTAGGGCCATGAGTGGCTCATTAGTACAACCCAAGCAGTTCGTACTTCAGCCGTCTCATCCTGCCTGCTGCATTACCTTGGCATAATGTCTGAGCTGGGCTGTGAAGTGAACTGTGGAAACCGATTCAGCTGAGAATTAGTCTGTCAAAAAAGAATGCACTGAAAGAAAGTCATATTCGTGGAGATAAATGTATTTTCAATGCACTAAATCAGAGTAAACCCCTTTGTGTTCTAGTCCTGCACTACAGTTTATCTAGTTAGTCATCTGCACAGTCCTTGTCACTGTAATAGCCGAGTCTTCCACAACCTGTAGTTGTGAAAACAGGGTTGTTCCCGTTTTACAAATAAGAAGCAGAGGTAGAGAAAACTGAAGAACTTGTCTAGAGAAGTGGGAAATCAGGAGACAAAAAGAGGTTGAGTTTGGATTTTCCACAGCTCAGGTTAGTATTCCAACTATTGAATCATCCCTCCTTCTCTTAGTTACTGAAGAATAATGAAAAAAAGTAAAACGTTTATTTTTTACATAAGAGGAAATTGAATATGCAGATCTAAAAACGGGAGTAGAATTTGTAAGCTTACAGGTTGAAGTTGTGTAAACCTGCCAAGAATTTCAGTTAAGGAATTGTTTTGCACTAGATAGGATGTAGGTTAGTGGTTTCAGCAAATACGCAGATGATTAACTGAAAATTCCTTTGTTCTAGTTGACAGCATAAAAGAAATGCAAAGAAAGAGGAAAAAAATCACTTGGGAGCAGTGTAGCATCCTTCAGGGTTTCCAGTGAGATACACACAGGCTTATATTTGTGAGGTTTTCTAGTGCTAATGAAGAGGTGTCAGACTGGAAACACCAAAACCTGGCAAGTTTGCTGAAAAAGCTCAATACGAAAGGAGTAGCTCCAATCTCCTCCTGGCCCAGTGAAGTGTTGCAAAGGGAAGACCACATCCATTTAGTCTTTTTTCCCTTCCGTCAGTGGTACAGCAGGCGGCTGCAGAGAGGACGGTGGGCAGAGAGCAGGTTCTGAGGTGCTGCTAGGCTGTGCCACAGAAGGCAGTTTACCTGTTAGCAAGGGAATCAGGGAACAGTAAAACACTTCTACCACTTCCATCTAGCCAACACCTCACTGCTGCCCCTGTGGTGTTTCCATGCAGGTCTCAGTGTGCACAGAGAGCATCTGTTCAGTGAGGACTGTAAGATAAGGGAGTTCCAGGCTCCTCTTTTCCTCACTCCCTCCAACAGATGACAGCAGATTAGCAAGGCACCCTGTTCATTTACATTTATTACAGCAGTGATTAGTGGGATATGAATTAGTGCAGCATCTCCCAGAAAACAGAAAGTATCTAAACTCAGCTTCTCTCTCTGCTGCATCACATTGCTTTACTAATGAAGTTATTATTAATTTTAGTTAGCTTTTTAACGGCAGAGTCAGAAATATTATTTATATAAGAAAAAGAAGTTTTATAACCAAACAAGCAATGAGCAAGTTCACCAGCTAGATGTGTGGGGTGCTCAGCAACTTTCTTAGATTAGTTCCCAGTAGGTGTTGTATGAAGAGCAAGGTTAGCACTGCAGGATAAATGCAGTTCTGAAGTTTCTGGAGGGAGCTGGGAAGTAGGTGCAAAGTGCGTTTAACTGGCAGCAACAGTCACAACACCACCACTGGCAAAAGAACTTGCTGAGGTGTCTGTTGCTGCAGCCTTGTTTGCCAAATTAGTTGTCTGTAAACTCTGCCATCATTAAAATTCTCTGTGGTGATAACAGCACTTTCCCTGGAACATTTTGTTGGAGCTGGCAAATGGAATTATCTAGTATGACTGCTCTTTTGAGCAGTGTACGTCTTCAACAACAGTCCTAAATAAACCTGTGACATACAGTACACGGAACACCTATTTGTATAAATATCTCTGCAGAGGAATGCTAGAGGTAAGAAGAATAAATTGCAAGTGAGAAAATGGCATTGTGAAATGTACTCTAACCCTGTTTGCTCACCATCTCTCCCTGCACTGCTTCACATCAGCTTAGCCCCAGCCTGTAGAAAGGCAAAGGTCACAGCTTTTATTTACATAACACAAAGTTTCTAAATAACAAGCATTAAAGAAGTAAACCTTTGCAGGGGGAAAAAAAGAGGTGTGAACAAGAAATAATAATTTAGCCTCTGTGACCAGACAGGTATCTGTGCTAGGAAATAATATGCCATTTTCACAGAAGTACACACACCGATGTATGGCAGAAACACCAGCTTCCCTGTTGGGGAAATGATATCTTATTTCAGTGGAGGGACACCAAATTACTCTCTGTTTCATTCTGAGCGCTCAGCACTCAGCACCTCACCATGCTCAGAACAATTGTGTTTCTGCTTAGGCTACGACTGCTCCTCTGAAATCTGAAACAACTGCCATGAATTTCTGTGCAATCCCAGGTATGGAGTACTTCTTACTCTAATCCTCAATTATTTTGGCATACAAATGTCCAGAGCTGAATTTAGAAAGAAATGTTCAGGCTTGGTGCTTTCAGCACATCTGTCAGTTTACAGCCCAGCCAGGCAGCAGAGTTCAGGCCATCTAGAAATGAACCAGAAAGCTTCACCACTCCCCACTGCTGCAATTCAAGAGTCTGCTCCACTTTGCAGCAAGTATAGGACCAAAGAGCAGGTGTTACTCTCCTTCGTCCCCTGAGCTCCAATCATCTCTTTCTAGCACTGCTCATTTTGGTCAGTTTTTGGAAGAAAGAACCTGGTCAGGCAAAAGCCCCTATAAAGTGGGATAGTGCTGGTTCAGGTGTGTTGTTACTGAGCTGCTAACAAATGTAATAGGTCTTAGCCAGAAGAAACAGTTGCATTATATTGTCCAAACGAGATTCATAACTGCAATGCAGTATGGAAGGTGCAGTGCTGCTGCACCGAGTCAGCCGATAAAACTTGTTATGCTATGCTCTTGTATCTTTAACTAATGCAGAGCAGGTATGATAAATCCAGTCAGGTGTTATGGAGCTTGTATCATTTTCTACCCATTTGGAAGACGACTTTTGTCACCCTTGTGATATAACTCCAGTGAAGCTGTTATGACAGCCACCTGCACACCTGGCAGGGGAAAATTTTTTTTAGATATCAGCTATGGTGAAGAATGATTGGGGAGAAATACAAAATTCATTTTCAGGATCATTTTCTACACACAGCAAATGAGAGGTGCAAATGGATGTTCTCATTTTTCACAGTATCCTGCAATCCCATGTGGCCCAGGTCTCATTATAGTGTCAATGCAACAGTCTGTTGGCGTTCATTACATCAGAACTAGAGCAAGGAAATCCTGAAGACCTCAAGGAAAACACATTTGGCTTGTCATACTGAAGAGAAACTTTGCAAAAATCCCAAGCATGGAAAAAAAAAAAGAAGAATTTTTTTGACTTTCAATGAGCCATATCTGCACATGCACATTTCTGTGGTACCATATTTTAGAAGGGCTTTTGAAACTGATGAGACATGGCCAGTCCCTGTGGTTTCCTAGCAATGTGGTGGAATTCTGTTCCTCTTTCATAATTCGGGGCTATAGAAATAACACCTGCATTATACACACACCATTAAATTACTCTTCCCAGAGGCAGTACTCTCAACCTGCTCCTGTGGGTCCCAGGGTGCTAAAAATGCTGTCTGTGAGAGAACAGGTGAAGAAGATTTTGGTCCACACAGTCCTTAGAAGTCCCAGCTGGAATCTATCACTATTATCAAGAAACTCTTTGCAATGAGGGTAGTGTTGCTTTCTTGTCTGTGATGTAGGTTTCCTATAGCAAGTGTCTCTTGTTTATCTCTGGGGCCCTAAAGTGGAGACAGCAGCACAGAGACCAGGAAGGAGATACAGCTGGGACCAGTGAGACATGCTGCAGAAGGGACCAACTCATCCTGGAGGAGTTAGGAAAGGCAAGTGGGAGCTGCTGGACAGAGGATGCAGGAGTATTATAGAGAAGAGGCAGCTAAGGACAGGTAATCTGAATAGCAAAAACATAAAAGAAGGCTGAGTAGTAAAATGGATGCTGAGTTGAGAGATAGCTCCTGGATAGTAAAGCCACTGAGAGCAGCAACAAAGGGAGACGTGGGACTCTTGCAACAGAAGAGGTTCCAGTGGTGTGATGGCAAAGGGAGAGAAAACTATGGATTTTGTGTCCTCACTGTGTCCTACTCAGGTAAATCATACTTTTTCCTCTCCATTGCACGTGGTGAGTGATATGGCAGTCTCTGCTCCCTGCCTGTACAGCTCCTGGGAGCTCTGTATTGCCAGAACGTTGTTGTACGATGTCTCTAAGGTGCCTGCCTTCCTGTGATGGATGTGATCTCTGCTAACAGGCACACTGCCCTCTTTGGTTCAGAAATGTTTTGCAATCTTTGGGGTTAATAGGTGCAACACTCGTGTACTATTATCTGCTAAAACAATATACCTGAGGAATAATCAATAGTGTAGACCCAGCGTGTCACTCCTCACATGGGAAACGCTTGGATTCTGCCCAGTGTTTGTAAAGCATGTGCAAATTAATGAACATATTCATTATTAATAATGACATAAACATGTGAAAGCCTTTTAAATAAGTACTTTGAAGAGTGCTAAGCCTGCTACTAGAATAAAGGCTAGGGGTTTTCAGCTGCAAAATACAGTAGAAAACTATGGCTGAAAGGATCAGATGTTTAAAATTGATGCTTTCAGATTGGTGAGCTACAGTATAGCTCCCATACCTACAAACAATACATAGACTGGCTTTCAATAGCACAACTCTCTAATACAACTATACAAGTAACCTTGTTTTTGATCAGCGAGGCTTATTCTATTTATTAGATCCATAAGTGTAGAGCCCATAGACTGTTTTAGTTATCAGCTGTTTCCAAATGAATATCCCAAGCATTTCTAATCACAGCCATCTGATTTCCATTATTTTGACTTCCTTCCTCTTTGTCTGGATCAATAATGTCTGATGTAATAATTTATTAACATATACTGGGGAAATAATATTGATTCTACCTGTGCATGTTAGATGGGAGAAAAATATGTCAAGCTCTCCCTTTAGTCCAAATGCCTTTCCAGATTTTAATGAAGCTGTATTTGGTATTTGTACGAAGGGTATTAGCACAGTGTGTAAAACAAGTGGCTGTAGCTGAAATGGATATTTTACTTGCCCCAGTTCCACTAATACATTTATGGCACCCATCACCACAATATCTGTTTCTCATATTCAATTGCTTTGTGAAATCTCTCGCTCCCCCTCTGCCTCCCACCCCTGTGCATTACACAGCAAACTGCACTGCAGCCCAATGCTTTTCATCTTGTCTCATGGGGAGGCTGAACTTGAGGCCAACTGGCAATTTTATTTAGTTGAGAGCTGTGCTGTATACATAGAAAGCTCTCACATAAATCCTGGGTGTTCACAGAATGATCAAAAGCTTATGTGTCTAACGTGGAATGGGGTAGAATTACTATTGGGCCATGATCACGTTCTGAGGCGTGAGGTTCATTGGTGAAAACAGTATTTGAAAGTAGACAAAAAAGCATGTTGCGATGTGTTATATATTCTAACAGTACTATGCCTGAGAACAATGTATCACAATCAATTTGCAGAAATCAAAGACACGGAAATCTGGCTAATTTTGTTTCTTAACAGCTCCGTACTAATAGTACCTTGGGGGAAGGAAAGTCAAATTACAAAAAGAAGTGCTGAGTCATTAAGTGGAACTAACTCGCCCTCCTCCAACTGTAACTTGTCATCAAATTACTTACCATGCATATGTTGTAATAGCTAACTGTAGTTCCTTTTCCATATCCTATTGTTTCGGGAGGAGATGAATCGACTTAAAAATTGCAAATGTTTTTCCCCTTAGATGCAAGAGCATAAATCACTAGTAATACTGAGCTCTCTGCCTCATATTGATTCTTTTGTGAACTAAGCCAGATGGGTTCAGATATGAGCATGATCTAATATTCCCCTTAGCTTGATTTATAGATTTCTTTGTGCATTACCTGACCATAAATGAGTCTTGCATTATTTCTTGTGTGCCTGTCAAATTAAAGAAAAATATTCTTGTTGACCTTTAAACCTGGGAGGGAAAAAAAAAAAGTCAGAGACATTTTACTGCATGTATTACAGTGATCTTAGTGCTTACATGCCAATTAAGGGCGTGTGATTATGAAAGAGGTCTAGTAATTTGTGTTGTGTGTAATGATTTCATTTTCCTGTAAAGCACGCAGTAGACATACAGACTGTGGCATAAGCTACATTGCAAATAATCCTGGAAGAGAGAAAAAGAGGAGAACGATTTGGCACAAGTCATTCCTTAATTTACAAAAATGAGCACTGATTGCACGAACCGAAATGTTTTTCTGGAAGAAAATCATTCTTTAAAATGCAGGCACAGCAAGGAGAAATGCAGAATGACTGCCACATGAGGTGTTAATACCATTAAGGGCAATGAGCATCATGAGCCTGCTGACCCCAGAGACCTCTTCTGTCAACAAAATGAGTTTAATATGTATGAAAAATATTGAGCAGTGTATCATAAACCTATCGTTAGGGCCCAACTCTGTGCTTGGGACTTGCAAACCAGAATCAGGTGGGAGGCACTAAGTTTTTTCTGAGCAAAACGCTCATGCATAAATTGCAGGGATGGATTACAAAACAACCCAGGACCTTCTCTCCCTGTTCTCAAGAATGTCTCCATAGCCTAATGAGCCTACTGTCCCCTCGGTAATTAATGTAATTAATGCTCAGAGGTATCATATACAGGCATTAAAAAGTATAGATTCAATCTTTGCTATTCTTTGGTTTTTTGACCAGATGAAGTAAAGCACATATGCTCTGAAACTGCTTAGTAGACCAGATCCCTGTCACATTTCTTTGCAGGTTGTATCTCTATTCCATCTCTGACAGAAGATGACATTTTCAGCAAGAGCAAAATTTTAGCTTCTATCTTCTAAGAAAGGTGGTTGTTGTTTGTTTGTTTGTTTGTTTTTAATCTTTCCATGGCCTGTGGGCATGCAGCAAATCCTGGCAGATAGCCCTGGCCTGTGCTCTTTTAGGAACGGGCAGACAGACTGATTTGTGTTCTCAGCTCTGTATCCAGAAACACCTCCACGTGTCCGTATAACTAGAAAAATTCCTTATTAGTTTCTGTCTATCTTGGATATGTTCACACTAGCCAACCCTTTCCTACAAACAGGGGTTTGAAAAACAGGGGTTTGAGCACATTAAAGCTCTTGATAATGTCACTGAGCTGTTTAGTACCCATTACTTAGACTGCACTCTTTGCTGTTGTGTACCCAAATGGCTCTATTTCAGCAAGAAAGCTGCTTTCTTCTTGTTGGCCAAAGACTGTTTTGGGTGCCAATGTATTCATGAGAAAAGGTCCTAAGTACAGATTTCCATTGGTTTGAACACTGTATCTTAATTTGAGTGACTGACCAAATTTGTTTTGTTATCATTATTATAGTAAGCTTCTAGTTCCTGGCAATGGGATTCTGTGGTGCTCAAGACACTTTTATTATATATGAGACTTCAAGTGATAGCCTTTGCCCTGAGGAGCTCACAATAAAAATAAACAGACGGAGAGATAAAGGACATGATTCAGCATCAGATGTAATTTGCTGTATGAAGCTGATTCAATTGTATTCAAAAGATTTATTTTACAGATGAAGAAACTTAGGCACAGTGAAATTAAATGACATGCAGAAAATACCACAGAAGTAGGAACTAAAACTCTGATTGCCCGTAGCTCCCAGGACAGTCCTCTCCTTTGAAGGAGTGGGAACTATTTATACCTTACGTGAACACGACTACACATGCTGTACATCCTAATCTGGAGAAATTATACAGCCCTACATAGTTATGCTACCCAGCAGATTTTTTATTCCTCTACTGTGCATCAGTCTGGCACTATCTCTTCTCTCTTCTGTGAGTAGTTTTACTGAGATGCTCTTTTGACTTCTAGTACAAATGGTACTTTAAGGAGAGATGTTTGCTGCATAAAGAAATAGAAAAGATACCTCATTTCCCTCTTCTGGTCAGTATATTTATATGAAAAGTATTGTGGCAATAAATCAAAATGCAGTGATTGCCATTCCCCTTCCTGTGGTGATTTATAATTGTGGATTTACATCTGGCTAAAAGACACTGTTCAGACTGCTTAACTTGCATGATAATAACAGCAAGCTCTCTATTTCCTTTTAGTATGGCAAAGGACACTGAAAGCCCCTTCATTTTAAACAATTCAATGAACATATAATACGAGAGTCAAAACCTTTTGGAGAATACAAAATTAATAAAGTACGATCAGTGAAACCCTAAATCATGGTGACAGTGTGATCCAGTGTCTGCTAGAGACACTCCCTGACTGCAGCAGGGTTTAAGTGAAGCATTTATCTACATAGTAAACAAAAAAGAAGAATAAAAGGAGAAAAGAGGCAGGGAGATATTCAGTAATTTCTTAATAGAATTGAGAGGCTAACTGCAAAGGGAAGCCATTTGCCTCCTGGTACTACGGACTTTTACTTCACATTTAAAAAAAAAGAAAAAAAAAAAAGGATGCTGTAGGATTGTGACATCTTGTTCCCTTTAACAGCATTTCTGTCTGAGCAGTATAAACACCCACGAGTCACCTTCACATTTATAAACTATAAATGTAATTATCTTCAGTCCCTTTTGTTAAACCTTCTCAGAAGTTGTTGTTTTTCTTCAGTTGCCCAGAAAAAGCAGCTACACAAGGCTGGTAGCTTGCTGTCAGTGAGGGCTGGACTTGTACTCTTGTCCAAGAAGCAAAACAACAGATTGACCTGTAAGACCTTTACTATATAATGAATAGGATCTTGATAATAGGCTGTTCAGAGAAGGATTTTTCTGCTGGCATCAGGAGTTCAGCTAACGCCCTTTCCAGAGATCTGCAGAGAGCAGGCTGTGAACATGCTTGAGGCAGCCCTTGGGTTGGGAGGGAAATCCTGCACCCCGTGCTTTTCCCCAGAGCTCTCCTTATTTTAACGCTTACTGAGCCATATGGACAGACAGTGCTAGGGATTCATTCTTGACAGAAATGTCTGACAAAGCCTCAAGATAAGGAATGAAAGACAAAATTACCCTCTGAGCTCACACAGATACCAACACCTCAGCCAACCAAGCCAAGCAGCTTTGCGGGCCCTGACATCCTTCAGGAAAATGCTGTGCTCTATAGATCAGCTGAGCACAGAAGATAAATATCACTATTTTGCTGGGTACGCCAGCCTGCCCCTTACAGGGCTGTGCAGAGATGAACTAAGCTGGGCTCTTTGGTAGTATCTGTCACTACAGTCAAAGCGCTGAATCCCTCTCCTTGTCCTGTGCTTTATTCCATAATAGAAACATAGACAGTGGTGACAGAGAAAATCACTCGGGTCATCTGGTTTATCCCTTGCCTTGAGATTGCTTCTTGCATTTGTTGTCTTTATAGATAGTACCTCACCCAAAATTACCACCTGACCTAGACTCTGACAGAGAAATAGAATATTACTAAGACAAACCATGCTGGGAAACCTTGTTTATTGTTTGTGTAGCAGCAGACAATGAGATCAAGGCTTGGTTTGCAAGATGAAGAGAAAGGATTGTAAACCTTTCTCCTTCCCAGGGGAGATTCTAAGGGAAGGAACAGGAGGAAATAGTGCTGTGCATCTCTGAGCTGTAGTTTCCTAAGGGAGCAGTAATCTCTGAAAGCTGCTGGGAATCACTGGGAAAGGAATAAATAAATACCACAGTGGTCTCAGCTGGATCCTGAGGGGCTCTTCTCCCCCAGTCCAGGGGATTCTCTGGGAAAGGACTTTATTTCCCTAACCCTTTCCCCTGTAGGACTCAGGAAAGAAGTCATGCTACAATATCGATCCCTATTCTCTCAGAAGAGCAGGGAGGAGAGAAAGAGGCAGTTTTGTTCCATAAGGCTCTGTGCAGCAGCTGGAGGACACAGTTGCTCCTTAGCACCAGCCACTGCAAGACTTCACTTTGCGATGTCAGCAGCATTTTTTCAGGGCCTTGTGTACACTCTTAGACCACGGGTTACCATTTGCTTTCCAGCAGGTGTTTGCTTTCACAACATTTGAGAGGACTAGAACAAGACCTAGGGCAGTGAAAAGAAAAAGCAAGGCTGCAGGATGACGTGGACTTCATGTTCCTTGTGCAAGATGGGCCTGGGCTGGCCAGTCATTTAAACACTAACTTCAGAAAACAGTGATATATGCAGCCAAATAGTGTGGAGATAAGAGGTTCTTGTTCTTAGGGATGGACAGGAAATACTGCTTTCTGAACAACTTTACTGATGTTTCCTCTCAGGATTTACCTTCCCTCTCTGAATGCTGTCAGCATTCATGGACTAAAGGCATTTTGGTGCACTGCTGTATTTAGAACAGCCACAGAAAATTAGGATCCAAATCAAATCCAAGGTATCGTGATTGCACAGCAAACTTTCATGGCTAGAAATGCTCTGTGCCACGCTCAGCTCCTGACAGAACTCTCACAAGCACTGAGAGCGATGAGCTGCTATTCGGGAGCTAACAAATTTGTGTGGATCAATGATTATTAAAAAGAAAATGTCATTAAAGAGGACAGTTTAGTGCAGTATCATCCAGGAGCTGTCAATGTCTCTGCTGGGAAAATTAAAATAATGTCATCTTACAATGCATATTTCAAAACATTTTGAATTTAATAATTAACTAAAAGCAGAAGCAGAACTAAATTTCCAGAGTGCATTTTGGTCTCTATTAAAAACATGGGTCCTCTGAGAGGCAGATCGTAGCTTCTTGTCATTCGTACTTAACTCTGCTGAAATCCTTTATTTACAAAAATGAATGAATGAAACTTTTTTTAAACAAGGATGGCAACTGACCATTTTACACATTGCTCTAAACTTAAAAAACAAATTATTTTTTGATTATTTGATATATATTTTTATCTGAAATGACTTTTAATTTTGAAGACTTTAGCTGCAGGGAAACACTCACTTGTCTTTGGGGCACCCCTGAAGTAATTATTTCCCCCACTAGTTTTGGTTCAATCTCTGAACATAAAAATTAATTATTCAGTTAGGTTGATTCTGGCATGAATGAGCCCTGCAGATGGCTGTAATCTGTCTAATATTGTTGTATGAAGTCTGACTGGGCAGGTGAAATTGTAGTAAAATTGTCACATTGCTAAGAGCAAATGCTTGTACAGCTTGATGATAGAAGATCTCTTAGAAAGCTTGTCATGTCTTATGTGATGGCAGTCCTTGTAGCCATTGCAGTTAGTTACTGGGGGTTCTTTTTTATCTTTAGTAAACTTAGAACTAAGAACTAGTTATTTTCAACACAATATTATTGGTAAGGTACTTTTCATAATCCTTCAGAATTAAGACACTGTTTGCAATTTAGTAGAAGCCCAGGGCCAAAAGTCAGCTCTACTTCCAAAAGCAGAGCTAAGTGAAAATAGAGGGCTGGTACAGAGGGATGGAAAGTACATGGGAGAAGTGGGAGAGCACTGGTTAGTATGATAGATCGTTCTGTCCTACAAGGGACATCATTACTGTCAGGTTCTGCAGAGGAATCAGAGTGAATGGAGATGTGCAGAAATCTAATCTGGACACATGCACACAGGGACACTTGCTATGGTATAGAAGGCTTTTTCTATTTTCCATTACTTTGATTTTCTTAAAAATCTTATAACAGTCTAACTTCACAAACGTAGGTTCAGATTTCTTTCTTCATCTCTCCCCTTCCATTGCACTGGGGGAGCTGTGATTCTTTCCACATACAAAGCTCTTGCTCCCAGGCATAGTTTCCTTTGCCACAACGTGACACAACCTTTTCCTGAGGCTTTTTGCTTTGTGGATTTGTTACAAACTTACTTTGGGGGGGAAAAAGAGACAGTAAGGTGAAAAGAGACTTCTCTGCTTTGTAGGCCCCAGCAGCCAGCTGAGCTGTGGGGTTGGCTGAGGACAGCCTGGGGCTGGATGAGCCAGGAGTGGCTGCTCCTGTGTGGCTCAAGCAGGACCAGCTGAATGCAGGGTTATGGGGGCAGGTCCAGCAGTGCCACCAGGTCAAAGATTCCAGGGGAGATCAAAATCATCAAGACAGAACACTTCTTCTTTCTCAAAATTGCATTTCATTCCCGAGAATTTTGTATTCCATGGCAAGATTTAAAATTGAGGCTTTCAATCTTTAATGCAACCAAAATCAGAATTTTGAATAGGGTATAATTTCTCGTTCAGCAATAAAGCTGAGGGAACCATGCTCAATGGAGAAACGGAGTGCCTTGGGCCAGGTAGCTGATGTTACTATGACAGAAAGGTGCAGCCAGTGGGCAAGGCACAGTCCTGAGGGTAACTCTTCCTCCCAGGGGCAGCTGACCAGTGCAGAAGGCTGCACCTCACTCAGGCAAGGCTTTTGCTTCCAACAGAGGCTGACCCCAGGAGTCTTTGCTGTCAGATGCATTCGTTAGCCTTGCTTCTTTCTGCTTACACCTCGGCAGCAGAATGGAGAGTTATATGAAATATTTTCATTTACAAAATTACATTTGGTGAGAAGCAATATTTCATAAAGTCAAGAACATTAAAAAAATAGTGCTTCTCAGTAACATAATATAGATAATGAGGAACTGTGTATGAATCTTATAAGCAGTGGCTGTGCAAAACCACGATGCTGTGTATTGCTGGTTACCAGCCTTCAAAAGAAGATGAAAACAAAGGAGGGCAATGATACATGGATTAGAGAACATAACATGCGAAGAGGCTGAGATAGCTAAATTCAGAGTCTGGTGAAAGAGAAGGCTCAGGGGGAACATGATCACAGTCTATAAATACCTTCAAGGTAACAATAGAAACGAAGGGAGGGAATTATTCACAGTCTCAGAAAAATTGTAGGCCAGGGAGCAATGGCCTGAAGCTAAGAAAGAAAAAGTCTAGGTGAGATATTAGGGGGGGAAAGAAGCCCTGACAAAAGAAAGCAACAGAGCAGTTTAATAGCTGAGTAGGGAGAGTGCCCAGCGTAGCACTGCTGCCAGGTCTGTGCGACAGTGAGATGGCAGATCCCTGGGAAAACGAATAGAAAGGAGGTGGGGGCTTTAATCACCTGCACAAGAGCCAGATGAGATGACAGGAGTGCCTCGTGGTCGGGCAGCCTGCTCTGGCTGTGCTGTACAGCACTAGGTGCAACGCTGGGCAGGGCTGCACCAGCTGCTTCCTCTGCCACAGTCCCTTGTGTGCATCCATCGTGTGCACCTCACATGCAAGTGTGAGCCTCTGCATCTAGTACAGAAACAGTATTGTAGCAGCAACACTGTATATGAATCAATCTCATACAGTTCTGAGAGTTTACATTTGTTATTAGTAAAAGTGAAAAACCTGATGAGCCTATGCTGATATCCTCCAGTTGAGGTTCACTGGTGTTAAGACAGCTCCAGGCAGAGATGAATGCTTTGCCAGGGGTGTCTCAGTGATGAGCATCTTGCAGAGGAAGTTTTTTGGACTCACTGGTTTCTTGTTTACAAAAAACTACTTAACGTAATGATTCTCTGATGGCTTCACAATAGAAAAAGCCTTTCAAAAAGGATCTTTGTAAAGAATGACTGGATTACAGAGGAGGTCTATTTCTAGTAATGCAAACTGCTGATAATATCAGACACAATGCCTGGAAGACAAAGCCAGGACAAGTTTTGCTATTCTATGGTTTTAAAGCTAATTCTGTATTGCTTGCTGTGCAGAAAATCTAGTAATTATTGGTGAATAAACAAATCTAAAATAATTTAAGGTAATTTTAAAAGTCACTTCTTTTTTTAAAGTATTCTCCATCATAAGGAATCTAGATAGAAAAGTACAAGTATTTACAAGTATTTCTCCTTGAAAAATCTGGACAAAGAGCAGCCCAGAAAAGCAGCAGGGGTCTGCCAGACTTTCACCAAAGTTGCCTTCCTTCAGTAATTTTATAAAACAATCTGCAGTTACATACATAAGCTTGAACAATTGTATTCCTGAATAGCTATTTAAATGAGAGAAACTACAGTCATTCTCAAGACATATCTCTGATACATTCTATAATGAATGTAATCTTCAAGGGGCAGTAACTTCTCTGAATTACACAATTTTTCTGTTATAGATGTCATACGTTACAATCTCAGTTACCAGCTCCTCTGGCTGTGGGCACGCTTTTCCCAGTAAGGCATCTCAGGCACACACAGCACGCTGTAACTACAAAGAGTAATGACGTCAGAACTTTTTTGGAAATCTCATGTTAATAACCTCTCAAGTTATTGTTTCCCACGTGAATACAAAGGGCGCAGCGCCTGTTTGGAGATCGGCGATTATCGCTCTCTTCTAGCTATCTATATGGAAAATGTTTTTGGCTAATATAATTTAAGCCTCTTCTGTAAATTCATTTCATGCTTTGAAGTTAGCTAACAATCTCTGTCATTGAAGACCAACGCTCAGCAATCACTGGTATGAGCGGGAGGGATGTTGGCCCAGAGGTGTTACTCACTGCCTGCACTGCGCCCTTCCCTGCTGTGGGGCTGCCGAGGTGCAGGGCAGGGCTGACAGCTCCCACACAGACTGTGGGCAGCGGGGGAACTTCAGCCACGTGCCCGGGTAGGTCCCAAGGTCACCAGGAATCGGGAAGGAGAGCTATAAATTACAGAGTGCTGGGCTGCAGCCAAGCTCCCGGGAAGCTGCATTTAGCATATCATTCTCTGAGCAGCAGGATGAAACCTTAACTCCCTTTCAGACAGAATTTGAATGGAATTTGTTATAAGAACTGATTGAAGTATCACCACCTGACTTTCTGCTGTGACTCCAAGACAGATTGCGATCACTGGAGGGAGAAGAGGGGTGTCAGCAAGCCCAAAGTGATGATCAGGATGATGATAGAACTCTATCAAATATTTATGGAAACCAGATTAATTTCTCTGCTAGCAACATGCCAACATTATAGGAGACTTCAGATAAACTCTTGATGTTAACCTTAGTTTCTTCTCGGTATCAACCAAAGCGCTGACTTCCAGACTGCCATCAGCGCTGCAGATCCCCTATGTAAGGTGCAGGATTAGAAGACCCTCACGTGAGATCTCAGCTCTGGCTGCTGGCTCCCATTATGTTACATGCAGTATCTAAAGCTCTGGGGACACACCGACACTCCAGAGTTTGCAGCATAGAGAAAGCAACATAGCTGTTCTATTCCAAAGCATTAAGAAAATCATTTGTACGAAGAAAGGAGGAAATAGTTATTTTAAGGTTAGGAAAGTTAGTTTAGAACAAAGGTGTTGGGAAAAAAATAAATAAGAAACAATCCATGTAAATATTCTGTATCATAAACATAAAACCTCTGCATCTAGCTACTGCACCATTAACTCTGAGACTCTGTTTAAGATGTGCTATGTGATTATTGACAGTCTGTGGGCAAAGGGGCAGCTTGAAAGGAAATCCCCTCTCCTCATCCACGAAGGAAGAGCAGATGCATTAGGTGCTGGGCAGCTCCTTCTATGCTGGCACTGAGCTGGGGGAGGGCTAGATGTAGGCAAGAGAGAGCAATCATCTGGTAGGCAGCAGCTCACTCAGTTATCTCACATTTGTAACATAACAAGTAGAGGTGAACCATTCTGCTTGTGAGTTATAAGCGGTTCCTTCAAGCACCATCCCAGGCTAACAGGCAGGGTCTGGTTGGCAGGGAAGGCCAGCAGTGTGGCTGATCAGAATAGCTCATGTGAAGAAAATCTAGAAACAAATTAGCTTTTGTTGGAGAGTTGAGGATTTTTAGATACAGGTGTGCTGAAGTTTACTTTTGGGGAAAGCTGGAGGAATACAAGTCTTTATAAAACGTGGTAGAGATGGAAGGGAATGAAAGTTCCTTAGAACAAGACCGTGTTGGATGGAGTAAGTTCTTCTGTGGGAAGACATGAAATAGCATCTGATCGTGCTCTGTTACCTACCCACATTCCAATACTAGGGTCACCTCCCAATGAGTGGCTTTCAGTCACTGCAGACTGGGACAAGACTATCATTTCTCCTATGTGAGAAACCAGACCAATACACTTCTGCCATGAGAAACAAGGGCTGTGTTCTGTGAGCACTCCTTTCTGTGAGCCTTTGGCACCCACTGAAATGAAGAAAATAACTGCTATTTTGAACTGCAAGACAAGGAGGAGATTCATGGCAACCTTCCTTGCATGTGCCTCCAGATTCCACAGTGATACTTTCACAATTTCTTCTTTTGTTCCACAGATTTCTTCACAAATGGATTTTGTGATTCCTCAGAAATGAGATGCTCAAAGGATCAGGAACCAGAAATTACTTTGTTCTTTGCCAAATGAAAGAGCAATATTTTTTTAATCCCTTCTTACATACTAGTTTAACTTCTGGTGCAGTCTTAAATTTCTGAAACTATTTTACTAATTCAGCTCATATTGATTTATATTTTTTAAGTAGATCAAGCAGGTCGTGCAAAAAAACTTTAGAAGTCTATTAGGTAATTAAGTAGCATCTCCCATTAAAGAACTTAAAAGTAACAGAAAAATTAATTCATCTTTAAGTTAAGTAGTATCCCCATTTCAGGATATAAAAGTGAAAGTGTTCAAACATGGCTGTCTGAAGTCAGTGATCCACATCCATGCATTGCTAGCTAACTGCTGCTTTAATTCTCTGAACTCGGAAGGGATCATTTGTGCATTGGAACAGAAAGAAAAGCCAGCATTTCTCAAACTATATATGAGCAGGCTTTAAAGGAATTAAAAGGGACCCAAATTTAAATACCAGGATGTTCTGTAGCCTTTGTCTCAAACTCTGAATTGCTAAAAAATAAAGTGACTTTCACTTAGCTCCTACCTATAGGTGGATGTCAGCTTGTAGGCATTCAATTCAGAAACCACTCTAAAAGTTTATGTAACTGATCCGGCAACCTTCACCAGTGTGAATAATTAGTGCTCTCTCAATGAGTGTCATTGACAGCAGGTAGCTGGCTTCCACCAGGTTGGTTCCTGGGGCCAGAAGGTCGGCCCCACTGAGGGCTGTGGTGGTCACACCGCATAGGCTGCTCTCTGATGAAGAGCAAAAGGCCATTTGTGCATGCTGTGATGTACATCTCAAATTAAGTATTTTAAGGGAGGTGCAATCATTGTCAGGTCTGCATATTTAATGGACCTTGAGCTATAAACATGCTCAGAAAAGTGCCTAGTTAATATCAGTTTGACAGTGAATTGGCACAGTGCTGAGCTCCGATGCATCAAATTAGCATCGATCCACAAAATGTTACTGAAAAGCTTCTTAAATCTGCCAAGTTTAAAAAAAAAAAATCAATTCCAGAGAAGAGGGCTTCTCCCCATCCCTTGCCTTTTTTTTTTAAAGTCCTTTCTAATTCCTTACCCAGAGTCCAAGGGCATTCCTTTAGAAATGCTAATTCTTTTCAAACTTTGTCTTCCCATCCTTGTTCAATAGTGATCAATTCCTCTTAGGTTGTTTCTTCTGTGTGCAGTTTTAATCCTCCCTCTGGGTCAGGAGCAGTGCAGCTGGCCGCTGCATGCTTGATGCACACACCCCGTTCTGGGATGCAGGTGCTCCTCTGCCTCCTGTGGCTGGGTAATAACTTCCCGGTGGGACTTGAAGGAACTGGCACTGCCCTATTACACTCCTCCATGGCTTTAGTTCTGGCAACTTCAACAGCTTTTGCTCTCCCTGCATGACATTATTACAGCTGCGCTCAGCAGACCTGACTTTGCTGGAATGCCCTCAATAAACACAGGAAAGCTGGCACACACTTCTCTCCAAGGGGTTTGTGGCTCTGCTTCACTTTGAGCTCAGCCTGCCAGCGATGGGGTTTGTTAACCTCCCGGCAGCCTGAGAACCACCCGGCTCCAGGCACCCCAGCAGGGCTGCCCCATGGTCTGCCGGGAAGAGGAAGGTTTTGGTGGAGACTGATGGTGCTTGAGGAGGTGTTCTCTGGTTGGTATTAGCTCACTTTGCTTGCATTTTGCTCTATGGATTTTCAATAACTGTGATAGAAGAGCATATGTTGAAAAAGCAGAATTAAGACACAGTGGTGACATTTTTCTCCATTATTTTTTATCTCGGTCTAAGCAGGGATACAAATGGTAGCAGAAGGTTTTAGTACTTAATAACACAGCTTTCCTTGAAAACGTTCTGTAACAGCTATTGAAATGTTTTGCTAACAGAAGTCATGCAGCAGCACCTGTGAGGCTTCTGACATTAGTCTTCATCCTTTGAAGGAAGGGAAATTGGGTTGGTTTTGGAAGAAAACCATGGCGTGGGCTATTAGAGGGCTGCCTGCTGGGAGGGATATGTGCTGTAGCACCGCTACTGCATGAGAGCACAGGCCAGCACCAAACAGTCCCCAAAGCAGCCTGCCAGCTCTGGAAGGTTGTCCCCAGCGTGGCAGCTACTGTCCTGCAAGTGTCCCTCTTGCTCCAGCCTCTCTCAGCTGCCCTCCCACTGTGCTGCTCACCTGCGAGGTCATGGTGTGAAGGCAGGGCTCTTGACATGGCACATGCCCATTGCTGCACTGGGAGCAGAGGTGGTGCCTGCAGAGCCTCTCCTTACTGAATGGCTGTTGCAGTGCTACTGGGACTGCTGAGCTTGTGCCCCAGTCCAAAATCTCCCAAAAAGATGTACAAAGGACTCTTTTGGAGGTTGTCCTCACCTGATCCCAGTACCATACAAGCAGGAAGAGGCTGAAGGTGTTACTTCCCTGAAGCCAAGAAGTGTCAGGTGCCATGTGATGACTAAGGCTCACACACTCATTACTTCTATCAGTTAGAGCTCTTAATCATTTTGTGCTGTTTCATTTTGTAACGTGAATTCACTTCAAGCTGTGAAATTCACCATTTTTGCCATGACTAATTTGTGAAATCTGCCACCTTCTTTTATGATTTGCTTTGTGCCCTAGTTAGGCATCATCTGTCTGAATAGGGAAATCTGTTATTTGCTTCTTGCAGTCGAGCCAATACAATTTTATTCCCTTCCTTTCTCCTCTCCACTCTCAACTGTGATTTCATCATTTCTGTCTTTCCATGGGAACAGAGCAGCGTGGAAGCCATCTTTGCTGGGATCGCACGCGGTGAGCCTGCCTTTCCTCTTTTGTGTAAGGTGTGGGCTGGGCTCAGTCTTGCATGGACTGAAACCAATCTCAAGATCTACCCTGACTTTGGCTAAAGCCACTTACATCTATTATTTCATGTTTACTATCTAAAGGCATTTCTTCCCGCCTGGTTAGTGCAATATTTTGGAAGTCATTTCCCACCTGCCTTGCTAGTGCCTTGTTTCACAATGCGTTCATCTGTTGCTCTTTATACTGAGCGTTGCTGGCATTACTAAATGCTATAAATATACCCAGTATACCATAAAAATACACAAGCAGCTGACTGGCCCTGCCTGCAAGAGATACTATTAATCTTTCATTTTTCACATGCTCTGGGCAAGATCCAGAGGGTGCTTGAGAAACATTTAACAGAACTGAGTCCTAAATTTTGATTTTCTCAATGATTGGTTAATGTCTAACAATATTTCCCCATGCTCTTAATGTCTTAATTGGTCTTTGAAGAAGTGGACAATCCATTTGTCCTTCTACCCATAATTTACACCCTTTTACAAACCCAGTGAAATGCTATTTTGGTATTTCTATCACTGAACTACAGTGATAAATTGCCTTGGTGTAAGATCAGTAGGAGCAGCGTAACGGATGTGCAGGAGACTGCATTACTGACTTGCTCTTGCCAAAATGGAGCCCTGCCATGAAGTTCAGAGGGATCACGAGCTGCCCGGGATATCCCCATGCTTCCAACAGTCCGTCAGTGCTAACAGGGTTTTGGAGCACAGTGCATCAGGAGATGATGACAGGAGAGCAAAAGGAAACTTCCCTCCTTGCTCTGCTCGTTCTCACCACAACTTTCCTTTCCACCCCTCTCTTCCTGTAGTCCACTTTTCTTTGTCCCCACCAGTTCCACACACACTGAGTTAATCATCTCCCTATCCAAAACGCAGTCATGTAAATAAGATCAGCAGCACCATTTCTGTTAACAGATGGATAAATGGGAAAGTCTGTGCAAATCCCTGCCGGTAGTTAACCCTTCATTAGAGGCCAGGAGGAGGTTCAGGAAAATTCCAGTGCATGTTCACTACTTCCATCCAGCTATCAGAAAACCTGCGGGCCGGCTCCTGCTCAGCACCCCAAGCTCTCTTCTACACCCACCACACTCAGCGCAGGCGCTCAGCAGCACTGCCAGCCCCAGCTATTTACTCAGCACCACCGTGGACTAATCAGATGGCAGTAAAAGCTTTTATTGTGCCATCCTGTTTGTGATCAGCAGAAACATAAAAAGCATGTTAGCAAATTGATTTTTGGCATTAATTGTGAGCAAAGAGCATTATCCCGGGTACCGATACTTCTTTTTTTCAGGCAGAAAATTTCTATTTTAGTATTTCTGAAGTGCTTCTGGAAGATGCCGAGATAAGCCCAGCGGACACACTTTTCAAATACCATAAGGCAAAGAGTAGTTACTGAATCTCATCAGTATTATTAGCTTACATAAACATAAAAATTTGAATAATGTTGAAAAAGCTAAATTCTCCAGATAATCCGTAATCAGTAAGCGTTCATTACCGAGACGCAGCAGATATGCACGAGATTTCCCCGGTGATGTTCTGCTTACAGGACTTCAACGGGGCAGCAGAGCCGCTGCGCACAGCCCGGGCACAGCGGCTGTGGGCACCTTCCCAGCCCCACTGGGCGCGGGGCACCAGGGCTCAATGCCTCACTGCACAGCTCTGGAGGTTCATAAAGAAATCAGCCCTGTGCAGTGATTGATGGCTCCGTATAAATAATTAAGTCTTGACCTTATGTTATGACACTTTTTGGTGCTTGGAAGCAACGCTCAGAAAACATCCCTGATGCTGGATAAATAAGGGTGGGATGAGATGCGGGGGGAGGGGAGACGGATTTTTGTTTGCACTCATTTTGTTCTGTTTGATTCCATCAGCTAATTGACGATGATGATTATTAATCTCTGTTGCTGTCTGCGCTACGGATTTAATTCCTAACGGTGATTGCTGTTGGAAGTTTGCTCCATCAGAGCCACAGTTTGATTAGGTTTCAGCAGCCCCAGTTCCAGAGCTCCACACATTGGGTGCTGTGACCCGGGCACTTGACCCCAATTTTTGTTCCCGATTTACTTCGCCCAGTAGCGCTCCAGCAGCCCCCTGCTGCTGTCCCCGTGCTGGAGCAGGGCACGTAGCAGGTGTCAGCTGAAGTTTCATTTGGAAGCTCACAAATTCAAAAGGAGATCTTAGCGGTTATCCCCGACACAGAGCTGCTGTGGCCTGCTCCTGGAAAGGAGAAATCCCGGGGACATGGAAGGAATTGAAGAGATGCCAGGCAGCTGGCAGGGTGAAACCTTCCCGGGATGAGCTGAGGACAGCCCTCATCACATGGCAGCACCGTTAACAAACAAAAGGGATTAGAGACTCTAATTCCCATCTTCACTTATGAGACTGCGCACGTTTCCCATTCATCCCTCTCTGGTACTGTGCCTATTCTCCGAAGAGCTGCAACTTTTAAATCTGGCAATAAAATATGAGCGGTTTGGGGTAAGCTTCTAACATAAACAGAACAAAAAGAGAGCATCTCTGGTTTTTGCAAGCATGTAATCTGCACACAGCACAGATCGGCCGCAGACAAAGCAGTATCCATTGAATAAGGCTTTCCTAACCGCTCCAACCGCGCACACACACGGGGCTCCGGCGGGTCCCGCTCTGTCCCCGGCTGCTCGCGCACTGCGGCCAGGCAGCCCCAACCGCGGATGGGCCGGGACCGCCCCGCCCCGCCCTGTCGGCGGTCGTGCCTCCGGGTGCCCGGTTTTCCAGCGGAGGGGCGCGGGGCCGCCGGGACGCACCGACCGGGACCGGAGACCGACCCGCAGCCCCCGTTCCTCTGCGCGGTAACTCCCGGCACAAACAGCGCATCAGTGCCCCTTTCTCTGATGCACAACGTGAACTCCGGGCGAACTGCATTTCCAAGGCACTGAGCTGCCGCCGTTCACAAACTAGTTTCTTTCGCATACCTACGGAAAACGACCCGGACCCGGTCGGAGGAGGCACGTACCCAGAGCAGCACCGGCTCCGGCCCCACCCCGCTCCCACCGCCCCAGGTTGCGCTCCCGGTGCGGCCGCTCCGAGCCCCGAGCCCACACCCGTCTGGCCGCCGCTCTCCGCGCAGCCCCCGGCGCCGGCATCCGCGGCCCCGAGACGGGGTCCTGGCGACCCCGCCGCAAGTTCGGGCACTTTCCCGAAGTGACGCGGGGAAAAGTTGGGGCGCGGGTGGGGGGGACCCGAGCGGGGAGCGAGCCACTCACCTGCGCCGCCCTCAGCGCATCCTCCGCTCCGCGCGGCCGCGGCTCGGCGCTGCTCCGCGGGCGGGAGGAGGCAGCGCGGCGGGACGAGCTCCCGCAGCTCCGGCAGCCGCCGCCCCGCCCCGCCCCCGCGCCGCCGCGCCCGGCCCCCGCCCCGCCGCGCACCTCGGGAGCCGGGCGGCCGCGCTGCCTCGGCCCTTCTCCGCGGGCGGGGCCGGGCGGGCCCGCGGGTCTGGGGCGAGCTCGGGGCGCCGCGCCCCTGCGGCCGTCAGCGGGGTCTGAAGGGTAAAGCGGGGTGGGAGGCCTGCGCGCGGTCCCCCCGGAAAGTTACCGGCCGGGGGATCCCGAGCCGGGGAAGCCGCCGGGATGCTGCTTTCCGAGAGGGAGCCGGCGAGGAGGTTCCGCGTAGCTGTGTGTAGGTGCGAGCTGCCTGCCGGTCATGTCCTCCTCCGATCTGCGGTTCAGCGACGGGATTGAAAATAGATGGATTTGTGAAACGGCAGGGGAGAGCGGTCCTGCGCGGGTGGGAGCGCGGCGCCGGGCGGCAGCGCGGCTGGGGTGGCTGGGTGGGCGCCGCGCGGCGGTGCCGGTGGTGGCGATGGCGGTGACCTTGGACAGTGAACCTGAGCTGCTGGGGCAGCTGGGGCGCAGCGGGGCCAAGGTGTCACGTCTGGGAGTTGGGTTGCAAACTGTGCGGTAAGTGCGCAGACGGGGCCTCTTGCACTCTCTGCTGGCTGTCTTCCATCCTAAATTATTGAGAGGCTTCTCCTTCACGAGGGTGCAGTGGAATAAACAGCCTGGTAATGGCAGAACCCGGGTGAGCAGGTAACCCCGGAGCATCCTGTGCAGTGGTAGCTGGCTGTGACCGCGTGGCTGTGAACTGACCTGTAGGAGCCCGGCAGTGGGACCCGGTGATGCCCAGCAGGCCTGACTGTTGTGCTGGCATCCCTGCCATTGTCCTTAACAAAGCGCTGCACGCATACGGTGCTAACTGCGTGTCGTATCTGCCACCCTCTACATAGTTGCAGGTGTGTCTTATAAATAATCTATGACATTTATCCTTTGTCCAGACTAGCAGAAATACATTACGCTTAGTCTGATGCCTGGCAATCAATTATTCCAATTAAGTAGGTGTTATATTAAAGTATTGATTAGGGACCCGATCCTGTAGGTAGTGCTTTGCTGATGAATGGAGTGTTTGGCTGAGAGTTTTGAGATCTGACTTCATGCAGTTCTGTTGTAACAGCAAAATGAAGTGCACACAGTACAGCTTTTTGGGGAACTGCATTCATTCTGCTTGGGAGTTCAGAGGCAGAATAGAACACATTCCTTCCACAAAAACCTTCACTTCAGCTACTGTCATATTCTTCCTGTGATCAGAATGCATGGGTTGTAACAGCATGAGGAAGTCAGGCTAACTGGGGCAGGTGTGTTGAGTTACAGACCAGGAATTTAAGCTTGTCCTGATGTCTGTGGCTATGGTAGGTGAGCAGGAGAGTGCTGTGGGCTGGCTCTGCTTCAAGACACTTTTCCTGCTGCATTGGCAGAACAGAGTAAGCAAATGGGGATTCTCTTTCTGCCCAGCTCGTGTTATGATAAAGGCATAAAATGGGTGATCTTGGCACCAAGCCCTGAGTCCTGGCTCTAGGTGTGGTGTTGGGGAGTTGCTGCCTCTCACCTTGAAGGGTTTGTGGTCAGGTTTTGTTCGGTTCTGTCTCCATTACTACCAAAGCATTATTGGAAATTTGAAATGGTATCTTGAAGCTACTATTTCTTGAGTTAATTTTTGTGTTTAGGAGGTTTGTTGGTTTTTTGTTTTTTTGTTTTTTTTCTTTCCCTTCTTTCTTTGTCTCTAATGAAACAGAAGGCACCATGAATCCCTTTTGTTTACTTCTTTGTTTCTGCTCTTGACTGCCTAATAATGTGAGCAGATAGTGTGTGGCTCTGGATGCAGTCTGGTTTTAGTTAGTGACTATTGTGAAGTTAGGAGGAAGAGCAAAAATCAGACAGCCTTGATTTGAGAGGGTAGATTAAGGAACTGGGGAAAACAAAAATATTCAGGAGTTTGTAAGAAGAGTGCACTTAAGTGCATGAGTTGTAACAGTGAAAGTTTTTCATGTATTTATCGAAAATGAAATTTCTTCTTCCTTTAAAACATGCTAAAGCCAATGCAAGGTTTACTGAAGGGAGCCATTGGTCTTAGCAGGTATGCCAACTCGTGCACTGGCTGGGTAAGGAAACACCCCCACACACAGTGCTGGCTCTGGCAGTACTGGCAGCTGCTTGTGGTCAAACCTGTTGGCTGCCTTGGAGTACAGACTGGCATGTAGTTAATGGGATTATATACAGCATTCTTTAAAATTGGTGGAGTTCCTAACCTTTGTTTAGTCATAAACAGTGTCTGGTTTTGGAATTTTTACTGTGAAAGACTGAAAGGCATTAGGAAGAGAGTGAAATTTAATTATGAAACTGCTTTTGGTGCTCAGATGCATTTAAAATCTTTCCCATATAAATTATTTCTCTCAGTGATTTGGAGCCTGATATTTATAGTAATGTCATCCGAATGCATTAGAAAAAAACAGCATTTCCCCAATCCTGCCAATTATGTGTAAAAAATCATGTTTTTTTAATATTGTTTATTACTGGAAAGTTCATCTTACACTGCGACTTTATTCCTCTCTCATAAAATAGCACAGAGAAAAATGAAGAGAACATATGGTGTCTTCTATCAGTCAGTCATCATTACTGCTTCTTCACACTGTGTCATCACCCCACAAATAGCAAATGAGTGTGAATTTCTCCCTGCAGAAAGAGAAAGGAGCGAACTGGTTAGTGCAGCCAAGTAAAGAAAAATTAATAAATATTACAATAACCATCAACTGGAAGGTTATATAAAATATTAAAGACAATGAGAATGCAGAGGGGGAAAAAAGAAACTAAACTGCCAAACAATCATATCAAACCTGCAAATGTTGATCTGGAGCAGGACTCCTGACTTTCTCTTGATTTGATAACCAAGCTTGAAATATTGATGGGACACAGTCTCTCTTGCCCATTTTTTATGAATGATTCTGTGCTATTTGAGGTGCTCAAATAGACAGTGCTCAGATAAGAACTGTGAGGAGTGTAATGTAATAGTTTGTCTCTGGGGCATCCATAAAATCCTGCATTTCCTCCTTAAGCAGACATCTAGGAAAAATATAATTTTATTTAATTCCCTGATGTTCCTATTACACTTCTGGTGTAAAGGTTGCAATTCAAATCTTTATCTGCAAAGCCTTTCTGCCATGCTTAAATCTCCTGCAAAGAGATATATGACAAAGCAGCCTTGGAGATAGCTGCCATAGGAAATTAATAAGCCCCAATTGCAAACATCCATCCCAGCTTTGAAAGGGATATTTCAGAATCTAACCCCCTAGAAGCAGCAAAGGCAGTTGAGGATTGTGGGTGAAAAAACATGCATATACAGGCAGGAGAATGGGATGGTGTCTGCTGGGGATTGTGAAAGAGGAAGAAGCACAATGGTAGTAATGCTTGGGTACAAGAAAACAGGGTTAATGTTTGGTCTCTGAGAGTAAGAGCAAATCTGGGGGAATTTCTTATAGTTCCTTTTTTTTTAAATGTTTCCATGCACTCTTCCTTTGGAGGAGAAACACCTGTGTGTGTAGCACCTGAAATACAGGTGTGGCAAGGCTCACAGGGGAGCCAGTATCTTTGTTAGCCTGAGCAATGCCAATTGGGCAAACTATTGAGTATATAAGGAGTTCTTTGGGAACAAATAAAAATCTCAGGAAAAATTCTGGAAACCTCAAAAGACAGAGTTGAAAGACAAGTATGAGATCATATGGTTCATCCTTTGGTAGCAGCAGCTAATTGTCCTCTAGAGACAGAGGACATCAGATATTTCATAAAATACAGCCAAAAGGCCAAGAAGGATCAGTGTGGTTTAGACAGAGAAGCCTGAGAAGCATTTGATTTAGTCCAAGTGAAAGCAGCCAGACTTACCAGCCTGAAAATCCAAAGATCTTGCTCAAAAGTACTGTTCAGGAGTGGAGTCAATAGGCTGGGGTAACCAGCTGGGCACTGCAGCCTTTGTCACAGCAGGCACATGCTGGCGAGGGGCACAGAGGGGTTCCTTCAGCAGGATGCACAAAGGTGTGTGGAGGCACTTCCCATGAGAGCAGGTAAAAGCAGAAGTATCTGAAGTGTTTTACTGTCCTTGCATTGTTCATCCCATGTAATTTCCTTTGGCCCTTTGAAGGACTAAATCAAAGGGTTCGTTGTGTAGGATAACAGTGCTCTCCAAGGCATAATTTGTTGTGAGTGGAATGATTTCACGTTCTAACTTAGATCTCCACTGGCTGTATTCAGATCCCATCCAGTTCTGGCATTGCGAGCTTGGGTCTCCATAGGAATTGTCAGCTGGCCTGGATAGATCTGCTTTGTCATTTCCAGAGACAGTTAGTCAGGGACAGAATTTGTATGCACCTTCTTGTTGTCTGTGTTTGGGCAAGAAATTGAACCCTGATCTATCAGTATGGTGATGGACTTCGCTGTGCAAGCAGATGAGATGACCCTGAGCATATTTTTTCAAGTGGATGAGTGGAATGAATCATACTGGGAAGATAAATTGGAGAAAAACATGCTTAATGCTTGCCAGCAAAAGTGATCCTCTGCACCTACTGGGATCATTCTATCACTGAAGTGAAGCCACCACTCTTTCATAGGTGACACTAACAAGTTCCTTTTTAGGTTGCAAGGAACAGGGGCAGATCTCTTGACACCTGGATTCGTTCTTCTTGATTTTTATGTGCTCTGTAAGTCAGTGGAATGAGTCAGCAGAGGAGGCACAGAGCAGGCATGAGTCTGCTTCTGAAGAAAGTCTGAGGACCGGCCTAAGCAAAATAACCAGAATACAATAAATAATGCTTTTCCTATCTCAGGTTCAGTTTTGTTCCTGCTTCCCTTACCATCGCCCTTCTCTCCCCTCCGCCTGCCCTGCCTTCTGCTCTTTGCTGGAGGGAAACCCCTCTGCCAGGAGCGTGCCCCTGCACTGTGCCTCCAGCGCACACATGTGCCTCTGCCCAGCTTTCCCTTGTAGCCCTTCTCTTTTCTTTTGTTGCTTCTTTCATTTCTCTCTCATGTTACTAGTACTATAAGTAGAACATAGTTCTACTTATGTTGCTGTTGGTTTTTTTTTTTTTTTTACATATAATTAAGGAATTGATTTTGCACATGGCTCATGTGGGGGGCCGAGTCTGTGAAAGAAGCCAATATTTCTTGTTCTTCCTTCTACCATTCTTTTGCATCTGTCATGCTGTTTTCAATAAACAATTAAAATAAGTACAAGTATTGCAGCCAACTGGGATTTCACCTAGTCTGCTTGCTTGAACGTCTGTTGTGTGAGATGGGAATGTCTTGCTCTGGAACTGTTACACAATATGCGGTTTCATTACATGACACCGTTCCTCATGTACGTTCACTAGCTAAAATAACAAGAGGAGAAAAAATGGGGTGAAGTGGAAGCCGTGGATTTAGTTCAGGTTTTGCATCATCTCATTGGCTGGGTTTTGTTTGCAAACCCAAGGGTGCTTGAGATTCAGGTCACTTCTCTCAATCCCCCTGCAGTGGTAGGCGTGTGTGTGAATGCATCAGAGAGGAGAGATAAATGACTCACATTATGATCCATCTTTATTTCAAACAGTGCTCAGCAAAAGTGAGAGGGTGGCTTTTGTGTTGCAAACCTCATTGATTTAATTTTTATTTTGCAGAGCCAGGTGTGGTTGGGGTAGAGAAGCTATACAGGCATCTTAACACTGAGATGCTGAGAATGGCACAGACCTGTGGTTTCACTTCGGCCAACTTCTGCAAGCAAAGCTAGCAGATGAATTATGGGGAAAAAAAGTAAACTGTCTTAAGCCTCTATGTTTTTCTCTGATTCTTCCCTCAGTTTTCGTTTCTTAACAGGCATCGTCATTTTATCTTGTTATAGGTAATAGAATCTGAAGGATAAGAAGGCAAAAATCCTCACTATTGACATATGTGATTCAAACTAGCTCTCATTTCCTTTGTAAATTGGGGATTGTGGAATACTGCAGCAGATGTCTCGTCAAGTGAGGAAAGTCTGCTGTTGTCCTTTAAAAATCAGCTGCTGTCTAGGTGCACTGGCTTTCTTTACAGCTGAAACAGGGATGCTTCCAGAATCTGGCTTATGATCTTTCCTGAATTTTGAATCACAAGAGCATCTCCAAGGTCACTTTCTGGAATACCTTTGGATTTTCATCACTTCTGGCCATCTGGACTGGATGAGCGAGGTGATAGCAATGAAGTCCTTTGTGAACAACTGCCCTTGTGACAAAGGGAAGAATGCCTTTAAACATTGTAAAATGGGGAGGCAAAAGCTCAGGGCTGAATCAGGATTTCGGTTTTATTTTCAACTGAGCAATGTAACCTTTCAAATTCACAAAGCATTGTCAGTTCTTGTAATACTTTATTTAGTCTGCTTGGGTTTGATTTCTGTTTGTATTTTTATTATCCAGGGAGAAACAGATTCTGGCATCCTTTAGTCTGAACTCTCAACTCTTATTGTAAGAATAAGGTAAGTAAGAATTACTTTTGTGAGCAAGATTTAATTGTCAGGACACTTAGAGAACAACAACAACAGAATACCTGTATATTTTGATTCAAGCACTTTGTCCATTCTGGAAATAAAAGAAAGAGCACAGGCAGCTGCATTGGTATGACTGTACTAAAATAGCAGCTTGTGTTTACGTTTTAACTTTCCATTATGAGGCTGCTGTCTGTGTAGCTGGACACGCACAATCATGAGGTGGGAAATTCCTGTTTTGTGGGCCCTGTTATGGTGACCCAAACCACCAAGGCGACCTTCTGCAGCGAGTGCCAGCTTCTGGGGTGAAGGCTTATGACACTGGGAATTTCATTTTGTCATTGTAAGTGCCAGAAAAGAATGCTTAGAAATAAGAGATGCAAACAATATTTTCTCTGCCTCTCTGAGATTGATTTTCCTTACACAGTGAAAGTGGTCAGCAGCTCTTTTAATGTGCCAGCGTTAAGTCTGCTCAGCGTGGACACTTTCTTTATATCATCCAGGGCCAGATCCTGCCCTCACGTTCATTTTGGATGGTTTCTTAGTATGCCAAATGTCTCATTAGTCTGCAAGTGCGATATGATGAAGCACGAAGCAATATTTTATAGCATGGCAGACTTGAAGTACTGACTGCAGTGTGCATGCTCTCGGTCTTTTATCTAATTCATTTGCACTGATCCGTAATAAAGGTGATCCCCTGCATGGCTTCCCCAAATGCTGATGGTGAAAGTACAGTCACGTAGTGGAGATTCAAATGACCTTTTCCTTTTTAATAATTCATATCTAGTTATGAAACTGTACTCAAGGACTGGGGGAGCTCCCCTCCTCCTGCTCCCATTCCTTCCCCCTGCTTTTTTGGAGAGACTAAATAAAGATCTTAGCTTAGGTTCTCATTTTGCAAGTCAAGCGGTTTCCTAATCAGCACATCACCCAATTATTTGACCTTTTGCACCTTAAAAAAGCAATGACACAGATCGCTGATAGGAATTCAGTGATGATGTGTCAACCCTTCTTCATTAAGCCTGCCAGCTCGCTTTGCAACCTCTCCCGCTGCTGCTGTCAGAATACTGTAAACTTTGTTTGATCCCACTGGGTCCTTGAGGTTTATTTCATTAAGGAGTATAATATCTCCTAATGGAAGCTAGGTAATAGTAATACCAAGAACTAGCAAACAGGAGACTTTGTGTCAAAAGAGAATTCAATTTTAATTAATCTTTTCAAAGTAATTCAATTGAGTCTTTAGGAGGAACCTATTTCTGCTTTTTCCCCATAGTTTCCTGCACTGATTCTGCATATTTAAAATCTGTAATTCAGTATTCTGAGAGTGCATCTAAATAGAAAACAAGAGATGCATGTCAGACCACATCTTTGGAGATCTGCTTGTGCACAACAATTGAATCTTTTCGTATTAGCAGGGCTACTGCATTGTGGTGGCAGTAGGAAGAGCTTTGTTTTCTGCTGTGTCTCTTTCTCCCTCTTTCCTTCTCACAGTTTGTGTGTGTGTATGTGTGTATCTTTGTGTAGTCAAGTATAAACATACATAAGTGAAAATATATATTCTTATTCTTGCACTGGGAAGAGGATTTTCCTCTTCTGACTTTCAATTTAAATGTGAGAGACACATTCTATTGTTGCTTTCTCTGTATCCATTTAGCAGTGCAAGAAAGAATTATGTGTCAGCGTGTATGAGTGTGGTATATGTGTGTTTAGTCTCTGTCTATATCTACAGCCTACTGAGCCTGATGTAATAATTCATGCAGAGGTGACAGCCAGATTAGAAATGATCCTCTAGAAAATGGGAAACAAAAAAAAAAAACCAACCACAAAGAACATATAAACTTGTAGTATTATCCCTTTTTAGTTAGTTCGTTTCCACCCTCCCAACCAAGGCTTTCTACATTTTTATTCTGATCATCCTCAGGGATGAGATAATGATCTCTTGGTGTTGCTGATTTATTTTCTGATGTTGCTTTAATTAAAGCCCTTTTATTACACAGACAATATTGTATTGATTATGATGCGAATGTATAGCACCCTGATGTGCTCTGCCCCTGATCCTGCCCTCACTAGGCATTGGAGAGTGTGTCCTAACTGGAAGGTAGGGCAGGATACCCTTGTTTTAGGTGCGAAAGGCAGGAAGTCAGTAATCTCAGAGCAGCAGCTGTTTATTGACACGTGCTTTGCGGGTGCTGTGAAAGTGAGGGGCTGATCAGCGAAGTGTGCTGGAAAATATGGTCTGGTTTTGGGCAACACATGGCTCTGAACAGGGACCAGAGAACCCCACTCTTGTTATTGTCATCTTTGGAAGAATGGGTAATGTGCAGTCAAGTTGAGATCCCTCTGCAGAGCAGGAGCCTGATGGGAGGTGGGCTGCCCTGCTGGAGAGAGAGCAGCTGAGAGCTCTGCAGTCTGGCATCTAGTGCCCTGTTTGATTTCCATTTAGTTCTCTCCTTAGTTTTATTTAAGATTGTTTTGAGAACAGGAGGCTTCTGCATTTGGGAATTTAGCAGAGGGAGGAGAGAACACTAAGGTTATGTATTGCTCTTTCTTTAAGTATATATAGTACAACTTGAATTCAGATGCACCGCTTCCCCTCACTGCAGCAGGTAATACATCTAGCTGGAGAGCTTCAGTGGGATGGGGCAGAGCTGATAGGAGAAGTAACGAGTTGAAGGGAAGAGGGAGAAGAGAGAAATGATAGCTAGAAAAGTGGAAAAAAATAGTAAGAGTTAGGAGTAGTGAACAAGAATGAAGGAATAGAGTACATTAGGAAAAAAAAAAGAAGGGGAAACACAAAGCGACTTGAGAATGGCAGGAAATCTCATCCTTCCCATAAACTATAGCCTCCGGAAACCAAAACAAGAAATGGTGATAGAGCGTTGCCTTATGACTGGTCAAAGGAAGGAGCTAGAACAAAAGCCTGGAAGTGAAGGAGGGGGAATAAGGGGAGTGCATCTGAACATGGTGCAGCAGGGAACAGAGGTGTGGTGCTGTACTGGCACGCAGAGGTGCTGGTAGATATGTCACTGAGCACTGTACTGGATAGAAACGTGGGGCTAGGCCATCCATGAGAACTCCCAGTTTTCTGATAGATACGTTAAAAGATCTTGACTATATTGTATTTATGGGCTATTTATTTGACATGATGTAGAAATTTGCTTTTCATTAAGTGAAGAGAGAAAGTGAATCTGAGATAATAGTCTAATTTATAAAACAAAGCATCTTTTCCTTGGCATGCTTAATGAAGAAGTCAAGCTAATGCAGGAAGGCAGCAGAAGGCAGCTGCAATAAGCATCCCAGCAAGCCAGCACCATGCCCTGCACGGGGTAACAGTGGCACTAGGTCAGCAAATGGCTGTCAGTTCTTGTTTTGGGACATGTTGCAGGGGGTTGTCCCTTCCCCTCCCAAAGGTGGAATGGCAGCAGGAGGCTTTGCATTTAGGGACCGTTGACATCACATTTGTCACATTGCCCTGTCCTCACACAATCCCTCACCCTCTGTCTGCGCACACTGCCATGCCGCACCATGAATTGAGCCACAGAGTGACTAGGGGAAGGCAGAGCTGATGTCTGCCTGAAGCAGCATGAGGGATGGAGCTGTGGTAAGGAGCAGAGGTCAAGAGTTGTCATCTGCTGACAGAGCCATGTCTCTCTGGAAGCAAAACAGATCGATGCTGGTGAGGATCATGTGCTTTAATTCCTGTGAGAATGCTGGGATTTGAAAACTGGAGAAGAAGAATGAAAACTCAGGGAAGTTCATGGATGGTCCTTGGGAAGTGTGCTTAGAAGTATGCTTAGAAAAAAAGACAAACAGTGTAGAACACTAAAGAGAGCTCCCATCCTATTTGTGCAGAATCCCACTGTTTGTCTGTCCGGCTCTGGGCCCAGTACTATGTGACCATCCCAAAGGGCCAGGAGTGCTGGGCATGGTGCCTGGCTGCTGCAGCACAGGAGCGAGGCGACCAGCTGAGGTCTGACACTCAGTAAGTGAATGGAACAACAGATAAAAGGACTGAAACTAAGTGTTCTAGATCAGAACCTGTGACTGGGTGCACCCTTTTCCTGCATCAGCGTTAGTTTCTCTCTTGCTCCCTTTTTTTCCTTTCTTCAGCCAGATTTACTGTGAGTTTTCAGTACGTTCTTTAATCTTAGGGGCTGTGGTATAAAATAATTTAATTATAAGTAATTAAAATCCCCCGCCTCTGTAATTTGCCCTGCATTGACAGTGCCTGACAGATCCCTTGCTGAAGGTGCTGCAGCACAGCCCCATCACCGCACAGCCCCCAGCACATGGCACAGAGCAAACTCCCTGACAGATAGCTGTTGCTGTCCCTGCAATAGCAGTGTGGTATGAGGCTCAGCTGGGGCTCTGCCATTGCAAGCATTCCCCTGTTGCAACCGGCAGAGCTGCTGCCGAAAAGGCGAGTGAGGAAAGGAAATGATGTGAGCTCAAATGACTTGCAGGGTTTTATTTGGAAAGTCCAAAGGGACTGACTGTACAGATGCCAAGAAAAGGTTCAGCCTGGCTCTGCGTCTTTTTACCATGCAGGCAGGCAGCATGTGTGAGTGGCTTTGAAGCACGTTTCAAGTGGAAATGTCTTTGCTATTACTTGATAATTGCTGCATCATATCCCGTACTGCATTCAAATCTATGCGGTGCTTTACAGAAGGCTTTGCAAAGCATAGCACTGATGTGATGCAGCTCCATGTGTCTTGTGATGGGGAAGTACAGGGCTGGGGGCTCTTGGGGCCAGCTGCAGCCTAGGGTGATGCTCCCGAGCTTGTGTGTGATGGCTTGTGTTGAGTCATCTGTTGCCTGCTGGATGCAGGAAATAACTGACTCCAGCACGGCTGGCAAGAGAACAGGTCCAGAGAAAGCAGCCTGTGGGGCATTGCTGGAACACACTGGAACAGTCTGCCCTGAGAAATAGTGTTCTACTTTGGAGATACTCAAAACCCACCTGGTTTTCCTGTTCCAGGGATCCTGCTTCAGCAGTAGGTTGGACTTGATGACTTCCAGAGGTCCCTTCCCACCCCTGTACAATTCTGTGTTCCTGTGGTTGAATGCAGTGGGCGTGCTGCAGGATGGTTATTGCTGCTGCTGGCTGTGCAACCTACCTGCATGCCATGGCATTATTCAGAGCTTCTGGAGTTTACATTTTCTCTACCCGTATCTGTATTTTACTGAAAAGCAGCATATGAAATGTAGATTAAGATGGATCAAACCCAACCAGTTCAGGGAGCATTGACTTAGGTGTGAATGCTTGTCAAGCTTGAGGATATCTCCCTGAGCAAAGGAGAGCTGCCAAGCCAGTGAAGAAGGTTAAGCACAAGGGAGAAATGATTTCTTTGTTCAACTGCTGCCAAACGACAGATACTTAACAAAGTGTGCATCTAAACAAACATCTTTGCTATTTTTCTGGCTGTGTATTAGAGCTATTGCTCTTGAGACTAGTTTTGTTCTGAAGGACAGACGTGCCAAATTCCTTGGTAAACACCATAGGAAACTTCAGGGCTTGAAATGATTCACTAATTTCTCTCCAAGCCCCTCTGTGTCCCCCACCCAGACCCATTCCCCTGTATGTCTTGTCCCCTCAGCCCCCCAGCCACAGGGAAGCAGCAGCTCCTGCCTGTGCTGCACTGCCAGAGGCTCACGTAGATGCAGTGCCTGCGTGGAAGGGATAAATGCACCTGCACAGTCAGTGACACCAAGAGCACACCATACACTGAGTGCTCTGGACAAAAGTAGCTGCAGTGCGTTAGCAAATGGCCATATCCTGTGCTAAGTGGGCCCCAGCAAGCAAGCTTTAACTTCACCAATGGTAACAGATGCCTTGGGTTTGCATTGGCATCATCACAGGTGGAACTGGGATTTGAGAGGCTGCAATGGAAGCGTACATCTCCTGTTGGGCTGAGGGCACTTGGGCAGCCCAGAGCACTGCAGCTGGGCACCATTTTCCTCTTGCTTCATGCTTAATAACTCCGGCTTTTAGCACTTCCTCTTGTTATTGCAGTGGCTGACAGGGGACCTAGAGGAAAATCCAGTCTTATTGATACTGAAAAGGTCAGTTTTGTTGAGTGTTTCCATGGTGAAAATAATAAATTAAATATATTCAGACTTTTCAGGCTATTCAGATCTGTGGGTTGAGCTGACCAAGATTTTCCTGTGAGCTGTTTGAATGGTATCTCTTTGCACAGCTTTTATGAGCGAGGTGGATTTTTTTCACTTAGGAAAAAAAGCTTTTTCTCTTTGTTAAGATGAATTCTTCAGTCACTGCAGTGCTGTCAGTGCACAGACCGTAACTGAGACACCCACAATGGGATCTTAACGCAGCAAGGAAGGCATGTGGCAGAGTCACCCTTCCAATGCAGCCATTTCTGTCCCACTGCAAAGTTCTGCTTTGCTTCCACTTCACTCCAGTAGGTGTACTCACATTGCCTGACCCGGTGATACATGTTTGGAACAAATATTCCTTCCTTTCCCTCTGGCACATACCTCTGAGAACTTATCCATCTCCCACTGGTGTCAGTGAGGTCTCTGTGAGTCCCCAGAGGGATTTGTGCTACTAGAACCCCAACTGACGTCGGTTGATTTCTGAGGTATGATTTCTTTCTCATTTCTTAAGCACTGGGTGGTTAAGAGCTGGCCTCCTGTCAGCAGCACATGCCACAGAGAGCTACAGCCCCAGCCAGCATGTGCTGCAGTGAGGGGCTTGTCTGTGCCCTCGCCTCCTTGTGTGGCTTCTAGGATGCAGCAACCAGTGAGTATCTCATTCACTGGTTAGTTAAATGCCCAGTCCTGTTCTATGAATTTTCAAATAATTTCTCATCAGGATCACATACTTTCTACATTCCTTTTCCTCTCTGCTTGTTACTGGTGTGCCATAGACATGAAAGTAAGGTCTTCCCTTTTTCAGAGTTCATCTCCTACTACTCACTGCTAATTGGTTCTTTCTTCCTGTAATTTTGATAAAACTCCCTCAGCCCCAGGCATGGTGGTACCTACCACAGAGTTCCCTGGCTCCTGCAGTGTGTAGTTCCAGAGCTGTGGGGCTGTGCTGCACATTGGTGGTTCCCAGCAAACACCAGCACTAAGGTGATTTTGCTTTAAAATGTATTTGGCATGCAGGTTTGTACCTGGAGATACTCTCTGACTAGGCAAGTGGGTGCTGAGGAATCAGTCTTGGGCATTTTGGCTGCAATATGCTGATCCCACATGTATCTTGGAAAATGCTGCCCTGGCAGGCAAGCTACCAACCAACCTGCTCTCCTAGTATGGGCTGAGCCCAGCCTGTCTCACCCATCAGGGCCCTGAGCATGCATGTTAACTTAAGAGCAGGTTCTGTGCCCTTTGCTGCCTCTTCCTCCGGCCTTCTCCTTCTATCCCAGCTTCTTCTCCTGCTCATGTCTCTGCTCGCCCCTGTGTGACCTTAAGAGCGTGGCTTTTCTCCTGGAATCACAAGGAGCTGGGAATGTCTGAATCTTCTTTTTTTTGCTTGCAAGACACAACTGTATGTAAATTGAAGGAATTTGCATTGGTTGCTTTTTTCTTCTCTCTTTATTTCTCTCTATCTCTATTTTTTTTTAATGTGTAATATTGTAATCCTCCGTATAATATCCTCACAGTTTTTATAGTTCCCAGTCTTCCCATCTCCTTATACCTGGCAGTTTCTGCTTGCGATACAAGCCTCCATATGGCAGTGTGTGGCTGGCAGGAGGCTGTGCATCACTCCCTGTCTCTCCTGCCCTCCTACCCTCACTAGCTCTGGTGCTTTGCTCTGTAGACTCTCTCTGGTGAGTTTTTCCCACATTGCACAAATATTAAGTACTCCCAGCCTCACAGCTTTTAGCTGTTTTCGCTTCCTTCAGAGACATTCTTCAGTCTGTGCAGCTCAGACCAGTTTCATTTTGCATTCACTGCAGCATGAATTGAAGACCGAGGAACTGGAAAACAAGTAGATTGCAACTTTTGGTTATCCACTGCTGCTCTGAGTTTTTATTCACCCTGTGCTGCACACACATGTGCACATACTTGCTTAGGCATTCACGCGGTTGGGTTGTTCATTTCTCAGCACAGACAGTTTTGCTATTAACATCTACAGAAGTTTTTATTTTTGAAAACAGATGAGCACCTGCTAGCTGGTGTACATGGCTTTGTTCTGTTCCATTTCCCAGTGACTCAGAACAGAAGAGACCAAACATCTTTGTGATCAAAATGAAGACCCAGCAAGTCGCTGTTTTGGTCTTGGTTTCTTAGGGAATAGGGTGAACTCTGCAGAATTATTCATTTACTACCCAAATGAAATAAAACGAGTCCTTGCCCCTTTCTCCTACAGCATAAATCCAATCCGCTATGACAGAATTTTACTGTGATGTATGATATTGTAGGAAGCAATCATGGAAATGGGAAGAAAGAAGAAATGCTCAAAAAAATGTTACTATCAGTCATTGTGCACCTTATTGCTGAACTAGAGGGCCTGCTTTCACTCAGTAAAAATATACATGCTCCCAGGAAAGGCAACACAGCCGATAGGGGGTGGAAGGAATAGGAATTTTCTGCACCACAAGGGTAAAGAAGTGAGGAATGCGGATGGTAGGGAAGTACCACAGCTAGTGCAGGGAATCCATGGCAGAGCTGGATCTCACTGCAGCAGTGTCTTATCTGGAATATCATCTTTCCTCTTATTAATAATGAATACAATCTTTCAATAGGATTTTATGTACGTTTAAATTTAATAACTCATCCTTCAGGAAGAACTCAGTCCTGCCAGGCACTACATCCAATTTGGGTTGGCTTAGGTCTGTTGGGAACTGAGGTTGCTCCTCTTTTCCTGAATCAAGCCCTTAGTGAAGCTGGAGCTATTGACAGATTACCATTCATAGCTCTTTATTGCTTACTGTAGGTTTATTGCAGCCTCCTTTCCCGCTTAGCTCTCCTTCCCTCTCTCTGAGCAAACATAATGTACAGCCCATGTAAATATAAAACATTAAGCAATTACTGGGTTATTTCAGATGCAGCGCTAATAATACATCATTTCTGAAAACCACAGCTTCAAATGTAGGGCATGCTGTACCAGTCATCTCACACGATGCTCACTGGAAAGCGAGCTCAGCCATTACTGTTCTATCTCTGAATTATTACTCACTCACCCCAGGAAACAAAGGGGAGTCCCTGAGGTTAATGTGGTTAGTAAAGCAATTTGAGGAAGCTGAGCTTATATCTGCTTACACAGTGTACAGAAGATATTTAAACAGCAGACTTCAATCCCCCACTCTTTTCCGTCAGCTCTTACATCCGTGTCTTTCTTTTCTAATGACTGTGAGTGTTCTGCTGAAATAAGAAATGGTGAATTTGAGAATTTGCTATGTGCAAAGTCCCTAAGGCAAATTGCCTGGCACCAGCTTTCTGAGAAAAATAGGAGTTCCTTGCAGAAAATGAAGACTCCCGCATTTGTTTGACCTTCGTGCTTCACATCTCCCCATTTCTGCCCCACTCAGCCCTGGACCATGTCCTGTAAGTAGCTGGGTGCTGCCGATAGGGATGAGGGCAGGGACAGTGCCTGGCTCCCACTACCTGGCTCCAGGAGGCCATGTCTCGCATTGCCCTTCTGCATCTTGGTGCTCCGCATCTCAGCATGTGGGAAGGAAATGTGATTGCCTTCCTTACGACAGGAATGTTGCCCCAGCTGTGGCAGTAGGTCCTTCTCCATGGCAAGGGGCTTGCAGTGCTCTCAGTCTTTGATGCAAAGGACTGCTCTAAAACATTCTTTGGGGCAATAGCATCCCTACACCTCTGCCACTGGCCCTGTGAGCTGATATGAGAGTGGCAGGGCAGTAAGGGCACTTGGGATGTCAGCCTGCAGCTGCTTGGCACTGGTGCAGAGCAGCCCCTGAGATGCAGAGCTGCTGGCTGGGGATGTGGTGCTTTGCCCTAGCTCCCTTTGCAGTGCTTACAAGACGTCTGAGGGTGTTAAATTTTTTAATAAGTGCCAAAGGCACACAGATAGGGCAGTCTCAGAGAAGTTTGTGCTGCCTGTGTTGTGCCTGTTTGGTGGGTAAACAGCAGAACGAATCTCCAGAGCTGTCAATCCGAAGCCTCTACCAGCACTGAAGTCCCTGGAAAAGATGTTTTTAAAGAAAGGTACAGATGCTTTTTGCTTCTTTGGAGTAGAGAGTCAAAGACAGTTAGGATGTGCTCAAAAAAACCTCCTTACTGCTATTTATAGGCTCCCTCCCTGCACCAAATAATCTGTCTTCTGAATTTCATTTGGTAAAACATTAAAATCCCACATTGTGGGTTCTCACTGTGCAGCAGGCTCAGAGTGACTCATAGCACACTGACCTCCAAGCTCTGCAAATTGCCGTGCTCTGCACTGATTATTTCTGCTTTAACAGAGCTTGTTTTGCACAGAAGCATCGTGGTGGCCAGGCAGAGGCAGGTCTCCGTGCACCGCACAGCCCCGGCCCCCTGGGGAAGGTGCACCCAGCCTCATGCACACTGGCTGGTGTGATAGCTCTGCTCTGTGCTTCAGCTGCAATAAATGAGGTTTTACTGATGGATTTTTGGCTGGCCTTTCCCAGGCATCTGGCTTACTGCTCAGCTAGTTGTCATGGCAGTAATGGGACTGCCCATGATCTTGATAAGGGTCAGCTGGCTGACGGATTATCTTGCCCTTTCTTTTTCACTTTAAATGTGAAAAATGCACTTCTTATGTTTTCTTGAAAATAAGTGATCTGCAATTCCCATTTGGGACCCTTGGTTTTTGGATGCTCATGTGGAAATGTTGGTGGGCTATGAGGAGATTAAATCATAGGAGAGGGATGGGATTTCAGTCTTTGAACTGTATTAAATTTAGAGTATTATAGGGCATCTCATTGGTTCAGTGTCCAGATTTAATTTGTGTATGCGTAGGAATGAGCAGTGCTCACTTATCTCTGCATCATTTACCAATAACCTAAACAGCATCTATAATTATGATTCATTTATTTAGGTTTTCTCTTATGGGATTTCTTTGAGGACAGATTTGGAGAGAATGAAAAGAACATGACTTGGTTATCAGCAAGGCTTTATCCAGGCTTGCTCAGACTGCCTGTGATTCCTGTTTGATTTCAGCATGTGAGTGCAGTGGCTACAGTCTAATTCCTTATCAGCACAATAAAAATCCTCAGTTTGGATGGCCCTGGTTGTAATCTATAGCATGTTTGAATGAGGAAAAATAGCTAAACCTGGGGCATTGTGAGGAAGCTTCTTCAAGCCGTGCCTGTAATGCACTTGTCTTGTGAGCGTACAGAAGTTTCCCGTGTCGAGCCTGTGCTTTTGTTAAATTCAGAACTTCAACGCGTTTAAGAAGCACTGATCAATAGTTCTTCACATCTTTCTCTCTTTCTGATGTACAAAACTTGCTGAGCGTGGATGAGAGGCGCAGCTGTGAGTAACAGGCCTGCGATTCATTCCTCTGGGACACGCTGGCCTGGTTTGGTAAAATGAGTGTTTTTTGGAAGAAAAATTCTGATTTCTCATAGAAGCCTTAGGAAGCTGCAAAAATAAATGTTTTCAGTCCAGAACTGGAGAAAATGAAAATGTTTTCAGCTTTTCCATACAAAGGTGGACCTCCTCAGAAAGAGAGAAAAGAAAACACATTTCTAGCATTTCTTGTTCTGTACCTCACCCCTCAGACATCCTCCATGTACAGTCCCCAAGGCATTCATAAAAGAAAATTAGATGGAAAAACTTCCAGCAACCTTGTTATTTACAAAGGGAATTTTTATCAGCTCTCAGTTTGCAGAAGAAAATCTCATTCCTCCAGAAGAAGAATCCCAGATATATCTCTTTTAATGAATTTCAACCACAAGCATCGCTTTGTGATTTATTGGCCAAACTTTAGTTAAGACTCGGATATTGATAACAGTGCAAACAGAGGAGAGATTGGCAGATAACGTTTCTCACATTTTGCAGAATAAATGATAGATTCTTACTATTTATTATCCTTAAATTACTTGCCATGGCCCAAGGCTACCCTGTGCACTTAGCCAAAGCTCACTGTAGCCTACAATAATTTATGGAGTTTGCAATTTAATCTGAGAACTGTGACAGAGCAATGTACTGGTATATGAATACTGAGCATCTATAATTATGGCAGCCTCTTCAACCACAAAATTTTTTGAGACCTTGAGCAAGCTTTTGTTGGTATTTTTTGTATGTAGGACATCTGGACTAATAGCTTGTGAGCAGGGATTTGAATTTGGGTTTCCCAAACCCCAGGGAATGCTGTAGTCACAAGGTAAGTAGCTGTTTGCTTTCTCCCAATCTCTCTTGTCAGAGATATTTGAATTTGCTGCTCTTCTGAATGTGGAGAGCCAGCTGGGGTCAAAATGGTTAATTATTCCATAAATAGCACACATGGCAAAGTGAAGCTCTGCTGGGAGCTCCCTCAGCTAGGAGAGCCTGGGCACCTCCCAGTGCCACTGCCATCTCAGTGCTGGTGGAGCTCAGGCTCTTCTGTTCAGCCCACAAATGCCGTGCTGGCACTGAGATGCTGCTCAGCCAATGTTTCAGCAGAAGAGAGAAATTCACCCTTCTTGGGAAGGTAGGGGAAGTTGATTAATTGACGTTTTCTGGCAAAATATGTTTTGCCAGAAAATCCCTATTCAGTTCTAATTAGGATGCTGTATCTGGCCTGCGTGTTTTAGGCTCACAAGTCTGTTTGGAGATCAGATGGTGAATTTTTACCACTGAGAGCAATTTCCTAAAAATCTGCTTAGTATTCTGGCAGTTTGCAATATAGAAAAAAATAATAAAAAAAATTGCTTGGGGGCAGAATTTCTGCTTGGTGCACAGGGATTTGTAATGCAATAATTGCAGATGGGTGGGTAACTCATTGCACTGGAAATGTACTCCTTAATGTCTCTAGGAAGTAAGGTGAGGTGGTTTTCTATGTAAACCTTGAGTTCTTTGCCACTTTAGATGCCAGCTTCCTCTTAGTTACAAAGTTGGTGAAGTTTGTAAGGCAAAGAGAGGGGGAATGTGCACTGTTGCTTTAATCAAACCCAGCTGAAACAGCTCAGGTAGATTTCTGCTGGTTGGCAATGTTACCGTTTCTTAAAATTCATGTGGTAATTGAATCTAATGTTTGTGCTGGAAGCTGAATGCATTTCAAATGTGAATTAGACCTATGTAATGTAGAGCAGTGGTGCATAATTAAGGAATTTCATAAGTGAGATTTAGATTTGCATTATATCTGATTTTCAAGATATCTACAACTTTCTTTGCAAAATGAACCTAATTCCATTAGAAAATAGGTGCCATTTCATCACACATAATATTTGCATCGAGGAATTATGAAAATGAATGCAAAAGGGAAAACCTGGTTCATACATATTTATGCAAGCCCTATGAAGGAATTTTGCAAGGATTTGAGATGGAGAAGTGGAGAAGGTAGAACTTCATCACGAGGGTTGGTGTAGGGGCAGTGCTGTGCCCTGAGGTGAGCCACCTGATTGTCTGGTCTGGTGCTCAGCAGGACACTGGGATCAGAACTTCTCTGTGGGCCTCAAGTTTATTTTTGAGTGTACCAAATAATTTTTCTTTTCAGACCACTTTGATCCCCAGAGGAAAGGAAATATTGTTGTAGGTGATCAAGCTAAGTCTAACCCAGATGAAATCCACAATCAACACATGCTGGAGATGTGAGAGGTCTCAGCATCCGCTGCTTTCATCTCCTGTCCCTTTCCAATTGAACTGAATTACTTGCTGTTGGGAATGCTGCCGAAACCATCTGTGTGTCCCTTGATTTTCTGCTTGTTTCACACTGGATAGGTGTCTTGGTGGGCATAAAACCAGTCTGAAGACAGCTCTGAATTTCTATAATGAATAACAGCCTCTAGGAGAGCCCCATGGACAGCAGAACCCCAACTATTGGGTCTACAAAGCTGAGTGGTGTGACAGCAAAGCCTGTCATACAAAGCAGTACTGAGAGAAAGTTCAGCTTTTGCTCTGCCAAGGCTAGGAGGAATTAAATTCAGTCTCCAAAATGCTCCTAATTAGAGCCGACTGGAAGATCTGATATACTTTAGAGGTTTTGACAGTGAATGGGACTTGAATAACTTGGGGTGAGATTTTTTGTTAACTTTGACTTTCAGATTGCTCCTGGCAGCACTAGTAAGCATGTGAGCTAAGGCATTAATTTTAGTTTCAAATGTTCTCAGTTTTCCACGAGCTTTTATCCTATTTTTAAGTTTCCTCCTGTTCAGCTTGTATTACTGAGAGTATAGATGTATTAATTTTAAAATCTCCCTAGCTCTTAGGATATTTCTTAAACCATCCTCATCTGCCAACCTAAATGCAAACACAAATAATTTGCCAGTACTGCACTCGAAATGTAAAGAAAATGCTAAGAACCCAATTAGCTTTTCCCTATCACCATTAAATTTGCATGAAGGCATAAAAGTCACACTAAAAAACTTATTATTTAATTGATTGTGTAAGCTGGAGAAGTTCTTCCTAACCAGCACTCACAGAACACAATCCTCTCTTTGCACAGAGAATTATCAAAGAACAGAGAAGCAGAACAAAATGTTACTGAGTGTTCTGTAAAATGCATGTTTCACTTTGTAAGGGCTGCTGCAATAATTTTCTTCTGATTCTGACCTTTGGGAGTTTAGCATTGCAGTGTTGTGACTGGAGCTTTGGATTCAGCTGGAGACCAAAAAAAAAGACTAAAAATAAACCTAATTTGTTCTAAGACAGAAACCCAAGGACCATGTAACTCTAACATGCAATTACAGGTGTGCTCAGGTTCACTCAGCCAATTCCTATAGAAATTCAGTTGATACACTTGCAGTGTTAATTTAAAGCTAGTAGCAGGAGCTGCCAGAAGACAAATCAGGCCGGTTTCCTGCAGCTTTGTATTTCTCCAGAAGCCTTCTTCCAAATGAGTAGTTTTCTCCTACTGCTAATTCATTAATATTACAGTGTTGTGCATTGCTTTTGGAATAAGATGTGGGACTTTTTCTATGGTGAATGTTACCATTATGGCTATAAGTAGCAAAAAACAACATGGCTGTGAGACCAATGTCATAAGGTTTCTGCTAGAGATGAATTTGATGTGTTGAGATTGGGTCTCTGTGGTTTGGTGTGGCTCCTGACTTGCAAAGGCAGGGCTGGGTGTGAGACTGTGCTTTGCTGGCTTGGAGCTAGGTCGCAGTGGCTTCAACTAAATAGACAGGATTCTCACAGTGCTTCACCTTGCTGCTAGTTTGCAGGAATTGGCAGGGCTTGGGGTGGTGATGAAGAACTCCCTGCTATTGCCTGGGCTTCATGAAATTGTGGGGTAAGCTGAGCTAGCAGAAAGGCTTTGGGCTGAACTGCAATCCTAAGGATGTAAAACTAGATGATAAGAGGTGAGCATTAACTGATAGATCTCCAGGAAGGGAGCATTTTAAGTACAATTGCACAGGACTGTATGACCCTGAAATCTGATTAAGAACAAATAAAATTATATTGCTGGGCAGACAGAACTTCTCTGAGATCACTTTAAGCCCTTGCCTAGGGCAATTTATCAGTATTCAGTATGATGACCTCTCTGATAATATTGCAATCACCCAAATGTACAAAATCTTGTTGTGTTTTTTAATCCTTAAAGTAGGATGTTATTCATTATTTTTCCCCTTGATTGATTGGCACATTTTGAACTGAACTCCTCAGGAGTTGGCACTCCCTAATTGTTGTATGCTGATCTTGGCTATGCCTTTCTTATCACATGGTTGATTATTTGACGTCTGAAGTACTGGCATGAGCACCTGTTAAACTACTTTCAGATTATATGTGTGTTTTTGGCTTTTTCCTTTAACAAAAAAATCATCTTCACACTGTCTGTTAACTAGCTCAGCCGTCTCTCTCTCTGTGCTTTCCAGTGGAGGAGCTCACTAGGTGCTGCCAATGTCCCCTCTGGAGGAGTTCCCAGCCCAGCCCATGTGGGCACAGGGGCCAGTCTTTAAGACTTCCAGTGTCTCTTTCAGTGTTTAATAGTTCACTGTTCTGAGAGTTAGAACATTTTTTTTTCTGATATCTAACATGAATCACTTTTGCTGCCATTAAAACATACTGCCTCCTATTTTATCTACCATAGACAAAGAAAGCATTTGATTTCTTGTGGCTCAGCAAGAACGCATGAGGCTAAACAAAACTGTTCATTCATAGTGTCCTTGTAGGCCCATTTCCTGGACCGTGACCTTTCTTGCTGCTCTCCTTCAGACTCCAGTCAATTGTCCAAGTCTCTCCTGAGAAACTGACTTCGTTTCTCTGACAGAAGCCTTGTCAGCCTTGGGAAGAATTGCTCTGCACAACTTGCAGACTGTCCCTTTATTTACGCGTACGTTTGCCTCTTTCAAAATTGTGGCATTCTTGATTCACACTCTGTAATTTACTATAATTGTTAGATCCTTTTCTAAAGAACCTCTAACTAATCAATTTTTCCTGGCTGTATTTGCGCTGTTGATTATTTTTGCATGCTCTAATTGAAATGCACCCCATTGTTTGTGCTAGGTCTCCAGCCTGTTAGGACCATTTGCAATTCTGATCCTCTCCTTACACGCATATGCAGTTCATTCTATTTGGGGGTCATTTGCAAATGTACAGAGAATACTCTGTATTCTGTCTTCAGAGGACTAATACAGCATTCAACAAAACTGGCTCAGGACAAATCCACAAGGAATACCTTTGTTCTGTGCATCCTTCCACTTTGACAGTAAACAATCGATAACTCCTCCCCAGCTTTAGTCACCTTGTCTGTCGTGCATCCACCTACAGCAGTTGTGTTTACATTGTGTATCTCTGGCACGTATAAAAACATCATGTGAAATGGTGTCAGAGACTCACTAGGTGAAGTATGACATCTGCCCTTCTCCCTTATTCACAAGGTCTGTTGCAAAATTAAATTAGATTGTTTTTGACATTACTTTTACGTGACAAATTCATCTGTAGTGCTGTTCATCTCTTTCGTGTCTTCCATGGGCTTACAAATCACTTGTTTATTCATTCCAGTATTCTTGGCTGCCCTTTAATTCCCTAGCTCTGCCTTCCTCTCCTGTGTTAAACACAGTCACTGTCGTTCTCCGATTGTCCTGTGCCTCCTCCATGACTTCTAGAAGGTTAACTCCTTCCCAGGGGCTCCTAATGACGTCCCTGACTGGTTCAGCCTAATAACCTACGGGCTCTATACCTCAAGAACTAATTGGCTGAAGCAGCTAGGAAGATTTAACTTACTGAAGTACCCTTGAGACTTTAAAACATTTTTTTCTTCCCTTAATGTAGATGGTGATAGATACTTCCATCAGAGGTCTTAACTGTTAGTTATCTATACAGAGTTGACCTTTTGATGGAGATTATTGCTGGAAAGAAAGCCTTGCGATCATCAGCATTCATAACTGCAGAGCTGCTTGATGGCACTCTTCCTGGATTTCACCTTGTTATTCAGTTACACTCACAATTTCTTAGTTGTACCATGTTTTATGATTTCTGTTCACTGACTTTGTCCCAGCCAACTCTGCGCTTTGTTAATGTCTGCCCTGACAGAGTCAGGAGCTTCATAGAGCCCGTCATGCCAAAGGAGAGGGTCCAACCTGTGGTGTGGTCAGCCAGAGGTCTGCTATGAACGGCCCCTCTGCTCACCCAGAGCTGCTCAGTGGCCAAAAAGTGTTCTAAGTCTCTGCTGAGTCAGTGTAGACTAATTAGATCATCTGACCCTCATTTTACCATTTAGAAGACAGAAGCAACTGGTAAATATCACAGACAATCCTTGTCTTCATGTGTAACTACACTATTGCATTTCTGCCTCTCTTGGCTGTGTACAATGGAGCCAAAGAAAAGCAGCCGGGAGGAAACAGCAGACAGTGAAAGTCCTCCGGCCCAAGTGCTCATTGTGATGTATGGAAGAATTGTGTTAATTTATATGAAGTGGCTTTTGCTAGGGCTGCTTCTGCTTGAATTTGATTTTGAAAAGAAAAAACTATTCTTCCTTCTTACTGCAGACTTCATAATGCCTTTTGTATTCTTTGGGCAGGTCACTCGGTACCTGAAGCATCCTGCAGCTTCCCTGCTGCAGATAAATACTGCCTTTTGTTTCCACTTGCCCAGGCCTGACCCCTGTTTGCCTTGCCATCCTCATCTGTCCCATGTCTCAATTTTCGTGGGATCAGCTGGTGAACGAGGAAACCGTTGTGGAGGATTTAAAGGAGACAATCTTGTGTTTGTTGACATTCTCCTCTTTGGACTCTGACAGTGGTTTAGTGTTTTGGTCCAGTTCTGCCCCATTTCAGCCTGATTAATCTTCCTTTCATCGGACTTGCAGTGGGAGTCCTCTCACCCTCAGCATGGAGCCCTTGCATTCCTAGGGGTCCCAGTCCCCATCCTCCCTGAGTACTGATGGTGCTGGGGAAGTTCAGCCTGAAGGACGTGAGCCCCCCTCAGGGTTACAGCTGATTCCCACAAGAGCCTGCCCTTTTGTATCCCAAGAGTGCCACGGTCCTTTGGATCAACTCTTTACAGGACAACCCAGAGCTCAGCACTGGACCATTGTGACTCAGTACTGATATGAGGCAGGAGGGAGGCTGATCTTGGTCCACCAAGCGTGGCCTCCTTGGGGAGGCTCTGCCTGCAGCAGCTGCCCCCGGTCAGAGTGTGGTTGGCTGCAGCCGGACATGACTCCTCCCTGGGGCAGTGTCATCTCCTCTCTTTGGGAAATACAATTTTCTTCCTCCTCTGGACTTCCCAGCTCTTTTGACCAAGATCCAACCCCCAGGTCTTGACTTCTGCTTCACTACTTTATTACAACTTGGTACCTAAGTGGAAAAAAACTAATAAACCCTTCACAGCTAATAAAGCATTGCCGCTCTCACTCTGCTTTTCTCCCTGTACCACTGTTGTATCTTCTTTACTTGTAACCCCTCCACCTCTCTTTCTATATTATTACTCCTCTCATACTTGTCACTCACCCATTTTAAGACTTTTCTGAACCTGACAGATCTGGTAAATGAGAATTGGATTCCTAGTAATTAGATAAAGTTCTGACTCCTGTGTGAAGACAGGGTTAAAAAGGTCAATCCCAGGTAGTTTTGAAGGAAACTCATAGGAGCTAATGTATAAATCAGAATTTGAAGTCAAGTTTCTTCATATTTACAGTTTTTAAAAATGAAAGAACATGGAAATGTTAACGTGCCCTGAGAGATGATAATTTTCAATCTGGTATTTTTTAACATATTATGAGTGCATGAACACTACTTTTGTATTTGAAATGTGATGTTCGTTGGAAAAGGAGTGAGGCATTTATTTATGTGCCTGAAGAGAACTAACAGGGAAGATTTAATAAAGAGAAGGTATTTCTAAGATGTATATTTGAGATAGATTTTTTATATAGACATTTATACAGGCACCCTGAAACATCCCTTCACCTCCAGGTCTGTGCACATGGACACAAATATACCTGCACACATTTACTGAAGAGGCGTTTTCTCCTATTGCTTTGTTTTAATATTGCACATCAATATTTTTGTCACTATTTTGTTTTTCATTACCTCTTTAAAGCTGATGTTAACTAGTAAATTAGATCCAAAACCACCCATAAAAACTGTCAGTGACTGGCGTAGAATAGCTTGGTTATTGAATGGAAATAACCACAACTATTGCAGCAATAGCATTGGCAATAGAGTAATAAAACTAAGCACATCTCTCGAGGGCTCTACATACTGAATGATCTAAGCCTTGTAAATCTTCTGCCATGCAGCAAAATACCAGTATAACTCATCTACAATAGACAAACTAAGGTAGAGAATGTGAGTCAGTCTCCAAGAGTCAAAGCAGACCCTCAGCAGATGTGGAAGACAGCTGAGGGTCAATGGTTGGCTGCATCGCATGGATGCGCAGGGTCTGCACATTGCAGAAGCTTCATCTGAGGTGAATGAGTGCTGCACACTGAAGCAGAGGTGGGAAGCTGCAAAGGGACGGCTGCTTGGCAGAGCCTCTGCTCCACAGTCTGTGCAGCCTGGCAGCAGAACAGCCAGCCCATCGTGAAACCTAGGCTTTGCCTGCACAGGTATCTGCATCAGTAATGTCAGAGGAATAGATATCATTGTAAGTCTTTGATAGATGACTACAGCAAATAAGGGGCAGATAAGATGCTGTGATAAAAAGATAAATAGGTTACACAAGATGCACTAGAAAGAAAACATGTTAGCTTTATCAATCACACTGAGGAGCTATGTCATAGAAAACTTTGCTCTTTGCCAGAGGGGCTAATGGGAAGTATCTCAGATCAGGAGAGCAGGACAGTGGTAAATTAGAAGCTACATTTCAGGAGAGCTGCTAGGATTACAGGACACTGTTATCGTTCCATCAGCACAGCACTTAGAGCTGGCTGGTGTCTATCCTTCCATTCTTGTCAGAGACTTCAGTTTACAGAAGAACAGAAATGTTCACAAAGGACTTGGGGTTCCCAAAAACGCCTCCTGGTGATATTGGTGCTCTGTGGAGTAGATCCGAGATCTTGATTGTTTTCACTGTCAGTGCTGTGTGCTGCTTCATCTCCCTGCACCAGATATCACACCTCACACTGGAAAAGTAGTGTCGGGGATTTCATCTGCTTCCAGGCTAAAGAGTGCTTTGCACAGCTCCATCCGTAAGGCAGAGGAGTAAGAATGTGGGCAGGATCCTTATCTGCAGGGATGTGGGGGCAGACAAGCCAGGAGCCAAGTGGGGGTGTTGTCAGGATTTCTGCAATTCCCTCTGGTGCTGCTGTGTTTCATCCTGTTTTATAATCTTCTTGAGCTAAATGACACATTGATAAACTGTCGAGGATAAATAGTGTTTTCCAGACGTTACCAGACAGTGGGGACTTTTTCAATGATCCTTTGTCACTGGTTAAGATCAAAAAGGTTTGTAACCACTGAAATGGGAGGAAGAAAAAGCTTCTTGATATTGCAGAGAGCATTTAGGTATTGTATTGTTTAGTTAACGTGTTTTGACAGATGTGGTTTCAAGATGCATAAAAATCTAAAAAAAATACCTATATAAACCTCATCAGCTGAGGATTGGAATTTAAATTTACTTCTCACTGAATGGCACTATTGTGTTGTTCCATGAAGCCAGTGGAAAGGCATAGCTGTAACAGTGCCTGGATTTAAGACACTGTATACCAGGTGGACTTGCATGGAGTGATCAGAATACTAAGTGTCACCAGTGGTTTACAGTGAGACTGAGAGATTATTTGTTTTAGGAAGAAAGATGAGCAGGTCTGCTGTAAGAACATGAGGAATGTCTGATTGGGGGACATACGGTGTACAGCCATCATATTTCACTATGATTAAACAGTATCAAATGCAAAAGTTGGCTTGCTCATTCTGGTTGTGCTGTTGCTCCTGTGTCTCACAGCAAGTTAATCTATGCCTCTGTCTGAGCAGTAGCTGAGGGTTACATTTTGGCCTTTGGAGCATATTTTATCATTTGTTGCCCTTCTCGGATTCCTTTATTTTAAATAGGGCCAGTGTGTGAAAACAGTCAGTCTGAGCTTTGATCCACATCAGGATTTGATGCACCATCACTGTAATTTCTGCCATGCAGAACTGAAGGCTTTAAAAAGGATGTGGCTCAATCTTCACTAATTTTGGTAAGGTTTGTCCTTTGGTAAGGTTTGTGCTGCTGTTTACTTTGCAGCATCCCCTAAGCTTCTGCTTGTAGTGTCTGAGGTACTTGGCTTTGGGGGTGAATCACTGGGGACTTCACCTGTTGCTGAAGTTTCAGCTTCTGTGCTGATCCTCACCTTCCTCCCTGCAGAGAAAAGGTGATGTGCAGCCATGTGACTTACATAGGAATTCATTGTTTTCAGACTTTCATAAGCAGAGCAGACTTCCTAGCATGCAGTGAACAGAAGCAGTAAAATGAGAGGTTTGGCCTTCCTAGCACATCCCTCCTTATGGGCCAGCAGGGCTCTCCGGAAGGCTGACTGGCCTTGGCTGCAGCTGCATGCTGCTGCTATGTGCTTTTGGCAGAAAACTGCACTTGGAAAAGCAGACACAACTGCTGATTTGGATGTAGTTACACTTCCTTACACTTGCAGTGGTTTGATCCACAACTTTGTAGCATCATTTTCCTGCTGCTTTGCTGTGTCTGCTGTTTTCTGAGGCCACCCGCATGCAGGGACCATGCTGCTTCCTCTCGGTGCTTTTGGTAGTCTTGTCAGTTAGGGTTTCCTAGGGTGTTTGTTTTTTCCCCCATGTATACCTCAGCAACTAGTAGCATGATGCTCAGCTTTACCAAGCCAACAGTAAAGGAACTGAGCACAACAAGAACAGCAGGAAAAATACAGCAAAAATGTTGGGGATTAAGTGAACATGCATCTTATCTCACCAGCAGAGTGTTCACTGACATGTCTTTACAGAATTTTATGGATTCTGATTTTACAGAGTAACATTAAAAATAAACACAAAGTGTTAAGCATCCTAGAATTCCAGTCACTGGAATACTTCAGGCTGTGGCAGTGTGAAATTATACCCTTGTTCCCAAGACTGTAGTGGGTAATTTGGTATTCTTAAGGTAAAAGAGCACTGGTCCTGATGGGTGGAGTCAGTGTTGCCACTGGTACTGTAAGTCCTCTCCTTGCTGCTGAGGATGAGGTGCTCGCTGCTGTTGTTCCTAATAGAGAAGGATGAGCTGTCCCTGAGGCTCTGATTCCTGTGCTCCTGGTCCTCTGTAATTCTCAGTGAAGAGGAAAGACTTGAGCAAGAAAACATAAACTGCACTGAGCTGTGTGGTGCAGTTGACATGCCTGAAAGACAGGGGGCCACCCGGAGAGACCTAGACAGGCTCATGCAGTAGGCCCAGGAGAACCTCATGAGGCTCAATAAGGGCAGATGCAAGGTCTTGCACTTGGGTCATGGCAATCCCTGCCATCTGTACAAGCTGGGGGACGTAAGGATGGAGCACAGCCCTGCCAAAAAGGACTTCATAGTACTGGTGATTGGCAAGCTGGACATGAGGCAGCGATGTGCCCACAGAGCCAACTGTATCCTGAGTGCATGAAATGAAGCGTGCTCAGCAGGTCAAGGGAGGCAATCCTGCTCCTCTGCTCTGCACTGGTGAAGCCTCACCTGGAGTAATGCATCCGGATGTGGAGTCCTCAGTACAGGAGAGACATGGAGCTATTGGAGCACATCCAGAAGAGGGCCATAAAAATGACCCAAGAGATGGAACATCTCTCCTATGAGGACAGGCTGAGAGAGCTGGGGCTGTTCAGCCTGGAGGAGAGAAGGCTTCAGGGAGACCTGAGGGCAGCCTGTCGGTATTCAGAGAGGCTATGCAAAAGAAGGAGACAGACTCTTGAATAAGGTCTGTTGTGATAGGACAAGGGGAAATGGTTTCAAACTAAAACAGGGGAGATTTATATAATGAAAAAAAAATTAAGGGTGGTGAACCACTGGCACAGGTTGCCCAGGGAGGAGGTGGATGCCTCATCCTTGGAGACACCCAAGGTCAGCCTGGACCAGGCTCTGAGCACCTGATGGAGTTGTGGGTGTCCCTGTTCATTGCAGAGGACTGGATGGCCTTCCAACTCAAACAGTTATATAATTCTATGAAAAATGTAAAAATATTGTTTATACATTATATATATATTCATATATATACATATAATTTTTTAAAAATTGATCTAATACATATTCATTGAGTCTATTCACTAGTCATTTATGCTGCTCTGGAAACTGAAAATAAAGATGGGAAGGAGGAAGGTGAATCATTTTACACCTTATTCCAAATAAATCAAAAGAGTCACATCAGTTTTTTGTCAAATATGAATCAAGCAATTTTTTTGCCCTCTGTGGCAGTGTAGCAGAGCACTACACCTCATTCACATTACCTTGGCTCACCAGCGCATCTTGTCAGCACCTTGAAGTTATGTAGGCCAAATTATTAAGCTGCTCAGATTCTTCATGGCTTTGTTTGCTCATTTTGAATGTGCGTTGCTAGACATCCAAACAGATGTATGTCACTGCTGGTTTTACTCCTGAAGGGTTTACCTTATGCCCTTGGCAGATCCTTCACAGCAAACTGCTAAACAATAATTTCTGTTAAGATCTTCTCATTTACTTCCATTAACTGTAGATGAAGCCTTGAAGATCTCTATTCCTTTACCTACTTGTTACCCACTTTAGTTTAGTAAATGTTCCTGAGAACTTAAAAATCTTGTCCAGGTTTATCAGTGGCTAATTATTACTAGAAATAGCTTTTCAGAATTCATTTGTATGTTTAGTTGATATGTTCTGCCTTGTTCATAAGAGTTCACATGTGCTCTAATTTGAGGAAAAGACTGATTCTTCAATCTGTACCCAAATGCTAGCATACTAACTGACAGCATCTCCTTGCTTTTCTTTCCATTTTAATATACACAGCATTAAGAGCCAAACCAGACAAAAATTACTCATCGGCTCCTTAATTGTTAGCTTTGGTAAAAGCTTTGCTGAACAAGGATGGAAGGTTTAGGTAGTTATCAGTGGTGGTACTGCAGAAATTCTGGAAGATGGCATCTCTTATCTCCAGTGCCTCAGACAAGCATGAGGGAGGGCATTAGATGAAGAGATGCAGATGCCAGGAATGTCAGGAGCAGAGATGGCCAAAGAGGCTGCAGGGTACAGAAAGGGAATATGTACAGATTTGGGGAGGAATACTGGAATATAGAAATAGAAAGGAAAGTTTGAGAAAATAGAGAATTCCTTCTAATACTTTGTACCCATGGTATTATCTACTTTAGAGAGAGTTTCTATTTTCACTTGACTTTCTCAGAATTTAGACCCATGTACACGTAACATTTGATGACTTAGGCAGAAATAAGTCTATTTTAAAAGCTAATCTTTGCATTACACATTGAATCCTTTATAGAATCTGTTCTACTTTAATGAAAAGCCTTAGTGAATGGATTAAACAAGAACAACTTATATCATAAATTTGACTGAGGCAGTTGCCTAAAAATTAGCATGAACGTGTCGCAGTAAATACTGCCACAATCAAATAAATAGTAATGCTCAGTAGAACTGTTCAAAGGACTTTGTATGAGTGAAAGTGTACTTTTAGAGACGTAAGTGTATTCTGCATTATATGGCATTTTGTGTGCCATTTTAAGGGACAATATTTCCACAGCACTTAACAGACACTTCATGTTTTTCTGTGTTGTAGGACAGGAGTGACTCCTACTTAAGCATCATACTGAGACCAAGAATTTATGGCTTGTTTTTAAGACAAAAAAATGTAGTTCTTCTATGGAAGAAATATGGAACTAAGACATAAAGTAAATCCTCTGTGACTTACACAATTGCATACATGCTTCCATGTATTCTGTCCTCAGAAGGAACTACTAAAGAATGTATCCCCACAGTTTCTGTGGTTGTTGCATGTATAGGAAAAGAAAAAAAAAGGGCATGATCCTATCTTCATGCAGTCTTTGCAGTGTGGAAGAGCAGTAGTTTAGAATGAAGTCCCCTATTGTAAAAGCGAATGACTGTCAAACAGATTGAAATAATTGGGTAGGGCTGTGATTACAGTGAAGTTCTGCTTTGCTAGTAAAGGTAGTATTTTATTCTCCAAAATTCAAAAATCTTGGACTTGTAAAGAAATGAACAAACTGAACAGCAAGCATAGTAAATCTAAACCTACTCTATGAATCATTTTTCTATTTTATTTTCTTTCCCAGGGTTCACTGGGCTGTACAAATGTTGCCTTGTCACTACTGCAGCCAATACATTTTTCCTGCTTGGTAAGAGAACAAGCCTTTTTCACTTGCTTTGAGCATGCTGTTCTCACAGGTAAAGTTTTTATTTATTTATAGGACAAATGGGAAGCTACTTAGGGGAGATCAAGTATGTAGAATGAAATGGCAGGGTTTTCTTTCACATCACAAATGGAAGTGATTCACTGTCATCCCTCATTTGGCAGATCCTCTGTGTTGTGCATGTCCTGACCCATCTATCCCACGCAGTGTATCCTGGCCTGCGCTGTCGCGGGTACCCATGCTTATACATGAACTCTGTTCAAGCAGAGCCTAAGCAATCACGACCATAGATAGAGAAAAATTCTCTTTTCATCTCAAGAGCTGAATTTGTGCTCACATTCCTCTTGTTCACTGCAGAAGCTTATTGCTCAAATGCAGTAATATGGAACCAAATATCAAGAGAGCTGCAGCTTTCGAGTTGTGTTGAAAAGACACATTTTTTCCAGAGGAGGGCTATCCTGCAGTAGACTGGGTGAATTAAGGAAACAGGGACCCCCAGGCACCTTGGTCCTTCTTCTTGATTGCTCTAACACTCATGACAGTGACCAGAAAATACTGACTTACCATCTATCATCTGGCTGCTGCTACTCTCCTCCTTGCTGAAGTAGAAGCAGCAGATGGGAAGTATATCAATACAGAAAAAAAAAAGATTGAAGCTTACTGCTCCCCCACTCCACCTACCCTATAGATGTTTCCCAGCCCATGGCCCGTGGATTCCCAATTTTTGATGGAAAACACAGGCTGATCTTGAAATGTGACAGCGATTCAGAGGGAGGAAAGAGAGACTGCCAGATGGCTCTGCTTTGTACCTTCTTCAGTTTGCAGGATAACACTTTGTGATTTGCCAAACATTTATCATTTTCCCCAGTCTTTGTGCTATGGAATGAAGTTGAACTTATAGCCTCTTGGCCTCATTCGTCCGCAGAAGTAACAAGATGATGGAGCATTGTGGAGGGAGAGTGAAGAAAATGTATGTTTTTTGTATGCACTAGTGCAAAGGAGAGAAAATGGGGGTGGGGGTGTTGTGGAAAAAAAAGAAAGAATCTCATGAAGAGTGTAAGTAGCAGAACTGGAAACACCCCCTCACTGCCCACAGTGAGCATCTCATTCCTCTGAGAGTCTGCCTGGAGGAGTCTTAAATCCATGAGAAACCAGAAGGAAGTGTTTATTCTTATGATCATCATCCAAAGCAGAATTATAGCTGGAATTCATGAACATTTGAGGTATAGTGTTTACTAGAATACAAATTCAAATGGTGCTTTCTTCCCTAATTTTCTTTGCTCTCTTCCTCCTATTGCAGTGCAAAACTGCAGAGCAATTCCACTGGGGCATGGTGGGCCACTAATCTTCATGCAGAGAGACAGCAGGATGTGCTGTGCTTTCAGATCTGTGTTTCATCGTCCTGCTCTGTCCTCCTTATGGGATCTCTTCAAAGCTTCCTCAGAGAAAATTGTAACCATGTCGTTACTCACTTTTCACACTCTGAGATGGGGATAACGTCATATCATGAGATTTTTTTTGTGTGTCACTTTACACTTACATAAAGGACTAAACAGTAATAAGACTGTAAACACCTGTTTTGTGACTTTAGTACAAGCTTTCTGGTTTATGGAACTATTAATTTTCTTGCATGATAATCTGTGCAAATATCATACATATAGCAGAATCGGAGTTAGAAATTCGTAGTTGGGAGCTCTAATTTTCCAAGTTGAACAGATAGTTCAGCACAGAAAACATGTCAGTAATAGGCTGTTGGAGCATGTGTCGCTTTTGCATAGAAACTCAGTTTTAAGCATGTAATTTACATATTCTGATAGAATTCTCAACTAGGCTTTTAAAATTATAGTCCTAAACTTTGAAGTGATGCTTCAGCATTTCCAAGTTCAAATCTATTTAGCAGAACAGCATGGCTCTATCACCAGCAGGCTGAGAATACAGCTCACTTCAGCTTTGGTTCCCAGCATTGTGTGTTCTTAACAGAAGTCTCTTTGTGTCACTGGCAGAAAGAGAAGTCAGGCTCCAGAGGAATCTGCAGCCCAGTGCTCAGCTCAGATGCTGCCCTGCTGCAGCCGAGTGGATGCTGCACAGGGTCCTACAGCCACATGGTAGTGCCTCAGATTTACCTCCAGCAGTCATCCCTACACCCTGCAGGTCCTCTTGTCTCCCTTATTTGTGCCTTCCCATAATTTTGGTACCTATGCAGCAAGACAACACACAGAATGAAGTGTTCTGTTCCCAAGGACGATGAATTTTTTGCACAGCCCAGTTTTTTGTCCATGTTTCAGAGGAAAAAAAAACCAACATCTATATGCAGTTCTTTAAACATCACATTCAGGCAAGTTGTGCAGTTGCAGCAAGAGACCAGGGGTTTGATGTTGGCAATTGCCTGAACACTTAACAACACTTAGTATTTTCGATGTGATGCTCTTTATAAATAAATCAAAAACTGCATATCCATTGCCTTAGCATTCTGAAATCTGTACAGCTTTTCAGTAACCTTTATCTCAGATGGCTTCTTAATGAGAAGACTGCCATAACAACTTGCCCTATAATACAGCATGAGTGCACATAATTCAGTATTTGCTAATGTTTCAGATACAGATGTCTCAAACATGTTTCTTTGTTCAGAGACATCCAAACTTTGGCTTAGGCATAGTGGCATTTGCTATATATTTGCAGGCAAATTAGTGTCTAGTCAGGAATGCATCTAAGCACTGCTTTGCAAGCAATTATATGCACAGAATTTTTGTTTTCTCAAGAGAGAAATGTGCGAACATGCAGACTAGGTAAGAATAATTAAATCTTTTATGTCTGTTCCTATTTTAAAAGTTCTCCATGCTGCTGCAGTGGCTACAAGGGCAAAGCTGCTTTTGCTACAGAGCATATCTAAATGGAAATAGAGCTAGTTACAAGGATAGGTACTGTGCTGCAGATGCCAGCTCTGGTCAGAATAATAGCTTTAATATGAGAACGCATGCTTTCTCAACAGCTCCTGCTATGCTTTTGGTAGCTTGACAAGAACTGTAGGCATTGAGAACAAATTCCTTTTCTATCCAATTCAAATGAAAATCACAACAAACACAACAGCTATTATTTAAAATAACTGAGCATGTTTTCAGAGGAGAACCTGACCTTAATAAAGCATTGATCATAGTCACATTTGTCACCTCTAAAACAGTCTTTGTTGCAAAGCAAAAACTGTCTCCAGAAGGTCTGGTTTAGGCAGTAAAACATGATGAGAAAGTTCCCTATTTTCCAGACCTCACATTTTGTGGGGAAAATTCTATTAAGTCTATATTCAAATGGAAATAAAACAGGAAGAGAGCACTGAAAATAAGCATCACTTTCAATCAGCTAAGACTTTTAGAATACTTTATTTATTTATTTATTTAACAAGACCTGGAGTAAATCTGCTAGGACTTGAAATTCACAGTTTTCACAAAAAGAAGCTCTGCTCTTTAAAAACTCATTCTCCAAAGTGTTTTTGGTCCCTGGTGTGAGTTGAAACCTTTTGTTGTTTTTGATTGCATTTGTTATCACTGGGGGCAGCATGTCAGGAGAATCAGTGTGATAGGTGGGCTTAGCTCCCAGCTGACAACTTGCTGCCCCTGCCAGGGCACAGTAGTGAGCTCTTTTCTGGTCAGTGCCTCCTGAAGCCACAGTTGCCAGGTCTTAGAGGTAAATAAAGCACTGCCATCTGTGCCTGTGTGCACCCCTTACCTCTCCATCAGTTAGTGATGAGAAATGGTGGCAGTGCATAGCCCAGCCATCACAACGCCCTTATGACACCTGGCAAGTTCTCCTGTTCACTTTAACACAGGTTAAATCACTACCAACCGAGATACAGCTGAAATGATTTTGTTTTTTTTTTTCCAGATGTGAGGACATTTAGGCAGGGTTTTCAGATACATTGGCTCAAGGTAGGCCCCAGTTAGTGTATGTGGGGACAGGTTGGGCTTGGAGCAGGAGGCCGTGTCTGCAAGGAACTCTGTTGCTACAAGTTGTCCATGCAAAAATGCTGTCCATTTGATTTTTATTTTATTTCCTGTGAAGTGGTGTTGGCCAGAAGGCCAGGGAATGCTTCACCTCAAAAAGGGGTTCAACTTCTCACCTTCTGGCTGAAGCACGTAAGATTGGGGTCTTCTTATAAGCTGGTGTTTTCCAGTTAGCCACCTCTCAGCAGGTTTCGTACTTGACTATTTTTGAACATACAAATGCCATGCTCAAATTCAAGCTCCCAAAGCTAGCGTGTGGCAGATAGGTTGTTCTCCATTCCCTACAAAGGCTTGCTCTGGGCTCTGGCACATACTGTGGCAGGAGGGCTCTGCAGACCCCACCACCAATCTGTCAGGAGACTTCTCAGTTTCAACGGATGCTGTTGAATAGCATAAACTTTCCTTTGTTTGCAAATGGCCAAAGTTTGGAAATCACACTCTGTTCTTGTGAAAAACAGATCAACATTTAATTCTTCTTAATCTTCTCTGTAAGTGAACAAAAGGACGGCACACTGTAGCTAAAAGAGTCTGGTGAGTGTGATCTTTTTCTTGTTGGCTATGAGAGCAGATTTAACATTGCCTTTCATTAAGGTTTCACAGCACAGGCCTGTGACAGTAATGCCCAATCATACTATGACCAATATTGATTGTTCCAGGACAACACAAGGTAGGAGCTGTTGCAAATACTTTGATCATTTTACTTCTCCGCAGCATATACATGGCTTTTGTGGAGGCTTTAGAAAATCCAAAATAAATAGTTTCAATTGAAGGCACATGGGTGAGAGAGACAGCCATGGCTGTGTGCGTGTAGGCGAGAACAGAAGTTCTGCACCTGGTGTGGGGAGGCTTCTGTGTTCCTATCACCCATCCCATCTGTTTATCAATATTATGATCACTCAGGAAAAACCTTGCATTTTTAAACCCTCAGTTTTGATTTTCATCGTTTTGTCAGCAATTTATATATGATTGGCAGAACTTTGGATATGAAAGCCTCTTGGAAGCCCAGAAACATTAGATTCAATCATGAGATTTTATAACTGCTGCATCTGGATCTGTTTCGCTTGCTGCCGAATGCTGAGACACTGGGGATTCCCACTTGCATCTTGCTGTGCTAACATGGTGTCTAAAAATATCTTACATAAAGAGCTACACTGTGTTTGGGTACTTCCCCATACACTTTGTGTTAACCTGATTCCACATATGGTCTTCACGAAGAGCACAAATACTGCCAGATGTATAGTCATGAATGCTGCATTTGCAGGGTGGATGCGAACAGCTGAATTAGCACTGCTCAGTGAGGGAGCTGGTCTACTTGCTTCCATGTGCTCCTGCTTGCTGTCAGTGGGGAGTCATCTGCGGCAGCCTAACCTCCCTGGGTGGAATATCCTGATTTAGTCTTGACTCTTCCGTGTGATAGCAGGGGTTTGACACTGTCTGAGAACACCCTTAATTATATTACTCTTCCACAGCTCACTACTGGAATAATGGAAATATTTTTTCATTTCAGTGATGGAAGTCTGTGACATCTAACCAGTGACTCAGACAATAAAACTGCCGGTCCTTTTATCTTTCCATTATTCCTTAAGCAATCTGATTCTGTATTTTTCATTTCGTATGTACATTGGCTGAAAACCTTAACAATATTACAACTGTAAGTTTTATCCATTTTGTGAGGTAGATTGCTCCAGTGCCTTTCCAAATAATAGATATTTCTTCTTCAGGTTCTTTGCTTGAAGACTTTAAGTCTTCATATATCTGCAATTACCATCTGTTAATCCCAGAGTATAATCAATCTAACACCTCCATTGTATTAGAAATGATTTTTATGCTTCTTCTAATTTAATCTCATCTGCAAAATTTGAATTGTAGCTTCCAACTCCATGTCATTTGTATATATGACAGTACAGTGGAAAGATTGAGTTCAAAAGTTCAGGCAGGTTAACTTCTTTCTAAGTTCTTGCTGGGTTACACGTTACTTATGCTTTCTGCTTAGCTCTTCTCTTAAAAACCCACTTTGAAATTCTGTCCTACTTTTTTTTTCCCCTCTAAGAATGATTTTTAGCAACAGTTTGTGGTCTTTTGTGATTTTGTCTTTTTGTTTTTTGTTTTGTTGTTGTTTTTTTTGTTTGTTTCAGTATTTCTCCCCAGAAGAATAACACAGTGGTTCAGTTCCCAGAAATGTAATCTCTGCTGTGATGCACTGTGTTACTATTTCTTCCCAGGGATGGTGTCTGGTTGCTTTCAAATCAATATTCAGCATGGTTTGACTTCCCGCTCAAGAGAGGGCCGAGCCATTCAGGATTGGGGGAAAGTATCAGAGGTGGGTCTGGAGTGAGCTGGAGCCATCTCAGCCATAGACATAATTCCTGTGGAGCACAAATAATACTGATTTAATTACTGAACTGGTAGAAATTGCTCTATTTTAAAGAACAGTCTGAATATTCTTGTGATTGCAGCTTCTGAAATACACAGCAGCATTAGAATTAAAATTGTCATACATGTATTTCACAGCCTCCTGGTAATAGAAGAAATTCTGATACAAGGATCAGCAAAAACCTTGGGAGCCTTTAAGTGAACTTCAATCATTTTGGGATCGGGTCCTGAAAAAGGTGGATAGAAGTAACCAAGGTGTCAGCTCAGTATTTTGGGGGCAAAGAGCCAGGATGGAAGAAAGCAAGACAAAATTCACTAGCTGCTTTTCCTCCAGTGCTGTATGGATAGGTATATTCATAGAATGTGATTTAAAATATTGCTGTAGCATTTGAAACACTCGGTATCCTTATATTCTGTCATCAAGATATTAATCTCCAATTCAGTAAGCCTAAAAATGTTCACTTGCAGATTTTGATAATTAGATTTTTTGAAGAATTTAACATAATTAAATAGCATCTATTGCCTACCTTTTATTTTAGTTTTCTCATCTGAATTAATCTTTCTTTAGCCAGCTAGCTGCTTCCTTTGGAGTCTACACATTCTTGGGAGGAACCATCTAACCATCTGCTGACACATTTGTTTTAATACAGGGAAATACATGGAACATCCCTGAATCCCTTTCATCTGCAGGTACTGCAGCAGTCTCATACCAGGTGCTTCACTGGAGGCCTCTGGGCACCTACACAGTGCTTGCTGCTTTTTCCCAAGTTTGTAAGGAAAGGTTAAAGTCAGATTAAAGTTTGGCTAAGATCATACAGCTTCAGCCAGAAAAGCAATGATATTCGTGTTCCATTTCCTGGGAGCAGCTGGGAATGCCTGTTTGAACAGAAAATACTGTCTGTGCAAAAGCCATCTCCCGCATGGGGTTGGCTGAGAGCTGTTGCTGCCATCAAATGCTCTCCAAGAGGGGAGGATGGGAAGGAGGGAGGCACACTGCCTGTTTGTGGTTTCCCAGCCAGGTGTAAGTGCTGCCTTGTTTGGGGGAGAGGTCTTGGGAAAAGGAAAGATGGAAAGGACTCTCCTAAGCTGCTGAGGAATTGAGACTACATTTGACAGCATGTGAATCAAAGGCTATGTCACTCCATATTCCCACTGGTTTTGCTGAAGTCACTGGAACCTCTCAAGGACCCAGCTGGCTGCTCAGGCACAACTAATTGCCTGAACAGGATTGAACCCAGATGGTTATATTTGAAATTGTCTTTAAAATGATTCACGCATTTTCTGAATGTCCATCATGTTAGAAGAAATCTACTATCTTTATCAAATCTATTATTTCGTGTGATCCTGGGTTCAGAAGAGAGCTTGTTAAACTTTTATTTGTGCTGCTCGTACCATCAAGGTTACTTATCATTGTTGCACAAGAAAAGGAAACATATCAAATGAAAAAATCAGTTTTATCTTTGGCAAATGCCTGTATTTTGTCTTTGTGTGATATGTTGTCATTCATCATCTAACCTTGGGGAAATCACGGGCACTCTAACGATGTAAGAGGCCAATAAAAAAAGAAAATGATTTCAGTAAAATTGTAGCTAGGGATATGTAAAAGAGAAAAGCCCCCGGGTAATAAAAATTACCCAGGCATAATGACTGTGACTGCATCGAGAAGACATGCTGTGTACAGCGGGCTGTACCAACTCACATACAGGACGTCCCTATCACCAGGCTCAGATTTACATTGGTGAAGGGAGAAGAAAAAGAAAGCCGGGGTCAAGCCCAAAGGAAAGGGCTAAAAAGCCAAATACCCAGTAACTGCTCCTGTGTCTTTACCTATCTCTTCTGCCTCTTTGTTAGAGCTGTCTCTTTTGATCTTGCCTTTCTCATTATTGCCTCTGCTACAGAATTGGGCTCACTTCCAAGGTCGAGGTCTGCTCCTGCTGAACGTCTCCCATATCCTTCCTCTGTTAGTCAGGCTGCATCATTAGAGTCTGGAAGGTTTGCACAGTGCCTTTGGCAATGGTATTCCTCATTCTTTCTTCAGTGCACTTTTGTGACTGCTTCTCTTCAGTTAACATTTGGATAATATTTTCTACTGTCATCCCCTTTAGTCTTGGTAGGCACAGCTTTAGGAGGCTTCTTAATGTACAGATCCTTGGTCTTCACTTTACTTTTTTGAAGACCTAGCGCTGATCATGCCTTAGTAACGACCCATGGTCCTAAATACTCTCAAAAAAAGCAGCCTTTTGCAAGAAACTGCTTTCCTCAGCAAGTTCTGTTTTGACAGATTGCTGTCTCAGCAAGCAGTGCTACTTGTGGTAGAGATTTAAAGTGTACTGGTTGTTTTTATTTTATATTTTACATTTTTGTTTATTGCACTTTTTAAACTTGCTGACTCTCATACTGGTGGGAAGAAGGAATCTAAAAATAAATCTGAGATTAGGATTAGGTCATTAGGTTAGTTTGGTGGGGCCGTGTCTTTCCTTGCAGCAAGAAGTTATCACACCATGAGCACTCCACTGCCTTGGGTGATTTAATTGCCTGTTCTGCTCGTCTGACCAGCTCCTAACAAGCAAGAGTGACATGAATAAAACAAGTAACTGTTGATCAGAAGTTATTACACATAAAGGGTTTTTTTTCCGCCAGCTAGCCTGGCTGATGTCACTGAGGTCTCTGAACTTTGGCTCTGAAGTTAAGAAAGTCTTCCACAAGTAGTCAGGCTGAGCTCTCACAGCACATTAAGTTCTCTGCAGATAAAGAAGTCCAGATATAATATAATCCATCCTTTTCTTCTACTGCACTTCACCCAGTGACTCTTTACTAATAGGAGTCTCCTTCTTTTCCATGTGACATTTTCCATTTGCAGTGACATAAAGGATGCACAGTGAGGGCTGGACCCCTCCCCACAGCCATTGTATTTGCTGGCTCACTGCCTCCCCGTTGTCCACCACTGCAGATTGAAGCTCCCTGTCTCCATCTCTGCAGACTGTCACAGCTCCTATTGTGAGCTACTGTGAGTTTTCTCTATGAATCAAACTGCTGCTGAATCAAGTCCTTTGTATCTCCTTGTTCTGGTTTTAAAAGAGTTTTGCTAATCCTGTTGGCGCAAACATTGAAGCCAAGAAGCTGGGCAAGTGAATCCACGATGATCTGGGTGCTGCTGTAGCTGACTTCCTGTAGTACGAAGCTAGGTGGTTTCAAATCAGCTGGGGTGTCAAAATGCTGCAGCGCAGTCATTTCTGTGCCTGAAGCAGACATGCCCAGAGAGCCTGAATTAGTAACAACTTGGCTGATTTTATTCCAGCTGCACCAGCGGTTTGTTTATGTGGAGAGTCGAACAGCAAACACCCACAGAGCTGTTAACTCTGCAAATCTTCACTAAGTATTTTCTGAACTACTGCTGACAAATTTCTGACGAGGCCTTAATCTCTGCGCAGTCTATTGGGTGTTGTCGAAGCAGCATTAGTCAGCTGTCATCAGGCAGGCGTTGCGGGTGTGACTCAGGGGTTTGCATTCCTGTACTCACTGCAGAAAAGCCACATTGGGAAAACCTCCCACACAGCCTGAGCCCCTGCCGAGGTGGGGACCCTGCGTGGGACGTGAAGCTGAGGTCTGTGCCTGGAGAGGTTTCTCCTGCACAGTTTACACCTGGAAACAAGTGAGAATCACCTCTCTTCTCATTCTTGGGACAGCAGCAAATGCTATTGCTTTTCTGCCACTGCTCAGTAGAACGCAAAGGGTGATGCTGTGAAGAGAAATGGCCGCTGCACAGTTAAGGCGTGCAATTAGTAGTAAGTAAAACAATGAATAAAGTCAGGTCCTAAATTAACGCTGCTGTGTTTAATACTGGAGCTGTTCCAGTTATCAGGTGCCTGGTACATCTTGCTACTCAGGGTAAGGCCGCAATCCCTTCCTTGGAAGGGGAGAGGGCAGGGAGGAGTGCAGGCTGTGCACCACAGCCTGCCCATGTACGGGGACAGCGCCTGCACTTTGCTGCTCCTTGGCATCACTTCTCTTCTCAAACTCAGTGAGAACCCATGTTATTTTCTGAAGCCAAATTCTTTATCTCTGACCCTCCTCTGATGCCAGTCAGGACTAGAAGATTTCTAGCTGTCAGTGGTAACGGTAGTAAAAAAATTACCACATCTTTTGAAAAAGAAAAGAAAAGAAAACAAAAAATCACCTCTCCTGCCAGCATAAAAAGCAAGGACACCAGGCAACAGTTCAAACAGAGCCCCTGCATACAAACAAACAAAGATGCCTGTCAGGGCTTAAGGGAAAAAAAAAGGGCACAGCTGTAGCACCACATTAATTAAATTGTATGAGCCTTTTTATTTTCAAGGATGCAGACAGATGCCACCTGAAACACGGGATGCTTGGAAGTGACACACACACAATTAAGCCACACACGTTCTTTAAGCTCCCTTTCTGAATCTCCAGAGCACAGATTGAATTAACACTACAAATGCCAAGTGAAAGTGTTCTCACAACAGCTTAAACTTGTACAAAACTAAGGGATAGATGAGTGAAATTTAGTTTTTGAATGAGCAAATTAGTATCTCACCGAAGTTACTTCTATGTTTGAGGCTGTGAAGTTAAAGCCAGGCAATTAAACTTAAAGTTGCAGGCTAGGCAGTAAAGGTAGGTGATTGTGGTTATTATTTTTGATGTCGAATTTTTTTGAGCCTAATTCTCATGTAGCTATTTGTGAATATCCATGCCCAGAATAAGCTGTGCAGGGCGGCTGCCAATGAGAGCAGCAGCTGTGCCCAGAACCCAGCAGGTATGCCTTCTGGGAAGGGAGGCTGTGTCTCTGAAATAAACACAGTCTTGTGCTCTTATCAAACTGGTGCTCTTTGAAAAATGTCTCTAAATATGACCTGTTTTTTAAATAAATGCTAGTCAGTTGATTCATTAACAGGCAAGGAGGCATAGTGCAGATAGGATGTGCTTTGTACATCTGGCACAGTTTCCAGTGCCTGAGAGAAAGGCTGTATTTTGTCTATGGGGACAGAGCAGTTGTGTAGAATAGCCATTTTTACAGTTCAAAAGATAATTGAATTCCCTGATTCACAAGCTCTCATTTTTTATATTCTCTGTCTTCTAGCATATTCTTGCCCAATCTTCATTCCCCTCCAGCTGCCATGTTAAAGTGTTCTCATGGGAATGCGGTTGGGGTACTGGGGAGCAAGACTGGGCTCACCAAACTGAAACATTGCTGTATAATCTGATAGGCCAATTGCTTAGTACTTCGTTCTTAAGTTGAATCCAAGAGCCAAGTGGGTTAAATACTCAGTCTGATGCAGAGGTCATGAGATGAGCAGTTTGCATGGACAGGGAGTCGTAGATCTCTGCGTCAGCGGTTGGCACTGAGGATGAACTCTCATGTTTCAGTCAGGAAGCTGCAGGAAGCAGTCTGTGCGCTGTGGCAGATGTGGCCCCATGACAGCACTGCAGTCCTGCTGTCACAGCCCCGCACAATGGGATGATGTGAATTGGGCAGAGCTGAAGGATGAATGCGCTGCTCCACCCATCAGAGGGCAGCATCAGCAGAAGCAGGCCTTTCTTTCCTGGCAAATAGGGTAGGGCTGATTAAAGTAGAAAAAGAAAGTCCATGCAAAGTCTGAAAGAATGTATTCACTCATTTCAGATTAGCTGCCGCTCTTAGTAGTCAGGTCTAATCTGTCTGTGCAAGAGAGCAGTTTCTTCATCATCAACAAAATGTACATCTTGATAAGTCAGCGGCTTAAAATTTTAATGCAGTACCTCAGAGTGGAAAACAGTTTCCATATAAACAGTAGATAATTAAAGAGAGGATTTTTCTTACAAAAAAAGTGGGAAATCTGACTTAAGTGTGAAGATATGAATCATAATCTGCAAAAACCTGGAGGCATTAATCTCTTGAGAAAATATTTACATAAGCATATTATAAGTTTGTTTCAGGATTTGTTACACATTGGGTGGGGAGTATATTATGCAGACAGTAATGAAAGAAAAATTAAGATTTGTAAACATGTTCTGTATTACAACTGTGCAATGTATTGCTAGAGTTCAGGTAAATTTGTGGTATCAAAGGGAACTTGTGTGGGAAATGATACCTCCCCCTTGTACAAATGGACAGACATTCATAAATGCTGGCTGACAGTTCTCTGTCACAGCGTGTGGTGACGTCCTCTGCTTCTTCCCACACTTCACTCAGGAGGCAGTGCAAAGCCCCTCTGCCTGCTGACGGTGCCACTTCAGGTTTGCCCCTCAAAGCACGGCCAACTTGCCACTGCTCTGCAGAGAAGGCTGAAAATGAGAAGTGCTGAGAGAATAAATTGTGGGTAATGTGAAGTCATGTTTTATTTAGATGTGTCTACAATAACATTTGTAACACTGTGAGGGTAACAGCTGCAGTAATACTGCATTCATGTCTGACAACCGGTTTTGTAAAACACTTACTTCAGATAAACAAAGATGTCTGCACTAATTGGTAACAAGAAAAAAAAAGAAAGCAGAGGATAGTGGCTTGTGCCTCACACCTGGCCCTTAGCTATTACTGACCCGTGCTGACATCACATAGCACAGTTTTAATGTAGGTAGCATAAGAGAGCACAGCTTAGAAAAACAAAGACAGGCTCAGGACATACGGTGCTGTGCAAAGGGCACAAAGAGAAATGTAAACAATGTCTTCATGGCTATGGGTCAGCAAAGCCAATATATGAACAGACTGAAAATCATCCAGAAGTCTTCTTTCACTGAAGCAAAACAATATGTTGCAATACCCCAAAACTGATTCTTTCAAGCCACCAGAGACACTAGAGAAACATTACTGAGATGATCAAGTTGGCCACTGATCCCTAGGAAAACAAAACAAAACGGCCTAATCAAACCCCCACTTAAAAGAAGTCTTCTGCACAGTTTTGCTAGTGCTGTTGTAATACATGCTTTATGAGGGAAGATTGTGGCAGTAACTTACAGACACAGAGAGCAGACTGACTTAAATGGAGTAATCTAAGGAACAGCAAAAAAAAAAAGTTATCTCCAAATAAAATCATAATAATTTATAAAAATCAGTCAAGGTACTGCAAAGTTACCTTGGAGTGGTCAGACCTCAGTGGGCACATTTTGATTACACTGGATTTACTTACAATGAAGTGAAAGTCAACAGGGAGAGTAATGAGGCACTGTAATGCTTTACCTTTCTTGTCTTTTATAATAATTTAGTTCAAGCAGGCTTTGGGAAAATCATGCTTTTATTTCAAGATCCAAAAAATCAATATAGCAGTATACATTTAGTGCTTGAGGGAAAATTTACTCAAAATTGTTTCATAATGAAAATGCCGAAGGCAGATGCTTTTGTTCAATCTGTTACTTTGAAGGGACCTTGTAATCTTAATTCCAAGTTAAAGACTTATGGCCGTTGTATCAAACAAAGGCAGAGCGAGTACCTCTTCAAGTGAGGAGATGTTAGGGATGTGTGTATAGTAATTCAATTAAAAACAAAATAAAATAAACCAAACAGTATTAGCACACTTTAGCATAGGAAATCATAAATACTTTGGACTAACTGCTGACTGTACAATACATAAAATACTTTCACTAATTTATCTACAAGCTTTATCTGCTGTTCTTTGCTTAACTAGTGCCTTTCCATCTGGACATACAAGGTCATGGAGCATCTCAGCCAGCAATGCTCTAGCTTCCAAAAATTTGGGGGAATAATCAATGGAAAACAGATCAAGCTGATCTATGGAAAAAAATTGTGCACAGATAAATCCACATTTCCTTTTAATTTTTGTGATGGCATGTATAAAACTGAATTTCTTCAGATATTTAGGAGGTAGCAGAAACTTGTGCTGAAATAATATATTCAAGTAAGGATCTTAGACCAGTTCATGTCATGACAACAGTGGGTCAGAATCGTAGTAAGCTATGATATGATGTTCTCATTGCTGCCCTGTGCCTCTCATGGCAGCCCCAGATGATCAGGTCTCTCACCAACTACTTTTTCCCAAAGCAGGAGAGAAGCTCAAGCACTATGCAGCAGTCAGAGTGTATTTACCTCTTCCTTTGACACTTGGCCAGAGCTGGAGGGCAGAAAGGAGAGGACATGCTCATGTAGCACATGCTGTCATTACAGGTACGGTGTCCTTTCATTTTTCCCAGTTTGTATCTGGACTGCATCTGCCCTTGCTAAAGTTGAATTTTCATCTACTGTACCATAAAACCAGGGGAAAATTTATAACAACGGTTATATAAATTTCACATTATGAAAATAAATTTATAAACCTAACATCATTTCTTTTCATATAGTGCAGTAGAAGCTATGAGTACGCTCAGTGATGCTGCTGAGACACTAAGGTGAGCTCTAAGATCCTGCCTGAACAGCAGAACAAAAATCCTTAGTTAACAGGGATGAACAGCAATGCACAGAAAAGTGAAAAATCCTGGTACCAATATATCAGTGCTTTTTTTTGTCTAAGTGTGAAGTGACCAGTTGTTACAGGAATATTTCCATTAATATTTCTAAAGACTTTTCTGCCAAGTGTAAAAAAAATATGAGACATCTTAAATCATTACAAGAGTAAAAAGAACTTAGAATCATAGAATGGTTTGGGTTGGAAGGGATTCCAAGGATCATCAAGTTGCAACCCCCCCTGCCACAGGCAGGGCCACCAACCTCCAGATCTGGTCTAGTATCACGCAGTGTAGTTAGTTTTGGCTATCTGGCAAAGCCTGGGGAGAGGTAAGGTCCTGCGAGATGAAAGAGCTACCAAAGAGTCATTGTTTTAAAACACTTTGAACAAAGTCAGATATCTACTAGGCTGGGCTGGGCTGGCCAGGCAGAAGAGCTGCATTTGTTGACTCACAGCAGTGCGCTCAGAACAGGCAGTACCTCGTCTCTGCTGACGTTTACTGATGTTGCTGTACTGTTGTTGTTAGGCAAACGCGCTGGGACACAGGGGACCCTCGTGGTTCCTCCTTTCCCAGGAGACCCAAATGTGCTCCTGAGCAGAGGGTGCAGATTGGGCAGAAGTGCAGCTCTGCAAACTGGAGCTGGAAGGAGATACACAACTGAGTCCCAGTGGCGAGGGAAAGGGAATCTTCCTAGGGATCCTCAGGGACTGTCTGTAGCTTGATATAATTCAGAGAGACACTGCCTGGACTCAGAGCAAGGCTGCAGAATGGCTGTTCCTCCTCCATTAGCTCTTCAAGGACACAACAGACTGAGGCATACTTATGTTCAAATCTTTGTTTTGTCTCATTCTGCAGATTATAATTTTCCCTATTGAAGAAGTACGTCATTATTCTCATGTACACCCAAACTGCTGTGGCAATTTTGAAGATACCAAAAATGCAAAATCAGGCCTTCAGTGTGAGAGAGAACATTCTTTACCATGCAGGCGAACCAGTAGTGGGAGGTACGTAACAGTAAAGGTCATTTTAATCTTGTTATAGAGGAAAATGCTCTAAACAAGTCATTGAGATATTAAGGCCTACCATCGCATTATCTCAGTTACAGAGTAAAAAGCAGCAGAAAGAAAAAAATCAGAATTATCTGTTTGCTATAAGGCTGGTCTTGCACCCAGTCTGTTCTCAGTATATAATTTCTATGGTTGGCTTTTCAACTGGCTGCCTGTACAACTACCTTGCAAATGAGTTTAATTTGTGCATATAGTGGGAGTTTCATTCTGTCGTGTCATGAGACAGAAAAACAGCATGTTTTAGGTAACAAACAATATAAAGTAATTTTTCTTTTTCCCTAAGGAATGAAGAAATAGAGTCTTATTTTCCCTGAGATTTAATACGGTACAGGTAACTCTTTTAACTCTTGCAGTTGTTTTGGGAAAGAGAGTAAAGTAACTAAGGGTAAGAGATGAGGGAAATAAGATAAACTGGAGTAAGAGACCTAGAAAGCCTGTTTTAGAAAGTAGATACATGAAGGCAGGAGACCTTTTCTCTAAGGAGGACAAGAGGTACCAGAAGCCATTCATTACATTTTTTGGAAGTATAGGGAAACTGCTAGGTTGGGGCTTGAACTGATGATGAAGGACCTGGTGAAGGGCTGTGGCTGGGCATGGGCAAATTGCATGCACCTGTGCTCCCTGCTTGACCAGAAGGGGTGGACCCAAGGTGGAGCCACCCTGGGCTCCAATAAAGGCCAGCCACTGGAGGGAGAACATCTCTCAGACCCAAACTGCTTCCTGAGAAAAAGTGCTGTACTGCCAGAAAACCCCTTCACCAGCTGGGTGAGTTCTATCCTTTTTGTATGTGACTGTTGGTCTGCCTGCAAGTAGTTTGCCTGGTATCACCAAGAACCTGTCAGAAGCAATTTTGGTTCTTTGTGAGAACAGGAAAATTATCTTGAGGGCTTCCTTTTTTTTTCCCCTCCTATATTTTTGTCAGAAGAAAAGGAGGCAGTGAGCTTCCTTGTCTCCTTCCTCTCTGCCTAAGTTTACACAGAAAGGATCCCTTCTAGGGACTCACAACAATGCAATATTTTACTTTAGTTCACATTAAAGATCTTCAGTGTTTACATCAACAGAAGGAAGTTCCTTGCAACTGAACAGCCTATCAATAATAATGTCTAAAATGGGCCTGGCTCTGTTTATCTGAACCAAAAATAAATATTTGTTTCTTGTCAGATGGGAAGTCCATGGAAGGAACTTCATTATATATTTTGTAGTATGGGTCCGTGACCCTTGGGCATAAAACCATAAAGCACATAAAGCGGAGGATGACTACTTGACTTCTCCAATTTTCTTACTATACACACTCCTCTCCAGACTTTCTGCAATCAATCTTTCCCTTTGATTGCTCTGTAGCTTTCAGACTCCACTTCAAAGCCAGCTATGCAGGAATAGCAGTGTTTTTCTCCTCCAACCTCGTGGTCAATTTCGCCAACTGAAGGAAGCTTTTAATTATGTACATTTCTTAGTAAGAGTGGACGAATCTGTTAAATATGAACTTCAGGCTCTGTAAAATATTTTGTGAACCTCTGTACAAGTCTGCAACCTACCTATTTCTCGACTTCTGAAATGTTAAAAATTGCTGGTCAGTAATCGGGTGAAGAGCTGTGACATCCTTGAACCCACTGCTGCAATATTCAGCTTTCCATTTGTTTCTTGTGAATGGAAAAACACAACTATATACATACCAAACGTGTAACACTGAATGTTCACACGTCCGAATAGTTGAGAAGTTTAACTGATTAACTGCGTACTCAGGTTGTGCGTCAGCAGGAGCGGAGTTCGGAGCACTGAACTGAGTTGGCTGAGTCCGCTTAGGAGCGGCTGTAAATCACTTGGTTTTAAACACGCCCCTCGTGCCGATGGTCTGGGCGCCCCGCGGGCACAGAGGGAAGCCCGGCGGGGGCACGAGCGGCGCCCCGGGACCGGAGAGCGCGTGCCGCCTGCTTTTAAAAAAGATCACGTCCTGTTTGTTTTTGTAGTTTCCGCCGCTTCGCATCGCCTCGTGCCGCTCAGCTCCCGCCTTCTCGCCCCTCGGAGGAGCCGCCCCGCCCCGCGCCTCCTCGGCGGCCCGCCCGGCCCCGCCGTCACGTGACAGCCGAAGTCCGGCGAGGCAACATGGCCGCGGCGGCGGGGTAAGCGTCGCTGCTCAGCTGCGGGCGCCGCCCGGCACCGTGAGGGGCGGCGCGGGGTAGCTGCGCCGTGCCCGGGCCGGAGGGGCCCGCGGGATTCGGGGTTCTTCGCCGGGCGGCTCGGGCGGGGCCGGCTCCCGCGCCGAGCTGTGGGAGGCCGGGCCCCGCGCGCTGAAGGCGAGCCGCTCCCTGGCGCAACCGCGGCGGGAGTGCTGTGCAGGGCTGCGCGGAGCGGGCGGGCGCTTGGCTGAGGCGGGCGGCGGAGCTGCCGCGGGAAGGCGGCGCTGCGGGTTGCCCAGCGGGGGGCTGCTCTTCGTGCAGGTGAACTCGGCTGGCTTGTCAGCGTTTTGAGACCGTTCCATTAGAGACATCCCAGAATGGGGGGGGGGGAGGACTTCTCGTGGGCTCCAGAGGTCCCCGGGGACTGAACTCTTAATTTCGCTGCCCGTTTGTTGTGGGAGCGGCATAAAAACTGGCTGGAGCTCAGGCTGCTGTTCATGGTTGTGTCTTTTGCTCGAGGCAAATAAATAAGGCCCAGTTAAATAAATGTCAACTGCTGGAAAAGTAGTGGTTTCTTACCTGCACTGAGAACTGGATCCTGTCTTTGTGATCTCAGCAGAAAAAAAGTGGCAGGCCCTGGGTTTTCTTTTGAACAGGTAGAGAGGATGGAATTCCTGGTTATCAGAATGTTGTGGTTGTCACATCAAAGCAGAACCAAGCGTCGAATGGATCATACAGTAACGAAACAGAACTCCTCTGAACATAATGATAGTAAAACCCTTCTGGAATAAGCTAAAGCCAACAGTTCCAAGCAAAAAAAGAAGTGTCCTTTAAAGAAGCAGATGTACTTTAATGTTTTCAGCTGCCTATTACTTCCAGTATAATAAAATAAAGGAGGTCTTAGATGGTCTTTTGACTAAGTGATCATAAAATGGTGTGTGGCAGGCAGCAGGGCAGCTGCTGTGTGAGGCTTTTACTGGACTGCGGAATGGTTCTGGGGCAGGCTGGTAAAAAATGAGGGAGCTGAGCTTCAGGCGCAAGGAGCCCTGACTGTTGTATAGTTACTGAAGCTTGCACAGGTTCAAAGATGTGTGTTCCCCAAAGCAGTGCTTACATTAAATACACTGCATTCCTAATTGTCCAGCATGTGGCTCTGCATCACAGCTGGGAGATGAGTTTGTGGCAGTAGGCCCCAGGGCGCCTGTGTCAGTAGAAGAATCGGCCCTTGGGGGAGCAGCCAGGAATCGCGCTAGTTATAGTGGTGTTTGTGTCCTGTGTGATGGAAGTGAGTGACTGGTCAGAGATCACAAACCAGAACAGAATGCTTGTATCCTCGTAGGGAAGGAACTTTTACATTGTATAGTTAGGTGGCAAATTTGCAGTTTTATATTGATGTAATTGTATCTGTATTTGATACATGTGTGAGGCAGTTATATATTGGTACACCCAGCTTAGTGTGCGTGGTCAGTCCAGCATTAACTGATGTATGAACGGAGAACCCAGGGAGCTGAGTGTGATTTGCAAGGAAGCCCAGCCCTACCACTTCCTGCAGATGTGGCCATAGGGTCTGGCACATGAAGCTGTTCTCAATCTTAACATATAACTATGCCTGTGGAAAAAACGTGCAAATCTTAACCAACTGAATAGAATAAAATGATTAAGATTGTGGCATCAAATTCAAGCAGGGAGAGTAGCATCTGTTATATGTAGGAGGAAGAAGAGTTTTACAATGGGATTAACTAAAAATTGCAGATAAGTCAATTTAAATTATGATGCCTTTCAACTTGAGTGTTAAGATACAATAAAAGGCACTCCTGAAGTGGTTCATGGAGATTACCAGTGAGAAGTCTTGCCTGAGTTGTTATTTATCCTTCGGTCTCCTTTTGCTTGTCAAAAGTTTTAAGTGCAGTAAAAGAATTACCAGTAAAGGTTGTGCTAAAACCTCTATGTTTTTGGTTTTATTTTCTTATTAGCATACCAAGATTTGAGAGTGACCTGTGGCATAAGGGTATCTGATTGTTCTCTCTTTCCTTTTATATGTGCAATAATGTGACCGTGAAGATAGTCAAGGGATGATCTTACTTGGTTTTCAGCTTCTTCAGTAATGCCAAGTTGCTGAGCCACTGTTTTGCACCTGACAAGTCTTGCTCTTAACTTATTGAAGGTTTGGTATCTGATTTAAAACTTTCAGTAGTGTTTGCTAGAGTTGTTTGAACTTGCTATGTTTTGCTAGAGGCTGGAATACTCCAACACAAAAGCTTATGCTGTGCTTCCACACTATGATAGTGTTCTGCAACAGGTACTCTGTAGCCCTTGGAATTATTGCTGCTGTACTGCTGGGTTATCAAGGGTGTGTGGGAAGTAATACAGATAAATGCTTCGGTTTTGTGCACCATCAGCTGCAGTCCTGGGCAGATCATATGAAAACTGGATTAGTAGGAGCAATCTTTCACCTTCTAAAATGACTTGCACTGTTAAATCAAGTAGTTATAAACAAGCAAAATAAAATATTTTATTAGCTCTTTTATGCTGTGTGCGCAGTGCAAAATTACAGGGTTTACTTTTCTGATGCTGATCATGCCTTTCAGGAGGTTATTTTATGCAGCTATAAATGAAAGGTTACTTTCCAGATTGCCTGTGAAAACTATGTCATAATTAAGGTGTGGAGCTCTGCTTCTCCAGGGTTAAGCCCATTGGTGGTTTGTTCCTGTCATTTTAGCACAGTAACAGTTTAATTGTAGCTTTCTGTCATCTCAGCTGGAAGTATATCTGATTTAAAAAGGAAAAAAAAGACTCATCAGCCATTCAGAAAAATAGCTTCAATAAACTGAAAGAAGCTGAGGCAGAGGGGCACTTCCATCCTAGGTCTTATTGGTAAACTAGCATTTCTCTGTCTTATGGAAGCTTTATAGTATAACTTTGGTGTGTTAAAAACTAAGGGAAATAAGAGGAGGAGTACCCTTGGATTCTTTTTTCCTTATCCAAAAACTTCACACCAAGTCCTCAGTGTTTCTGTAGTTACACTCCAGAAAATGTGAGCGCGGACCTACGGCAAATGGGACTGAATCAGCAACATCTTTCTGTAGTATTTTAAGCATTAGAATTTATTAATAACCTTCTTATTTTAACATAAAAGCTCATTACCTCTCTTCCCTGAAGGTAGCTTCTGTTGAGTACGATCCTGTAGAAATGTCTTCAGCTCTTTGCAGTGCTTGTGCTGCCCGAGTGCGGTGGGAGGTGGCTGCTGTGCACTGGCTGTGCGTCAGCTCAGCCTCTTGCTGAAGCTGCTTCTGTGTGTCCAAGAGTGATGTCCATACAGCAGACGCTCACAGACAGTATCCCAGCATGGAGAACTCACTCTGTGCCTGCTGTCTCCCATCTTTTCTCTGCAATCTGCTTTTGCTACTGCAGCACTTTCCAGGAGGCCACAGTGAAGTTTTGCAGGGCAATGTGGCCTTTCACTTCTGTTTCCAGTAACGCAGGACTTGCTTTCTTTCCTTCTCTTTTACCCTTACTCAGCTGGACTGCAGTGTCATCGCTTTAGCGTCAGCTTTTTTTGTTACTGTGTAATGTGCTGCTCTGTGGCCGTAGCTCCAAGGTACCAGTGTGAGCAATGTCTGCTTGCAGCTAGGAGCACTGGTGTATACAGCATCTCTTTCCTTTGAGCACCTAGAATCTTGTTTGTTTAGTGGAGAAGAGGAAGTTGAATTAAAGCAACAAGTGCGGTGTGTCCAAATTGTGCTGACTACTCTGCCTTCCATTAACTTTTAATTAATAAATATATATATATGTCTTTTCTAGACCTTCTTTTTGGCTGGGGAATGAGACCTTGAAGGTACCTGTAGCACTCTTTGCATTGAATAGAAGACGACTGTGTGATCGCCTGCGACAGAATAAGGATGTCCAGAAGAATTCAGTTGTTCTGCTTCAGGGTGGAGAGGAAACCCAGAGATACTGCACTGATACTGGTATTGTGTTTCGCCAGGTGAGAGCTGAATCAGAGCTTCAAATCAAGAAACTGCCTCTTGAACTGCATGAATTTTTAAACTATGCTTCGTTGTTCTTCCCTATCTCAGATGTTTGCATTGCTTTGGCTCACTGAAACAGGCTTCTTTGTAACATTGCCCCTTCATCTTAGGAACTCTCTCAAGGCTTTGCTATATGGGCTCCTTACGTGACATGGAGGGGCTTAAGCCTGTTCCAGACCCTACTGTCTAATGTTTAGCATGATATTAAAGGCAGTAACTGAATATATCTTTCTTTTTTTGTCTTGTCTGTCACAAAACAACAACAAAGAGCTGCCTTCTTTCTGTAATGAAATGTGTTGCAATGGTCTAAACTGAATTAATTCATAGAATAGTGTATTCAGCACATGGTCACTATTTTGCAGGTAGTTTTTTCCACGTACCAGGGTATATCTCAGAATTTACATGTCTTCTCTAATTCGGCTCTTTTCTGAATACCAATGTGTTCTCCTGTTGCAGAGAGGACTTAATGTGTTAATGTCATGCTGAGCACAATCTTTGGAAAAGTTGCCCTTCCAGTGCTTTGGTGATACATACCACTGGAAAGCTTTCTGCTTTGCATGGCTGCAGCAGTACTGATTCGTTTTGTTTTACTAATTTTAGCAGTTCTATGTTTTAAAGAAACAAAACCACCAAGCTCTAACATAGATAGCATCTTAATGCACTATTAGTCTGCTTTTAGAGGAGTTGCAGTGCAGTTGAGTGCATGCCTGTCCTCATCCAGACTCATCTCTGTATTGTTTGGCATCTTGTTGTTTGATTGTTTTTAAAATAACCCCTGGCTCAGGGCTGTTCCTATAGAAGCTCCATTCCCTTGGAGAGATCGGGTCTTTGCTTCAGGACTCCATCATTACAGCCCAATGAGTCTGCACTCTGATCTTGCCTGGTGACATGATTATTTCTTCCCAATACTTAATTCTTTAGTTTTAGACTGGAAGACTGTGTTTTATCGTGCCAAGTTAACTGTTGTGTATTTCTTATGGTAGCTTATTAATCTGACTGTTTCCAGAGAAAGATTTATTAAAACTTAAAACTAATTGGTCTGAAAAGATTTAAACCTAAACCACTTCCTTCTGCTCCAAAAGTAAAATAGATCTTCCTAAAAATGTGGACGTACAGATGGGTATGCACTGTGGTGTATTTTTTGTTTGTAGAAGCAAGTACTTTGTTTTTTTAAAGAATGTATTTTGTCTTAACCTAGGAATCTTACTTTCACTGGACTTTTGGAGTAACTGAAGCAGGCTGCTTTGGAACAGTAGATGTTGATACTGGAAGATCCATGCTTTTTGTTCCTCTACTCCCTGAAAGTTATGCAGTTTGGATGGGAAAGTAAGGCATACCTTTTAACTGTGTTAAGATGCATCTGTGTGTTTAATGCAAGTGTCTGCAGAGCTCAATCAGATGGTGTGAACTGCAACGACATGTCTATGTGATACAAAATGTGATCTTTTGATATTGATCACATGTCAAATAATCCACCGCTGTTCAGGAGAGAGTATATATGGAATTGCAACCCACAAATCTCGTGGTATCGATGGAAGAAAACTGAACCATAAAGAAGTGTGTAAGTTTTCTCTTAAGACAGAAGAAATTAATTAAGTAGACTATTTGAGATGCTTTAGCAATATGCAGCCTTGTTAGTTATCGAGGCTTTTTGAATGGGAGGAGATAATTTAGGCTCTTTGGCATTTTGACTCTGAATTTTTCTTTTTTTTGATGAACAAACTGACTGGGGAATGTGACTTTTTTAACGTCCATTTTTCTACCTACATAGTAAATGTGCTCAGTGCTGTAGTAGTGAGAGAATTAATTTACGTATATGTTCATTTCCTTTCTCAATCTTAATTGTATTTATATTAACAAACTGGAATTTTGTGTGTGTGTGTGTGTCTGCATGGACTCAGACTATTGGATTACTTCTAATTTAATATTTTGAGCTCAGATTACTTTTAATTGAAGCTGTCAGTTACATTTTAATGCTAATTTTGGGAAGAGGAAAACAATTGCAACCAGTGCCATATGCTGAACTGTGTTAGACCATATGGTAGGGCATGGCTGCTGTCTTCTCAGAGAGTTTCTATGAATATCACTGCCTTAGACCTGCCTTGGAACTTACATTGTTTATGATCATTTTGAAATGCTACTCTCTGAAATACTTCAGCTAAAAGCTGCACCTGTATGGGAGGGTGAGTTCTGTTTAACTCCCACCTGTGCTCTGAACTCCATTCCCTAGTGGAGGTTGTTCCCATTTACAGACAAGGCTTTTTCCTCCTCGTAGGTTCTTTGCTGTTAGTTTCATACCCAGCTGTTTCATACCCATGTGCTCTTGAAATTCAATCATGTTATTTTGTATTTCTAAGTAACTTGTGTTGTTTGTACATGGTAGCCTTTTTGATTTGTTGTGTGGCGCTCGTTATTGATTCATTTACAGAATTATTGGTTTGGGTAAAAATGGTTTATTGTCACTGTGTCATTTCTTCTGGATTATAATGATCATTTTCCAGCATCTTTCTAAAGATGCCTGTTCTAAATTCCCCTCTTTGCCTTTCCTGCATCCCTCTGTTTGGATTTCATTTTTCTTTGGTCAGCTGTGACAGTGAAATTTTCCTGCTTGTCAGAAGGATGTATGGATAACTCCTCTGTGGGGCAGTAGCAGTTCTGCTTTAGAAGTTAGTTGGCAGGGAGCGCTGCACACAGCTTGGGGTTGTGTTCCTTCCCAGAAGAATCAGTTTTAAGTCAAAAGTAGCAGTGGAGGAATAATGTTTGCCTTCCATGCTCTGTTGATCTACTGCCATTTCCTTACAGGCGCTTTCTCTGCATGTGGAAGGTACTGTGTGCCTGTTGAAGAAGCTTTCATTTTTACATCAATGAAGCACGGATCTGTGTAATGCCCTGTAAAATATTGGCAAGGCTGCTATTTTAGTGGGGCCTGCAGCTTTCTTGTAATGCAGAGTGGGGTTGATTTGTCCGATGTCTGCGTTGCATTCTGTTTCAGACTGTTGTGGGAATCTGCTACTTGAGTTTAAGCAGAAATACATGGATTCTCTTCACGTGAGCACAGAAAGTGCTGTATTGTTGGTACTGTAATACTGAGTGTATTGTGTGGTGTACCCTTGTGTTTTCACTTCTGAAGGATGTACCTTTGGGCTGTGTCACTAAGGTACTGTGACAGTCAGAAAAGTGAACCTTTCTACCACTGAATATTGAAGAAGTGGAGCTTCTTTCAAATTGCAGTGTTAGTTTGGCCAAAACCAATGGAGTGCCAGTGAGAACATTTGGTTGGATGTGAGGTGACTTGTAAGCTATAAGTGAAACCGTGAACAATGGAATTATTTTAGCCTCACCAGTTGCTCTAGTTTTTACCAGGGAAGGCAGCTTTGTATGCTGATGTGGTGTCTGAGAACTCTCACCAGCACAGTTGGCGAGGGCAGAGGAGGCAACGGCACTGCTGGGCTGCACTCTGCCAGGGCTCCTGGTGCAGTGCTGAGGGTAACCAGCACTTGGGAGGTGTTGTTCCTCTGTGGGATCTCTTTAGAGCATCTGCAGTCAGATCTGCGAATAGCTGTACAGGTACCTTTAGAAGACCTTCATGCTAAAATTACCTCTGCAGTTTTAAAAGGAAGGAGAGATTTAACTCAACAGTTTGACAGCACATATTCTCAAAAATAAAAACCAAGCCCAAGCAAATAGATGTGTGTTACAGTTGCAATTGCAGAATCATTGTGAGGATATGCGTTTGACTGATGGTTTACTTTCACATTTGGAAGGAATAACAAAAGTCAGCTGTTCTTAAATGCTGATCATGGGCAGTTCTCCTAGTGGCAGACGAGCCCAGTTCTAGTTGCAGAGATTTTCCAGCTAACAACTGAGAGGCATTTTGCACGCATACTGATTTTTACTTCTACACACAATCCTGCCTATTGTTTACAGGGCAGAATCCCTGCCAAAGCAGGCTTTGGCAGGGATGGCTCACAGGATAAGGCTTTGCTGTTCTGAAATATTTTTCTAAATTTCAGAGGAAGAGTTGAAGAAATTAAAGTGGTAAAACGAGGCCACAAAGGCTTCAGAAGCGTAACTGTATTGTGGATGCTCCTTTCTGCACAGTCTTACCTAGCTAGGTTTGTGGTACAAAGCTGTTAGCAGTTGTTTTGATTCCTCGGAAGCACTAAGTTGGTATTACTGCATGTCTTGCACAGAGACTTCAATTTCACTAATTAATGCTGCACCTGCCATTTACCACCTTAATTATAAATGACAGAACTAGTCAGTGTGCTGATTAAAGATATTTTATAAAGTAAAACATACTGTACAGCAGCTGCTTTATGTGGAGTGGATGCCAAAGTAACTTAATTGCCCTGCCATGTAAAGAATATTTTTAACAGAAAACAAAAATATTTAACACCTTCATGCTCAAACTTTAGAAATACGTATTACATAGGACAGGGCAATCTTTGTATGCAGTTTCTTGTGTTTTCTTTGAAGCCCTACTGGCTAATTGATAAGTATAACAACATCAATCTAATGTTGCATCAGTTGTAAGTATAGTTTTCCATACAGTTGATTGGAAACTACCTTTATATGAGAAATTGAACCTTGGCACTTTGGGGTTGCAATGAAGCACAATGAAAAGCTTTAGCAATGTTAGTATTTCCCCAGTGGCCTCATGAAGATGTTTCTCAAACTTTGTCATCATTTAGGAAGTAGATTATAATCCAAATCAACCCCTTGCTTTTGGTGATTAGACTTGACTGAGTTCAGCAAAGCTGTAAGTTGTGCTCCTTGTTGGAAAAAGTGCTTAAGTGTGCATTTAATTTTTCCTGAGTGCTTTTGTAAAAATGTTTTTCAGCTTGCCTGAGCTTTACAGTCTTTTTACCTGAAGACTGTATGTTATCATGAAATGTTGACGCTTAGATTTTAAGAAGCTTTCTCCATCTTCTTCTGCATGAGGATGTCTGAAATTTTGTGGTGTCTGTATTTTGAGTAACTGTGAGTATGGAATTGTGCAGCATGCCGTGGTTATCCAGCTGTATCACGGTGGCTGGGGCTGATGCATTAATTAGCCCTAGCTTTCACTACAAGAAGCTCGATCTATGCCAGGTGAAACTCTGGAAAGGTAGAGGGCTGTATGTGGGAGCTGTAGGGACAAACTAACCCACTGTAATGGTGCCTCTTGGTGCAGGTTTTGCAGGAATGAGGGGCATTTGCTGGATGTTTTAATGCTGCTCTGTACGCTGACCCCTTTCTCAGTAACATGCTCTGAAGCTGTGTACTATGTAGTATACTCTCAGAAGGGTCTTGCGTTTTATTCTCTGAACAGCCCTGGCATGTCATCCCCTGTTTTTTTTTTTTCTTGCCATTTTTTCTCTAAATTAAAATATATTTGATGTTTTCATTCTCCATGTCTTATAAGTGTGATCATTCCCCACCTTTTATCCCTTTTCATTACTCGTTAAATTTTTATTTTGCAATTTAAAAAACAAAATCCCTCTAGGTCATCTTATTCCCTCTTCATACCAACTAGCAATTGCAATTTACCTGCAGGGTTTGTTGCCACCTGCAAATGCCATCTGTGGATCTCATGAACGCATTCAGTCCTGCTTCTGAGTCCTGTCACAACTGATTTCAGCCTTTGCGGTGTCTCACTGATGAAGACTTGCAGGCTGTTGCTGTTTATTGCTGTAACTTCTGAGAACTTCAGTCTGGATTCATACGACACTTTTCAGTGCTGTAGTTGGAGGGTTTCCTGGCTCATCTTTTTATTTATTTCGATTTAGACATTTCAAGTTTTTAATATAAACAGTCTTTGGCTCTGAGGTCACATCATAGTGTTCCAGCCAAAGCCAATCTGAGTTGATTTTGGAGTGCAAGAGCCTTTAGAGTGACTTTTATCAAATGCGTTGCTGCAATTCAGGTAATACATCTGGTGCTTTACCTTTCGGTCCTCGCAGAACTCTGTTCAGTAGAGCTGCCTGCTTATGACTGACAAGCCTAACTTGTGTAATTTCCCATGCTGCTTTTTTTCCATGATTCCATTTCTCTCCATAGTATAGTGATTTCCATTTCTTGCCTCCTGTGAATTTATTATGGCATTTCTCTGTGGATAAAAAATTACTTCTGTAGAGTAATTAGTGTCTGGATTGTGCTTGCCACTTCACTGATGATTGTTTTTCTCTAAATAGTGCTGCTCCAGTGCTCTGACTTCTCAAATTATCAGTTTAGCCATTGTCTCAGTGTTCAGTTCTCTACAAGCCTTGTTAGTCCTGGATAAATGTGTCCTGTTTTTAGCACTTTTACTGCAGTAATTATTTTTGTAAAGCTTTGCTATGTAGATGTCTGTGTTTATTTGTATATCTTGCTGAGAATGCTTTAGAAAAGTAACAGTAATTTAAATCAGTCTATTGATGTGCAGTCTTGATCAGGGTGCACCTTTGACTGGGTGCGCAAGATAGTGATGTAGTATTTGTTGAAGTGCTTCTTTGTTTTCTTTTTCATTTAGGTATACTGAGAAATAGAACAAGCTCTGAGTAAATCTGCTTAAAAAACATTGTGCTGGAGATTTTTAGATGTGGCTTTAAACCTCAGCATGAGGGAGTAAAGTCTTGCCTATGCACTTTTCATGCCAGTGATAAGAGGGAAGATGTCAGTAACCCTCAGCATGCATCTCTTATTTTATATTTCATTAATGCATTAGCAGGAGTATCAAGTTCAGTGGTATAAAGTCATGATAACACTTTGAGATATCAGAGAATTCAAGTTCTCTTTTGATGAGCCATCTATTTTTTCCCCAAGGATTTGGACACTGCTGGCAGCGAGGTAAACTGCAGGAAAAGAAATGCCCTTGGGGAATGTGCAGCCATGCTCCAGCAAGGCTCTGCAGCTCCACTGCATCTTCTGTGCAGCAGCTTGGTTTGAGCGTGGAGCTCTTGGCTTCTTCTTGGCCAGGATTTGAGGAAGCAAAAAAACCTCAGTTAAAATATCTACAGTGCTGCTTCTATTCCTGCACTTTTAAAATTGTGTTCTCAGCTGTTGCTGTTAATGGTTCTCTGTCTGGTTCGTATGTGCTACCAGCCTTGATGTGTCTGTCTCTGCAAGCCTGCTCTTCCTCTTTGAGGAAGAACTTTGGAAGAGCCTCATCTATGTTAAGCTTTGTCAGGAGAAAGGGTACAGAGAGTGAAAAAAAAACAACCAACCAAACCAACTCTTTTGTAAAATAAGATGGGGGGAAGTGTAATGAACACTGATGTATCATAGGAGCTAAATGTGAGTGAAAAGAGTTCTATTTGCTCTGTTTTATTTGCTGTGTACCCCTTTTCCTGTGCAGCGTGCTGGAGCTCTGAGTGTCAGAATCCTTGGCCTTGGCGCTGCTGCTGGGGGCATCAGAAACTTCTTTGTTAATTTCTTTTAAATTCCACTTTTTTTTTTTTAAATCCATCTTGCTCTGTACAGTATACAGAGGGAGCAAGGACAAGAAGGCTGCATATATGCAGGTACTTCTGTATTTCAAAGCGTAAAACTGAAATGTAGGTAAATGTGGGAAGGGACTAACATTCCGGTTGTCAGAGCGCGTGCTGAAGGCTGCCTGCAATGCCAGCAGTCCGTCACTGCTGCTCTCATTCGTACCTCACTTCATGTCTTTTAATCTTCTCGTTTGCAGTAGAGGAATTCCTTTGGCATGTAGAGGTGATTGCATTTTTTTGGACAAAGTCAGGGACATCTGCTTGTATCTTGCAGAGCCTCCTGTGTTCTTCTTTCTAGCAGTTCTTGACACCCTCTTGTTTGGTTAATGTTTTGCCATCTGTTAATGTGATGATATTGTAATGAGGAGGGAATCTGTTGAAATTCTGACAGCATGAAAACACTGCTTTTGTATTCCTTTTCCTCCTTCACCTTTACTTTGTTTACTTTGCTGATGCATTTCTATTTGTCTTAACCTTTTTATGGAGTTTTCTTGAAACTTTCACTTTGTTTTACTTCCTTTCTAGTAAGGACTGAGAAATTGTCTTTAGTCTGACTTGTATTGCTTTGTGTCAGTGTTTACTGACTTCCCCTTTGAGATGCTAAGAGATCCTCACAAAATGGTTACTGACATTAGCATCTTTCTTTTGCATTGGAGCCAACTTTAGCGTATATCTGTTGCTTTCATCTGTGATGTGATGGTGCAGTAAGATGCTGTTCTTTCAGAATAGCTTCAGAACAAAGACAATGCCAGTTGTGAGAAGTAAGGAACTCTGTAAAACCATTCAAATCTTCATATTGAATGTTCATCATAACTTGTGTAGATGTGAAGCACATAGAAAGGTGGAAGCAATTTTTGTAATTGATAAATAAGCATGTAACTTCTAACGCTGATGGTTCTGCTGGTGTAGACAAACTGGAGAACAAATAGGGAGCTCTGAATGATCCTGAGTGGGTGAGGTGACAATGCACAGGGCAAGGGATTGATACCAAATGGAAGAGGAAGAACTGGCAGTTGTCATTCAGACATATATTTGTCATTCAGACAATTGCTAGTGGATAGAAATGGTGCAGCTGCCGCTTCTGCAGCATTATGTCTGCAGGTGCTCAGTAAGGTATTTTCATTCTGGCTTTGAGAAAAACAAGTGAAGAATCACAAAGCTGTGGTGATTAACTATTTTCTCTTCCGCTAATGAAGCCTGAAGAAAGTTGAATTGGTCCTAAAGGTAATGTTTTTGTCCAGGTGTTTTAAAAGAGCTAACTGTGGGGCTCTCCAGCTTGTTATAAGAATGGGAGTAGGGAACAGAGAGAAGATCACGCTGGCACAGTCCAACAGCAGGGTATGTAACAATATCAGATGCCTGAAAATCAAACCTAGAAATCAAACTGAAATCAAAAGTGTACTTATTCTGATCTCTCCTGCCTTTTATAGTCTGAGTTGCTTGCAGGCTCATTAGGAAGTGTAAGGTACATGAAAATAGCCATGGCATTAAGACAGTAGTGTGAAAGGGACCATACAGTTCAGTGGACTCTGTAGAATGAAAAGAATCAAGTATTTGTGTCAGCCTGTCCTGGTTGCTGTACCCACAAAGGAATTCAGACATAGCCAGATTCTCTATTGGTTTATGCACCATAAATTTGGTTACAGCCTTAATACAAGGAAGAAAACAAAAAACCACCCACATTACTCAGGCTCTATGCACTAAATGTGGTAGAATACGGTCACTATTTTCAGAAAAACAAACATGGATGGTTACAAGTAAAAATTCCTTTGCATCCCAATTTCAAATTTTCTATTCTTTGTAAAATATATGTCTCTGTAGAAAACATTCTGAAGTTGTCCCCAGCTAGAATTTCTCACCTTTTTGCAATGAATATACTATTTGTTGTGGGGAAAAAAGTGTTCTTAATCCCTTGTCCTACTCTCTGAAAAGAGATAATCAGTCTTGAATTAGAATTTCAACTGAAATGATAAGTTAAATTGAGTCACTTTGGAAAAATCTGAATTTCCTTTTGGAGCTGATCTGCTGTAGAAGAGCACTGAAAATATGTCCTAAAACATGCAAAAAATCTGAATAAAAGCAATCAGTAAGAAAAAGCTGTTGCCTATTAAATATTGTCTGGAAGAATATTTAGGTGTGAAAGAGAAGAAATGTGAATGTGTAAGTTACAAATCTCTTAGCAGTTGCTTTTTGTGCCGTTCTTTCAAGATCACTTATCAGCCATTATAAATTCTACTCACAGTTTTTGTTTGGTATATGTGATGTGGATCATCTCATTTGTACCTCTCTTCTGAAGGCAGTTCGGAAAACTAAAACTCTTTTATTGTGTTGGTATTGTGCTCCCGAGTCATTGGAATCCTAGCAGTGGCATCAAATGTGTAGAGTCTTAACATTTGCTGCCATGAATTACTGTGCAGTGTAATGAACAACAGACGTAAAACAGTTTTAGACAACATGACCGAGTTGTTGTTGGCTGGAAAGACAGTTTGGTTAACAAAACGTTACTAAAAACTTGAGGTTTGAATTTTGTCCAAAAGTATAAAAGGTTAAAAATATATGTTCTGTTTTTATTTATAGATAAGCTGTCAGAGCTGTTTATCTTACTGGTGGATAAACAGAGGAGTCAGTATTTCTTTCCAAAGGATTGTGTTGAAAGGGAGCCAGTCATAACACTGCGGTCTGTCACGCTGGCAGCTCAGCCTGCACTGACGTGATTTGCTGGTGACTGTTTGAGCGTCTTGGTGTTTAAATCATGGAATCACAGGATGGCCTGGGTTGAAAAGGACCACAACGATCATCTCATTTAAAACCCCCTGCCATGTGCAGGGCTGCCAGCCACCAGACCAGGCTGCCCAGAGCCACATCCAGCCTGGCCTTGAATGCCTCCAGGGATGGGGCATCCACAGCCTCCTTTGGGCAACCTGTTCCTGTGTGCCACCACCTTCTGTGTGAAACACTTCCTCCTAGTATCTAACTAAACCATGTTCCATACTGCTGTGAATGTAGCTGAACCAAATGGCAAAGTTTAGAATAAACTTGAAATCTCTGAAGTGATTCCTCCTTTCTGACTGACCCAGGCTATGAGAAGCCAAATTTTTGGGTGGCTCCTTGTGTGGCAGGTACGTGGGCATGGTGTGCTTTGAGAAGTTTGGAATTCCGTATTTCTATGTGACATGAAATGGTGATTTCTGCTGTTCTGGAGGCCAGCTATTGAGATTTGTAATGAACATGAGTATTTGGAGGCTGGAGTTATGAAAGTACAGTAAACATAAATGTTTTTACACACTTTTGTCCCCCAGAATTCTGCAAAAAATAGGGTAGTACTTCAGTTCACGTCAGGTTACAAAAGTTAATTTTTTTTTGAATAGGCAATGAAATATGTGATTCAGTAATATTTGGGATCGTGTCTTCCACTTGGGTAATTCTTTCTAATTAATTTATAACTTCTGTAGAGTTTTTGCTTGTAGTCTCTGCAGTGATTAATCAGAATTTTGAAAGTGGCAGCCCATAGCAGTGTTACAAAAGACAAAATCAAATGGAAAAATTGTAACAAATTAACTTATCCTACCTGCCTGAAAGTCATTTGTAGAGGCAAGTGCTCCTAATCTTCGTAAAGCATCAAATGTACTTGCAATTATCAAAATTGAATATACTCTCCAATTTTTCACGAGGCCAGTGGTCATTCTGCAGAAGGTATCATCCCTTGTAACAGTGGTGGTCAGTGATGAACTCGAACCTATTGTGCATTTAAATTGTGTGGAAAAATGGATACTGGACCTTGTCTCTGCTAAGAAGCTGCACCAGTTCATTTTTATGGTGATGTGATGGTGGTGCATAAGGGATTCTCCGAGATTCTTACCCAGCTGGGAACCAACTTGTGTTGCTCATCATTACAGTCACCCTGGTAGAAATTGCCTTTGAGCTGAGCGTGCCTGTGTGCAACGTGAGCTCTGTGTGTGAAGCAAGGAGTGGAGAAGGTTTTAGAAACTAAACTGCAGGAAGAGATAGTAAGGAGTCCCAGTGTTGGGACAGAAAGCAGCAGCACATGAGATGAAATAGAATGCAGAAAGGGCTCAGTGAAGATCATCTTTGCTCCCCTTTCTCCACAGGCAAAACAAGCCTTCTTCCCCGCTTTTCCGTGTGACAGTGCAGACTTTTTCACTTAAACACAAGCTTCCATGTGTATTTGTTTCATTCTGCCTGTCTAATTCTGCAAAAGGTGGCTCTCAGCAAGCTTCCCAGTGACCCATGGGGAGATGTGCCTTCATTGCTGCAGCATGGTGGCTCCCATGGGGTGAATGGAGAATGGCAGTCTGTGGGAAGTGTATGTGAATTTGTTTTACCATCTAGTCAGAGGTGCTAAATGGGTGAAGAGAGAAGCGAGGCAAAGCCTTAAGTGCTTCAGAAAAGAGCTGAAAAATCTCTGTGGTTCCTACTAAAAGTTTGCTGTCTTCTGCTTTGCAGCAGCAGGAAGACCAGCAAGGGGGTACATATTTGAGAGACTTGGTTGTGTATCAGTAGGTGCAGTGGAGGCATCAGTAACTGACCTGGTGGATAAACAGATTCTCAGAGCAGCGTGGGAAGTTGTTGTTTTCTTTGTCTCAAAGTACTGAAAAATTTCTCAGCCTTGAAAGGATGATGAGCTACTTGTGTTCCTTGAAATAATGATGGTGCTCGTAAGAAGAGTCTTTGGAGGGATCACAGCTGGAATGGGATCAATAATGCTTTAATACTAAACATAAGCAAAGAAATAAACTAGTAGCAGTTTACTATAGAGCACATAATTAGAGGAGGCAACAAACTAAGGAAAGGAGTTTTAAAACATTTGCTGAAAAAGGCAGAGGCGTTATTATTGGCATCATGGAAGTGAGACCTATTCTTACACAAACAGCATTAAATGAAGTGAGTAAAATCTAACACATCTGTGGGCATACTTTTTACTAATACTTGATTGACAAGAAACAGTTCTCAGATTCAGACTTCACAGGTAATTGCAAATAGCACTTCAGAAGTATGTCTCTATAGAACACACAGTGCCATAAATTGGCTGTAAATTAGGTGGTTTTACAGTTGGGATCCTTCTGATACCAGATAAATGGGTTGAAACTGAAAGAGAACAAAAATAGGAAGTGCTAAATCTGTTCATGATGTTTCTGGGATATTAAAGTCACACATGCCTGGAGCTCTGGGGTGCTGGGGAGGAAAGGCTGCAGAGCACTTCCTGGTGGTCCTCAGGCTGCCTCGTGCTCGTGTTGGTGGGCTTGCAGCAGGGAAGAAGCTCCTGCTCCACCAGAGCAGAAGGTGAATATTTTGTTCATTCTTCTAATATAACACAAGGTGAGCTGGCTTGTTGCTGTTTTCCAGCATCCTTCCACCATCTGGTGGGTTGGAAGACTGCAAGCAAATGGCATGGTAAAACTCTTCTAACAAAACTGTCTTCTGTGGAGCAAGTAGGTGGATGTAGGGGAGGAAAAAAAGCCCACAGTGTTTACTTCAGGAGGAGATGGTTGGAATATGAGTATCAAGCATGGACAGAGTTAAAGCACAGTGATTTTGTAACTGTGGTAACTTTATCTGCAATCTACTCTTTTGAGAAATTGAATCAAGGATAAGAACATTAAAATATTCCTTATATGTGATCTAATGTTCTGATAGAGGGATTTTTTTTTTTTTTTCATCTGTGGCCTTGAATACTAAATGTAACAAAATTAAATGTTTCTTTCTCTTGTTTCCCGAAGGATTCACCCCCCTGAACACTTCAAGGAAAAGTATGCTGTGGATGAAGTCCACTATGTGAATGAGGTGAGTTGTCTGCATCTATGAATACAGAGTTAATATGTGGCAGTGATTTTGCTGCACTGCTTACTGCGTATCTCCTGACTTGTGAGGCTGTGGTGTTTTGGTTGTTTTTTTTTTGTATTTTTTGTTTTTAAATTACTGGGAAGTGTCCTTCATTCTTACGAAGCATTCACACGTTTTAAAAGAAAGGGAGAAGGGGCTGCCAATTTGGGCTGAACTCCATGGTCTTAATCCAAAGACTGTCTCACAAACATGTTGTGGGCTTCATGCAAACTGTCAGTTTGTATCTTTATCTAACAGAAACATTTGCTAAGTACACTTTTTTCAATACCTTGAAGGTTTGAAGGAGATTGCTGTTATTAAGATCGTGTGTCCTAACTCTGACTGAGAGCCTCCAAAGAGCTATGAGGAATGGCTGCCAGCTTTGCTCTTAATTTATGTTGAATTATTCTAATATTTGAATAAACAGCTATATTTTTAATTTTAAATGCAAGTGAGGCTCTCTTAATCAGATTTCTCACTTTATTTTTGAGCAGATTTTTATATGCTTAAGTACCTGGCCAGGCATCTTTTTTTTTTTTCTGGTAGGCAGGCTCAGCAGGATGAGGGCAGGATGAGGGCGGTATTCCTGCCAGCTCTGTGGTTGATTTTCATGGCGTGTGGCTTCAAAAAGAAGAATCTGATATTTCTGTCCCTGCAGAACACTGACTAACTCACAAGATACAAAACTCTGCTCTAATCAGCTGTGGGGATGCTTCCTTTCATTTTCATAATGATTCTGGTTATGAAGTGAAGTTTGAGGTTGAGGAAGCTGTGCAGAAGTTGCTTTGTGTTGCGAATTGTAATTGCGTGTAGAGTAGACACCCCTCTGCTATGCAGTGAAAATGGCCAGTGGAAAATGCATGTCTTGCTTGAAAAGAAACAAACCCACATCTGCAACATTAATTTTGGGTCACTTCAGTTGTTTTCCATCAACAAATGCTTAGACAGCTTGTTGATGAGAAAAAGAATTCATTATGTGAACAGGTAAGTTAGTAGCTTATAGGCCTTTTTTAACCTGGGCTGTGTGGATTGAAGTTAGAAGCAGCTGAAGCCTGCTTAACTGTTTAGCTACCTAAGGTTCTGTCTTGCTTTTGCCTGATTTGCAAAGGAAATGGTTTTCCACCGTCAGAACACTAGGGACATTTTTAGAGGATGATTTTATGTCAACAAGTAACCCATCTGTGTAAGTATGTAATCCTCACATTCCATTTTGAAAAGAAATAAAACATGGAAATGTTATTTTTATATCTCAATGCAATATGCTTTATTTTATTACTACAATTAGTATGCTGTTCAGCCATTCTAAAGTTAGTGGAACTGTGCTGTATGGAATTATGTCATCTGTTCATTGTCTGAAGAGATGTGTAATTCATTGCCCACCTTTCTACAGCAGCTTTGGAAGCCCAGCTCTTCACAATCCCAAGGATTTTAATCCAGAGGATTAGAGCAGGAATCAATTTTTATTTTTCTTTTTTTTAACCTTACAGTTATATTTGTTTTTTTTATTTCTATCTAAATGTAGTTGCAACCAAAAGACAAAGTGTTTAAAAATACTGATATTTTTATGAACAAAGAACCAAGAGCCATTAAGATTAAAGAATTTTAATTTATACTGAGTGTTTATTGGTTTTAAAAATGATAGAACAGCAAACACTGAAGATATCTGCACATCTTTTCAATAGCACTGCTGTACAATATTTCAGATCTTCTTGTGCATTTAAATTTTCTTTCTCCAGAGAAGAGGCCAAGTTAGTTACCTCGTGAGTACTGCACATTCCTCATTAGTTCTCTGACATTTAAGGAGATTAGACTGTTAAAAAAAAAAAAGTTCTCTAGCCTTGGAAACAAACCCAAAACTTCAGTAAGTACTTTGAAGAGGCCAGTTTTTTGTGTTGCTAATGGTGTGGCACGGAATACTGAAGGAGGAAGAATGCTAATTGAATGCAATTGAGTTATTTTCTGATTGGAATAACTTTTTTGATAGAGCAACCTTAAGATACAGCTGTTGTTTATGTATTTGAAGGGCACCAGGAGCATAAGTAACGTCTATTCTCAAAATATTTTGTCATCTACTGGCTCTTATTGCAAGTGTTGTGTATAGGTACAACATATGAGAAGTATCAGAACAGTTTTGTATTTCCTAATCGTTTAGTCTTACACAGAATTTTGATGAAATAGTTAGCAGTGATTGTGAAGAAGGAACATAAAAAATGACAGCAATCTCAAACTTGCTTTTAGATATCCAGTGTCTTGGCTTCGAAGAAACCTTCTGTGCTGCTTACTTTGGTGAGTAGCAGTATTCTGAAGATTGATTATCATTACCTTCAACAAAGGGGATCACATTAAGTATTTCTTTACTCTGACATTCCCCCTATATCTTTCCTTCCTCATCCTTGTGAAATTTGAGGCTGTCCGTCCATTTTAAACTATTCTGGCTCCACCATACCTTGTGTTTGTTTGTTTTTTTGACTTGTCTTTCCAGCCTATAGTCTGGAAAGCTTTGCCTGTGTTCTGGTGAAATTTGACAATCTTGCCCAGAGTTGGCCTTGCTATCTTTTAGCCTTTATAGAATGAACTCTTGTTTTTCTGCTGTTGCTCTGGCCGTGTTGGGCTTTTCTGTGGGAATTCTATAAAAGGGGATTCTTCATGGGATGGTTTGGTAAAAACAAATTCTGCAAGGAGGATGTGACTGAATGCCTGCAAACTGGAGGTTGCTCTGGAAGTAAGATCAGCTTGCAGGCTTTACCTCCACTTATTGATTCTTCCCTCTCACCTCGTTCCCAGCTTCTTTCTGTGACGAGTATTTTGTAGACCTCTCCCATTGTTAACAGTATCTGCTTTGTTGTCTCCAGTCTATGTAAGAAATGATTTGCAGACATTGAGCTTTCCCTTACAGCAAATGCAGTGGCAGCTCCTGGATTTCTTGTTTTCCCATGGTAGTTGCCAGATGAGTCTTAAAAAATATTCTTCCTTACACAGTCACATAGTGTCAGATCTCATCTTTTTATCCATTTTGGTCCTAAGTATAATCTTCAGTCCTTCTTTCACTGTTAATATAAATATTAAAAAGATGAAACAATCAATAGCTTTCTTTTATAATGTTTCAGAGGAATGACTGAAAAAGGGCTTGTTTGTGCATCTTGGACTCTTTATATGCATTTCCACACGTCAAGTTGTTAATTAGTTGTCTCTCTGTGAGTAGTCCATTGTAACAGGGAATTTTAACAAATTTTTTGGCTGGGAGAATGGAGCTGTGATGCTTTCACATTCCTCCCACTGCTACGATGAAATTTACAGAGAAGGAAAGAGCACTTCTCTGAATGTTGGCTGAAGGGAGGCTGGGTCCTCTCCTCCTGTGGTTTCATTCTAAATACAGAACTGTAATGCTGCTCCACAGGGTTTCCCATATGCATGTCAGAAATGTTCATCTGCTGTATAGCAGCCAAAATCCTCATGCTTACGCTACTTGCTTGAATGGAAAACTATGGGGGGACAGCAGCATGCTGATTTAAATAGTAAGCATTGCCAAGGCATTGCAGAATCATTTCTTTTAAAATTAAACTACTTTAGAAGAAACCTTGGTTCGTTGTTATTCTCTTGCCCTTTGTTATTATATAGGTCTCTCAGCTCCTTTCAAAACTAAAGGGAACTGGAAATCCAGGCCTACCATTTTCCTAAGCAGCAGATCCTAGCCTGAGTTATATGTTGGTCTCCTTTGAAATGAATATATTTCTTATATTGGTCTGCATTTAAACAAATAGGCTATCTTTTTTTTTTTTTCTTTTCCTTTTTTGTAATAGTGATTCAAGTAACCTTGTATGTTTTCCCAGAGATTTACTGCTGTTAGGCTTCCTGCATGATTTAACTTGTAAATACTTGTATTTGACTGACAATCACGGTCATTTTAATTTTTTTTCCCTTCCAGCGTGGTGTTAACACTGATAGTGGGAGTATCTCCAAAGAAGCTTCATTTGAGGGAATTAGCCAGTAAGTAAATTTTTTTTTTTTTTTTTTTTAGGTTATGTTGAATTCATCTTATGTTTCACATTAAATGATATTTTTCATAGTGGCAGGATGTTGAATGGCAAATTGAACTTTTGACATGCTTCTAATGATCTGAAATACAGGTGGGTAGAGGGGGGAGAGATTGGAGAACTCTTTTGCAACTGAGATGATCCAGTGTTTTCCTTCCTTGATGATTGGCCTAAGTTACTACAACCACGCAGACTGCGACTTTTATTCCCTCTTTTAGAGATGGAATACTCGCTTTTCAGATTTCAGAAAATGGGATCTTAATGAGCAGCCTCTTTTAGTGCTTTCCTTCAGGTAGATATTAGGAATTCTGGTATGCACATTTTTCTGGAAAGTTGTAATAAGTGCAACATAAAAGATCACCTTTCTGCCTTGACGTGTCCTCTGAGTGTCCCTTGATATTTTTATGAAGCTTGGTTACTGGTCCATCTACCGAAAGTATTTTGAAAAAGGCTGTTAATAAAAATGCATCACAGACTGCTCTGAGAAGCAGGATGGTAGCCTGAATTTTGAAGGAAATGCAACTGGTGTTTTGTTTTAATGTCCTAAAATGAAATCAGTTTCCATTATATCTCAAGCATATGGTAGGAAAGAAACAAACTTCTCATTGAAAAACCTGCTAAAAGGAGTACATGTGCTGAGATGTTGAGTAAGTGGCCTTTCTTGTAGTCCTTGACTCACGGTCACCCTGCTGTATTTTTCTCCATCCACCTCTGTCCACAGCGCATTAATTCTGCATAGATAATTGCACAACACAGAGTGTATTACAATTCTGAGCAGTCATTTGTGTAGTCAGATAGCATGTGTTCTCAAATAGTGCTTTCTCTGTCATGAGAACTGAAATCTGATCTCACAATTAGTTTGTTTTCCCCTCCACAACCTAAATGGAAACTTTATGATTGTGAAGGTTATTGGAGACCATGCTAGCAAACATTTAAGTATCTTTTGCTGCCCAATCAGTAAAATCTGAACTATTTCAAAACAGAATCAAGTCATTTTGAATTAATATTTGGTGCCCTTTCTTTTCTGTTGCTTTGATCAAGTAGATACTCATTTATCTTATGCTCTCTATGTGCAAATGAACTCCAGAATAGACGTGGAGAGATGCCTTCAGTTTTATTTGAGAAATCTCCATGTGCAATATAAACACTTGATAGCCCTAGAAGTAACTATTTAAGGAATGATGATTAAAGGTCTGCGTTCCTTTTTCCTTCTGAATTCTACTGAAACACTGGAGCTTTATTATTAACATGTTGTATTACTATCAGCATTAACACAGGAAGTCATTCAGTTTGATACGTTGTTGATTGACTTGTGATATTGATACAGTGTATGTCCCACAGCACTTGAAGGGATTAATGATATTTTCTCAGTAGTTTGTGGTGAACACACTTGGTTTGCTCTGACTAGAGTGCAGCTACGCTTTTCAGGGAGCCTTCGAGCAGTTCAGCAGAGAATTCCTTAGAGAGCGAGGATATGCTCGCCCTCTCCACCCCTGGGCATTGGATTTTTCCTTTTGCTGTTTTTGACAGATCTGCTTAATGTCTTTGTCTCTCCTACCATACCCCAGTGTCAAAGAGCACTTGTTGATTTTGTTGTTGAACGTGCTAGAGATGCACTCCTTCTCAACTCTTTTGACATGCTTCGTGCCCTCGAACCACTTGTCTCTCCAGCCTTCTCATCTCCCCAGCTCATAATTCTGGGGGCCGTCAGCTCTGTGGTTACAATGGGCCATGGGCCCACAGCAGGCAGTGCAGGGAGGGAGTCTGGCTGGCGGGGGCAGGGAGGAGGGGTGAGCTGCTATGTGAAGTCTGATCTCCTTAGAGCTTTGTAATTGTATATAAATCAACCAGTTTGTGTTTGGTTTTGACACAGACTCTAACTTCAGCATTTATTTCTTCCCCTCTCTTGTATCGAGTTTATTCAAACTTGGGTTTTTCTAATACATTGATTTCTTCCAGGTTGAGCTTGTACCAAACTATGTTTTTCTAAGCCATGCTACTTTGTGTTTGGCAGTGACTACACCTTGCCCTCTTCTTTGCTTGGCCAGACTGGGGTTCAGCCATTAAGTTATTTCATTCTTTTGCTAGTTTCCATTTTCTGGTTACCTCCTGGAGATGTATCTGCTTGCTACAGTCTGTTTCTCCTGCTCCCGTTTGTTTTATTTCTCCTGCACTGAGTGTGTTCCACTGTAGATGCTTTACCCCACCTCCCCCCCCTTTTTTTTTCCCAGTATGGATAATAATAAAAATAAATGCATCACTTCCTGAACAAGCTCAATCTTGCTCTGTTTGGAGGCTGTTCTGCTCCTCTCAGAAGCCACCTTTTCCTTGCCCTAATCATGTTGCTACCTTGCCTTACTTTTTGAACCTTGTGAACTTCTTATGGAACATAATTATCCAAACTATTTCGTTATTTTTCCACTATACTGAATAGTCATTTGAGGCAAAATGGCTGCTGTGGGTTATTTGCATGCTTACTCAGAACATCACCCAAGTTGTTTTTGTGCTGCTGTAAATGATCAATCTGGTTTGTATGCAGATAATAGAACCCATCGTAACAAATCATGGTACAGTTATTTCCTTAGATTACATATAGCTCTCTTGGATGGCAGTGTGTCATACATTTGAGTTCTTAAAGAAAAAAAATATGTATTTTTTTTAAAGTAAAAAGTGGGCATGTTGCTTGCTTCAGATTCAACTGAATGCAGGGCCAAGACCAGTTTGTTTTTGTGTATTGAGGTCAACCATTATAAGAGATTCTCTATATTAAAGAAAATTTTAACATGTATAAATGTTTTAGATTTGTCATCATATACATATTTTGTGAACTGACAAAAAAGTCTCGTTATACAGGAGCTGTGGATTTCTAGCCTTTTTTTGAACTAATGAAATTTCCTCACATGTTGAAGGACAACTGAGTGTGAAATCAATTTGAACATGCCATTCACTGTAATATTTCTTAGTTCTGTGTTGATTAAATGGGAGCATTAACACATATTAGATTGCAACAATAGCAAAATGTCATTTGTTTTCTTCCTGGAGACCACATATCTCATCAAGTATTGTCAATTTGCAGATTGCAGTGAAACACAGAATTGGATTGCTCTGCATGATCCTCTTAGCATTAGGGCAGTCCATGGTTTTTAAGAGTAAGTTGATTATTGTCTAGCAGGATCTAAACTTGCTTAAAAGATAAGGTAGGGTTATTTAATTAGAAATTCCCGCACAAGTGACATGAATTAATCAGTATTTGTGTGCTCTGTTTAGTGGTGACTAGCTCTTCTTAAGTGTACTGTTTAACCAGTGACTTCTAGAACATGGCTTGTTTAGCTGCCTTGTTCCTAATTAAAACAAATATAATTTGAGTCACTAGCTGTAGATGTCCAACAATCATAACTCTGGTCTTGGGGCCACTCACACAGGACCCACAAGCTAAGCAGAATTGAGACAGTTCAATCCTTAATCGTTGGCTTCTTTGAAAAAGCTATGTAGAGTAGATCAGAATCTCTTCCAAATATGAATTGATGCTGTGTTCCGGAGCCCCAAGATCTTGTTTCATTCTTAATGATATATCAGAGTCTGCTCTTCAGATGAGAGAGAGAACTGCAGTTCTGCTCATGATCTTCTGCCTCCTCTCCATGACCCCAGCACTGCTTTGTTTTACTCTTACAGCCTTTCATTGTGTTTAATGAGTTTTCTAAACTGACAGCGGTGAGCTGCTGTGTGGTAAGTGGTCACAGCCAGTGTGTAGAACTGGAGTTTCTGGCAACACAAAGGCAGTTCAGGAGGAACTGCTGGGTTGGAAAAGCACAAGCTGGGGACTGTGAAAGAGGTAATAGTGCATCTTTGAAAACTTGTCAGCGCACAGTTGTTCCCCAACCCGTTTTATTTATTTTTAACAGATGGACGCAGTCTGCTTATTGTGAGCTTCGTAGTTTTACCATTTGACTTATGATGCACTTTTGGCTTTGTCTGTGCTTGTGATTAAAGAGATATGTGAATTATCAGATTGTCAGTCTTCATCTGTATCAGCACCTCCCTGCCCTTAATTTTCTTTTATTACTTTGTGGTGACTACAGTTTATATATTGTATTCACAGAGCTAGCGTTGGAGCGTTCTGCATTGCTGCAGTTTCTCCTTACACTTGGATTCATTGATCTATTTTTTGTTCTGACATACCATGACTATTATTGAAAGTCCTTTGTCTGTTGTTGCAGTTGCAGCTTAATTCTTCTCTGTCTAGTCTTTCTGTGGTACTGCTTGCTTGTTTCCAGCCAAGTAGTAGTGGGGAGCTCAGGATTTTGTGGCTTTTCTAGTATTTTTTCTAAATTGATGTGTACTGCATCATTCAAAGGTTTTCCTCTGTATAAACTTGTGTTTAACTGGCTCTTCCATTCCAGAATTATTTCTACATTGAACTAGCTAGATAGTAGCTGTTGGATGGGAATGACTAAATATGAAATGTAGCTTTTTTTGGTATTACAAGACTTTCTTGTTTCCAGGTGACAAACTTTATTGCGCAGTGATGCAGTATTCTGGGACTTCTGGCTTTTGTGCTGTGTTGGTTTTCCAGTGGCTTCTAACTGACACATGCAATATTGAATACTGTACAGCCTGTCCTTGTTGATTGTTCTGATAAATTGTTGTTTTCTATCTTGGAGTAGGAACACAAAGCTTTTAACCTTCACCTCGTTAGGATTTTATATGTTTATGAGCACGTGTCCTTGAAAAAGACATGTTTTTTCTCTTGCTATCTAAGGATGCAGGAAGACACTGGAACAATTAGAAGTGGCTTTTAAATATTTTTTTAAATTGAATTTATCCTTTGGTTAGTCCCCTCTGAGATATTGCAAATCACCATTAACCTGAAGTAGATTTATTTTTTTCCTCCCAAAATTGTGAGAAAATTAATTACTGCCTTCCAACATTCTTCTGAAGGTCTGATGGGAGCCTTGGAGCATTTTAATTCTCTTATACTCCCTAACTGAAGAACCAATGGTCTTGAGCCAGACAAAAGCATCTTTGATGCAGAATACTCCTTAGGCATTTAAATTGTAAGCAAAAAAACCCTTGAACAATGCTTGAAAATCCATTTGTGCTCCACTTAATTACTCAAGTTCTTATTCTATTGGCCACTGTAATGTTATTGTTTAGAGAGCCTCAAAACAGTTCCAAGGAGATGTGAATTGTTAATGCAGAAAATGAATGGAAAGAAGTTTTTGAGGCTGAGGTGGGAGCTTTGCCTTGTCTGTAGATAACAGATGAGAAGTTATCTCTTTTTCAGTCTTCCTCTAAGCGATGTTGTTTATCATATGCACACAGAAACTGGAATGTGTTAAATAAATAAATTAGAGTTCAAATCGTAAAAACATTTTGGTTGGGAGGAATCTCTGGAGATTGATCTGGTCCAACCCACACTCATAGCAGTGAATTGATAAATTAAGATTTTACGTTTGTTAGAAGCAAGTTTTGTAAGTGTGTCCTGAATGTGCTCTTACTCTGCTCTCTGTGTGTTCTTAGAATGTGCCTGGTTTAATTTCATGTGTTTTAACATGAACTCTTTGCCTCCCAGTGAAGGTGAACGTGTGCTTTCTCTGTTCTGTGATGTGCTCTGATCCACACTAACTTCAAATCTTACATTTGGGAGACCTCATTCTGACCTTCCAATATTTAAAGGGAGATTATGAATAGGAGAGAAATTAACTTTTAACATGTACGTACTGATAGGACAAGGGAGATGATTTAAGTTAATGGAGGGAAGATTAAGATTAGGTAAATTTTTCACTGAGATGGTGAGGTGGAACAGATGGCCCAGGGATGTGGTGGGTGCCCCATCCCTGGAGATGTTTAAGGCCAGGTTGGATGGGGTGCTGGGCAGCCTGAGCCGGTGCTTGATCTGAGCTGGTGCTTGATTGGTTGGCAGCTTTGCACATAGCAGGGAGTTGGAACTAGATGACCCTTCAGGTCACTTCCAACCTGAGCCATTCTATGATTTGCCTTTGCAAGTTTTCACAGCCTCAAGGAAGGCACTTTTTTAAAAAGAAAAAACAAACAAACAGAACAAACTTTGCCTGGCTGCTTGTTGATGTTTTTACTGTTTGCTTTCTGCAGATTTAATGTGAACAACAAAATCCTTCATCCTGAAATTGCAGAATGGTGAGTAGCAAGAAGTCTTTCCATTTTAGTAGTTGAACATGCCTATATTCTGACCTGTCGCTTCAGAGGCATTCTCTCAGTGGAATGTCCTACTTAGTTAAGGATATGTTTTAATTTTAGGCTGATTTCACATCATCGGCCAGAAATAAGGCTTGAAGGTAAAAATATGGTTAAGTAACAGCATTGAGAAGTTAAGAATTTATGTAACATTCCTTAAGCCTTAAGTCTGGATAAAAATTGTAATAGGATATGTTTGGAACTAAGTCACGTTTATGTAAATGTGAATTTGTATGAATAACATACAATTCAGGATAATTCATATTCTAGCAATGCAAATCAAAGGTAGGTGAAAACTAAGTCCAAACATATAATATTTAATAAGGTGTTATTACTTTCCTAGGATTTATTTTAACTTCATTAATTTTGGCAAATTATTATTCATGTAGCTGCACTTTTTAATTCTAGGAGGATTCTGCTGCAGCCTGTCTTGAATAGTAAAAGTTAGTCTGTGTGACTTAGTGTATTAGGAGCTTGTAAAGCTTCTGCATTGATAGGAGAGGTCTAGAAATCTTCACTTGTGCTCTGAAACCCCTGATATCCTACTCTGTTGAAATGGTATAAGCCATTTAGAAGTTCTTTATAAGGTCTTATTTACCTGCGGTGATATGGCTGTTGTGTTAGCTATCTGGTTTGATGTAGGTTGTGAGCTTTCTGCTGGTCAGACACAGGGAACTTCCAGCCTCGATCCCACGTCATGGTGGTGAGTGTTTCTCCAAGAGACCTGGCAAGCTGGGGAAGGGAGCTACATCTTTGTGTGTCCTGCTGCTTGCTTACCTTCTTGTAGTCTTGTTAGCAGAGAATGATAAGGAACAGGAAAGGGAACATGAAGAGAGCCATATTTCCAAGCTTTGATTTCTAAGTACAAGTGCACTGCAGGAAGGGAGAGAATTTTAACTGCAGAGGGTTTTGCTTTAGAGCTACAAGCTTATTCCCAAATCAGCTTTCCTGGTAACATTCACCTTATAAAGGTGTCATGCGATGAGCTGCTGCTCTGTGTGGTTTGGCATAGATGAGGGTCTTAATCTTTTTACAGGAAGCTCAGGAATGGGCTCACTTGAGGTCTGTGCCCCAAGGTTGTACTGAGATAGACTTAGCAATGAGGCAATACAAAGGCAACACTTAAGAGTTGTAATGCTTTTGTCAGTGAATGCTAGTCCAGAACTCTGGTTGTGCCTCCTCTGTGATCTTAGGTGGGAAGCAGTACTTGAAATACTTAGTATGCACCTTCTCTGTGCCTGCCTATGAAGAAAGCAGCTTTAAGTGAAGCTGAAGTTCATGCTTGCAGTCAAGAGTGTCTTAAAGTATTTAATCAAGTTTGGTGGCTTTTGTTTATGGTTAAAGTATGCTAAAGACCACTTGGATGTTAAGTATCTGGTGAAATTAATATTTGAATGACAGACTCCGTATATTAAACCCTCCAAAGTTAGTGTTTCCTTGGAATCTCAGACTATTCCCCAAGAAGCTTTCTTTGGAAAGCTATAACATTTCTAGAATTAAGAACATTTTCATTTTAGGAAGGTGGAACTTTGGATGGTTATTTGAGATATTCTCTAGGGTAGGAAATTCCTTCATTTGCACTGTATACTTCCATTATTTACATCATTTCAAATTCAACAAGCTCTGGGCTTCTCTGTCTTACGTTGATAATTGTCAGAAAAATGGTTTTCTTAAAAATTTCAAAAGGAGGTGAAATGGCTGAGCTTTCTGAACCAGCCAGAATCACAGAATCACAAGGTTGGAAACGACCTGCAAGATCATCTAGTCCAACCACCCTCCCATTCCTATTAGTACCACAAGCTACTAAGCCATATCTCGTAGCTCCTCATCCAGGTGCCTCTTGAACACTGCCAGGGATGGCGACTCCACCACCTCCCTGGGCAGCCATTCCAGTGCCTGACCACCCTTTGAGAGAAAAAGTTTCTCCTAATGTCCAACCTAAACCTCCTCTGGTATAACTTCTGGCCGTTTCCTCGGGTCCTACTATTTGCCTGGGAGAAGAGGCCAGACCCTTTGACACCACAACCTCCCTTCAGGAAGTTGCAGAGTGCAATGAGGCCCCTGAGCCTCCTCTTCTCCAGACTGAACAATCCCAGCTCCTCAGCCGCTCCTCATAAGACTTGTGCTCCAGACCCCTCACCAGTTTCGTTGCCCTTCTCTGGACATGTTCCAGGGCCTCAATGTCTTTCCTGTAGTGAGGGGCCCAAAACTGAGCACAGCACTCGAGGTGCGGCCTCACCAGTGCTGAGTACAGGGGATGATCACCTCCCTGCTCCTGCTGGCCACACTATTTCTAATGCAGGCCAGGATGCTGTTGTCCCTCTTGGCCACCTGAGCACACTGCTGGCTCATGTTCAGCCGAGCATCAACCAACACCCCCAGGTCCCTTTCCTCTTCACAGTCATCCAGCCACTCATCCCCAAGCCTGTAACGCTGCCTGGGGTTGTTGTGGCCAAAATGCAGAACCCGACACTTGGCCTTGTTAAACCTCATCCCATTCACCTCAGCCCAGCGATCCAGCTTACCTAGATCCCTCTGCAGGGCCTTCCTGCCCTCAGGCAGATCGACACCACCTCCCAGCTTGTTATCATCTTCAAACTTACTGAGGGTACACTCAATCCCTTCATCTAAGTCATCATTGAAGATATTAAACAGGATGGACCCCAGCACCGACCCCTGGGAGACAGCCAGGAAGAACTGTAGGCTGCAAAAGTCATGTTTACTATTCCTTACTCTTGTAATGCAAAAAAAAAAAAAAAAAAAAAAAAGTGTTTCAATGCTGAAAGGGGAGAGTGTTTGTGGTTGAGGATCTGTTGCCTCCCTTTTTAAATCCATCCTTATCCAAGTTCACAGTGTTTCATGACTTACCATGAATCTTGTTTTCGTTGAGTGGCTTGCCACTTCTAGTTAATCTAAGAACTGTGCTATGTGCTGAATCTGTACATTTTTGCAGTTGCATTAGCTGGAGCCTGCAAGTGATTTGTTCCTGCTGAAATGTTAATGAATATATTCAACATATAACTGGTCCAAGAGCTGTTCTTAGAACATTGAAGTTAATGTTACTAAACAAAGGTGGGACTTTCTTCTAGTGATAACTTGGAAGTGGGGGGAGGGGAAATAATAAAAAACTGAGTCATTCATCATCCATGGGGTTACCATGTAGTACTAACAAAAGTGCTTGGCTCTCAACACCTCAAACCCAGTTTGGGAGTCATTGCTTTTTGTTATTGCAATTGAGGAGAAGGTGCTGAGATACCCTTCTGCTGCACAAACATGCTGCTGGGAGCTCCATCAGCAATACCAGTGCAGTCAGCATAGGAGCACAGTGAGTTTTCTTTGGAGATCTGCTTGATCTCCCCTACTAACAGTTGGCTGGTGATTTCTGTTGCTCTTGGAATGAATAAATGCTTTCTGTAAAATGTTTTGGTGCTTGACCTGGTGCAAATGAAGGTGATTAATTCCATAAAAAGGCTAAAGCTAAATATTCATTTTGATATGCAGAAAGATACCAGAGAAGTTATGATCTAAAATAAATACCTTGATCCGAAAGCCTTATGATCTAGTCAAGTAAAAGAGATACTGTTTGCACTTGTAGTTGAGCAGTTATTAACTTGTATTCCTCCCAGATCCCAATAAAGAGATGAGACATCTGAATTATGGAACAGCCTATTTTTCAGGCACTTGCAGAGCATGGATATGTACTGTATATTGAAAGTAATATAAAGGCACATCAAACAAGTATTAAATTACCCTGCTAGCACATGCAGTCTTCTGAACAGGATTTAAAACAAAATAATCTTTAAGCCTTTGCTACCTCATTCTAACATGAATATATTTGAGCTGCTGTTGTTTATCTTAGTGAAAAATCAAAAGCAGAAGTTTGTTTCCTCATCCATGGTGAGGAGCTTACACTACTCCAGTGTAATTTTATCACCTCGGTGTTCATTTTAGAATCTAGTATTTCTCATTCTCAGTGTGCATCATGATTATTGTCATGATATTCCAATTCACTAAGAATGTCTAATTCCTTCCTCTTTGCTATTTTTCTGTTAAAACATTTTGATATCACCGTTTTTAAAAAGGTATCTTTACTCTGGCCAGAAAAATTCTCTTTGGGTGGGAGTCTCTGTGCCACACAGCAGTACAGCTGCCATCAGAGGCACTGAGGGCTGAGTAACCCTGGTCTGGACTCATTAAAACAAACTGCAGGAGCAGAAACGTAACAAATAGTTTTCTACAGCAGCATGAGTAGCAGTTGTAATAATAATTAAAAAAAGGTGCCCTGGTGGCAGTTTTGAAATATCTCAGTCATGGTACTTAATACCTGCTGCAAGCTCTGGAATGGAACTGGAAAACACAAATCAAGTATTTTCACCAAATTCAATAGATGTAGTTCTGTTCTTTGTAAGCAGTAACTGTGGTGTTTGCGGCGTCCTTTGAGGTGGATGTGAGAAATATTAAGAAATCAGTATGTGTAGCAGTAGGAAGTGTAGGTGGTGTTCAATAGAGAGTAGGAACTATCTCCACTTCCTGTTCGTGTTCACACAAAATAGCTGCTTTTATTTGAACTAGGCAATAGAAAGCAGTGCAAGTAGATAAAAATTTAATGTTAAATTTTTTAGTTGAGTTCAGAACAGAATATCAAGGCTCATGAATAAATGCAAGTTCAGCATTTCATAAGGCATGAAGAATAGGGTGTTATTTTTTTATTGTGTTTTCTGAATACAGGAAGGAAAGTGGACGTTTTGGCTGTAATTACTGCCTCTGTGGTTTCTGAACTTCATGGTTTGGATTTTAAATACTAAACAGATGCAGCTTTTGTTCCATCTGTTCCCCCAAGGTATTGCAGATAGGTGGGAGTTGGGATTGTGCTGAATTAGAAATTTTGGAGCTCTGGAAATTTCATTATGTAAACTAGTTTCAAATTATGTTTAAAAAGTAACTCAAGTATGCCTGTACAAATTTTCCACTGGTACTGTTGAGCAACGACAAATACAGAACTCCATTGCCTTTGTTCCAAATGTGCTGTGAAATGAGTTGAAAAAAGGTTGATTGGACCACTTGTTTATTCATCTCAAAATAATGCAGGCTGATGTTTGGAATGCCTGTGACGTTCTTTTGTAAGATTGATTTGCTAGTGGTGAATCAATGCCAATGGAACTTCACTGTCACAAATACTTCAATAAGGCTCTGTTCTTGAGGTACTGGTCTTATTTTACCGTAGGTGATACACGTTGTTTTCAGGTTATTTTGTATTCTTAAGCTAAGAAGCAAACCTAACCAAAATCTGTTCTACTTTTCTTTAAGTCGTGTGATTAAGACAGACATGGAATTGGAAGTTCTGCGCTACACCAATAAAATCTCCAGTGAAGCTCATAAAGAGGTAATGGATCCTTTACTGTTAATAATTTTTGCTCTTAGTGTAACAGTAGTACTCAGAAAACGTTCCCAGCAACCCTGAATTGCTTAGTAATAAAATAATGGGAAGGCTGGATAGAAATAAGAGGGTAATATCCCTTCTATTACAGCCCAGTAATATACCTTGCATTGTCCTTGAACTCACTGGTGCATTTGCAGTGTGTGAGAAATGAAGTGTGGTTTTGGATAAAAGCTGGAGCCTCAGCAGAAGGTGACCTGCCTGCAGTCTGTCTGCTCTCTTTGCGCAAATACCTGTACGGCAATGGAGAATGAGATGAAGATTTTTCATCTGGCCCACATCTGTGTGTGCAGCTCTAGAAAGTTTTGCTCTGGCAGTTTACTCAAGCCAGTCCCTTATAAACTGTGGGAGTTGTGGTATTGGTGATATGGACCTTAGGTGTCAATCCTGTGCTCTATGAAGTGACTCAGATGCCGTGAGTTCTGAGCGAAGACCAGGGGGAGCTTAGTGAAAAGCATCTGAAGAAGTTACCAATTAACTGTTGACTTTGCCCCTGTTCTACACATTTCTGAACTGTGAAGCATGAAAATGTTGTGAAGTGCATATTGTAGAGAATCTATGCATTTGCATTCATTCTCCTCAGTCATTTGTAATCCTTAAATAATGTCATCCCATCTGAGGAAACTCTTACTGTTAGGAGCTGCTGTTTAGTAGAACTTCCATAATACAGAAGCAGGCAAAAGAATAACACTGGTGCACATTCTCAGCAAACCTGGGAATGAAATTCAGACATGAGGTGTAACATGGTGTTAACTCTAGCAGTGTTCTGTTGATTCAGATTACAAAGTACAGAAGAGGATCTTCCTTTGTAGCATATTCCAGTTCACAGTTTTGTTTTGCTGGTGTTTCATAAAACAAAAGGACTTGCTGCCAAGTTCACCAGAGCTTTCAAAATTTAGCATTGGTATTTTGATGAGCTGCACTTCATTAGGATATACTTTGGCAATTAAACTTGCTTTATTGCTGGAAACTGCAGGCATTTTAAAAGATTAAGATGTTTGATTTCTAATATAGTTTTGAAGTACATATACTGATGTAAATTTAAATGAAGTACAGATTATATTTTTGTAATATAGGTTTCTCTGGAGATGCTCAGTTATAAGTCATAAATTCATAAATATGTGATTCCCTCCTGCTAAGAATGTCCCATGTTAATATGTATCTTACAGGTAATGAAGGCAGTAAAAGCTGGTATGAAAGAATACGAGCTGGAGAGGTAAGAATTATTTCAATAAATGTAATAAAAAAGGAAGGGTCTGTTTGTATTAGGAGTCGATGCAATAGCTGTGGCACAGCAGTAGCATTGATTCAGTAGAGAGCTCTTTTGAAGACTGTTTTAAGCATTATTTTGTTATTTTGAGATAGTGGCACTTCATCAGTTTCAGACGTGTATTTGATGATGGTTGATTATATTTTCCTGGTGGTGTAGTGCAGTTTAGTTTTTCTGGAGTTGTAGTATTTATAGAAGCTTTAGGAAATAGCTGTTCTTGTTTGAAGGCATCCAGTAAAATGGTGTTTATGGATAAACATCGCCCTTAAGCTTGTTATGCTCAGAAGTCTACAGTAGGAGTGTTTAAGAACCTTATAAAAGACAGTGTTCAATTACATCTTGCCTGCAATTACAAGTCGATATTGCCTGTACAAGGAGCTTGTCTCACAAATGTGGTGGGTATTACTACAGCTGTTAAGAAGTCAACAAGAACACCACACATCTCTGTTGAAGAAAATGTGCTATACAAATATGTATAGAAGGGGTTGGCTGCTGGTGATTGATACAGTAAGTGATGTGTCTAGATATGAGGAAAACATTGCTTCCTCTTTTAAATCAGTATTTACATTAGACCGTTTTATAAAACATGGTTTTGATCACCAAGTCCATTTATTTTTATCTCACATACAGAATTCTCAGTTTTTGAAGTATTACACAGTAAAGAAATCGAAAATAGTGGTGATATCTCAGATACTGTTGTTGTTTCTTGACCATCATTTTTGAAATGTTAGCAAGCAGACTAATTAGATGCCCTGTGTGGAGATGAGAAAAGTGACCCTGGTGTTTGTTATCAGATTTTAAGTTCCAAATGTTCATACAAGAGATTGCTCTGATTTAAATATGTCCCTTTAGAAGATAATTTGGTTAAATCAGTGCAACTTCTGGGTATAGACAAGCCCAATGTAAAAGCCTGTAGTATTAAGTACAGGGGAAAGGGAATGTACTTGTAGGTCCTGCAGAGCAGAGTAGAATTCTATGAAACAAGCATTTATGTTATGATGGCTTTTACCTTCTCCCAGTTTAACATGGGATCATGCTATGTGCAGTAAGTAAGTAATACCTTTAGAATGTGAGCTATACAGAAAAATTGGTGTTACACTTAAAGAACTTAGATTTCTACAGACTCTATAGACTCATGCTCAATAGATTACTTTGAAATGTAGTTACATGTATCACCAGGCAACAGGGAAAAAGTGTTGCATACATTCTCCTATTCTCCCATTAACTTTACTAATGCTCTTTGTATTGGTGTTTGTTTTACTTGCTGCCCATGTTGTGTATGCTGATATTGGCTCTGGAAGTCAATGGTAATAAAAATTGCCATGGAGCAGGGTTTGCTCAGAAAGTGCTTTTGAATGTCAGGAGCCTGGCAGTTTTATGTGAATGTCATGCGACAAATGCATAAGCTCTTCTGTAAGTCTGTGCAGTATGTCATGTAGTTCCAGGACATCCATTCTTCAGTCAGCTTTTGCTGTTCTCAGGAACCTTTTGAAATGATTGTTTGTGTCTTTGGAAAAAGAAACAAACAAAAAACAGTGGGCAAGTGTCTGTTAAACCTGTTTAGAATTGCCTTCTGTTCTTCCATATGTCTTGATAGGTTACACTTCTTGACAGAGTCTGAGGTTATTTCACTAATGAAAGAGGTCTCGGCAGACTGTAGCGCCTGCCATTGAGCCTATAAATAGAACTGAAGTTTCAGTTGCTGTGTGAAATTCATCCTGGCACCAGTTTCTGTTGCCTTATTGCTTAAAGGAGAAAGGTCCTAAAATGCAAAACTGCAATTTCCATATCTTGCTGTAAAGTGGGTAGCTGCCATGTTTAAAAATCAATTCAGAAGCAGTCTCAGAAGTGTGTGTTCTGTATACAAATATACACCTATGTAGTCTAAGAAGGAAACTTCAGGAAACTTTCAAAGACCTGAGAAAAGGTAACATCTAAAAACTGACAACTTCTGTTGAAACCATAGTAATTTTTCAGTTGTTTTCTCACTGGCAGGCTAGATAGCTTGCTTTCTGCAGATTTGACCTATCTAGAATCTTGGAGTGCAGAGAACTGAAACTCTTAATTTATATTGGTTTATTAAAATATTCCCACTTATCTTTCAGAGATCAATTAAATGCTAATGAAGCTTTTTCTCTTTCTGCTGTTCCACGATTTTGTTGTGAAAGCTTTTGAATTGTGTGCCCCACCTCCCCAGGTGCATCTGCAGTTTCTGCTGCTGTGAAATCATGAATTTTTGAAATGAATGAAGATCTCTTGACATGCGGCCAGTTACACTTGCTTCATATTGCTTTCATTCTCTGACATTCTGCAATATAGCACATGTTTTTGTGTAGAAAGCTGATCTGGCCCTGTTTACTAGGAGGAATAGCACCAGGGATCCCAAAAGCAATTAAAATATCCATTACCACATTGAGAGCATGAGAGTTGCCTTTTCTTTGTTCATTTCATTAAGCGGTCTTCCTACAAAAAAACTCGCGTCACTTCAGCCCTATAATGCAGCAAAACCCGTCTAAAGTACTCTTGGAAATATATCCAAGAGCCAACAATACAAAAAGCTGGTTGTATTTCTGGTTTCTGAGGACTGACTGGAAGGAAATTAGAGAAATCTCTAGATAACAATCTCCTTTGTTTTGAGGTTTGAAAGCTAGCTTCAAAAACTTGTTAGAAGTGTTCTGTATGTGTCAGTGCTCAGTGGTGAACGATTTTGAACCAGTAATGAATTAATATTGAGGCATATCAAAATGAATGCAATTAACTGCAATCCAATCAGTCCTGATGTGTTTTGGGGTTTTTTTGGTTAGGTGTTATTTAATGTGGTCAGTTGACTTTAAGGAGGCAGCCAAACCAGTTATCTACAAACAGTAATTCTCAGCGCCTGTAATTGCATATAAAGTCATTTTGGTAGGTCAGAGTCAGGATTTTCTTTGATGTAGTTTCTTTAGCATTTGTGCTTATCTCCTGGTTAATTAATGTTCTGTTTAATTAAAGGCTTTTAATTATGAAACTGCTCCATGGTGAATATACTGTTAAAATACAGCAAGAAGATAAATGTCTTTAGCTTGAGAAGTATATGGGGGAAAAAAAGCCTTATTTCAGCTGGTTTAGCACGTATATAAAATGCATGTATTTACAAAAGATTTTTGTTTGTGTACATTTGTGAACATGTGTGTGTATTTATGTCCACATGCTCCCTGAAAGTACTAATTAAAAGTAGTGTCTGTTTTATGATGCTCCACACTGCTGGAAAGATGTCCTCTAAATAGACATCCTCTAAATCAGTGTCAATTTTTAGAGTGAAGTCTTTCATCTGCTCATCATTTACCAAATGAAGTTTTGATTCTTCTGTGCGTTTTCTCACTTGTTCTCTTTTTTATTTGGGAAAATAATGTTAAGGTCGGGATGGCTACTTGTAATAGCTTATGTGTTTGGAGAATGATGGGAAGATGCATATTACAGTGAGAGAAGAAGTGAGAGGAGGGCAGCGTGCTGCAGGTATGGTATTGGGCACTTGGCAGGTTCCTAGTCCTGTCTCTAATAGCACTGGAAGCCCTGTAGTGGGAGTGTGAACATGTTCCAGGATGCACTGAATTACATAGTACTTCTCTTTGCCCCATGATGCTGGCAGCACAAAGCCTTTGAACAGATGGGAACTTGGCTAGTGTAAGGACAGGCTGCATGGTTGTGGTGTGCTGGGAGTTCGGGGAAGTTGTTCCATGTGGCTCTCTTTAAAAGAGCAACCCCAAACTGCTTTGTGTTGTGATTCCATCGATAAAAGTGGCGAAGAAAAGAGGATCTGACCAGACCTGCTCAGGGAATGTGTAACCCATTAGCTCCTAGGCGTTGGTCTGGTACTGTTGTTACAATTGACTCGCTGCTTTTTCTTGGTGTATCAGCTTTCCTTTGCCAGAGCTGTCTGCATTTTGGTGGTACATCTTCAGCACTTTGTGCTCTGACTGGTACAAGTGATGCAGGGCAATGCTCGAGCAGCCCACTGGAGAAGTTCCTGGCTGTGACACTGTTCCCAACTGTTGTGAGGGCCACTCAGAGCGCACCAGCCCCAGCAAGAATTTATCCCATGGAGTGGATGCGACCCCACTTCGCTGCCTGTTATGCAGTGTCTCTCTTAGGTCCATGCAACCATACAGATAATTGGAGTGATTTTGTGATAGTTGATGGTTAACTTTAACTCCTCTGTGCTCTTACAGCAACAACTTAAAGAATAATATGGCAAGAAGGCAGCTACAGTGCTTTTTGCTTCTTGGTTTACAATGTGTGCAGACTATTTTTACTCTTTGCATCTTACCAGCTAAGACTGATAGAAGTTCTTTATCCTTATTCTTCTCAGTGCTGTCCCTGATTCCAAAGCAGAGCTTAGACTGAGATGAGTTCCTGTCATATCTGTCAATGTTAAATTTCACTATCTGTGGAAGCCTAAGAGTGCTCTCATGGATTATGGCTCTCATCTTTCGTTTATCTCTCTCTCTCCTCTGCTCCAGTGGAACAAACTGCGAATAAAACATACTTGTTATTTCACTAGAAAATAGCCAGAATCACTTTTTCTGTTAGGTATTTCCTTTTAGTGAAATGCTTATTATTTTGGCTAATCTGGATTTGCCACTTTACGTCTCTTGATAGATTTTGCTCTTTGAATGTCCTTGAGAAAGCTGCTGACTGCTGCAGTAAACCATCTTTAAAAAAATGTTTTGGTTTTCTTTTTCATGCTTGATCCACTTTTTGTGTTTAGAATTTCAGTTCAAGCATGGTCTTTCTAAGTCCTTTACGTAAGTGTATGTGGATAGCAAATGAAAATGACTGCTGCAACTGGCAAAAATGTGCAAGTAGATTCTTCACAGTTACTTTCTGACTTGGGAGTGATGCTGAATTGTTCCACAACTCTCACTAGTGTTTCTGCAGAGCTGCCAAGAGGCTAGCAGTCTCAAACAGTCTGCTCAGTTAACCCAAAACAATTTATTTTACTATAATTTTAATGGTTGGTACCATTGGATAGCTGAAAGGTGTTTGACTACTTTGTTTACCAAAGCTGCTACACCATTAGACAAGATAAGATTTTTTTGTTGGTTACTGTTATCAAAAGGGTGGAATGAAACCGTTAGAAAATCTGGAGGGGGGAAGAAAAAAAACAACCTGAAGAAGAGGATGAAGGTGGCCTTTCTCCACACGTAGGGGTGAGAAATCCCAACAAAACAGTTTGGTTTTCCTTTGTTTTTCTTTGCATATGTGTATATACTGTCCGGGCAGTGTTTTCATACTAAGACAATCCCATACCTAGTATTTTTTGTTTGCCTTTGTATCTATATCCTTTATATTTGAAAGTGTTTAAGGAAAAAAAAGGATCAGCAGCAATTTCTGTTTTGCCAACTGCTGGCACTGCACAGTAATCAAAGTGCTCCTGTTCAGAGGGCACTGGGGGGGACCCTGCTGCTTGAGCCAGGTATGAGGCGGCCTCTCAGGTGATCCAGAACTTCCTAAAAGCAGTGATGTGGAGCCACTTGCAGTGGTCCAGGACCAGGTCAGCACTCCTGGTTGCAGGGAATACCAAAGCTATTTTGAATGGGAAGGGAATGCAAGCAGGTTATTTTAGTACAGCATGTTTGTGTTTTTTTTTTTAATGTGGATGTCTGTAGCTTTTGTTTCAGGTGCCTTTAAGAAAATCTGTAAATACATCTCAGTGGTAATTGCTTCCACTATCAGTGCCCATAAAGCACACAGGAAACTCAAGTACCTCTAGCTCAGTGCAGAGCTGACAGCATGTGTCAGGCAGCTGCTAATGGCCGGGGTGGTTTAGTCATTGCATTTCAGGAGCCCAGACTCCCAGAGAGGAGTCAAGTGAAATATCATTCCAGAGAACAGCTGGATTCAGAGCAACACCTCCATTCAGTCTTCTATCCAGTCTTGCAGGAAAGCATGATGTGGATCTGCTGGCTGGCTCCAGCAGTAAGCTTACCTCAGCTGCAGTGCCGTAAGCTTTAGTTCTCATATTGCAGTTGCACAGTGAATTTACTTCCACTCGCTTCCTTCTGACTTCAGCTTAAGTTCATGGATTTTCAGTTGTTTTGTGTGATGCTTGTTACTCAGTTTTCAGGTCTTAACTTTGCAGTCACTGAACTCAAGGGGTATGAACATCTTTTAAAGTGTAAAACAAAGATTTGATTCTGACCCTGACCCACCCCAAGGCTTGGCTGAACTCGGTGGGATGAGCTGGAAAGCATATACAGGTATAGCTGTTCTGTTAATGCTTTAAATTAGGTAGGCCCAGTTTCCTAATTCAGATGAATTAGGAATTAATCCTAAAATCTGAATTTAAAAATTGATTTAAAAGAAAAGCCCTGAGCACTGTTCCTGTTCTATGTCACAGAGACACAAAAGCAGGTGCATGCACACACACACATGCACATAATTCAGCAGGAGGGATTACTCTTCAGCATGGAAACCTCTGCCAGGACCTCATCTGCCTTAGGGGAGAGGCTCTTTGCTGTAGTGAAGTCCACTCTGAAAAGCTCCAGCTGCCCCTGCCCTGGCAAATGCTGCTCATTTCCAGTTGCCCTGCTCTCTTCTCCCCAGCTGCTGGGAAAATGTTGGGGGCAGAACCCCCTAAGAAGGGAAGTGTAACTTGCAACAGAACCTCCAGGAGCTGGTTGGGTTGAACTGCTGGGCTGTGTTGGGGAGAATTCTTAAATTGCTGGCAAGGAGCAGAGCAGTTCCAGTGAATTCCCAGCAACCTCTCAGCTTTTCCCCTTTTCAGGAGGTCTTGTTCACTTTCAGTAGAGGACAGCTTGGTTCACCGTCTGGACATCACTTTAATTAGCTCTTTGTATAGAGGAAAGATGTTTAATTGCAGAGGTCTCTTCTGTGACTTGTGATTGAAGTTCCACATAATTGGGTTTTATCTTCTGTGAAAAAATCCTGGAATTGGACCATGTGAGTACTTAAAAATAAAATCTTCTATCAACCCACAAATGACAAAGAACAATTACCATGCTGGTAATTAGCAATTGGCCCCCTCCCTTCAGAGGGAGAGCAGTAGAAGGATGTAGGCAGCATGCATGCATATGGAACTGGGTTTGATTGCATGGCAATTTTAAATGCTCTGTCATTGTATGTCCTTACAGAGTTGTTAGCACGGTTTATGCAGTGATAATCCATAATTACCCTTCTGATATTTTTTTTAAATCAAAAGGTAGTCACAACTCTTATTTACAGTTTCAGTCTGATTTCTCTCAGTGTTTCTTTGAGTGATGATTAGTTACATCAGGGCAAGAACATTTTCTTATCAAATTAGCACTGGTTTCAGTTTTTACTGAATCTAGCACAGTATTGAGATAGTTAACTAATTGTCATTACTAATGACAAGCTTGGGTTGCAGAGAAGTGAAATGGAACTCATAAAAGACAGTAGGCTGAACTGATTGTTATTTGCTGTGGATTTTGTTCATGCTTGTTCAGACAAGTGAAAAGTAAAGATTCTACCATATGTGAGGCTTTGATGAACTTTTATTCAGTAATTTTTGCTAATTGCTGTAGAAGCAGGAGATCAGGATTTGGTTAGTTGTTCTCTTCTGATAACCACGACAGCAATGTAATTGTACTCAGATTGGAAGCCCAAGAATTTGAAGGAAATGTGCAAAATGCTGAGATGATCCATTAATAACAGGATGTCACGTATTGACCTTCTGAAAATCAAAAACATTTTAGACAGATGAGAAGAAAATGAGCAGATTCTGTTCTGTGCTGCCACCATACCCTCCGTATAAATTCTCTTCCAAATGGGTTCTTAGAGAATCCTCATTGCTGTGGTGTGCCAGTGCTGCCTTCCAGTGTCTGTCATAGTGGTTCTTTTGCGTTTATTAGTTGTGTTGTTTTTTTTTTTCCCCAATCTCTCTAGGGGCAGAATTGAGTAAATCTGTGTCCTGTTTTGGCAGCATGTAGTGGTTTAGTGTACCTGTTACCAATGGCATTGAAAAACACATGATCAAGATTGTAATTACACATGAAAGTTGGTGCTAGTTTGCTTTTCTGTGCATGTGAGCTTGGTCTTCTTTACAGGATGTTTTTTCTTCCCCTCGGCTGTTGTAATTCTTCTTTTCCTTAGGTCTTGGTCACAGAGCTTTCAGTATCGCTCAGAGGTGGCGGACTTAGGTGGCTCAGTGCTTGTTAAGGTCTGAGATCACAAACAGTACATGTGGGAAGTCAATGAAGGCAGGAAAGGACAAGGCTGCAGGTGATTGCTTGTAGTGAGAGATGCAGTGGCACTGGACTTGCTTAGCATTGAAGTGTTGTGCCCATCTGTGCTGGGTTCTGCTGTCCAGGCAGAGCTGAAGATGGCCTCTGTAATTTAGGTAAGTTATGCAGTGTGATGGAACAGAGTTGAACTGCCAGGCGGAGTGATGGGAGGTGAACTCTAAGTGAAACTTAAGACTGGGAAGGAATCTGAATCGTAACAGAAAAAAGAGTAGGTGAATGGAAAATAGAAAAGGTGATGTTTCTGCTAACAGGAATATGCCCCTGTAGAAAACTCCTCAAAATGCAACATTAGTTCTGGATTGGTTAGACTTTGTGTTCACCAGCTTTTTCTGAGTAGATGAAATTGAGCCTCAAGGTGGTCTTGGGAAGTGGGGGATAGGAAGGGCTTCACTGAAAACAGAGACTGTCTTCTGATTCATTTAGGGAAACCTATGTATTTAAAAGAACCAGTGAGATATATTTGAAGACTCCAGAGGTTAATCACTTAATGTAGAACAGAGTTGCCATCACTTCTTGCTTAGGGCAATTCTCTTGTAAGATGTCTTGTTTGTCAGGATATTGCACTGGGTTTCTGATTTTTCTGTTTTTGAGATGAATTCACTGCATCTTACTGGTCAGCACAAATGTGACATGTGAGAGGTGGGAGCAGAGGTACTTTAAGTCTCTGATTAGCAAAAAAATTGGAATTTGGTTATTTGTTTAAAAAAAAAAAAAAAGGTAGAGCTGGCTGAAAATTATAGCTGTAAGTTGTGAACGTTGTGAGTGTGCGCAGTTTAGGATGCTAGATAGGATTCACTAATGATCAGTCTTTTCTTCATTTAGTCTCCAGGTTTGCTGTGTGAGGGGAGGTTTGGCACTGGATGCAGTGCACTAGAATGATGAACGCTCCAGAATCTTTTTCTTCATTATGTGTTGGAAGGAGACAGAGACCAAGTCTGCAACTAATCTGTTGTTTTGTTTGGAAATGAAAATAATATTCAAAAGTTGGCTTCCTAATCTTTGGAAAGTTTGGGTGGTTTTTAGAGATATTTGTGCTCTTTTCTGAAAGTAAAGAGATTCTGCTTCAAATCAGCCTCAGCCCCATGGTTTGAGGACTCATGTATTGCCATCCTGGGAAGACAGGTTGGAGTCTGCATTATGTGACTCAGGGCTGAGATCTCTTGATTCCTGGAGAGAGCTGCTGTTGGTGAGGGGGGAGACGTCTGGTTTTGATCAGAAGCTGTCCTTGCAAAAATGTAAGCAGTGTTATATAGCAGGAGACACCAGAGGAAGGACCTGACCAACAGAGGTTCATCTGCTGCTGCGGGACAAAGAGGCTTGTAGTCATAAGGACTTCATACGAGGTCAAGGATTTACTTGGTCAGGATTTTCCGAACTCCAGGAATATGAGTGGGGTTGGTAACTTGGGGCTGCTGGGGCAAGGAGGACTGTTATTTGGGAGAATTCCCGCATGAGTTTAGGGAATTCTTGCTGATATTGTCTGTACCACTTTGTGCTTCATTTCCACCTGCTTCTAACACTTGGGATCAGCATGGTGATTTTACTTGCTTGGGGCTAGAATTGGCAGCTTCAGAAATGCTGTCTGCTGTTCTCTGGTACCCTCATGTACTTCAGGATGTGTATTGGAAGTTAATTGATTCTTACATTTCAGCCCATCAGTCTGCCATTATCTGCTGATTTCCACTGTTGGTATTGAGTCTCTCTGCCCTTCCCTTCAGCCAGTTTGGCTGTTGGTAGGAAGCTCTGGAGGGAAAAGGAGCAGCAGAGCTGGAGTCTGAAAGCTGAGGCCAGTGAGCAGAGTGATGGAGCCACTGCTTGTTCCTGAATGGCCTGGGGACATGCAGGTTTTGTGACCTGCCTACAGGGCACCTGTGCACTTGTGTTGTCCCTGCATTAGGAAAGAAGGGTTGAAATGCTCTCAGTAATTAGGTGTCATAGGTACACGTAGTTGCAAAAATGATCCTGCATCTTCACTCAGAGGATGGAGTCTTGCTGCTTCAGGTGGTTGTCCCAGAAAAATTCTGAATTCTGCAGCTTACTGAGTCTGTTTCAGACCTTGGCATCAGAAATTGAGTGTTGTAATCTTTTAGTATCCTCGAGGCAGTAGGCTTACATATCCCATATAACAAATTATGGCATTATTGTCTAAGAATAGCTCAAGTATTCAAAAAAGCACTGAGAGCAAATTAAGCTCTACAGTGGGACCTCAGCCTATTCTAATCTAAGCCCTTACTGTGCTCCTGCTTATACCATGTTGTTGAACTGAAATTCAAACTGCAAATATTCAATTTGAAACTGAAAGGAAGATGGTGAAGCAGTGGTGGTTGTTTGCGTTCTGTGCCACTGAATAGCACTTGTGTGTTACGTGCTGTGTGGGTGGCTGTGTATTTGCTAAGAAGCATAACTGAAGATGAAAGTTTAATTATTTCTTCAAGGCAAATCCTCTCTCCCATGGACTTAAGCTTGCATAAGAAAAATGAAAATTCATAACAAGTGTAAAAATTGGCTAAAATTAAAAACCATTTATTTTTACCCTATTTATTCTTCTGAATAATAAAACTTCCCTGTGGGTTTTTGGAACATATGTGGAATAATTACACTGCAGAAGTGGCACTTTAGTTCAGCTTCTAGAGCTAGGGCAAACATTGTGATTACGCTTCAAGCTTAAGTCTAGGTTTTATAGAAAATCTCATTCTTGAAGCTCTGTTGCCGTCAAGTGCGAAAAACTGTGACCCATGGATTGGTCCCTGTGGGAGCAATTATTCTTTGCAGAGATTTTTTTTTTTCCAGCACTGAATATTATAGATGTCAGAAAAAAGTTTAACCCCCAGTAACTCTGAAAGAATGTTTCCATACCTGCTGGCAAAGGATATCTATTTCTGCTTGTTTTTGCAAGCAATTTATATCTAAGCCAGGATTTAAAAAAAAAAAAAAAAAAAAAAGAACAAGTTTATTATCAACTCTAGAGTATCAGTGCTCTTAGTTGCACTTTGCATGTCTCAGTGAAGAGAAACAGCTGAGGCTGCTGATGCTGCCTAATACAGTGCTGCACCTGAGACATATGATGCTCTCACATTGGACACCACAGGAGCTGATGGTGAGACTTTGTGTTACTGCTGGCAGAGGGGAGGATGTGGAGAGAGAGTGGTGTTGCTTAGGAATGTGGGTTGGCACCTGTGTCATGGTTTTATGATTTTTGGTCATCAGTATTCCACACCATAACATCATGTAATGCATTGGGGGTGGGGTTTGATATCTGCCGAATGTTCGTCCGTCGGAGAAGAGCTACTTTTCCCCAGGAGACTTTGCGGTCAGCAAGGGGATATAACTCCAAGCAAGGTCACCTGATCCTTCTTCTTCGCCTGCGCTTTGCCGCCTGCGCTTCGCCGTCTGTACTTCAGTCACTCAACTGGACTGCACTTCTCACCCCAGCATTGTGGTGAGGTCTATACAATTCAAACAGACTCTCTCTCTCTCTCTCTCTCATTGTATTTTACTAATACTATATTTAGTAAAATCATTTGTTTCACCTCAGATCAGTGCTGTTGTTTTCAAGTATTTTGGGGTCCCCTGCTTCCCCTTTCCCAGAGGCGCGGATCCGCAGATCCCTCCGCCCTGCTGGTCACGGAACTGGGCCGGACCAGCCCATAAACCGTTGACAACCTGATACTCGGTGTGGATGAGAGAATTGTTTTGTTTGACAAGTAGAATGTGTTCACCTCGCAGCCATTGGTCACCGGGAGACAATGGGTAGAACAGAGAGTGAAGTCTAATGCTTGCCTTCAGCAGAATCTTTTTCTTTTTGAAGAGTGCATTTTATGTGCTTAATTTGGCTTTTTTTGTCTTTATTTTCATACACATCAATCATCTGTCAAAGTATATGCATTACTCCCTCCAATTAAAATAATGCACTTCTATTACTGGTTTGGGATCAGCTATTTTAAGTAAGTTTCCTGTCCCTAGCCCTCTCTGTTTTCTCTTGTATCTTCTTAGGTGCTCTGCACGGTTTGGTCATTAACTATGACAAAGCTGTGATGAAATCCGTGGAACTTGAATAGTGTTGAAAGGCTTTTGCAAAGTGGAGCTTGTTCTGAGATGCTAGGAGGGATGTTGCAGTATCTGTCTGCAGCTCATCAGAGGTGGGCTGGAGCATCTTTATTTCACTGTAATTACTGCACTGAGACATAAGAGAAAAAACAATCCCAAATGCACCAGCCTCAGGACTGGCTTTTCTCTAGCAAGAACCCGAGTGAAAGGCTGAGTGCTGTTGCCTGTTGAAGGAAGGAGTGGGAAAGAGAAGTGGCTTGTTTGAGCAATACCCTCCAGCAAAAATGTGAAGAAGAGGCTTGATCTTCACTGGCATTTGAGAGATTCAGAAAAAAGAAAGAAAACTCCCCATGCCATCTTTCATACATGATGATGAAATTTAAAGGCTGATGGGGATGAGCAGGGAGCATATCTTTTATGTATTTTGCCTTGCTGGGGAATGACAGTTGCAGCAATAACTAAATGATCTTCAATTTTCAGTAGAAAAAAAGAACATTGCATCTCTTATTTCATTAGATGGAATGCAGGCCATCACAGCTGTGCATGGTGGTCTACTGATGCAGACCATGCACTCCATTTTCTTGTAAGTGGGAGTTACTCCTACATGGTTCTACATATATTTTATTTCTACCAATCAACTATTTTGAGGCTGTGAATCACTTATCTTAGCAGTACTCTTTGGAACCAGGAGAAGTGGAAATTCATCTAGCTGCTGAAAAGGGAGCTGGAAAAAAACCAATCTGCTGCCATGATCAGTAGTGTGCTTGTAGACATTGCCAGTGGCTTGGAGATCAAAGAGCAGAGAAATAGCTTCACAGTAAGAGCCCAGGAAATCCGAAGTAGGGAATGAGTAGTGCCTTTTCTTTATTTATGGCATGGGGTGGCTTTGCAATCAATCTATGAAGCTTTGAAGAGGAAAAAAATGAAGCTCTGAGGGAAAGGGAAGGACTGTACAATTAGTTGCTACTGTCTGCTGACTTGTCTTCTCTAATTCCAAGGATGTGTGCTGAAAATGAGTGATAGTGTGCAAAATCTAAACTACTGCCCAATTCCTTTGTAGATGCTCGCTGGCTCTTGGAGGATATTCGGTTTCATCTTAACTGTAGATTATGTGTAGGCTGCTGTAGCTGGTAGAATTTAACAAGGGTCGTAACTTTCAGCTCTTGTACATCAAATTCCTGCTCTGATCTCCTCTTCTTTCATCTCTGCTGTGTGTCTTTCATTAAAGAATTGGCTGGTGAAGTAGATGTGATAGTTCAGAGTGTTTTCAGAACCACGTGTAGGAGTATCTTCTTACTCAAGTAAATCAGTATGATTTAGAAAATTTAGGAATGCTGCACCGGAATTTGGATTTGGAAATTCAGTTTGTAATTGTAGAGACAGTATTTGGGTTGAGACTGATTGTCCATTAACTTATGTGAGATGGACACTTGACCTGAAAGGCTGATAACTGCCTCTGGGCATTGCTCAGTTTTAAATCGATCTGTTTCAGAGTTTGGGCGTACTGTGACTGTGGATGCACTGCGTTACTTTTTTGGTTAGTGGGCAGTGCTGTTGTGTGGGGATCTGGGGATTTACTGCCCACATGCATTAGTAATAACTTGGACATAATGAAGAGTAGATTTTTCTGATCTCAGTTTTAGCCCATTTCACGGCAGTACATTCTACTGTACAAAACCATTTATTTACTATTAAAATCCAGGAAACTTGTGTTTTAATGATGTGAAAAATCAAAAGAATTGTTCAAAAGTAGAAGTTTAATTCTTGTAGTGCATGCAGAGTGCTGTCAGTGTTGTTGCTGCTCTATTAACATGCACATCATCTCAGGTTTTTAATTTCTGATAAGAAACAGATGTGACTTAGGATCTGTGGAGGACTTTTTACAGTGTGGCTGCTAACGTTGTGTGTGTGTGTGTGTGTGTGTGTGTGTGTGTGTGTATATATATATATACACATATATACACACACACATATATATATGGTGTTCATTTCCAGAAGTAGTAATTTGCAAACTCATGTAAGGTCTTCATCGTAACAATCTAGCCAGTGTTACTTGCTTTTCATATTTCCTACTTCAAATTCATCAATTCTGATTTATTCATAAAACTATATTCCTTGCTTTTGTTTCTCAATGTACATAGGAATATTAACTTTAATGTAAAAGGTAGAGTAGGCACAAATGAATCTATTTCTGCATTGTTGTTTGTTTTCAATGCTTCCTTGCTTCTACCCATTCATTATTTCACTATCAGGACCACATGAAACTTGGTGCATAAACAGTGAAATGTTTGTGCTCCATCTTTTACGTAGTTAATAAACGTATCAGATCCCCGAAGTGTAAATCAAATTATGTAGCCTCTTACGCTTTACATAGGAGAAACAAAATATGAAATATTTCACAATACAGAAAACTGTGTGTGAATCAAACTTCTTTATTGTTCCTAAGAGATACAATTTTGACAATATTACAAGTTTGCAATTTATTTGCAGAGGGAGTTGGCACATGGTTTCGATGAAAGTAATATTCCTCCAATAAGTGCTTATAAGAACACTTTCTAAAAGTTGCTGTTGCTGATTTGTGCTGCTATAAGAGAGTATCTGTTCAAGATCCCTGTAGGTGTGCCTCTCCACCTCGCACCCTGTGCTAATGCTTACAGACTCTGTGTGGTAATGCTGGCTTGAGGTTTGTACTTCAGTCTATGCTGAGGAAAATTCTTAGAGAATACATTTAAAAAGAAAAAAGCTATTAAGGACTGAGAAGGAAAAGAAAGTATTTTTTTCAATACAGACCTGATCTTGACTTGCAAAAAACATTGGCCTTGATGTCCTTATGCTATCTCTTGCTTTAAAAGAATGGCCTTATGTGACTGTCCAATGAGTTTTGTTGATAGGAATTAGATTTTCTTAAGTAAACCCTTCAAAATACTGTTTTGTGAGACATTGTTCTAAAAATGTTAAATAACATAACACACAAGTCAGAATATATTTTATTCAAAATTAATGTGAGAAATATAATTCAATATGGCTTTGGATGTACATGCTACATGCTGCTGCTTTTCAGAATGGGTTTTACAGAAGAGGTAATGGAATTCTGCCCCAATTGTGATTGTTTCCAACTGCTGACCTTGGGTTTGAAGCAGAGTGTAGAGCTCTTCTACAAGTATGCAGCAAAGAATTGTGGCTGAAGTAACAGTTTTTTTGCTTTCCAGACTTAAAGTGGCATTAAGCATCATTTCAAGTTTTCATTTGCATATTTAACATTTGTTTTTAGTATCTTGTTTCTCTAGCCAGGTTTGATGTATGTATAATTAAAATACTATTTATATGTACTTTGTTTTATGGAGCATGTATGTACGTATATGTGCACACTTAACGTAACTGTACGAGCACAAGGTGTTGGGCATTGAGAGTTTGAGGAGGTGCAATTACAGGTATGAAACATGTTTCTTCTAGAAGGCTGTTGGAGTGGCAGTGCCCTTTGGATTTACTGATGGCTTCTGACAGCCCTTGCAGTCCCAGTCCTACACTTGCAGTTTTGAGGAGGACACATGAACTTTGCCAATTTTTTCCTCAACAGGATCCATTGGTTCTTATTTATCCCTCCTGATCTACATGCAAGCTGGCAAAGGGTTAAGCAAAATCTTAAACACCTGCAGCTTATCTGCAGAGATGAGGAGGAAAATAACAATTTGTCTTGCCTTTATGATCACTGGTTAAAATTCAACTCAGCCTGCTCTTTCTAGAAGTTAGCTTGGCTTTTCCTCTTTGTTAGAGCAAAGCATTGACTTGAAGCAGTGTCTCACCAGCACCTTCCCTCTTCTCAGCTGAATGGTGACATCTGAGAGGAGGGAGGAGGCTTGTCCTTCTAACAGCAGTCCTGGGTTCACAGAATCATAGAATCATTTGAGTTGGAAGGGGCCTGTAATGGTTATCTAGTCCAGCTCCCCTGCAATGAAAAGAGACATCTACAGCTCGATGGGTTGCTCAGAGCCTGGTTGAGCCTGACCTTGAATGTCTCCAGGGATGGGACGTCCACCACATCTCTGATATATATTGTAGTTTTCTAGGGATTACTAATTGCATTAAGAATTACCTAGATTTCCTGATGCCTCAATTAATTTTAATGTTCCCCACAAGGTTTAGATAGTCTGAATTGCAGCCTGTGAAGCTTAAATTTGTACTGTGAAATAGAGCAGCATTGATTCCTGTTAGTTTGTTCAAAGCTGGGAGAAAGAATGTCAAAAGTGACATTATAAAGGTTGCTCTTGTTGTCTTAAATTGCGTAAGTAGTTATCAGAAGGCAAGCCATGGCTGCTAATTGCATGCTGCTACAAGGAAGCAGAAGCCGGTACTGTGGAAATGGTGACATGGGCATTTTATAAGCGTGTCCCTGGATGTTAGCTAATTATATTATGTGTAGGTACGTTGGGAATTGAATGAGATATTAAAAGGCCTTTGCCATGGTACTGCAGTCTCACCCTAGGATTTGTTACATGTGCCTTTAGTCTGCAAAAAAACACTTATGCCACCTACAGCCCATGGTTACTGAGTTATAGCACAATGGCTATGGCTACTGCAGTGACGAAAAGCAGACATCATGGCCTTGTTCAGGAGAAACAAATACAAATGGGAACAGTATATGGCAGGAAAATGCCTTGGCAGCATGTAAAGATTAAGTGGGGATTTGGTGTGTGTGGTGCTCATCTGTTGTATTAGAAATCTAGGTAATAAAGAAAACAGAATCTGTAATGACATTCAGAGGTCTTGATTTTCAGAGTGATTAGAGGGAGTGAATGCTCGGCTAAGTTGGAGTGAAGAATTAAGAAGAGGCTTTGCTTGAATGATACAGAAGCCCAAAGGGATTAGGGGAGAGAGATGCTTACAAGATTACTAAACCGAGTAGCTAGTAGGAGAAAATATAGACATGATCTTTAGCCTGCAAAAAATCTTTATAAATTCCACATGAATTCAGATACTGGAAAGGTTCAGTGGAGCATAAATCAAGAAGCTGTAAAAACAAACCCAAATCCCTCATGTTAATGGGGTTCTTGGGAGCGGAGAGTGAGGAATGGGAAGCACAAAAGTGACTTCTTGTTTCTGACAGTGGGAAGCAGCTAAGATTTTGTGGGGTTTGTACACGGTTATTTGCTTGTTTACTCCTCAGTAGTCAAAGAAGGTTCACAGAGAAGTGATTTGGTAGTTGTAGGTAGCAAACTCAGAAGCTGGACCTGCCTGATCTTATGGATAGATTATAGTTATTCTGATAAAAATAGGTAGCTTGTAGAATATTTTATACTTTATCTTTTTGCAAGTAAGAACAGTATCTGATTTTTTTTTGTGTGGGCTGTAGTGGTATTCCTGTTTAAGGATTCACTGCACTCGAGAGTCCCCAGTAAATGAACTGTATCTTGGCCTAAACACTTTCCTCTTTCCTCTGAGGCTAAGGGCTGTTCTGTGTATGAGTGTGTCAGGACATTGGTGCTGCTGTGACACGTTGCCTTATGGAGGCTATATCCTTCCATATACATCCTGTGGCACGAAAATAAGCATTTATTAATAGTTAATTCATTAATGGCAGTAGATGAACCTGCACAGCTGTATTGTTTCCAGTGAAGACTGGTAAAACCAGTTGCTGGAAGAAGCATGGAGGAGCAGGGTTTTCTCAAGGACAGCTGGGTGAGCGCTGGCGGCTGTGAGCTCACCTGGTGCACAAGGAGCTGTGAGAGAAATAGATCCATCTGTTCTCATTGTCCAGGCTAGCAGGGAACGGAAAGAGTGGCTAGAGAGCAGAAAGTATATTGGATTTCTTTCAGCTTAAATTATCAGAGTGCTGCTGCTAATATAAGGAAAGACACTGGATTCAATTTTCAAAAGCGCTGTAGTCCCACTTCTGTAGTGCCTTTTCAGAAGAATTTAAACTTTTAAGGCCAGGTTTTTGAGGGCAGCTCTGTCCTATTGGATGCTCTAGGAATTAGTGCTTTGGTATTTTGGGAATGTGGGCTTAAATTTCCAGGATTTTTAGATACTTCTAAAATGACCTTGAATATTCTAAGCCGATCTTGATTTAAAAGCTTGTCTAATAATCCAGGAGGGGCAGGAAGAGATTCCACCTCTCAGAAATGAGTGGCAGCAGCCTGTGCAATCTGTTTGCCATCCTCTGAGCAGCCCTGCAGTGCACCCATGCAGGTTCATCATGCAAGCTGCTGTTCTGCAGTGTGATGGAGAAGCTGCTCTGGCCTCCTGTCCTGTGCAAGCTCTGTGCCTAGAAGGACACTGCATAAAATAGTATCTGTTGAAGTTCACAGAGGTAATTAAGGTAAGAGCCTGAAATACTTGAGTAAAAGTGCTCCTATTGCTTGTACTTGTTAAACAAAATTGAGACTGATGCATAACATCTTGGTTGTAAAGTTTTGCTTTGGTTCCATTCTTGATGTGAATAATAATGGCGTTGTCTTTGGTTTGTGAAAACTGGGTATGTACCCTTCGTGCTTTATCTGTCATGAAACTGGGTTATCTATCCAGTTAAAAAAAAAAAAAAATGTTTCAACTACTGGTCCATTTTATATACGATGGCATAAACATGAGGATCAATTTTGTAGGACAGGGAGCAAGCAGAAATTGTGATTTAAAAGCCAGCGCTGTCTGTTGCAAAATGTTCCCGTACATTCTTATTTCCTGTAGTGATTTTCTGATTAGTTCTATGTCAAACAGTCTCCTTTCCCTCACTCATTCTTGTAGACCTTTGCTCAAGTACCTGTATTAAGTAATTTGAATTTGTTATGATAAGCTATATACACTTAGCAGTTCAGCAGAATGCTTGTCACTTTGCTCAGAGCATCTCTTGTGCTGTGACCTAACCAGTTCTGACAGCAGAGAGAGTTCAACTGCAGCATAGAGTTCTAAAGGTACTTACAGTGCTAGGAGGTCTGCCTGCCTGCAGTATGCACTTAATGCGGCCTAAATCCAGGAGCTGTCTGCTGCTGCTGCCACTCTCTCTAATGGTTGTTAATAACAGTTGTTCTGGTCACCCTTCTTCTGACTGAAAATCTATCTGGTGCTGTTGTATCTCATGAGGCAGATCAAAATTGACATTTTTATTGATGTGACTGGTTTCTGCTGGATACTTGCGGACAAATAAAAGTAACTGAACTCGAAAAGGAGGGGAAAGATCGTTTGTTTGGTGGAATTACCAGCAAGCTGACATGGGTAGTTAAATAAGTAGTCCTTCAAAAATAAAATTTGAAATACATTTGAAAAATGAAGAATTAGGATGAGCTTTTTAGCTGTCAATTGTTTTAATATTCTACACTTACGGTGAATATAAAAATTGTTTCATTATCAACTTTATTATATGAATCCATGGTGCAGACAAATCTTGCTTAACACTTCTGTTTCTTTTCCAGTGGATGCAGTATTTAAAGTGAAGAACTACAGATTTGATTCAAAATAAAGTGAATTCTCTTTGTTAACTGTTGCTGATTCCTAGCTATTTTGATGCAATAGAGGATCCAAATAGCAGTGTAAATTTTAGTCGATCATCCAGTACTGATTTACATGGGATGGGAAAAAGGAGACTGGTAGGTTCAGAGTATGGCTGTGGAAGACACCCAGTTGAGCTCCTGGCGAGGGAAGCTGATCTGTCAACAATAACAATGCAGTTTTCCAGCAGTGGAGGTCAAGTGTTAAATTCATTTGAGTTAATGTAGTTTTATGGAGGACATTTTATTAAAGAAACCTGGATTTAGTTTTTTAATTAGGTTACATTTTGTAGATAAACTTAACTCCATGACTGTAATATACTTAGCCTTTGGTAATGCATTTAACTTATTATCACACGGCATTATAATTGTATGCAATACTAATAAGGTACACATTAAGTAGCTGTAAACTGGCTAACTGACAGTTGTCAGGATCAAGTAATTTTTTTAATAAAGTGTCATTTTTTTTTCATGACTAGGGCTACAGAGGAGTTGATATTAAGGCTGTTGGTATTTGTCTTATTAGACATAATTCCTAGATCCCAATAAATTGTATAGATGTGTATCTTTGAGAGTTACTAGATCATCAGAGGATGACACAGGAAGGATGTTGAGTTTTCGGAGAGTGTCCAGAGGAGGCACACAAAGATGATCAGGTAGGCTGAAGGAGATGGGCTTGTTCAGTCTGGAGAAGAGACAAGTGGGGAATCAATGTTTTACACTGATAGACAGTGATAGGACAAGAAGGAGTGATTTTAAGCTAAAGGAGAGAAGATTTAGATGTCGCAGAAGTTTTTACTGGGAGCATGGTGAGGTGCTGGGAAAGGTTGCTCAGTGAGGATGTGGATGGCCTGTCCCTGAAGGTGTTTATGGCCAGGTTGGATGGGGAACTGGGCCGCCTGAGCTGGTGCTTGATCTACTGGTTGGCAGCCCAGCCTGTGGCACAGGAGTTGGAACTAGATAATCCTTGAGGTCCCTTTCAATTCAAACCATTCTATGATTAAAATGATGGAAGGTTAAGTTGTATGATCTGGGTCATTTGGTCAGCTGAGCTTATTATACTGTATTATTAGTACAAAATATGTTTTTGTATAGACAAGAGAGAGGTCAAATTTAAGAAAGATTTAGATGAAAGTTACAGAATACTGATTGCAAGATCTGGAAATAATTTAGAAATGGGAGCCTGTAAACAACAGAACACGTCCTCTGTGTAGTGAAACTCTCAGAAAGAACTACTGAGACTTCTAAATCTGCATGAGAACAAAGGCTTAATTACCTCAGGGAACAAATCTAGTCCAAGTTAACTTCTTTTTTTAATTCTTTGTCTATAATACTTGTGTTTGATGTCTGTATAGAAAGCAGTATTATAATGTCAGCTCCATCTTAAAAATGATGCAAAAAGGTTTTCACGAGAAGTAAGAGTGCCTTTACGCAGAATTCTGTGGGCATAGTAATTTTGGTATGTGCTTAAAAGAGCATCCTTTAAACACTGTACTTTAAAAAGCGTGTGTTCCACTTCAGTAAGATCAAAGTGATCTAAGCAGTGTATGGGTACTGCTGGAGCTACATGAACAGGTGAACAGAAAGGCCCATGCAGTTATTAGCAACTACCAGCACATACTGCCTGTTTCCCTGTGTTCCTGCATGCCTTCATCCTCTCCTAAGGGGAAGGAGCCATGTTTGGTAGGCCACAGATATGTATAAAGAGAACAGATGATGTCGTTTTGGTCCAAAAGCATGACTCTGCCTTCTGCAGATGCAACCTTGCTATGAAGTTTTACATCTTGACATAAGCAGTTTCAAGCCTGGAGCATCAGGATATATGGGATAATTGAATTGGAGTATAAGTATATGCAGCTTTTTTTTTTTTTCTTGGACGGATACAAAAATCACACAGCTGGCCAAGTAGTGGGATTGCTTTTGTTTACTGTTCTGGAGCCTCTGCAGCACCAGGAGTGGAGTAACTGAAACATCCTCAAAACGTTTAGACAAGCAGTAAGGTGTTGTGCTATTATAGCTGGCTGATGTCATCTTCAATTCTGCGTGGTGTTAATTCTTTCTAATGAAAGCAGGGGATGTGCAGAAACTGATGAGCACTGAGCTAGGCAATTTCCTGTATGTCCTTATGAGCCTCGCCTGACAACTTAAATTGTTGGAAGTTGTGCAGAGGCTGTTCTTCCTCTTCACTTTCATCTGAATGACAGTTCCTAATAGGCAATGTGGACCAAAGGAACCACAGTCAGTATTACGATTTGTTTGTAGGTCTGAGAGAAGAGCAGCAAGTGCTGGAGAGTTTTTGAGTTACCTTTACTGAGTGCATTTCATTTTATTCCCCATACGTACATGGTAACAGTATTTATTTTACAGGCTGTATGTATGTGAAAAATTCTCATGAGCTTTAGTTTTTAAAGCTTTATTCTCCTGAATGCGGCTTTGTAAAATTCCCCACACATGAGCAGAATAGCAGGAGTGTTGACAGTCCCAGGCCAGCTTGCAGCAGAGTATGTCCTCCTGTGTCCTTTGAAATACTTTCTGGTGCTGTTACATCAGACCAACTTGAATTTAGCTTTCTAGTCTGCTGGGACAGAAGATTGCTGGATGCTCAACAGATTAATCTGGACATTTCTAGCTATATAATGTTAAGCTGTTGATACATGTTTTCTTTACTCTGAGTCTTTTCCAAAGACTTACAAGTCCTCTCTGGATTTTTATAACAGATACTTCATTGCCCCAGGAGTAGATCCTTGGAGTCATCTATCTCAGACTTGGCTCTCAAAAGAGTAATTCCATGGGATTGAAGAGGCAAGTGTTTGAAATTCAGGAGGCTATAAAATTGATTTTTCCATAAAGAAGTAATTTGTGGTAAATGTTGTGGTCCTCTGGGCAGCTATTCACTCATTTTATATAACCAGGACCCTTGAAACATGGGCAGAAAGATTAGAGAAGGACATCTCTGATCTGTCATTTATCTGCACAAGCCAAGGAAACTTTTCCTTTCTTTTGACCACACAGTATCTGGAATCAGATCCAGCCAAACACACCTCTTACAGTAGGCTCCTTGGGGGTCAATTTCTTGGTCTAGGAATGAAAACTGATTTTAAGAAAAATGTGGGTAATATCCTGTAGTCAATTAGATGAAATGTTTGACTAAATTTTCCATATTTAGTTGCTCAGTCTTTGCTAGCAAAGCAGCAGTGTGGTGTGTTACACTGTGTGGAGAACAAGGAGATGTTGCACAGGTTTACCTTCTGGGAACTAAAGCTCAGTCCTCCAGAGGAAATGAGAGTCCCTCCTTTACCATGTTTGTGGTGTGCCAGGGGTACTCAGCATGGATGTTGTATGTTCTGTCCTTGCCTCAGTGGAAGGTCTTTTTAGACAGAAGGAAGTCAACACATACTGGACAAAGTGCCATCTTCAAACACTTAGCACTTAAATAGGGGAATTAATCTGTGAATAAGACAAGCAGTTGCTTTCAACCGTATATCTCTGATTATCTTCTAAAATAATGTTCTGTTTCTGGTATTGGACTTATTACTGTCCTTCCTGAGCGCTTCTCTGACAAACAGAATATTTCTTCTTGAATATTGCTCACTTAATATGATCGTGTGTGCTGTCATTAAGTATACATGTCCATGGCCACCTACTGGGAGGTGCCATAGGAGACAGTAAGGACAGTATCCTCGTTAGGAGGCCAGGTAATGTGATGTGGTGGAACAGCAATTATGGACTGTAACAGATATGAGTATTCTTTCTTTAGAGTACATCTTTTGTAGTCTTTTTATAAAGTATGGAGTGCTCTTGATCAACCTTAATAAAGCATGTGGCCACAACAGCGTTTATCCTTAACATCTATTAAGTTTGAATACTAAATATTCAAAATATTTTTCCAGGCACGTTCTGCTCAGGAGATAGTTGTGTGCTCTTCATTATGTCCTGTTGTTTCTGTTTAATCAGGATATAAATGTGCAGCCTGCTTCATAAAATGTTTTTGTTCCATATGCAGAGATGGACAAAAAGGGAAATGAGAAGGTTTATATGAATCAAATTGTGCGGAACCTTGTCTTGTGTATTTCATATTCTTACGTACGATGACTTCACCATAACTGCCTGTGATGTGAAAGTGTCTTACTGCCAGCATTTGTTAAATAATTGATATTTTTAAAGAAAACTTAAACCCAGTAATTTCATTTCCAATCCAAACTGAAAAAAGATGAGCTTATGAAAATTAAATTTAAAATCTGAGCCAATAAAAATAGCATATACTTTGGGTTGTTTGTCAAGTACAATTTATTAGGAAACTTAACTACATTTCTCATTTAAGCTTATTAGTTTCCTTGCGCCCAATTCAGATCACTGAAAGTAGTGAAATAGTAAGGCTGGGCTTACTCCTACCTAAATCATTCTAAACAGAATTTAAAAACATTTAATAGATTCAATTTATTGCCTATGAAGTTATCTCAGCGAAAAGTGTTTATGATGCTAACGTGCAGTGGTAAAGGCTGGATTACTACAGGATGTCAGATGTTGCTGACCAGCTATGTCTGCACTGCATGATTTGGAAAGAAATTACTGTCCATGTATTTGCATTAAAAACTGGATTAGCTGTAGCAAAGAATAGCTTACGTCCAATCGTTTTTATGTCTTAGCCTTCCATTAGTGCAGATGACGAGAAGCTGGGTGCCATGGTCATGTTATGTTCATCTACCACCCTCCCCTCCAAGATGGAGGAAAAGGGATTTCCTAACTAAACAAAGTTGGTGGCTCCTGCAGTACGCAGAGCATTTTGTGGCTAATGTTTATTTTAGGAAACAAACATCATTTATATTTTTTCCTTATCTAGAAGGTTTTAAGTAGCGTTATGTTTTGAGTTCAAGAATTTTGTGGACGTACATGAGTAATGATAAGGATAAAGTATTTATCTTTATTATGGTCACTTACAGCTAATTTCTTTTTAGCTCTTTAGCAGGGATCTGCAGGGAGTCATTTGGATTTTAGGTTTGGAGATAATTGAGTACCTTTCTGCTGCAGAGAAGAAATGCAGAGAGAATTGGCTCAAAGCTAAAGCAAGATTCCTGAACTAGCACATATATTAAACTTCCTTTTATTTGGTTGTCACCCCAATAGGAATGATTAGTGGGTTGTGAAGAAAGAAAATGTATTGCGTTACATCTATTAAAGCATGTTTTATATGTAACAGTAATTAAAATATAATTGAAATCATGAGTTCTCCTAATTATTGGCTTTACATAATGCATAGTTAAAGAGTGAGCGTCTATAAATGTGTCCTTTTTACACATCCAGAAATGGTTTGCTGGCAGCATTTTAATTAAAGATGGATTAGTTAAAATGCAGTTTAATCATTCTGTCATCAAAGGATTTAGACCTCATTAATTAGCTGTTGATAAATAGGTTTAAACTGCAAAAAAAATTAATTTAAAATATGCCAGTTGAGATCTAGAATTATTAGAGTTGGAAATGGAGCAATGAGTCTAAGAAAATTTCATGCCTTCTCTTTCTGTAATATGAGATTAAGTATGAAATCTAGACTGCCACAGAACTTAGTTTTGTATTGTTTCTAATGGACATGGCTACAAGAATGCTTCAGAACTGTTGAAGAAATAGAGATCCTTCTTAATGACCATTATTGCTTTGCAGTGTGGTGATGGGCATCTGTTTTTGTATTTGATGAAGACTGTAAACCTATTTAAAAATCCCTGTGCATAAAGGGATTGTGCTGCCTTGTTAACAGTCTAAATGTAGTGGATGGGAAGTTTCAGACATGCAAGCAGGAATGTGAGTCAAAATGCAGAAACCACTGATAGCATAGTGTTGGAGGATAAATTTTACAGCTTGTAACATGTGCACTACTGCTGTGATCTCCCTTGACATCAGTACTGAACCACCCAGCCAAAGGGCAGCTGAAGACAGCATGTTTTACTTGATGTTGCAGTGGACTCCAGAATTGCACTCATGCTCTGTTAGCTCTATTAACTGCAGGGACAATTGCTTAACTTAATTTCATGGCATGAAGTGAACTAATCATATCTGAAGCCTTATTGATAGCACAGTTTTGTACCACTTGTCCTTCTTCTGTAACCAGAAGTAATGCTGGTCCTTTAGCTCACTAAAGCCCCTATGAAATCCATTGTAGTAACTTGTTTGTCTCCATAGCAGTCCCATTGCAGACTTTGCAAATATGGAAGAGCCAAGTGCTGTAGGTTGAGCTTGTATGTATGAAAGAAGAGTCAGGTAGACCTTGACTCTGAATCATTAAGGTTGGAGAAGACTTTTCATCTAGTCCAGCCATCAGCCCATCATTACATTGTGAGTTTTTGAGAATTAATATTAAAATATTTTCAGGTTTGTACTATGAATATCCTAATCAGCCTAATTTCTATCAGTAACTATAGGATATAAATAGTTGTCAGAATATTTGAATCCATAAGTCAACTGATTTTTAGGCAGGTTAATCAATTCTGACAAGTGATAGATGCATTTTCCATGTAGATTTAAATGAGTTTCAGGAAAGTACTAATTTAACAGCCATATTGAAGACTTTCTTTAAATACTTCTCGAATGCAAGTTCAAGATCAAGGGATTGATTTATTGAAGAGGTGTGTTTGCACTGCACTCTGGCAGCTGCTTGTCTCTGTGCAGGGAAGAAAGGGACACAATGCCACAGATGTTATTACTGTGGTGTTTATTTGTTTTCTGCCCCAAAATCTATTCTTAATTTTTAAGTTTGCAAAGTGATGGGGGAAAACCTGCTTTGTGTGAACTGGTTAGCTCTTGTGATACAGGGATGGCCGTGAGATTTAAAAACAACAAAGAAAACATGGGAGAGAGAGAGAATGCAATTCTGGTTTTTGTAAAATCACAAACCTCTGTAGCTGAACCAGAAAAGATGAAATATATCAACTAATGTCATATAGTGTCCTCAGTTATCTGTTATGTAAGACAGGCAGTTTATAATTCCCAATTATAATACTAAAATGCACTTTAGTGCTCTGGTCTTGAACTGAGATTGTGAATTACCTTCAATCACTGCAGATCATATATGACACTTGTGACAATGCTGGGCTTTGTATTATTTATGGGCTTCCTGTTTCATGTGTCTCTGGTTTCCAGGTAGCACTGACAACTGGTGAAATGGCTTTGCCTTCATGGGCTTTGTTTCCTGAAGGAATGCATCCCTTCTGGTCTGTGTACTTTTTTAAGATTAAATTATATGTGCATGTGAGCTAGGCTTGCCCTCTGCTCCTGCCCTGAGTTCTGGCTTGTCATCCGTCTTACTACAGAGAAGTAGCACATTTAGAAATACCAACATGAATTTTTGATTACCAAGGTGAGACCATTCACGTCTACTCTGCTTCTACACAGCTTTTCCTTATTCCATAATAGATGTTCTGCACTGTTGCATTAATATTCAACTAGTTTTGTGTCATACCTGCTTACTAAAGTTCTGTTCCTTCTGCTCCTTCTGAACTCAAACAACATTTTTCTCTTCTAAGCACCTATTATCATTATCTGGAATTTGCTGCAAATAAGTGAAAATAACTGAGTTGAAGAGAGCAAAAAAAGGGAACAGAATTTAGAATGATCAACTTTTTCCGAAAAATGACACATTTCTGCCTCTTACATGGTACAAATTAGGATGATACTAAGTAGAGATGCCTAACAATACAGCAACTTGCAGTATTTCTGGCTAATATTACACTTCAGCTGCTGCACTCCATGGCAGAGCAGCCCAGCCATCAGGCTGTCAGCAGCAGTAGCCTCAACAGTTGAGTTTAAGAGGTCGGTGCATAGAAGTGTTTTTCTTGTCTGATGTTTCTGGGGAGTAAGCTCTAATCTAAGCAATTTCTGCTCATGTGGAACACGTAGATGATAATAATGCCTTTATGAAATCATTAATGATGTCTCTTGAGACGTAGGTCTGAAATGTAGGAGAAACTTTTGTTCATCTGCTCAGAGTTTAATTCTGCTTTATCTGATGGAAGTTTTAATCTACCATTTGTTCATGAATACGAATCTTCTCTACTCCCCTTTATTCTCTCACAATGAGGTTTTGACTTTTTTGTATTGAAACAACCTTGGACATGTTTTGCAGTACTGTACTGTTGTGTTGTGAACTGAATGAAATTGGGATTAGATAAACTAAACCTTAAAGCATGTAGTTGCCCATGGGAAAGGAGCAGCATTATGAAAGTAGCATAACAAACAAAGTGCTGTGTGTTTAAGAACCTCCTTGTGGCTTCTGAACAAAGCATTGCTTGCCTCCCTTCTGTGTCCCTTGCTCAGCTGTTACTCCTAGATCAGAGAGCCTTCCCCTTTCTGTCTGGTGTATTTCAGGTACCAAATTGTATTTACTGTGGCTTAAACAATTACATGTTATTTGGGCTTTATAGTTTCTTTGTGAAATACTTACGTGTCTAGATGATCGAAACAGTGGCTGTGAGTCCTGCTATAAATAGATCAACTTTGGAAAATTTGGTCTTTTGTGAATTCTTTGGGGAAAAAAGAAGCTTTGGTTTTTAGCCTGTGTTATGTTTTGTTAGCTTGAACACTACAAAAGCATAAGGGCACAATGTTGTAATTCAAAAGTAATTCAATTCTCATAGCTATTCACCTATGTCTTGCAACTATACTTGTAAAATTAAAAAAAAAAATCCTCTGAGTGCTGTACCAAATTCTCTCAAGCTACTGTAGTTTCAATTCATGGTTTCATAGTTCAAAAACCACCTGCTTGCATTTCAAGGCAAGTCTCTTGAGCTTTGTTCAAAGAACATTATTTTTGAAGCGTGTAAAGATTTCTTTTTATTAGGAGGCAACTTTCTTAAAAGTGCACTGAGGAAATTGTTGTGAATCTGAAACATCCTCAAGCCAGTGAGTGATTCTTTGTGGGGGGAAAACAAATTAAATGTATATTCAGTTCAGGCACCTTAATGGGTCACTGACCCAAGAGTATCCTTGACCCTTCCATGGATTGTGTGCTTCACAAGGGCAGTTCTGATAGGCAGTCTGTGACAGTCTGAAAAACTGGAGTTGGAGCAAGCAGTAGGCAGCAGGTGTGTTCCTGAAGAGGCTCCCTTATCTGGCAGTAACGCCTGGGTGGTTTAATGCGTTTGGTTGCCTGGCCTAGGCAAACTTGGGGTAGATGGGTAGTTGTTCCTCCACTGCAAAGTCCTGCAGCCTGGGTTACTGAAGATGCATAAGTGGGTGGAGGGGTCACGGGAAGCTCCCCCTGAGGATGCGTTGGATAATGTCACAGAAACTTGGCTTAAATGTATTTAATTTTATTTGTATTTAGAAGTTGAAGCCTTCTGATCTAGAGTGTCTTAGTTTTGGAAGTGAATAGCTGAGAAGTATAAAATGTGGCTGTCTTCTGAATATTTGTTATATCTCAGAGCAAATGAAGGGAATTAAAATAGAGATTACTTGTTTACTACTACTGGGAACTAAAAACCCCACTCAGAGTGCATGAGCACATTTTATTTTGGTGACATGGAAGACCTGAAAAGAAGTGTGAGGGAAGTCATTGCTAATTGCTACTGTCCCTCTTTCCTGAAGTACCTGTGTTCCACAAATCCATTTGAGTTAGGAGAATGGTTGATATTAAGCTATTGGTTTCAGTTTGCGTTCCTGGCGTGGATCTGGTTGGAATCGTTAGAATGCATTAATCAGCTGTAGGAACTGGACTGAAGATGAGCTTAAGATGCAGGCATTGTTGTCAGAGCGGTTCACACTACTGGTCAGACCATCCGTAGCAGGTGTTACTTTAGGACCTTTCGAAGTTGTGACTTTTCAAACACTTTGGAGTTTTCTTTGAATGTATGCAGTACTTCTTAAAAATACCAAGTGTATGTGTTTTTCTGTTACTTCTGATTACAAAGAACCCATGCAGTCAAGACTTGGCAGAGCAATGGGGATAATGTTAATGTGTGCCTCAGCAAATCTACGAGAGCTAGGTGGGGTGAGAGTGAGTTTTACTTGAGATAATGGAGGTTAGTGTTTTCTTTCAGTTAATGGGGAAAAAACTGAGTTTTTTTTTTTTAAAGTTACAATTAAATTCTATTAAAATATTGCCCATCAGTTAAAGATGATGTTTTTGGCACCAAAACCAGAATGCATCTCTGTATTTATTTTTAAAAGAAGAAGGAAAAAAGGTGTTGTTTCAAAGCAGTGAGTATGCATTTAAAACATAACATCTCACATGCAAGTACACCAATGGCTGATCTGTATACATGACTGAGATGGTATGTGCATGATAAGTAATACATACACCCTCCAGGGAAATACTGCATAAAACATGATAGAAAAGCTTTGAAACACATGAAAGAGTAAAGAAAGAGATGCTTAACTCTTGCATCTGTTGGTTGCATTAAATGCTCATGGAGAGCCATCCGGCATCAGCGTGGAGCTGCCTATGCATACGTGTATCCTCTGCTCATAAAGAGTAGGGAGAGGTCAAGATGCAGTGTTTGCAGTATACATGGAGCACCAGATTAAATGATATTCTCTCCAGCTATCTCAGACTTCTCACCTGTGCATCCCACTCTTTGATAAAGACTATTCTGGCATATAGAAGTGAAACCCTGGTGTGATGGGGTTTAGTGGCAGGATCTGCTTTGTCTTCAGTGGAGCCAGGATTTTATCTACAAATACTGGCAGCTTCTGTAATTCTGTATCTATGCTTTTTTTGGCTTTGAGAAGCCAACTTTTTACCATCAAAAGGATATGTGATCCTTCCCTTATTTTGGACAGGCTGTACAAAGCTGTCTGTGATAGCAGTGCTGAATTTCTTGCCAACCAACTGAATGTGTTTCTGATGAGTCATAGTCTGAAAAAGTAAATTCACAGCGATGTGAGTAGTTTTACTGCTTGTACTGGAAAACTCATTACCTGGTGAAGTTATGTTCTCTTCAGCTCAGTCACATAAGCAGCTCCTCACTTTTGAAAGGAAGTCCATAATGTTTGATGAAATAATCAGATTTCCTTTTTTAGAAAAAAGAAACAAAGTTCAAGCAGCAGATGGATAATATGAAGCCTGTCTTAATTTATTTACTGCTTTTTACTGCTAATCTGGCAGTACTGCAAAAGGTGACTGCTGTTACTGTGCTGCACAGTTTCATATAAATTCCAACCATGAATATGTGATCAGTTGTCATATGCAAAAACAAGCCCTGCTATCCCTGCATCAGTGATGATGGAAGGATGTTTACAACCTTCGTTATTTCATTTTTAAAGCTCTTTAGAAGGTTACTTAAAGTTTCTGACTAGAGGAAATACTTCATCCAATAATTTAGCAGGAAGGGTCTATAAAACACAATAAAAGTTGATTCCTGGGACATAACTATACGTATATAACAGTATAAAATATTGTTTTGCAAAATGTTTGTTCAGCGCTGTGTCCTGTAGAATAAACCTTGCCTGCAAGCATGCTGGGAGGAGCACGTCCATAACTTTGCTTCCATGTGAAGTGTCCATTTAGTAAAGAACCCACTGCACCAGAGCAAATGATGGCTTCAGTTATTAATTTCATTAGCCAAATGCAGTGCTCTTTCTGCTGTGCTCTCGCTACATCAGTTCCTCCTTGGCTTCTCTTTCATTTGACCTATTCTTTGCAGTTACTGGTCTCTGGGGCAGTAAAAAAATCAGTATTTCTGCCTTGTAAAGCCACAATGTTTTGAGAAGAAACTAAATCTCATAAAATGTGTCTCCCTACTAACTCCCTAAATGTAGGCTTTTTTTGCCCTTTTGTGATCAGTTTGTATGGTTTGCTTTGTTTCTCTTTAAATACTGTAATTTTGTGTAATTTTAAAATCTAGTTTGGATTTACAAGCATGTAATGGCTTTAATATCCTTCAAAGAACTTGAATTGTGTTCTGTGGATTGTTTCTGCAGGATAAAATCACAACATCTCTATTCTTTGAATAGCACCATTATCACTCTGTGTTAATGAAATGATTTCAGTATTACAACAAATGAGTTTTTGAATCCATTCAGTATTAAAGGGAATTGGATTGTAATTAGAACATATTTCAAAAAGAGTAAAAGGATTCGTGATATGTGCTTAGCTCTTAAAACACCTAATCCTATATTAATTGTACTTTGGGCACATCTGCCCTCACATGAAGGGGACATTGACAGTAAAGATGAACATGTTTTAATGCTTTTGAGGCTGAAGAGCTCCACCAACAGGGTGTCATTGCAACGGGGGGCAGCATTCAGGGGCACTGTGCTGCACTTACATGAGGGGTGAGGTGACCACAGAGCTGTGGAGCACGAGATGAGCGCTCATCTGGGCAGGGAACCCAGTAGTGAGCCAGGATTGGAAGCAGCACAGCTGTGCTGAGGCAAGACTTGCTTTCCTCTGTGTCTTGTGGTGCTGCTGAATGCATTAATAATGACCAGCTGTCTTTCTTTGCAGTCTTTTCCAGCACTATTGCTACACCCGAGGCGGCATGCGCCATACTTCCTACACTTGCATCTGTGGCAGGTAAGTTGATGGCTTCTATTGAATTGCTGAAATGTTTATTGTCAGTTTCCCACTGGATAATTGTAAAATTGTTCCTTTGGTGCATGCGATGTGTTTGAGAGTGCCACCAGAGTAATTTTTGAACTGTTTCCTTTGAAAAAGCCAAGAAAGTGTGGCAAGTGTTGGATCTTAAAGAAATGGCTCAGTTACCGGTTCTGCTGTGCTCAAGAGATTCCACAATGGCTGCTGCTGCTGCCAAGATAGTGTTTGTACTCACATCTCTGCCGTAGTTGGCTCTTTTATTAATTAGAGTTATGAAGAAGGGCTGTAGAGCTGTTTTTTGTTGTATTCCAAAAAAAGCCTTTGTGAACATCTGAAGTATTTCATAGCATTCTCAAAGTTCTTTGAGGTTAGGCTGCATTAGAATTGATCTGGGGAGGTGAGTTTTGAAAACATCTTGCTCTCCCTCTTTCCTTGCTCAGCAGCTGGTGTTGGAGCTTTAGTGTTTGAGAAAATACAACTTCTTGTAAAAAGTTCTCTCTTCAGTTGTAGAAATGCATGGTTTTAATTCAAAGAGTTTCAGGAGAATGGTGTAGGATACACGTGAAGGACAGCTGTGTGCTTTGTGCAGGGATTAATCTCAGTTAATGGATATATATATCTCTGGTCAGATCTATGGGACAGATGAGGTGTATCTGTTAACACATAAACTCTGCTGGTAGATCCAATGATACTCACAGGCATTTGCCTGAGTTCACATAGGTTGGTTTTTCTTATTAAAAAATAAAATAAAATTTAAGTTAATGACGATGATGTTATTTTGCTTCAGGGGTAATGAAAACGATGTGTATCTCTGCTTTTTTCTGCTGTTTACTCAATTCATTATTTGCAAATGCAGTTTTCCAGTTTATATGCCAAATTGCAGTAGGAGCATGAGCAGTTTTATGGCAAATTGTGCATCTAAATTGTCGGGAAATTTTCCTGTTTTAAGTACCATCATATAACTTGAGAATTAACATCCCATTGCAATGAGACTTCATCTCTGGTATCATTATAAGTAAAGAAGGTAAAATCTTGTTGTCTCTGTGCATGGTGTTCCACTGCCATGAAGATTACACACAGTGCATCAGAACCATGCTGCAGAACTGGATTTGGGTACAGAAGCTAGAAACAGGCATGCCATAGCTAACCCTATAGAAACTCCTACTGAAGTAGGAATGTAGTGTGAAGCATAGTGGGTCCTTGTCACAGTGCAAGATCCGGGAACACCCTGACATGTGATTTTAGCTGGGAGTTGGCAGTGTATCCTCCTGCTGCTACTGAAAATGGAGACAAACTGAATTTAAAAATAAAACAACAAAAAAGAAAAATAAGAAAGCCTTTGTAAACGAATAGCTACATTCTGGTTGTGCACAATGAAATAAGAACAAATAGAATTAACCATTTTAAGCTAGGTCCTAATAAAATGGGTGTAAGTAGATCTATTTGATGAACTCGATCACATAATAATGGTAAAAGTAGTAGGTGTTTTTAATTACCTTGGAAACGTGATTGTAAATGCTATGCTTAACTACATTTAAGATTAAAAATAGCTTTTACAATTAGGGTTTTGAACAGTTAGGTATGATTCTGTTCATGCTGAGTCCTGTTGTTTTTCCCAAACTTCAAACAATGATTCTTGACATGTTCTTTCCTTTTCAGTCATCGGCCAGATAATAACTTCCATACAAGAGAATCATCTTTTTAATTAAAATACATTTTCTATTCAGATTTTAAAAAGGTGCTCATTAAACCAGAGAACAAGAGTTATCAGAGCTGTATTTCATATAGAAGTCATTTGCTGCAGTGGATGCATTTGTTGCTGTCCCTGTCCGGTAGCGACACTGTTCAGGAGATGGTGAATGAAGATTTGATACAACTTGATATGTATCATGTATTCACTTCTATGCATTCACTCTAAGCAGCTGAGAATGATAACACACATTAGTGTTACAGCTCACCACACAGCTGGCTTAGTGCTGTAGTTAGCAAAGCTTTCAGAGGTTGTCAACTTATTGATGGTTTGAAGCACCAGCTGATGTCATGTAAGTGCAAATAAAGGAGAATAGTGGTACCTGATAAACGGACTTAGATATATTCAACATAAATTTCTGAAGTATTGATTTTGGAGGAATGTGCAAATACTGTGCAGTGCCTTGAAATTCAAACTGCTCCTCGCAGTGCCTTAGTGTACCTAGTTGTCATTTTGCAGGGGAGGAAGGTGAAGGGTAAGGCTAGAGTACTTACTATATCCATCTTTTTTTTTTCCTTTTCAATACTGCATTTTAACGTTTCAACTCTTAGATGAAAAAGTGGAGAGAAGACTGCTAATGCTTCCTTCTGGTTTGACTTCATTATTTAAATCGTGATGGAAATAGCTTGCTAGTGCAGTTCATGGCCTGTTGAATTTTCTTCAGATCTTACTACAGTACTAATAGCTGCTCTCTTTCTTATGTTTGATACTCAATCCTTTTCTTAAAATATTACTAACATGCCTCCTCTTTCTTCTGCTCATTTCTTTTCATAGTGTTTCCTGATTTGATGTGTATTTTGGGGCCCTTTTTCCCTTCCTAATAACCTGAATCCTTTCCTGCTGTTTGCATTCTCAGTGGTGTTAATTTGCTGCTTTTCTGCTGCTCCATGTAGTTCCTTCTGTAACAAACATGTCTTTAGCACCAGTTAGAGGCAAATTATTAAAGGGGTGGAAATAGGCCCACAGACATCTGTTGGAGGATGTTTGAGCTGTGCTGCCCAGAGGCAGACTTGGGCACCCCTGGTGCTGACCTGTAGAGGCCTGGAGCCACCTGGCCGGCGCCTCCTCACAGCACTGGTGTGGAACTCTGGCTCTGTGTGAAAATTTTTTGGCTGCTGCTCTTTGGGGGAAAGAAAGAGCTTCTCCAGGAAGGCTTGTTTGCTTTGCAGTGGCTGGGTGGCCGGGGGTTGTTTAATTTGTTCTTAAAGCCACCTTGAAAGTCTCACAAATCATTAGGAACAATTCCTGGTTAGCTGTAACATTCACCTTGTGGGTACAAGTCACTTTGGGGAAGCTTCTTAGTGTTGCTCCTAAAGCATCTCCCTGCCTTCGTGTGCGAAGACGCTTCTAACAAGGAGGGGCTGACTCCCACCTCCTGGAAGCAGGGCGGAGATGTGTCCCCACCAGTGCTCAGTGTGGGTGAGCGGTGTGTTTCTGAAGCAAGTCATCCCCATCCCTGCCTTTGGGCTGTGCTGAGACAGGGCAGGCTCGGAGTGCTCACTTTTCATTTCTTCTGAGTGAGGGCTTTCAGGAGCAGGGCTGCTGTGCCACAGGTGCTCAGCTTGAGGGCCCTGCCTGAAGCCGCTGCGGGGAGATGGGCCTCTCTCCTGACAGAAGCCACCCAAGTGCGTATGGAGTGGGGATCTGGTCTTCTGCACCAGCTGCTCCTCTCCATGTTACAGAGCCAGAGTTGGAGTGAAAGACAGGGAGTCTCAAATGCCAAGAAAGACTGTGTGCCGCTTAACACCTAAGTAATGGTGGTGGAAAACAGAGTTCTGTGCATCTTCTGTAACAGTTGGTGCCAAATTTTACAGAAATATCTTGTAAACTAAAACCTTTACATTAAACTGTGCAAAGGAAATCCCTCGTCTTTGCATTTGGAACATCTATTGTTGAAAACATTTGTGCAGTGTCCATATTTGAACATAGGACTTGTTTATGCAGCTGGCATGATGCATAATACTGAGTGCCAGCATAAACAAGTTATCTGCAAACATTAGCATGAAGTCATGCCCTTAAGCTTCATGATAATTTTTTTGATAGTTGATCATAAGTAACATGCTATTTGCTTCTTGTTTCTCCCTGTTTCTAGAAAGAGATAAGAAATAGTGTCTGCAGCTAAAATCCTGGCAGAGTGCTGTGGACAGTCTGTGTGCATGCCACTTGTGGGGTGCTGCCATTGGCGCTGCATCATGGAGAGAATCAATTGCAGCCTTAATTCTGTGTTTATTTTAACTCTTGATTTAACAACTTTAATCTATCCCTTGTGTTTTGTATAATTATAAGAAATACATTTTCTGTCAGAAAATTATTCCTATTATTCTGAAATGGTGCCCCCCGCTCCATTGGTGCATACTGATTTCCTACATGCTGAAACAGCAACCCAGTGATCTTGCTTTGTTTTAACGCGGCCCAGCCCTTTAAATTGAGCATCTTCTGAAAATTAAGGCCTCTGCTTTCTCATCCCTAATCCTTGCTTATGGAGTTGTTATATTTGAATAAGTAAACAATTAAATATCTAAACATTCCCAATTACTGCCTGTATCTTGACTGTAACATTTTTTGGGGGATACAGTGCATAATTACTGCTTTTGCAATTGCACTTAGCAGAAGTTTAACATGAGAAGTACTCCAAGTTCCACATCTACTTCAGGAACAGCAAAACATTAATGGAAATTGAGCCTCAAGTTCCTTTCACCTAAAATATGAAGCTGTTCTACTGAAAGAGCAGGGTGACCAAAATGGTGTTGGTAAAGGGTAGACTGGAGAGGTCAGAGAGATACCAGAGTAACCCTGTTCCAACGCTGTATTTTTAGTTATAGCTCTTATGGCTGATGGAAGAGAGAGAGCATCTGTCCAAGGAGAAGAGTAGAAGGGAAATAGGTAGAAGTTGAGCTCTTTGCCAGTATTTTAACTGATGTTTGCTAGACCTGGAGGAATAACAGTAGACAAGAGGGGAATGCCAGGACCAAATAGAGGTTACTGAATGCCTTGTGGTGCTTTAGAAGCGTACAACAAAAGTCTGTCCTTCTTTGGAGGTGTGTTATTCCTGTAAATCAGCAGTTTAAAGCATTTCCAGGAATTACAGTCTTTTCTTTATAATGTGATTTTAATAAGAGGTAAAAACAAAGTGATGGTTATTGTGCCTGGTATTAACTGCTGACTCATACAGGATGGATGTTCCCCTGGCAGTGTGCAGTGTATCCATTCCAGCAGAGATCACATGTAGCCATGCCAGGGGTCAACTGGCACTCATGGGCTGCTGATTTTTTTCCTAGATTCAGTAACTCCTAAAGCATTTCAAGCATGTCAGATTTTACTCGAGTGGAAATCTCTCTTTTATGCATCAGAATAGTTAATCTTAAATAGGGAAATGTATCATTTAAGCATTTTTTAAAAATCCATAATAAATGGCTGCATATTGAAAAATTACTTAATTGCATCCTTGACACTTTCATGGATATGGGAAGTATTTCTGTGAGCTGTACTGGGTCCCTTCTGCAGAAGGGTCACATCTTGCAGTCAGAATAGCAAAATGCCCATTTTGTAACCGTTTCTGCTGAATGAGATAGCAAAATATGCTATTGCAGCCCATGCGTGGAAAGATTCTATGGCAGTTCTCACAGACTGCAAAATTCCATGCTCAATATATCAAGACACTGATATTTGCATCCAGATGTTGAGTCCTCAGTACAGGAGAGACATAAACATGTCTAGAAGAGGGCCACAAAAATGACCCAGGGGATGGAACACCCCTCCTGCAAGGTGAGGCTGAGGGAGCCTTGGGCTCTTTAGCCTGGAGAAGAGAAGGCAGTGAGGTGACCCGATTGCAGCCTTTCAGTATCTAAAGAGGAGCTACAGCAAAGAAGAGGACAGACTCTTTAGCAGGGTCTGTAGTGATAGGACAAAGGGAAATGGCTTCAAGCTTAAAGAGGGTAGATCTATTTTGGATATAAGGAAAAAGTATTCTACAATGAGGGTGGTGAGGCACTGAAGCAGGTTGTCTAGTGATGTGGTTGATGCCCCGTCCCTGGAGCCTTCCAAGATGAGGCTGGATCAGGCCTTGGGCAGCTGTTTGAACTGTGGTGTCCCTGTTCATTGCAGAGGAGTTGAACTACATGACCTTTAAAGGTGCCATTTTTACAATGTTGTACTTACAGTGTTCCTTCTTATGTTGTGTGTTTTAGTATTTTTTTCTTTCATTAATTGTGGTAAATTTTCTTTTTGCCCCTCAGTGGGGAGAACTCATCTGTTCTGCACTATGGGCATGCTGGAGCCCCAAATGATAAGACTATTGAAGATGGAGACTTGTGGTAAGTAAGAATTAGAGTTTACTTGATGTTTTTTTGTTACAATACTGGCTGTGTTTCAATATTTATATCATATGCACTCTTGGAAAGTCTAAATCTTTAAAATAGCATGTAATTTTCCATGCCAAGATATTCTGATTTCTTCTAGAAGTCCTGCTATACCTCCATCCCCAGCTGAATAGGAAATTTGAAAAAAGAAAAATACCATTCCTTAGAGTTTAGCATTGTAGTAATATGATTGCAAGTATCGTACATTTTTCTCCACTTGTATTACATTGCACATGTTTTGCAGTATCACTGCAGATAAAAGCAGTGTGAATAAAATTACCAAAGACATTACCATAAATTTGAAGACAAACCTAATAGAGTGGCATGTAACAGCGGAATACAGCTTTTGTACTTCACCTCTGAGAACTTTGATCAGAAAGCCTGCATTTGTGAAAGGATGGGACTAGTTCTGGAGGAGTTAATTGTGGAGGTTTTGTATTAGGTTGCTTTTGTAGCACGTGCAGTGAAGGTGCAGGTAGGTGTTTTCTCAGTTGGATGTAAAGATGTGGAGGAAAGCAACTGAGTATTATTATAGGACCAAAAGCCCTAACAGAAAACAAATTGATTTTTCAAAAGTAATAAAAAGCCTTGTTAGCTGACGGTCTTGGTACATCTGCAAGGACTGCGGAACACACTTAATTACAGATATGTGATTTCTTTTTAATAGTGTAGGAACTTCTTTAGAAGCTTTGTGTGCAGTGGTTTATGTATTAACTTTGTCTGTGGTGAATAGTTTACTAAGCCAGACAAACAGTACTGTTTGTTTGTTGCAGTACAATGGCTTTGACTTACGGTCACATTGTGTTTGGGTAGATGATATTCTGTGAGGTTTTTTTGATCAGTTAGGGCACACCGACGTGGTACCATACTGACTGCAGTTGATCAAGTTCTCAGAAAATCACAGCTTATGTTACTGAGCAGAATACAAGGTATTATGTTGTCCTGTACTTTAATATTAAAATGAACGCATTTAAACAGTGAAGGGAATGGTATCATGGGGAAAACACAGGATTGAAGAATATAAGTAGGATCTCTGCAAGCAGCAGCCCCACATTTTTTTAGCTGTCTCAACAGTAAGAAGAAGGATTAACTTGGTTGTTTGAAATACCTTCTTCCTGAGATGGTCCAGTTTCATGTCTTAATTAGATGAACTTTGCCAAGTGTAGATCGGCTTTTAGCAAATAGTTGCTCAGATCACCTTGACCAAAGCCTGTTTTCCTAGTAGAACAGGCTGATGTGGTTAGCTTAGTTGTGCTCATTGGGGGGCAGGATGACCCTCCTGCTCATAAAGATAAAGCAGTTGCAAGGAAGTGTAATTGCATTTGTGTGAAGGTGATTTAAAACTGTACTCATTTTCTGCAGTTTTGGAGAGAAAAAAGTGAGCTTCAGAATACAAATTATAACAAGAAACCTCCTGTGTGGTTTTACTGTATGCTATTACAGATTTCTAATTTGGATGTAGATGTGCCTGTGTGCATACAGAATATGTTGTTTAAAATGACAGCATGCTGATTTGTTTATGTATGTTAAAGAGTTCATGCATTTGACTCCCAATTAAGCTCTTTAATAGCTATTGGGAGCCCTCTGTTGGATACTCCTAGCAAGCCATGAATACAGACGAAAAAGTGGCTTTGCTTTTGGTGAAAAAGAGGTGGAATTATTTTGGATTCTGCCAGTAGTTCTGGTATGAATCTACTGTGGTAACTTCCCAGAATAATGGAATACAGTAGAATCAGAAGATTGGGTGCTTGGTGTGATTTTTATTAAATTATTCAATAGAGTTTCACGTATTTTTCATGAAGTTATGTAATTCATAGGAATAACATTCAGTCATTTTGCAGAACTGTGCTGCTTGGGTGCCTTATGTTCTAAGCAGTGAGATGAAGTGACTACCAGCAAATAAGTCAACAAAATACCCAGAAAAAAATATAGAAAACAATAGATTAGTAAGACTAATGCTTTACTTCCTTGAAATACTGAAGTGCTCTTTGAGGAATATCAGTTACAAGGATTTGCAGGTATCAACAAGAAGTCTTAGGCAAAATTATTGTGCTGTTGCATAATTTAATACTGTTACTCTGACTTCTCCTTTAAAAACTGTGTTGCATTTAGAGCAGTCTGGTTTTATGAATTTCATTTTTGAAAATTAATCTACATCAAGTGGATTTATTGCTTCTGGAAGAAACTGCTATTGAATTAAATCTCCAATATTGTATCTTAATCCACATCTTTACAGGTCCAGCTTCTGTGCTGGAAGATCTCAGTGCAAGACAAGGACTGTAAGGAGAATTCCTGGCGTTTCTTGTAACACAAAGCATCGCTATTGACAGAAGTTGTACTTTTAGGGTTTCAGTATTCAACATGTACATGCAAAGCACTGTACTGATATTGATATCAAGTATAAATATTACAACTATAGCAAGTCAGTATTTTATAATTCATGTATGCTAACACCTTTGTGGTAGGCATGTACATGAGTATGGATGGCACAGTTTAAAACAAACACTTTTCCTGCACAAGAATGTTATCTCCATGGTCAGAAAGGTGATGCAGACAAATGGCTGGGCCGAGCACCCTTGTGAATCACAGTTCTGTGCTCTCTGCCCATTCATTTTGTGTTAACATTTAAATAAAATCTGCTCAGAATGTTGAAAATCACTATTGCAAGTGCTTACAGTGCCGTTGTATCTTAGCCTGGCTGTACAAATACTAATTTTCTTCTGTCATCGTAAACCTGTGACAGCTTAGAAGAAACTGAGCCCGAGACTGAGGTTTACTGCATTATCTTGAGGTATTGCATTATTCACTGTGTGCTGAGATGCCTGCTGGTTCTGTAGCAAGGCTGTGACTTGACTTTTGGGAATTGGAGTCCTAAGCAGTTCTAGTTTAGTATCTCCTGCCCTGCACACAAGAGGCCTCAAAGAGTTACAAGATAACCACAACCCATTTTCCAGTGGGTTTGGAGCCCCACCGCTACCTCCAACCCAGTTTGGATAACAAAAGGTCTTTCAGTGTTTAGAGGGAAATTAAATGGGAAGTTACTACTTAGGGAGAAGGAAAGTGGATTGAAGGGGCACAGATTTAACTCCCTGTGGAGTCCAGCATGGAGCAACAGCCATGTCTGCAGGGAAAAGTGGCCATCAAAATACATGGGGGAAAATGTGGGGCCTTTGTGATTTGGTGTGTTGTGTAGGAGCTCTTGCAGGTGCTGAACCTGCAACATGTACTTTACATTTTGATTTTGAGAAGGTATTGAAGAAAATGGTAGCTTATTGCATTCAGCTCGCTGCTTTTGTTGTGTCTGGCATTGCTGCAGTGTTGTTTTATTGCAGTTGACCTGGTGAGGTTTGACAAATGGATTGTGCTTCTATGATTTTAAAATAAAGATTGATTCTTAAATACAGAAATAAAAGAAAATAAGCCTGACCGCAGATATCACAGAAATAGATACGGGTATTATTACTACCTGAGATGGTTTTCTGTGTGTTAGTTGTAGGTCTTTGTCTTTTATGGTTTCTGACAAATGTGTCTCAGTGAAAGTTCAGCACTTATTAACCAACCTTCATTGGCAGGCTTAGCAATCCTTACATTTTTCTTTGTTACTCAGTCTGCTCTGGCTTTGCAAAATGCTGCAAGTAACACTATTCTGCTGAAGTGCATGGCATTCCTACCACGTCAAAGCGTCCTATGTCAGTGACGCCAGTGAGGAAGGCCTCTGGCTGTGTGGCATGTCCCCCCATCCCAGCACAGCCCCAGGGTCAGGGCTGCAGCGCTGTGACCTCCCTGCAGGGAGTCCCACAGTATGATTCAGCGAGAGAGCTCGGGTAGAATTGCAACAGATAGGAGGACAGCATCAACTGCAGCAGCCCTTGGAGAGATGTTATTAACCTTGTGTTCACAGTGGGCCTGTCTATTGTTCATAACGTTAAATTACGATGTAACTTTAAAAATTTCAGTGAAGCAGGTTGGGTCATTGGATGATGCCTTGCATTTTATGTGGCTGTTCCTCTGAATGCTGTGATGTAAGCATACTGGTTCTAATGAGGCCAATGAAAGCATGCAGTAGCTGTGGAGCAGGCTGCTTCCTGCTGGGAAGGTTCTTGCCTGTTTTGGCAGATAGTTTTATTGCATTTTGGTGCCAGAATTTAAACACTGGAAAAGTCTTATTAATGCCACAAAATCAAATGCAGCATGTTAGGAAAGTGCCATCTTAGCATAATGCATCTATGTTGAATGTTTTAAATGAGTCTTGGCTGTATTAACACGTATTGTTATTTGCTTAGTCAATTAGTAGAGTTGGGCATATGAAAGCAATCCAGTGTTGCAAAATGATTTTATTGGGCTAACTTAACTCTGAGGAATATTTTCATACTGATTTCTTTCCTTAATATTCAAATGCCAATTTAAGGCACCAGGATTACATTGACACCAGGGGGCACTCAGAGAAGCGCTCCCTGGAACTGGGGAGCTTTGTGCTTTGATGCTGAAGGCACAGCACAGTGAGGCGCAGCGCCTGGCCAGGAGCATTGCCTTTGCACGTAAAGCACATTCCACTCGTGTTGTGCTAGGTTTGAATTTGCTTCCATCTGTTTGGCAGTGATACGTGCCTCTTTGTAAATGTTTTATTACAACTTCTGGTGCTCTTGAAATACACTGATGTAACTTCTAGTGCTCCTCCTCTTGGCATTTCAGAAGCTTTGTCAATCTCAGGGAGTTTTTCTGGACTGCATGTACAGGTAGTTGAGACAGTTGTTCAGTGTGAAACGGAGGGAAGATGCTGCATTGCAGGGCTCTTTATTGCTCCAGTTACCCTAATGAGATGAAGAACCTCTTGTAGGTGTCATGGTGCTGTTGGTCACCCGGGGTTGTGCAGAGAATATTGCAGAAGAAAGTTGCTTGTTACATTTTCATGTTTATTCTTAAAGGGGAGATCTTCTGTTAAGTAAAACATTGCTTTTCTAACTTTCCTCTTTTTATCTAAAAGCATAGTAGAGAACTTTCTATAATCAGAACTGTCATTTTCTACATAAGATGCTTGCATTTGTCTTCTACGTATACTCACTATATGCATATATGGTGTGTATTGCATTGAAACTGTGTATTTCTCTTAATATTACTTGGTGTCATTTGTAGAAAATTGCATTATTCCCTTCTCTGCAGGAATAATAAGCGTGTAGTATAAAAGGATTTTCATGAGTGCTGAGAAACTATCGTTTATTTCAGGAAAATATTGCTAAGACTTTCAACTGTTCAACTAAAAGACTTAGGTGTGCTTGAAGAAGGTGTGCTGCTAAGGAAGAGGTTTGTTGTGCTGCTTTTCCAAGCTCTGTTTTGGAATTTGCACTGTGTTTTGCACAGTTCTCTGGTACTAATGCCAACCTGCACACCGAACTGCGTTTGTCCAGGTGGGGGCAATGTTGCATTAAAAAGCAGGATCTGACCAATCTTTTTGCATCAGGTAGTAGAAGTCTGCCCTCTTCCACCCAAAGTACTTCATTGACTGCTATTAAAACAATTTATCCTACGGAACAAAATATTGTATTTATTACTTCTTGAAAGCACTGCCTTTAAGATCCCAGGATATTAATGTGTCAGATGTAAATGCTCCTCTATTTTATGTGGGTGAGAGTAATATTTTCATTTGGCCCTGTGCGTTTTTACACGTTTTGAAGTTTGATGCTATAATAATATGCAAAAATTATGGTTAGCTTTAACCTTTCAGTCTGCAGTTTTGAAACAACTTGTTGTTAGTTATGGTTTTATTTCTAATAATAATAATACCAAGTACATTGCTACTACTTACAGGCTGATTGCAAAATCAACTGGCTATCCATTTTTGAAATAATTCCTTTGGCTCAGTGCCTCTGGTTTGATTAAAATTTGTTATTTTTCATAAAGTAGACATATTTTTCTCCTTATTGTGCCTATAGAGGATATTATTTTTAAATTAAGCTACAAAAAAAAAAAGATTTGATTAAAAATATATTTTCTAGAATTGGCAGTAGTTTTCCCTGAACTGCTTGGGTTGTGTTAGTGCTGGATAATTCAGGCTCTGAGCATGCCCACTGTCAGAGTAGGCGAAGCGGAGGTCTTTAAGTAGTGACACTTGTGCTGTAACAAATTTTAGCTTTCTTTAAGTGCTGAGTTCTGTTTTGGTTCTTAATTTGATGTTCTTCATGCCTTGCAGCACATAAGATTTTTTTGCTGCCTCTTAATGAGATGTATCTTTCATATTTTTAGATTAGTATTCCCACCATGATTCAAAACACCTGAAAGCATGCAATTGTCTTGGCTGCTTTTGTGTTGATTTGACTAGGGGTGTTTAAATAAAACAAGTGGGATAAAGCCTAGTATTTTTAATAGCTGTTGATTTAATATTGAACATTCACAGATGCCTTTCAGTTTAATGCACTTTTGGTGGCAGTCTTTGGTGTGAGTAAACGTAAAGTATTTTAGAATTGCCCTAGATACTGCTTATCTTGGATGGTTGTCGATAGTAAAGCCTTTCTTGGTTTGAGGAACTCCATCAAAAAGCTCAAAATAGAATTCTAGAGGGATCTGGCTCTTACACTGCTGTATGGCCCAAAGTGGAGGTGCCAGTAGGCTCCAGCACACCCTGTGGGTACCACCTAGGAACCAGGTGCAATTCCCAGTCCCTGTGTTCAGAACAGCCTTGGGTCTGCTCAGGGCCCCTTGCTGTGCCCATGATGGACACGTGGCTCTCAAGGTAGGGTCATGAGGAGCCCTCCTGGTGTAGGCTGAGTGTGTACTGCTCTGTGCAGGCTGACTCACTGTAGGTCTTTAAGGAAGAATATTTCTGATTTCAGTTGCACGTTGCCATGTTGTATGTACAGCTTGAGGTGCTGCTCTGCAGAGTAGGTCTTGTTTCTGAAAAAGAAAAAAATGTTCTTCCTGGCAAAATAGCAGGTGTGGCTGGGGAAGGGCAGCCTCAAGCTCCTTTTCTGAAGAACCAGTTGCTGCCTTCATTACTGCACAAGTGATTTGAATGTTTGGACTGATTTTCCATGAAAAAGCTAGCAGCTTTTTTTTTTCCATTCAGTTGTCTTGCTCTGTACAGTATTCTGAAACCCCTTTGTGGTGGATTCTTTTTGAAAACTGATCTTTTGGAGGTTGACAGAACAATCCTAAAAACAATTACAGTATCTCAAAAAAACAAAACAAAAATATTACATGTGTGTACTACTGGTCTCTATCTCAGTTTTCATCAAGAAAAAAATCAGAAGCATTAACTATTTGCTTACAGGAATGTATGTGTGAGCGTGCACATGTAATAAGAGTATTTACATTGAAAATCAATGAGTAAAGGTCTGACACTTCACCTACTCCTGCAATCTGCAGCAGTTGTTTGTCCAGGTCAGAGTGCCCAGGATGGGCTGAAAGTTAAGACTCTCAAGTCCAAATGTTAGCACATGAGAATGGTGGCCTGAATCAGAAATATTGGCCAGATGCTGTTCAGCTTACACAGTACCTCTGGTTCTCGGTGTAGGCATCTAGAGTTACTTGAAAAGGTAGCTGCGTTGTTCATGTTCTATGCTGGTATCTCTTACTCCTGGTGAGGAGCTGATGTGGTTTGCCCTCTGCAGTGTGACTGTGTGCAGCAGTCAATGCAAGCCTTTCCTTGCACATTTTCTCCTCCTCCCTGCAGCTCTGACATCCCACTCCTTGTTGGAGCTCGCAGCAGGTGGCAGCGGGCCAGAGCGTCGTGTTCACTGCCATCTCTGCTACGTCGACTTTTCTAAATAGAGTGCTGTTGCTTATTAAATATGCCAATTAAAAATGGATAATAAAACCAGGGGGAAAAAAAGCATCCATTCAGCAGAAAAGGCAATCTGTTTGTCGGAACTTCACCTGGGAGTTAGCCTCACTTGGCATATTGCCCGCATGGGTCCAGTAGAAGTGTGAAGTTTGCAGCACTGACACTTTGCCTTCTGCGTCTCGTAAAGTCTCGGCTGTTGCCTCATCCTTCTCCCAGCCTGGCAATACCAGCTCAGTATGCCCGGTCTTTATTTGTACCCAAGCCTTCTTTACTGAGGACATCCCTCTGCTTAGCAGAAATGTGGGGAGATGGCTGTCAGGGTGAATTCAGCTGTGAACAAGCTAATCAGAAGGTTCTTGACTCTTTGTGCTGTCAAACATTACATTTTTAATACAACATTGATACAGACTACATGAGGGTGAAGGAAGGGTGATGCTTGATTATGGAAATTGATTTTTTTAGTGCAGGAGCTTAAGGTTGTTGTCTTCAATTTCTTCAGTACACAAATCTTGTAAGCAAGGGATTCCTTCTCACCCTGTATGTGAAAAGAATCAGAAATAACACAGAAAATCTTACAGGGTTACTTACAGAGCCGGCGCTTACATCCAGCTGGCTTGCTGAATTCATTGGGATTTAGATTTCCTATCATGCGAGATAAATGGATCTGAAGTTCTGCTTGGCTCAAATTACTGAGGGAGAGAGCTGGCACTCCCACACATTGCTGTTGGTTTAGGAAACCATTTTCCCAGAGGCAGAGCAGAAGGGCACACCTTCCCCAGCAACCTGGGGGTATGGCCACGCACACCTACGCACACTGCACACCTGTGCCAGGCAGAGAGCCACGGTGTGAGCCACGGCTTCTGTGGGTGTGAGAGGGAGGGGAGTCTTGGCTGGTGCAGGACAGGAGCACCCAGGGAAGGTTGGTTGGTTGGTTAGTGGTTTTTTACTTTTTGGTAACCCAGTCAGCCCAAACTTGTGCATGTTCTTGCTACAGCTACTGAGCATCTTATAGTTGGCAGTGTAGAAGTTTTGGGCACGCAGTCTTCTCTCATTCAAAATTCAGTGAAGACTGTTGTTGTTTTTCAGCCTCTCCTTTTTGAAGCAAAGCTTAGCCATCTCTGCGTGAAAAGTTGAAACGAGCTTCCTAGTAGCTGTAATAATCTGGGAGAGCCTGTCGTGAGACAGTGCTGCAGAAGGAGCAGATTTGGGAAGGTAGTGGAGAAGGTGAACATGAGGACACAGAGCTGAGGACAAACACAAAAATATGAGCCCACATGTAAATCGTAGACCAATGTGTGTAACAACAGTCACATCATCATTTGCTGTCTCTGTAATTGTGTTACCTGTGTGTGCGATGCAGGAACTTTATTGAATGTGAGACTTAAGAAAGCATTAGGCTTTATAGTTTTTACTTTCTGGAACCCAATTTCCTACACGTAAAATACTATAATATTTCTCTGAAGTTGCTCTAAACTGCAAGGGTGTTGATAACAACAGCTGGCCCTACAGTCAGCAGGCCAAGGCTGGCTGCATCTTGCACAGAGCCATCTTGGCTAAGCCCTCTCTCTATCATGTCAGATAGAAGCTAGTCAGAGCAGAGCACCTCTTCTAAAGCAGTTTCCTGAGTATGCAGGACTTTATGCTGTTCTGTTCCAGGTCTCTGTTGGGCTTTGTGATGTTATCTTACTTGAGGTTGCTTTTTTAGTTGATAATTCTTGGCTGGTCAGGAGACGAGTGAATAAAAAAGTATGTCACTAGAATCTCTATTTTATTTTGATATCATTTACTGTAATTTATGTTTGTGGTTGGCTATTAAGCCACTCTATTTCCAAATCACCTGGCACATTTCCAAAGATGCGTCTTATAGAAATCCTGATACCTGATTCCCTCAAGCTTGAAATTGCCTTGAAGTGTTTAACCAAACAAATAGTCAACTTGTGTTGGTGTGTGGCTGCTTCAAGATTTAATTGCTGCATGAAGTCTTAAGCACAGAATGTGTTCTTGGCAGACCTGGAGCAGAATACAGTGAGTTTACAGAGAACAAAATCTCCAGCTGCGGGTGACTTGCTCTTTTTGCCATAAGAGGAGGGAAAGGTTTTGTGTACCTTGATTCCTGCTGTCCTGGGACTGGACTGGCACCGGTTCATCTCTGTGGCTGCTTATAAGTATGTTAGCTAATAATGACTCAGATCCCTAAAACCTCAGTAAATGTAACTGAGTAAAGTGCACCAGTACTCATACCTGTGCACCTTTAACCCGAGGTACAGGGAGGACACGTGTCCTGGTGATAGCAGCTTTCTCGTGGCTGGCCCTGCAATCCCTGGGGGAAGGGAAGGCTTTGTTCTGAGAGTAGGCAGGGGCTGCAGGAGCTGGGGTTTGGCGGCCCTGTGCCCAGCACACACTGCACCCAGGGTCTTGTGGGACTCATGGCAACAGCAGCTCTGCAGCATTTGCTGAAGACAACAATTCTACTTTTGTAACTGCCGAGGAGACCCAGCTCTGACTGTGCATGCAGAGCAGCTCTGCAGAGCAGCAAGGTGACAGCTTTTACATATGAGCTCATGGGAGTAGCTGTAGGCTTCCCAAGAAGTGCTTGCGAGAGCTTGTCTTTGGGCTGGGTTGGTGGTTGGATCACAAGCGATTCATACACATGGCTCAGATATCCCAAATAAAGTATTCCTTCCCATTGTGATATTGGCCATAATTTGCCTCATTGCTTGGCAGTTTCAAATTATTTGACAATAAAAATGTCAGCAAGCCTATAAAAGTTAAAAACATGCTTAGAGGAGGAGGATGCTTTACTTTGGGGAAAAAAAAAATAGTATACGATGACTTTACGCAGAAAAGAACCACAATTTTTCTAACTGAAGTGTTGGAAAAAGAGATTTGTGATGCTTTGCAATCAAAGGTTAAGAAAGCTAAAAGTGGTATTAAAGCACCTATTATTTTTCTGGATTTTAAAGCCAAAGGTGTAAGCAGAAACTTGCATTTCGTGGTGCCGATATTCTGTGCAGGTGGCAGGGCCACCTTCCAACTCAGCTGTGTTGTGCCAGAGCAGCTGCCAGGGAAGGTAAAGAGAGCTTTCGTGCATAGCATCACGTAGCATTTCCAGTACAGCAGTGCCTTAGAATCCTGCATGCTCCTTAAAATCAACAGGACTCGAGCATCCTTGAAATATTTCTTCCCGACTGCCCCGCTGGGTTGCTGCAGCAGGGCGCTGGACCCAGGTCCTAGGGGTGAGGAGGAGTTGGTGACCCAGGACCTCCAGGGACAACTGGAGAGGTCCCTGCTGGAGCTGTGAGATTGCAGTGTGTGCTTCTGCTGCTTCTCAGCTGGGGACTGCATTATGTGCAGTGTGATCTTAAGCTGTGTCAGGCTTCTTGCCTGTGAGGGGAATGAAATGCAACTTGTTAGTTCTGAAGGTTAATTCTAAAATAGATGCAGAAGGCAACTTTTATTGACTCTGCTGGCTAACATTGTAATACTGTCAGTAGAGTAACTGACGGGTTATCTGATTTTTGTAGTACTTTGCACTGCTCAGTTTTAGTTAAGCATATGAAGTATTTTGCAATATGTTTGGGAGAAAAAATAATAATAAATATACATATCTCCCTTAGGAGTTCTATGGCCATTTAATATTTTTTGTGTATCTGTTACATGTAGTATAGCTTCTTACTAGTTTTAGAAAACAAAACAGCAATGTGGAGTTTTTAGAACAGCTTAGGTCTTCCTCCTGTTAAATGTTTTATATACCACGCACTTTTCACCCTGAAATGAAGCTAGGTAGCTTTTCATTGCTTTTGCTCCTGACAAAACAATGCAAAGAAAGATTAGATTCTCTCTGCAATGCTTTTAAAAGAGATTCATCTGTGCAGTGGAAGACTCTATCATGTTCAGGCTCCATCAGTGAGCACAGTGACATGTAACCATGCTCTCTGATCACTGACAGTTCTTTTCTGGCCACTCTCTCATCTGAGGCTCCTCAGAAACGGGACATCCTCAGACTCCTTACCTCTGGTTACATCTAAACCCACACTTCACCACTGCACTCTTCCTGAAAAGCAGAGAAGGGTCTCCTGGGATGAAATTTGTTGTTGTTCAACACTAACTAGAATTCTGGAGTTTTATATAGAATAGAAAACCTACGTAGTCCCTTAGACATGTAACATTCCTATTTCCTTTTTTAGATGAATGAATAATGTTTGGAGATACTTATATTATTGCATATGTTGCTTGACTTTAAATGATCCTTAAAAGGTAAAGCATAGATTAAGATGTTTGAGGCCTGTTCTTATTTGTGTGTTTAATTAGTTTATATTGCTGCTGTAGTTGATAGTAGTCCAGATAACATGAAGTAGTTGTTTCTGCACATGACCCTTATAGGATTGCATTATCAGTTCATTTTTAACATGCAATTGAGTATGCATTTAGTTATTAGTTTATCCTACTACCTAGCAGTTACTATCTAATTTCAAGGTAAAATAATGTATTTTATCTAAGGAACCAAGAGTTAAGCAACCTGCTTTTAGGAGCTTTTTTCAGTTAGGAACAGGAGAAGATAGCAGCTTAGACTTCAAGTATGCTTCACCACATATTTTGCCTGGCAAGCAAGGATACAAAACTGGGATCATCTTAGGCTCCCATTATTTCTTCAGCTACAATAGCAACATTATTTGGTCTATTTCCATGTCTTGGGAAACATTTTAACTAATGGATGTGTTCCCAACTGAAGTTAAATGGAAGAGAATTCCACTAAGAGCCAAAGTATCTCCCAAATGTGGAGTTTGTTTTGAATGCTTTTTCACTGAAGCATGTGGTCAGGAAGGTGGGTTATTGCTCTGTGGTGGAATTTGAAAGATCATCTTCCCTCGTCTCTGCTCTTCTCTGGAAGCAAGGAAACCTGAACAAATGGTGCTTCCTGGCTTGCGAGCCTTCTTTAGTGTGCCAGCAGCTTTGTGATTTTTCCCCATTTCTTAATGCTTCAGTAGTTCTAACAACTATTTAACAGCCACTAAATAATGAATGAGAAATGAGAATGAGAGAAAATACCGATTCTTGTAATTTTTCAAGAAATAGTGTGACCCCTGCGGTAAGTTCAGGTTAACCGCTCTCTAGGTAAAGTGTAGAAAGAACAGTAACTTCCAGTAGATTTGGACAGGGATTTCACAAGTTGCAGGTCTGAGCTTTACTGCAGTCATGCTGAATTGACACTTACAGAATGGAACAGTTGGGACACAAAAATCCCACCAAGCACTACGAGACTTTGTTTGTTACTTTTGAAAGAGTTCCATTTGGGATTGGTTGAAAGATGAGCAGCCAATCTAAGTGTGTCAGGTTGGTCTGTTAGAGAACCCAGCAGCTTCTTATGTAATTCTTAGTTGCTGCAGCTACTTTTCTGTAGCCTTAGATGTGATTTTCTGTATACAACACTAATTTTTATACAAAGGAGTCTAACCATAAAATCAAAACTTAGGGTTGATGGGGTTTCTGATGATGAGGTTTGGCTAAGCTTGTTTGCAGTTGCTATATTGGTGTCAAATCCTGCTTTTTCACCTTGTGGGTCTGATGTTTGCTGTCTGGTGCGTATCTTTCTTCAATTAGTGACTTTCTCTTTTAAAATACCATCACAGAATCACAGAATCACCCGGGTTGGAAGGGACCCCAAGGATCATGTAGTTCCAACCCCCCTGCCTAGCAGGGCCACCAAACATACACATTCAGATCAGGTTGCCCAGGACCCCGTCCAACCTGGCCTTAAACACGTCCAAGGACGGGGCATCCACAACCTCCCTGGGCAGCCCGCTCCAGGGCCTAACCACTCTCCTAGTAAAGAACTTAGAACCATGTTTCATCTTTAAACAAACATCAACAGTACTTGCATTGACTCTGCCTTTACATGTGTATCTTTGCAATAGTCTCTGTAACCTCCTAGAGTGTTGCTGTAGCTTTAAACTTCCAACGCTTCTGCATCTGTAAAGCACAGGGTTTATTCCTGCAGTTCCAGTCCTGCAAGTCTCTGCAGTGAACCTTGCCCGCTGTGGGGAGGCTGGTGATGACTTCAGCAGGGCCTGCACTGAGTGCAAAGATTTCATTCACAGAGGAAATTGCTGGGTGGATTTTAAAATTTGAGTAAATCTTCATGAGTACGTGTCTGTCTGTGTATGCAGTGGAGCAAGAGGAGTCTCAGCACTGCTGAAGTACAATCTTTGCTTTATCACGGGTGCATTAGTTTGCTCACTGTCTGCTGCTTTCAGTGGCAGTTAGGTTAGAAATGGTGAATGTTTACAGCCAAGGGCCACAGTTCCTGTTGCAGTTGCTTACACTTATCTGTACCTGGCCATGTGTGCTGGCTGGGGGCAGAGCTGTGCCGCATGGTTTTGCTAATTACTGCTGTGATTGGGACTTGGTAGCAGAGGGGGCCGCAGCAGTGCCTACTGTGTGTCAAAACCAAAGTCTTACGTGTAAAATGTGCCTCCTTGTAATCGAGACGTGATGAACTTGGAAGCTATTTGCTAACTATTGTTAGCAAATAGTTTTTTGGTAATTTGCTGATTTTTTGAGCCTGCTGAAACAAGTGCAGTGCTTTATCAGATGGGCCCAGGAAGCACTACTGTTGCAGATGTCTAACCAACTTGTCACAGAAGTGTGGAGACCCACTAGCTGCTCTTATAGATTGTGTTCTTGCAGCTGAGCATTTGGTGGTGAGTTATTGGTTGGTGTGTAGAATGATTCTCAAAGGATAAGAGGTTTTATTCCCATAAAATAAAACTTTTTTTTTTTTTTAACCTTTGATGCAGAAAACTGTACTAAATTTTCTGGTTGGATCTTCCCCTAACGTGTGTTTCTTTAAGCCCTGTTAGGTAAGTTTGTCTTAAAGGAGAGTTGGTATTATGAGCAGAGGCAGTCAACCTTTATTGGGGACGTTTTATTTAAACCATCAAATGTGTTTTGACACTTCAATACAAAAGGCCATGATTTAATTAACATTTCTCTGTTAAGTTTTGAAGTTACAGCCTTTACATGGTGCTGGCATTTCTTAGGAAAGAAACAAAAGACATTTCATTTTCTGAGAAAAGGTCCCAGCAACTGGAGCTGAACACCTGGAAGAAGATTCTTTGTGTGATTTTTTTATCTTGCTTCATCAGCTCCTGCAGTGTTTCCATCCAGGGCCAGCGCAGCTGGTGGAAGTGTCCATTTAAGCTCTAGGTAACATAGCAAATGCCCTTCTGCTAGCAGGCTGCTATCCTCTCATTTTACTTAGGAACAACATTCAGATGGGGATTATGTGGCTAACTACCAAGATATGGATAATTCTTAAGAGCAGAACAAGAAAAAAAAAACCTTTATTCTTAAATTTCTTTGAAATTAAAATTTCAATTTCTCCCCTCTGTATTCCTTTTTAGCCTGTTTGATATGGGAGGAGAGTATTACTGCTATGGTTCTGACATCACCTGCACCTTCCCTGCAAATGGAAAGTTCACTCCTGACCAGAGGGCTATCTACGAAGCAGTGTTGAAGTCATCACGTGCTGTCATGAAAGCAGTCAAACCAGGTAAAAGATCAGTACATGTCAACAAGAATTGAGAAGCTTGATGGTGGTATTCAGGCTGTCAGGGCAATTATGTTTGGGTTTTAGAAACTACTGGAAAGGAAGAAGATGGCAAAACTCGTTTCCATGTTTAAACAGCTCTTTATAGCAGAAGATACACAACATTTTCTATGTAACACTTAAATAAAACATAGGCAACTATTAACAGTATTTAAAATGTATTTTGGTCTCCCACTTTTTTAAAAAAAAAAAACAAACCCTTTTTTTAGAAGATGAGTACAGCTGTGACAGTTGTTATTCTGCTGTTTGCACTGGCAGCCATGTATTGTATAAGCTCGTGCCAAAGAATGAAGTCAGAGTTTGAGCTGAACATGTCATGCTTCAATTTATTTCAAGCGTTTTCTGTATTTGTCACGTAAACTTGATAGAAATCTTCTGATGGAGAAGAGGATGATGTGTGTATCTTTGAGAATGGTGCTCAGTTAGCCTTAAGAAGCTTTAGATAGCTCTGGCTATCAGATATTTCATATATGCATTTAAATTGCAGGTGAGCTAATTCATCAAGTGTATGCCTGGCTTGACGACAATCTTATTTTTTCCAATTCTACTTTAAGAGCAGCAAATAAATGCTTTTAGAGCTAAATGCTGCTGTGATCTTGAGTATTTCACTGATGAAGGTACTTGAACGTTTCTCAGTAAAACTGATAGAACAGGTTTGAGAAAAATGTACTTAATGTTCAGAGTGCACTTGTCCTTTATATTTACCACATTAGGTTTCAGACATCAGACACCGAGAGCGTGGGCTTTCTGGATTGCCAGTCAGAGGACATGTAATTTTGCTGTTTTACAAGCTGGCAGCAGCACTGTTCATTTGAGCAACTTGAAATGGAGCAATAACACTTGAAGCTTTTCTGAAAACCGAGACCAGATATTTTGCCATTTTAATAGCAGTGTGTGCACATTCAATTACCTGCTGTTTCTCCCCCAAAGATTCCTGTTCATATTTTACTTTACATTTCAGTGCCACATTTCATGCAGTATTTTAGCAGTATTTCACACTAATAAGTTTCAGAACTTAAGAACTTAAGAACTTAAGAGCTAATACAATTATACTCAGGATTATGTGAAGAATTGCTCAGTGAACTTATCCATTTGTTTACAGAATAGAAAAAATAAGGGCATACTAATCCTAATATTTCTGCATATTGGTTGCAAGAATCCTTAACTAGCCATGTGAGTAGGAGATTTGTAGACAGGTGATCAAGGCCAGGTTGGATTGGGCCCATGGGCAGCCTGATCTGGTGGCTGGCAACCCTGCCTATGGCAGAGGCTTGGAACTAGGAGTTCTTTAAGCTCTCTTCCAACCCAAGCCATTCTATGAGTAAGAAAGACAGAAAAAGTGCCATGTCATGTACTTCTGGACTACTGGGTTGAATGAGGAGTGTTATCTCCTGGTAGGCCAGTATTTGGCTGTAAAATAAACAGAGCAAATTAAGTTTCCTAGCGTGGTTGGTGACTCTTACTGTTCAGGCTGCTGAGGATGCAGCAAGGGGTGAATGTAACTGGACGTGTCACTGCTGCTCTACAGGAGAGGCCGTTCCTATGGTAGAGGCTGCAGCTTTCTTAGCCTGCTTGAACAAACCTAATCGGTTAGCTCATGTACGAAGGCACCAGGATCACTCCTGAAGGAGTCTGTTACTGTCACAAAGGGGAGCAGCACGGGGTGGTGTGGCTGCAGCTTTCAGCATCTATTCTCTCTGTCAAAAAGAAAGTAAATACTTCAGGTATATTAGAAAAGAGGAAAAGAAGCTTGTGGGGTTTGAAGTCAGTAAGTGTAAAACCCAGCCCATCGTATTTTTGTCAGATTTTCTGAATTATGGAGTCCTTGCCTGTTTTGCTGTTATTTTTGTTTGTCTTTATTTTCTGGGGTTCCTGAGATCAAAGGAGGGGAAAAAGACAGTCAAGTGACTTGGCTCACATGACAATAACCATTAATGTGGCAGGCTGAGTAAAAAGAATTTACGCAGCAGAGTCAGCAACTGTAGAAAATGTTACTTCTCTCCAGCTGCAGAACTGGGCCTTAATTATGCCTTGTGGCAAAGGGTCACAGGGGACATCTAGTTGTTGTCTTCAGAAGGTTAATCATTCCCAGAGTCTTTCTCATTGCGAGATAGAAAGCAAGTGCTGCAGAGAGTCACTAACCAAATACTGCATTATATAACTGGTTTTGGAAGGACACACATTTGCTAATCACCCTAAATGGTTTATGTAGATGTGTATCAATCAGAAGAGGGAATTTCTTTTTTTTCCTCAATTTGGTTCTCATGTAAAACCAACTGCTAAGTGAAGTTTCTTTCTGAGACATAGACTCCCTGCTATTTTTGTTTATACTTGTTATTATCAGTGATCATAACTTACAATACTCTAAGACATCCTACTTTATTGTAGAAAGGTATTCATCTGGCTAAGTTGTATGTGTGGTCCAAAAATGCACACAGCTCAAATCACATCTGTGGATCTTCATACCTTCCATCAAAGAGGACAGAGCTCCTTCTGCAAGCCAGATAACATACTCCGAAAGCTAAAGGCTCTCTGTGGGATCATAGTCCAAGTTCAGTGCAGTCATCACAACTCCTGCCGCAAACTGAATCCATATAAAATAAAAGAGGAGAAGGACATATTCTGTTCTATTGCGTAAGCAGCAATTTGGATACTATTGAATGTGGATAGTGTACAAAAGCAGCAGTTCTAAGTCTCTGAAGTGAAAGAGTCAAAACAGTGAGCTTGTGTGGCAGTGGGATAATTGCTTCTTTCCTACAAAGTCAGATTCGTGATCCAAAATGCCAGAGAAGAATGCTGCATTTCTGCTTAGGGGATATTCTTAATGTGTTGAGTCCATCTGGGTTAGATTTACTCTTCCACAAAGCTGAAATACAGGGGCAGATGTGCAAAATACTGACACTTCCATTCCCTTCACTATGAGAGAGCATCTACTTCTTACTCAGAACAATGATTTCAGTAACAATTCATTTTTATATAGACGTTGTACAGAGTTATTAAAAACAGTGAAACTGTAAAGCTAAGTGTCCCAGATTTATTCCAGAAGTTAGTGTCTTGATTTGTCTCTCTTGTTTGTTGTTTTTTGATCTCCTTAGATTTGCTAGAGTGTTTGAGGCACACTAGGTGTGCTCGTGGAGCACATCACCCGTGGAAATGATCTGAAAAGAATTCAGCTCACACCCTTTAAAACTCCACTGTGAAAACTAAAATACAGAAAGTGAGCAAGATGGAGAGATTTCACATTTTAGGATGATGGGGACTTCAGTACCACTGCAGATATATGCATAGTTTCCCCCTCTGCTGTCTTCATGCAATGCATGTACCAGAAGGCTGGCTAATGAGCAGCTATTCATTTATTTATTTTAACCTTTTGTGTCATGCTTGGCCCACAGTCTGTTTATTGACTGTTCTAAACCTGCTCTGAATCCAGAATTATTAATATCCTCACTAGTTTTTCTGAGAGTGCTCACAGTAGCAGTACGGGTATCTCTGACAGGTAGCATCTCCTCTTGCCCTTCATCATGGTCACGTGGAAGTGTGCAGCAGTTCCCCTTCCACAAAGCTGCTTTAAAAGCTACTGACTCATTTTGGATTCCAGGATTGGAATTCACCAGACTAGAGATTTAAGAGTGTTTAACATAGTGCTCTTGCTCGAAACACAGCTGTTTGACCTCTGTCACAGCTGTGAGCATCCAGCCTTTCTGAAAATCAGACTGCAGAACTGTTAAGCCAGGCACTGGCTGAAGGAAGGAAAATGATTATTGAACATGCATATTAAAAAAAAAAAAAGTAAAAATAAAGATGCCTGAAGCAAGTTGCCAAGCATCTTGATGGGAATCTGAGAGCAAGGCAAGAGTAGTTGTGAATTCCCAGCGGTGACATTATCAGATTCTCAATTTGCCACTGAAAATAGGTGTCTGAAGTTTTTCCTCTTAAGACAGCAGTAACCACTCTGCTCTGTCCCTTCACTAAATCCTGGCTCCTGCCTCATTCTGTTTATCATGTTAGTTAGATCCAATGCTGATGTAATAGCTTTATTGAATAAGAAAATAATTTGTTACAAGTTATACCTGGGAGACCAGTATTGTTGATGATCAATATAAATCTGTTGGAATAAGTGCGTAAAATAATTGGCTTTGCTGAAAGTCCTTCCTTAGAACTTCTAGAAAATGTGTATGGAACCAGGGCTTGCACAAGATAACCCTCCTGGCATCCCTTCTAACCTCTCATGATTCTCAATACATGCTGAAATGCACAAAAGAAAATGTCAGTCCTCAACCAAGAGTTGTTGATGAGAATCGATGACAGTTTCTGGCTCTAGCTCTTAGCAAGGGAGGAGTTGTTTTGCAAGCATAAGGGTAACTTAATGTTTCTGTGAATGAAGAACATCCAGATGTAACCCAGCTTTGAGTATGACTCTTGTCCAGTGGATCCCTTACTGTTAGTGGTGCGTAGGGTCCAATAGTGATTGCAGAGTTGCTGTGGAATGGCTTCTTTTTTGTCCTGTAACAAGTTGCAGCGTTTTCACGTTGTCCCCAGTCTCTCAGCTGACTTCTGATGATTATTTTTTGGATTATTATCTCAAGCATTTCAGGAATGTTAGGAATTAGAGTTCTGTAACTCAGACTTGATGAGGACAGGATAGTGGCAGCACTGAAATTTCTCAGACACGTTCAATCTGCTACTGTGCTGATAAAAAATAAAAAGGAATATGCTTATATTTAGTTTTGCAATTAAAGCTATTTTGGATGAATGTACAAGGTCACAAACACTATCTTTGAGATTGATGAGCTAAATATTGAAGTAATCATGAACTTTCCGTTTACGTCCCTTTGCACACTGGGATCACTGCACATTCCTGCCTATTCTGGAGAGTAATGGAAAGTCACAGGAGAAGGGGAAGGGAAGGAGCTTGTTGTACTTAACATTCCTAGTACTGTACAGAACTTGTGCATGTTTTACAAAAAAAGAAGCTGAAAAACATTCTCCGATCTCTGCTATGCATCTTAGTAATGGTTTTTGGGAGAGAATGAATGAATTGAAACACCTCAATCAGTAAGTTCTGTCATCCTAAATTCTGATTTAAAAAAGGCTTTTTTGTATTGCAAACCATTCCCAAGGAACAGTTGAGGAAGGCCAGGTTGGCAACCACTCAATTCCCTATCTCTATACTTACATGATTTAAAACACTTGTGTATCCAAAGTCCGCACTGAACCAAAATTGCATTCAAACCTTAGGAGGGCAGCTGGGAACATTTGCTGATTGATGCTTGTTTTGTTTATTTGCTTCAATAAAATGAAAAAGAAAAAAAAGGTTCCAAATCTGCACAGAAGTTGTTCACCAATGCAGTGTGAAACCTTTCCTCCACAGGGTGCTGGCACTGCTATAGGGCTTCCCTGTAGGACTTGTAGCTCTGGTTGGTTGGTTTGTTATCCAAAGTTCTTAGGTAAATATGCTTATCCCTACCTTCTGCATTTTACTATTCAAGATGGTGAGTATCATGTTGCCTCTGGCTTCTAGGTTATGCCTTTCTGATAAATGCTGTTGGTCTCTTGGTCTTGATCTTCTCCTGGACAGCTGTAACTCTACATGTGGTGAGCTGCTGTGTGAAACTCTGTCCACTTTTTGTGCCTTTTCTCATGATTTCTACAATTTCTGTTCGTTGGTGTAGCTTCCTAGGCTTGTTATAATAGAGAGGCCTTTTGTCACTGGTTTCCTCCATGTACATCTTTCCAAGGGCTGTTGTAAATTAGGACAAATCAAAAGCAGCCTATTCATTTTCCAGTGCTTTGTCTCCTTCCCGTTTGTTTCCTGCTGAGAGACTCAAATGGTAAAGCTCGTGAAGGTAGATATAAACCTAGGGGATGTACTTTGCACAGCAGAATATGAAATTTTGAGTGGTGTATTGACAACATTTTAATATGTAAATGTTCAGGTCTTGTTTCTTCTGTGTGATGATCGCATAAAGAGTAATGTTCAGTGACTGTGTTAACACTTTCATAAATAATCCACTTGATGCAACAGAAAACAGTACAATTTGAATTCAAAGTAGTAGTGCGATTCTTTGTTCTCTGACCTAGTCACGTTCTAGCAGTTCTTCAAAGAAGAATAGTGAGGGTAGGATAGTACTAAGAACAGAGATCAGAATAACCCAAAAAACTATTTAATAGGAAACTAATAGCTAGTGGATTTGACACTGCAGATTATACTATCGGCAGTTGTTTCTGTTACTAAATTGAGCAGAACTATGCTTAGGAGCATCTGCAAATTCAAAATTGCATTACAGATTACTTCTTCAGCACTTCAGTCTATCTCTGGTAAAGAACTGAGGTTTATTTTTTGTCTGCTGCTATTTTGAATGCTGCTTTAGAGTAATTGTCGCTGTATTCAACTGAGATTAAAACACATTGCACCTCAAAAAAATAATTGAAACTGCTATTAATATGTACTCCTCTCAGTGAATAAACAAGGTTCTCTTTCACATACAGTGGATGTCTTTTGCATTCAAGTCATTTGTTTTTTATTTTAAGTAGCCCAGAGATGTACTTATGTACTCAGTAGAACACCATGCAAGTGCGCTTGTGTGTTTTGCTGCAGAAAACCAGTAGCTAATTTAGATGATATTTTAGAAAGAAAGGGGACTGTAAACCAGACCTTTGACAATAGCACAATAGGGAAGGGTGTGGGAGCACAATCTAGTTTATAGTTTGTGTAATTTCAGAAAGTCCGTATGAATTATTCCCGTGTCCATTTGAATTATTCCCGTTCAGATGGTCATATTTTAGGGGAAAGTGCTGCTGGTGGTTATTAATTTGCTGTAATATCTGAAACAAAACAATTATTCTCAGACAAAAATGTAATAGCAGAAGTTGAAGATTTCATACAAACTCTCCTGAAGAGTAAATGCTTTCAGGGCATGCTATAACCAATACTTAATATTCACAAGTCCTACAGAATGACACTGTGGTATTTTTTTCCTCTCGCACTTCAGACTGTGTTATTGTGTTAAAGACAGATTTGAGAATAAATCTTGTCAATCTATGCTATAAAAAGATACTTGTAGTCTGCTGTCTATCTTCTCAATTGAATGGACTTTGCTCTATTTTTCTTGCTATCGTTGATGTTCATAAATAAGCTTCCCTTTGAGTACTTGCTTTCTGAAACTTACACATAGAGGTACTACAGCTTTCTGTGGTTAATTCCGTTGTTCTCAGTGTAAAAGCCTAAACCATCAGTCACCACCTAGGAAATAAAGGCTGAAAGAATGAAGGATGCACAAACAGTGCAGACAGTCAAGGAGCAATCCTTGATTCTTGTGAGGTACCATAACATAAAGATGGTGCCATTGGTTACTGGAGAGTTTGTTGCTTGACTTGTAACCAAACCTTGTCCAGAACAACATTAACTACAGCAAGAGGGAACAGAAAAAGTCAAATTCAGCAGATTCTCAGTCCCTCTGTGCACACGCTGATCTGCTGAAATGCGGGATTTCAGACTACGAGTCTCACTGCAAACCTTCTGGGAGCCATTCCTTGCTGCTTGTGACTAATAACAGGAGCTGACCCATGCATACAGTGACCACTGCAACGTTAGGAAGACAAAAATAACGCTGAGCAATTTCCAAGTGCATAAAACCAGCACTTCCCGACACTTGGGCTGTTCCACTGGGAGCTGGAGCTGAGTGTGTGCCGCTCACAGCGCCATCCTGGGCAGCTGCTTGGAGTCACAGCCCAGCCACAGCTTTCCAGCTGGGCTCTGCACCTGGACTTCTCTACTTTCTGTGAGTCTTCAAAGATGCTCCACATGCAGAGCAATGAAAACTTAGAGCCTACACTGGCAGCAGTTTTCTGTCTTTTTTCAAGGAAATATTTTTAAGATTTTTTTTTAATATATCCTTTTGTTCTAATTGTGGCAGATTGTACCAGCATAACATCGTACAGTCCTGATGTTAGCAGTGGCTTTGTTGGAATAGCCCACTGCAGTGTGGTGTTGTGCACTGATTTTCCTCCAGTTCAGTGTTCAGGAAATGTACACGTTACATGCTGTAATTTCAGTTGGAGTACAAAGTTCATGAGTCGTTCGATCTTGACACTACATCAGCTGTAGCTGGCAGAGTGCAAACCTGCTAGACAAAGATTATTCTGTTTGCCCTAAATCTTATCTAAACAGTCTTTTAAAGCTTCAAAGATTGATAAGTTTCCACACCGTAATTACTCCCTCCATGCACTTCCCTCTGTCCCCCAGTCTTTTTCCTCTTCTTTGCAGCATACCCCTATGTGGAAGGAATGTGCAAAGAATTCATAGTATCTGACAGTGCAGTCAGTTCAGCCCAAACACTGCATCTCTCCAGACATGGAAAAAAATCCCTTCTCTTGCTCCACGTCTGCATCTATTCAAATTGGTGAAGTTCTGAATGTTGCTTAGGATGTGTTGTAGAGCATCATATGCTGTTTCTGTAAATGAGTAGGATTGGTTTTACTGCTTAAAACTTTTGAGAATACTGGTTGAAAAGAAATTCCATTATATGAGTAAAGAGCACAAGGCTTCTCAGTCCTTTGCACAGGGCTCAGTGTGTTGGAGGCGGGGGGGAGGAGGGGGGTCACTGCTGGTTCTATTTGATAGCTCCTAATGTTCTGGGGGAAGTTTTTGGAAGAATTAGTGTTTAATGCTGGCTGTGATTCATTCAGGTAACGGCCCCCCGCACAGCATACAGAGCTGTGATCAGCCTCACTGTTGCCCAAATGCTGTCGTTGCTCAAGTATGGAATTTTGGTGGCCCAGAGTCACCTTACCTGGCTGGAAGGCTGAGCAACTGCTTGGTATTCCATCTAGGTTGCCATAATGAAAGCATAAAAACCAGAAATGTAGCAAATTATTTTCTAGCACTCAAATGAAAAGGGAATAAGTCATTTTATAATTTAAACAGTATTTGCTTTGGTTTTTCAACTGGACTTGATTCAAACTTTGAAGGACCTATTGTTTTATTTCTGATATGGTTATTGCTCGTTGGCAGATGTTGGGCTGTCCCAGTGGCTGGCTGGCCAGGGATTGCATCTTCTGTCTGTGTTTTAGTGGGACTGCCAGAGGATGCCAGGCCTTTTGCCCTTGTCTGTAGACTCTAAAAAATAAGTGTAATTTAACCTTAGCACAATTTGGGGAGAAGTTCCTACAACCTTGCCATGCTATTTTTTTTAGTAGGATTGTGACATTTGTGCTGGAAAAAAAAAAAAAAAAAACCAGCCCACCCTAGAACAACAAAAAAGCTCTGCTAAATCATTTGTGGTTTAATCATTGTCACATTACAACCACAAAGTACCCTAAGTAGCAGCCAAAAAAATCCTGTTAGGCCTTTTCAGAGCACTTTCCGACCAAAGTGGCTAAATACCATGCAGTAATTCTAAATTACTTGTGTGTGCTGCTTTGACTTTATGTTCTGGAATAGCCTGTAATAAAACTTTGGAAAATAATCACTTGGATAAAAATAGCAGCTAGGTAACAACAACTGACGAACAGCTGTGGTGTGATATGTCAACTCTTACTTGTCATTCTGCTATTGAAAAAGTTATGGGCTGTTCATGAAAAGATAGATATGCTTTTAATTGCTGGTTTCACTGGAAGCGTTTCTTTCTCTTTTTTTGGAACAAAAATCTTTGCTGTCAGTAGAAGGATCAAAAAGATCTCCTTATGGGGTAGATCCTCCTCTGTTCTGCAGCATAGTGTTTTATCTGAAATTCAATGGTTTTGGCAAAGAGAAAATTAGAGGGGAAATAGCTCTGGAGAAGTAAGACAATACACGTGTTATCTTTCTCTTTACTGTCCCATCTAAGAACATTGGGTAACATTCAGGTTTAGTTTGCTGTTCTTTTAACTCAACACCTCACACTTCTGTGGAGCTCAGTCATACTGTTAGCAGAAAATTAATAACCTTTGTAGTTTAAATGCTTTAATCACAATTGATCACATTTCGTTATTGTACATATCCCTGCTGTATAGTTCACTTTGTAACCTGGGGGTCTCACAGCCTTGGGCTGCGTGTGGGGCTGGAAGAGCTGCCTTTTGCCCTGCTCTCCTACCCAAGAGTATACTGTGCAGCAGGTAACAAATCACAGCCTAACAAGCCCTGCTAATGAGCTATCCTGGGGAGCCAACTGTTGGTTCAGTGACCTGTATTACCCAGTATCTCGTTTGGCAGAGAATGAAGGATGGAACAGACACTTCATCAGCAGATTTTCCTGAGTGCAGACTCATTTTGGTACAAGCTAAAGTCCAAGGACCCTCCAATCTACCTTTCTAAACCTCATCTGTTGGTGGAGTATAATTAGTGTATAAATTGGCCTAAAGATAATTGTTACTAACCTTTTTACACAAAAGCATATCTGCAACTATGATAAACTTCTTCAAAGCTTAAAAATAATAGTGCTGAATAATAAAAAAGTAAAACATCCTCTGGGGTGACTGGTGGTGTGAGGCTAATGCAGAGTGGTGTTGCAACACCATCAGCTGCTGCAGTGACACATAACTGGTGTTAGATCCACTAGTGCTGAGGGGTTTTTGGATCTTAGTTGTTTTTAACCATTTCATCTTGCTGCAGGAATGTTAATATGATGTTTGCCTTCTGCTGTGTCAGCTTGCAGCAAGTGGCAGAGCTCTCTACTAGACCATGGCTAATCCTGAAAGCTGATGTGTGTGAACATCATGCAACTTTTGTAAAATAGGCTAAAAATAGGTATTTAGGGAGAGTTCTTTATTGATTAGGATGGCTTCCTTTCTTCACCTTATTGCTGATAATAAATTGCTGTAGTTGTTTCTCTTAAAGCTTTTGAGGCCGTAAGAGTACTAGAAAATGTTTGAAGAGAACTTGGCATTCTGATCCTCTTTGCTCATCAAATCTGATCTTTAAAAAAAAAAAAAAAAGGTGGAAAATCTGTTTCTACTCAATTATCAAAAGTTTATTCCTAGCATGCTGGGAATCTGTTCACTGCAAACAAGACTGGGATGGCACCATTGGTTTAGCTGAGGCACAGAAGGGTCATTCTGTGTATGTGTGACTGCTGTACAGCACATGGTTACATGGTTTGGAGCAGAGTGGAGTAATAATACTCCAAAAATGCCAAACAGTACAGTAGAAATATCATTCATAAAAACATGCTTTCTTTAACATCCTTGAACTCCCACTTACTTGAAGACCCACTGGCTTACTGAAGGAGCTCAGATCTAGTCAGCAGGGCACCTCTGGGCAGTGCCATCCCAGTGCTCAGTGCAACTGCGGAGGGCTCTGAATGCTGCCTGCATCCAGCAGAGCTGGTGGCACCACCTGGGAGGGAGAGGAGCGGTCCCAAGTCCTTCTGCAGGGCTCTGTTCAGAGCACTGCCCTTGATCTAAGAGAGCCCAGAGCTGCAGGGTTTCCATCCCTCTCCGTAATTTATTTTGCAGTGGAGCTTTTTGCTGTTCTCAGTCTCTAATGAAAAGATAAGATGAAAAAAATCCACAACAGATGCAGAACGCAGAGCTCCAGGGGGAGAGGGAAAATTGCTGTGCTTTTTCTCAGTGAGGGAAAAAGAAAAAAGCAGAAAGCGTGGGAAGAATGGGCTGTGTTGGATTCATTTGGAGATACTCGGGATTTACAGCCATAGCAGCCTTTTTAGTTGAGTAGTATCATTGGTCTGTTCTGTTAAACTTCTGCAGAAAAATGAATGTGTGCTTTGGCTGTTTGCATCTATGATCAGCTTACCCTTCTATCTCCTGTTAGTTGCGTCTCTCCTGCGTTTGGTAAAGGGTGCCATATGTCTCTAAGTGGAGTCTGTAGGTTTGCATTGAGACAAATGGTGCTGTGCAGTTGTGGAGGGAAGCCTTACAGCAAGCAGCAGACAGCTCCTCTCCCAGGCACCTTGTTTTACGTTTATTCAGAGCATCTGGGGTACAGTTGTGCTTTGTCTTATAGCAGCAGAGTTCTGACCTTTGTATATATCCTAAGGGGAGGGAGGCTTCAATATTTGACCATGGTCAAATATTGTACATGGTTTTGCAGCCATGCGGATGAAAATAATACAGTAGTATTCACCTGGGACACCATGGGAGGGCTCTCAAACGAGCATGTTATTTGCCCAGAAAGAATATTAAGGGATGACTTCTAGAACAGTCTGCATTGATTGCAAATGACAGAAGCTGAACTGGCAGATACATGCAGAAATTCTGTATTCCTGTTTCCAATGACTAGGAAAACAGCTGGGACTTGGTAATACCTGGAGTTTGATGTCAGTAATAGTTGAGTGATGGATTGTAATTGTTTCCGTTTTATCGGGTAATAGATTGGGGTCTATCGTGACAGAGCTGTGAAATAACTTCGTATTCGAATTCTCACTTCTTTAGATTCACACAATATTCAAAAAAGAGAATATTTAAAATCTTGTCAAATAAAATTGCATTCAGCACTGGTCAAAAGACAACTGATTATAGGTGGATTTATTCTTAGTAAAGAAAAGACCTGTGCAGAGCCCTGAGGTGTGTGGGATCTGTGGGCATGGGATGCGGGATGGAGCAGCACTTGGTGACCTTTGTATCAGAGCTCTTTAAGACAACTGGATTTTATTGAAGCCCTCCCAAAGGATGATTTTATTTCAACCTCTGAGGCCTCAGTACTGTTAGCAAAGAGTGCTAATATGATTTTGATATGGCATTTATGTTCACAAGACCTTAAAGCCATGTATTTAACTGGATTAAAGCAATGGAACTTGATGGGGCTTTGGCCTTAAAAATTGCTTGTTTATTTATTTATTTAATCATGCCAAAATTGAACAAGGAAAACATTCTTTTACTGTACCTTAGACCTAGTTGTCTTGACTCTGCAACTGCTCTGTATGACTCAAAGCCATGGTGAACTAATTAAGACAGTGCTGTTACTAACAAAAGAACTGCTTTTTTCCTCACTCCTCCCCCCAGGAGTTTGTCAAGCAAAATTGTATCCTATACCAAAATAATAGAAGTCTAATGTATCCTGGCACTCTATCTGCAATCAACCAGCAGTATTTTGTAATGCTGTTGCAGTATGTGTATTAGAGGACTTGTATTTTACGCAGCTCGTTAACACAAGGGAATCATTAATTTCTGTAAGAGTGTCTTTGCCAGAAAAATATGGGCTTTAAATCTTCTACATCCATACAAAAGTACCGTCCTTCTCAAGTGTCCTAAGTAGGTATAATCATTATAGAAAATAATTCTAAATGACTGCTTTTTGCAGCTGATGCTCCTTTGAAAAACTCGCTGATAAACCTGCATCTCTGTAGACATAGATGCAGTGTCTTAATCTTTTTCATGTGGACCTGGATTATAGCATGCTGCTGTGTCTTGTCTGTAGTATTCTGGGCTTTGCTGCATGCCAAGATAGTTTTGTCTTGTTTGAAATATTTCTGTGCTTATGTGCTCTTTCCACCTTTGTTTTTTATACAAAGGGCACATCTGTTGCATCTGCCTTTTGAAAGCCGCCTCTAAAAACTTGTAGCAATAGTTAACTCAGCTGCCTGTTTCTGCTCTCTGAGGGGTCGCCTGGCCTGATATGCACCGTCTGGCTGACCGAGTCCATCTGGAGGAGCTGACTAAAATTGGCATTCTGAAAGGCAACGTAGATGACATGGTGAAGGTTCATCTGGGTGCAATATTTATGCCACACGGACTTGGACATCTACTTGGAATCGATGTGCATGACGTTGGAGGCTACCCAGAGGTTAGTGTTTGTGCTCAACAGCCTTGTTGGTTAACCCTCTGCAATAGCTCAGCTTTTCTCTTGGCTGTTGCAGGTTAGATGGCTGTATTTTCTCAGAGGCACAACAGTGGTGTGCTTAAGTCTGTCTTTCTCCGAATGCAATGCTTTATACAGCTTGCTTAAGAGGAATCTATTATTTCATTAAAATGTATATTGTTGTGGAGAGTGGTCAAATGATGCTACTCCAAGCATTCTTAATCTGTTCAATTTCTGTGCACTTTGTGATGTTCTTCAGTGATTCATCTCTGTGATGCATATCGCTCAGGTGTGGGTATGCCATGGCAGAGAGCTGTGCAGTGGATCTGAGCTACATGAGACCTGGAGTGAGAAGTCTTGCTCCATTCCAGATGTGTGAGACAGCTGTGGGAGCCCACTGCTGTACATGGGCTGGTAAATCCTGGTGGCTGTGGCATGTGGAAACCAGCTGGATTATATTTCTCCCTTGAACTTTGGTCTCCACTGTCAACTTAGGCACCAATATAGATGTGTTGTTTTGGAATGAGGATAGAATAAAAGGTCCGTAGTGTCTTTGTGAAGGTGAAAACACAATTTCTTGTATTCTGAGTTTCTGCAGAAAACACAAAATAGTTACCTTTTTCCTTGTGTTAATGCGGTGATTTGTGACTCCAGTCTGAAAGCAGAAATGTTTTTGTTAAAAAACAAAGCAAAACAAACAAAAAAGCCTTCTTTAAAGAGATTGAATTTAACATTTGAATACAGAAAAGAAGTTCACAGTAGCTTTAGAAAGATTTAGAAGGATTTTCTGCATTACATTTTGGTTATTTGAGACTGTAAGGGTTTTCATTCATATAATATGATGGTGCATCAGTGGACTTCTTTCTTAGGTAAGGTTATTCTCCTACATGAACCATAAAAAGGAAGTGAAAACTCCTTGGGTAGGGCTTAAACACATTTAGGAACTTGTTCATGTTGGATGTGCAGGCTGCATAACAGCTGCTGCTGCTGATTTTACTTTTGCAGAGTGAAGAAACAGGATATAATATTTAAGAGTGCTTGTTTTTTTTAAACACCACGAGGTAATTATTGTTGACACACAATACTGCGATGACAATGAATTGGCATCAGCTATTAAACTTAGTTGTAATAAAAATGAAACAAAATCAAAAGTCACCCTATTCTGATTTTAAGAGTTTGTCACTAGTGGTAGAAAGGATGGATATTTTCCCCTCTTTTCTCCCAGGTTCATTCCATCTGTGTGCAAATGGAAGCATTTAGCAAAGCACGGGAAATGTGATGGACTTCAAAACCAGGATCCCAGTGTTGCATGCCTTTGCTTCAGTTGTTTTCATTATGTTGTGGATAACCTTGCTAAATTTGGTGGAGTTGCTGAAGCTTGAGTATGTGTTCAAGAGCTGATAGGATAGAGAGACAGCTACATTTTAAGAATTAGGGAGAAGAACTGGGAGAGTGAAAAGTCCCATGTTTGCTTTTTATTTGGAAATTTTTAATGTAATTTAAGGGACATTGTCTCTGAGAGAAGAATGATCTATCCAGAGTTCTGTAAGAGCAACCTCTTACAGATAAAACTGGCTTCAGGGACTGAATTTTCACAGGAGTTGCACTCTTTTGTATTTGGAGGTGTGTATACAAAACAAACAAACAAAAAAACCCACCAGAGCTGTATGCAGATGGAAAGCTTTATACTTGCAAATGTTAAAATCGTTTGGTTGCTAGACACACAACTACATTCTTAAATTAACAACATATACATGGCTCATGTACTTTCAAAATGCGATCCTAAATAACAAATTTCCTGAACAGGGGGAAAGCATGGAGTGAACTCAAGTGAATAGCTGAAGACCTGTATTCGCATACAAACATACATGTAGATGGGTGGATGGATGGCATCACCTTAGTTGGAAAAATTTGGGGTTTTGTAGAGGGGCAGCACCATTAAACTCTCATTGCGCCATTAATTTCACCTCTGATAGAGCCATCTCTTTTCTCCCAGCCTAAAACATGAGGTTCCTTAAACTGGACCATTTGACCGAGGTGAGGTGCCCATGTCAGAGCTGCACTGGTGGTGGAGTCTCTGGGCCTGAGGCTCCAGTGGGAGCACAGTGCTGCAGCAGTGGGAGCTGAAGGGTCCTTGAGCAAAGCTGTGTGAGCAGTGGGGGCTCTTCTTGCTGGTATGATACGTGTCTGAGTTAAATAGCACAAGGTTCTTTGCTGTGTCTCAGTGCTTCATGAGAAAATGTATTTTTTGAAGATACCAAGTAGATTTGGGTGATTTTTTTGTGCATCTTAAACGTTTACCAGCCAGCAAGATTTTGACAAGGAATCTCAGAAAGCTGTGTTTATTGAAGACTGTGCCTGTAGTGTCGTGTTACTTTTTCTAACTGGTTAAGAAGCAAGTTATTTGCTTTTGGCCGAGGGATTTTTGGGAGTATTACAAAGGATTTTTTTTTAAATAAAAACTTTTTCCAAGTGGATATTATTCCATTATTTTTCCTCAAGTGTAAACAGTTACATTTGGAATAGTACAATAAGCTTTAATTTCCTAATTTTTATCCGTCACAAAGTTTTGCGTGTTCCAAAAAAACTATTTCCAGACATTGTTAGCATAGATTAGTTATTCATTAGTAGCCAAAGTTTTTTTTTCAAAATTGGCAATAATAAGTTTTCATCTTTTCCAGTAAACTGCTTTCACATGCAGCATCGAACGAGCGCTTTCTTCCTCTTTGATGAACACTGAAGAGTTTGCACGTTTTCTGTATAGGATATTCTTGAACATTAGAAAATCAAACATTTCCTATCTTTTATTGCCATAATAAGGAGTTATGGGTGTTGGCCAGCCATAAATGGAACTCAGTGACTGTGTTTAGGACAGGATTTTCAGAAGAATGTAATCATTGGTGTCTTCCATAGAAGCCAGTAAGGAAACATCCTGATTTTGAGAAGTGCTCAGCAGTCAAGAGCTCCTTGGAGGATCCAGCCTCCTGTAGCGTGCTGCTGTATTCCTAGCGGGGGAGCGGAGCGCTGAATGCTACTTTGAAAACTGCTTTACTGCTTCTTTTAAGGGTCTGACTAAACGTGAGCAGCTCTGGCAGTGTGGCCCCAGTGGTACTAATCATTTCTGAAGATCTGGCCTTCAGTCAGGCAGAGCTAGCTTCAAAGGGTGCAAAGCCCACTGGGCTTAGCTTCCACTGTAAAATTTAATCATGGAGGTGGTTTTCCCACACTTTCATTTGTTTCTGGGTAAATACGATATGGGATATAAATGAGGGTTTGTGCGTGGTGCAATTGAGAAAATGGGGTAGGTGATCTCAAATTTTCAGACCCTGAGGTGGATGCGGCTGAAGTTTTCATTTAAATCTAGGTTTTGTGTCTCTAGATGCTTGAGTTGATTCAATTTCATGTTATATTAATTGAGTGTCGGGCTCTAAAGAATGCTAAGTACATTTGATGACTTTCTATAATAATAAGCAGTTAATTTAAGTTAGGTTAATAACTGCTGTGATTTTACCATCTTGTGAATAAAGAGTTTCATTTCGTTTTGTCTTTTAAAATTATAAGATTTACCTTAGTTTAAAATTTTAATTCACTTCTCTATTCTCATGAAAAGCCGATCCTTTCATTACTGTCATGCATCAGCAAATTCAGGTTAGTGGTTTGGTTTGATCCTGGAGTGATCCGTGCCCGCTGTTCCCGTGCATGCTTGGGAGCACCCTTACTGCTCAGAGAGGTGTGTGAGTTCTGCCTGGCTCAAGCAGGAGGCTTGCTGCCTGCTCCCAGGTCACCAGCTGAGGATTTAGGTCTCCAGAACTTGTGGAGAACACAGGAGTAACCTTGTTCCCTTTCTCGTTCCTAACGTATCTATACGTTCCTAGTGTAACCTGCTTTACGCTGAAGCAGATTTCATTCTTTTGTGGTTAGCACTGCAAATGATGCATTACTGTTTTTACCTTTAAGAAGCAGGAGATGAGGTGCATTTACCACAGAGCTAAAGCTGTTATGGAGAACTCCAGCCATGTGAAGTGCCTCCCTTGGTCATTACCCTGTAACGCCTTGCTGGAGTGTAGTATATCCAGGACCTGCAAATGGGATTCAGTCTGCATGGTAGGACATAAATGAGCAGGGAGAAGAAGGGCTTTTTACCTGTTACAGTGAAAGGGTTTTTTTGTGTTTTCTTTTTTCATGTAATTGATTGTCTACACCTTCAGAAAATCTCTGAGAAACATTTTTCTTTGGGGGTCCCCCTTGAATCACTTGTGTTCCTTCACAGCGAGGCCCTGTGGCTGTGTGTGCTGTTGAGCAGCAGGGCGCAGGCACACACCAAGCCAGAAAGGCTTTCAGTTCTGCAGCACAGTGCAGAACAGCACAGGGAACCCTGCTGCTTCTTGGTGGTGTTGGGTAAAACGACTGTTAGAAGTTCCTGTGGCACAAAAGGTTCTGTGGGATCTTAAAGCCCCAAGAGGTTCATGGCTCTTCTTATCCCTGCTGTGGCATCTTGCATGTGCTCAGAAAAGGTGTGCTCTGGTCCCAGCAGCTTTTCCCTGCCAGAACTGGTGCTGGAGTCTGGGTGCTCATGGAAACCAAGGACTTAGTGGGGGCAGAGCGGGGGCAGGCTCAGGTGCAGTGCTGTGCTGCACACCCTGCTGTCATCCCACAGGATTCTCTTTTCCTCTGAGAAAGTGTCACAGGCTTGGGTTTTCTGTTGCTTGGACTGGATTTCATTCAATTTGGTTAGATTTTTTTTCTGAAGGAAGTACTTGGTTATGTTTGTTGTACTTATTGAAGTTTGTTGCAAAATATTGTGTCTGCTAACAGAGTTTTTATCTGATATTTATTGTCCAGATCTTTCTGAAAGTGTAGCAGAGACCAACGGAGATGGTGGTTTTTTTGAACAGTTCATTCTAGGCGCAGTAGGAGTGCAAAACCAAGATAATATAGTTCTGGTTTCAACTATATGTAAAAGGAAGGTAGAAAACGTGCCATATATTTCAGGCTTTTGTGCTATGCAATTTCTATTAATATCCAAGTATTCCAAGTATCCAAAGATCCATGAAAGAAAAAGGCCTTCCAGTTAAGGCTATAGCCTGTATGTATTTTGCGTGTCATAGGAAAACCTGTCCAAAACAGTGCTTGCCTTTGGTCTCATCCTAAAACAATATTGCTGGTGACTTTTGCAGTTCTTTATCTCATTTCCTGTGAGTTATCTGTCCAAACATTCTGCTCATCTTCCAGATTTATGTTGTAGTTGTCAACTTGGTGATTTTCTATCTCTATTATTCTCTTAGATTTTAAGAAAAAGAAAAAAGTATAATCTGTATGTTGTACTATTTCCATTATGATCGCAACAGAGCTTGGTGACATCTGAGGATCAAGCAGTAAAAATGAGAGGTGAAATTATGCACAGAACGATGCTACAGCAGTGGACTGAAATTCAGAGCAGGCAGAGTTACCTCAAGTAAATGACAAGTGCTTCTTCCTCATTGCTTGCAGTAGCAGGAGATTTGTTAGGCAGTTTAAACCTGATACCACAGTTAATACCTAGAAAAAGAACAAAAAAAATTCCAAATGGAAATAGCCAGTTGATACCATTTGCCTTCCATTCCCCCAATATTAACTTTGAGCTGTGTCCCCATACTCCAGCTGGTAATTTGATTCTCCTGCAGAAGTGGAAGCTTCGACTTGCAAATGTCACAAGTGGTTTGTGATGCTTGGGGCGCATTTTGGTGTAACCTGCTGCTGATTTCAAAGGCACAACTGACTAGCAGTTCCTTCAGGTGGCTGTAGGCAGCTGGGGCTGCTGGGGAAAAGCAGGATAGGCTGCATAAAGTAATCTTCATTAGCAGTACTCATCTAGAGAAACAAGGGCAGAGAGGGAAGGGACCAGGAGACAAATGAAATGGAATTCAGGACATAGGACTCCATTCTTTTTACAAGAATGAGCTAATTAGAATTTGGGTATACACAGTGGGAGAGTGGGGAAGAGTGAAAGAGCTGAGATTTTGCCTCAGTGTTGATTTTATATAATCTCAATACGAGATCCGTATTCTGTCAAATTTGAATACTTGATTGAATTTAAGTTGGTGAAATGGTTAGGACTTAGCTGTTTCAGACGTGGTCCAAATAGGACAGTCTGATTGTCAAGCTCTGAGTTCTGTGATGATTTAACTGGAGAAAAGCACCAGAAAATAGTTTTGTGCTGTTCAGTATTTGTAGTTATGAGCAGCTGTGGGGGTCTCTGCTGCAGCCATGTTTGGCTGCTATAGCTGGCAAGAGAAAGCTTCTGGTTATGCCAACCAAGCATTGCAGCCCTGGTTTCGGGAGGCAGGGTGATAGCATCTCTGTGCTTGCATGTCCCCAGTGGTGTGTTGGCTCCATGGGCGATGACCATCCAGCAGAGACATCATCACATTTTCCTTCTGACCCGATCTGAATACAGATCCAAGGTCCGTCTCACCCAAAAGGGCCTCGAGCTTCCAGCATCCCACTGTGCCTGGAAGCCAGTGCCTGTGGGACCAGACATTGCACATTGCACTTCTCCCATGGAAGGAGCAACACGTACCACCAAGTTGCTTAAAAGCCAGCAGTTATTCATCTGGGGATGTTACAACTTCTGGTCTTCCATAACCACTTTCCTGAGGGACAGGCATGCTCATGTACTTCCTGGTTCCCTCCTTATTCCAAAAATAGATCTATATTTTATATTTCTCAGCACTTAACTTAATTTGAACTTTTATTTGCTTACATAGTAATGAAATCAGTTTACATAATAATTCTCTTGTTCCCTTGACAGTCCTTATTGCCTAGACATGCTGTTCTTTGTTACCTTATATGAACCATTAATTGGAATCTGATGTTCTTGGCAGGAGTACAGTCACAAATGACAGTGTCATACATCTGTGCTTACTGTGGGAGTGTCTCAATTTTAAAATATGAACAGAACCTCCAAATAATATCACTCTTAGACAACGGTTTTGGATATAGTTTGTTGCTGGAATATACAGGAAAATAGTTCTTTGAAAAGCAGTTTTTCCCAAAATATCACTAGAAGTCTCTTTTTAGATGCCTAGGTGTTACTATTTTCTAGTTTTCTCTGATTATTTTCTCTGCTATGAGCACATAAGTGTACAACACTGGGTTCTCATGCATAGCCGGACTTCGAGGACAGAGCAGTGGCAGAGGCCAGGGAGCCTCTCTGCAGCTACACCAATGTTCAGCCCTTTACTCTTCTCTTCATCTAAATCCAAAACAACACCATAGTTATTGTTGGAAACAAGACATTGGTTGTCTAGTTGCAAAATAAAGGGATGTTTTCTCCTTACACAGAAGAAAATCAGCTCATGGCAGAGGATTGATATTGACAGATGGCAGTGTAAGGCTTCCCAGCTCTTTTGCTTACACAGGAATAGAAAGCGATGATGTCCTTGTTCCAGACCTGTCACCTTCACTTTGGGGAGAAATGGATCGCAGTCCTTCAACAAATCCTCAGATGTCTTGGTTTTAGAAACTGACAAAGCCGACATGATGGAGTTATACCTACTGAGATAGTTATGAGTGCCTCCAACATTAGATGTCACAGGGGATGCTGCACCCTTAGCTCAGTGTATGTTTTAATCATCAGAAGAAGGATGTTGCCATCCCTTCCACTTGTGAACCCTCCCCATCCTGCTCTTGCCCCTTCGCAGTGTGGGTTTTCCTTCAGCCTCACTACCAGGCATTCTGGGGCTGCTCTCTGCTCCTCTTCCATTTTGTACCTGAGCAAGCACCATGCAGGCCTCTGCTAAGAGAGAGAGAGAGAGCCATGAGCCCACCCATCCGTGTCCTGCCTTCGGAGCAGTCATCTTTTCCCAAAGACTTTTCAAGATGCTTTCATGGGAGTATTATAGCTGGTGCTATTCACAGAATGACTTCAGTGCCCACAGAATTCAAGGATATGGAGATGAAACCAGGAGTTTGACGCCACATGGCGTTGCTTGCATTGAAAGAATATCAGAACGAGCTTGTGGATTCTAGAGAAGTTGAAATTGTATTTTTGGGTGAACAGGGCCGGGGCTACTTCCCCTGCTGCTGCCAGCCCAGGCAGCCTGTTCCTCTGGGGCTGCTCACACTGCTGCCCTGGCACTGCTCAGAGGCAGTAAGTGTGCTGTTGGCTTCCTGCAGGATGACACTGTGGGCAGCATGGACACATCTGCACATTGCTTCAGTCAGTAGTCATGGAGGTATCTGAAGACATCCAGGTATGACCACCATACCTGGTGGTAAGCCTCATTTGTTTTAAGAAAAGGTCAAAAATGCACACGCCATGCCAGCAGTGCCTTCAGATGGTGTTTGCAATTTTTTTTCTCACTGTGCATTCATCCTTCTAGCATCTGTCTTAGATTGACTGCCTAAGAAAAGGCATTTACAAGCAGAATTGAAGGGAAGTACAGTTAAAAGCCAAATACGAGCTGTTTGTTGTAAAGCAGCTGATAGATAGTTGGCAACGCACCAAAAGGTCCAGACACTAATCTAATTGTTTATAGCTCATGGAGAGATTAATCCACAAGATTAGATGCCCTCATTTCCTTTATGCATTACAATGAATGTGTGAGGTGCCAAACCCCATGGGGCAGCAGCAAGAAAAAAATGGCTCTGCTTCTGTACAGTGATTGTTTCAAGTTCAGAAATATATTAATTCTCTTTGATTTCTGGTAAGAACCCAAAAGCAAAGTTCTGTGCTTAATATCTGAGTATTTTCGTTTCCTCAGTACAACAAAATCATACTTTCTTATTTTAATGTAAAAAGCAAAATGCAGATCAAGCATATGAAATGCATGAAATAGCCAGTGAAAACTGTTAGAATACATTTGTTGATTTGCATGGGCCTGGCTTGCAAGGGCACTGAGAATTGCATGTGCTCTGTATCTCTCAAGGGGAGGCACGTGCAGACATCCCTGCTGGTTAGCACTGAAAGTCTTGGCTCCTCTGAGATGCCATGCATTGGGACAGAATAAGCTCTGCTAAGGGAAAAAAGATACCTCGTTATTGCTTGGGCAACCAGTAAGAACAAAACAAACACTGCTGAGTGGCTATTGCAAGTGGTATTTCTCTGAAAGTGGAGCTCAGGAGCAAACAGTGCTTTGGGGTTATATACACCTTGAAGAGGTGATTCAGAAAGGTTAAAACCTGGCTAATACTCAGGACCCTGCCTCTCCTGTGTCCCCACGGAACTTTTGCCATTGATGTGGAAGAGACATGGGAGCACAGCCATGCCAGGAGCAGAGGGCAGTGCCCAGGCAGCGTTCTTAGCCTCCCAGCAAGGGGATGTTGCTTCCCACTGGTACCAGGTGCTGTGCTGGTGCTTCTGGAAAGAGACACTTTCCTACCAACAAGGAAAATGGCCATGACCAGGTCATGGCTGCAAATGGCCAGGTAACGGACATGAGAAAGCTACCTGGAGATTAAATAAATATAGCCTTTGTCTAGCAAAGCCATTAACTTCTGCCTGGCTAATCTGGAAAAAGTTCCAGGAGTGGAGGTCAGCATGTGTACATTTTTGTGAGCTGCAGGCCTGTGGACTATCTATTGGTCATCATATTTGTTGATTTTGCTACGGTTGCAAAGGATTTTCAAAAAACTAATGGGATTGAGATTTTATTTTTTTTTTCAGATGTTGCAATAGCTGGCACATTCACATTTGGGGGAAGAAAATTAATATCCTGAACTAGTCCTTGCAGTGTTTCTAATTCCTTGACTAGCACGTCCTCATATATCATTTTACTTTACCAGCTTTGGGGAAGAAGAAAATGTTTTGCTAGTTGGGACTTGTTTTAACTTGGTGCTGAATGATATTATTAAAAACTACATTGCCTGAAAGTTTCAATCTGACAAAAGCGTAGTTTTAAATGGGCTGCTTTTATGAGGTCATGTGTAGACTCATTGCTCCTGAATCAAGATCATAACTGTATAATTTTAGTAGCATACAGTGAGAATGAACATTTGCATTTTCTTGGGGAAACTGCTCTCTGTTACATAGTTCAGCTGTTTCAGCCACGATATGGAGGGTGCATTTTAAGAATTGCATTTTGCTCAAAATATATTTTTCAAGGTAAGGTATAGAAAGAAATTACTTTGTAATTAGCAAAGTAAGTAATTACTTAGTCTTCTAAAGTGGTACTTTTCCAAAGATAGTGTGACAGTACCAAGCAGGTCATGAAGCCAGAACCTCTGCAGTGCAAAAGCAGTTTGGTTTGTTGAGTTGATAATCACTGTCTATGAAAGCAAAATGAGTGAGTTATGAGAGTTGATTGTGTAGCACAATTTCAATCCCCCAAAACTGTTATTTCGGATGTCTGACAGAATAGTCAGCATAGGAGGGTCTCGATAAGAGGTTACCCACAGTCAGTATTTCTGTCCATTGAGATGGGCTTCTTTCTACAGGGGGTGGAACGCATTGACCTGCCAGGGCTGCGAAGCTTGCGCACTGCCCGGAACCTGGAGCAGGGCATGGTGCTGACCATCGAGCCAGGGATCTACTTCATCAACCACCTCTTGGACCAAGCACTCCGTGATCCCGCACAGTCCTGCTTCATCAACAACGATGTCCTGCAGCGTTTCAGAGGATTTGGTGGGGTGAGTAGTGTTCAACTGGATGGTTTTCTGTTTGTCTTTGCTATGTACTTGAGAAGAAATCTTTTGGAATTTATAATGTATTTTATGGGACGGCTGTACCTGAAACAGCACCTCAGGCCATTTTGCCCTGTAGACAAACCAGTCTTTTTTTGCTATTTTAAAATGAATTTTATACTTGTGATATCTAATGGACAAGAGACCTTGTATTTTTCCATTGGCTGAAATACCTTCAGTCAACGCTGTGAAGTTGCATACCAGGTAAGTGTTTTGCCCTGGGAAATGTGTATGTTATAAAGTGTGACTGAGATTCGTATTCCAGAGTTAGCTTCCTGCAACAATGGTTGGGTGCTCCCTCGCAGGGCTGGAGAGCCTTGTGCTGTTCTAGTCAGGGAGGTGTTAGAGAAAAAGAGCAATAATTGCTATTTCTGAGTTATTGCCAGAATGGCCTGAAACTAATGAATTTAAAACCTCTTCTGTTTTCCAACAGAATGGCCAGTGGTCTTCACTAGGTCTCTTGCTCAAGGTATCACATTGCAGGACTTACGTAGCAGCGTGTGCACAGAAAAGGTTGGCTGACTCAGGGGTTAGCTGTGATCTGAAGATTGTTTCCACTCAGACAGCTGCTGTGTAAATAAAAAGGCCTTGTTTCTCCATGCTCTCTGGGGCATTTCCCATTCAAAGCCACCACCCTAGCAGAATATGTAGCAGTTGCAGTGCTTCCAGTAGGTTTTCATTTTAGCAGAGCAAGCATTTGAAGGGTGCTGCATTGTTCTCTGAGCTTCCGTATTCATGCACAGGGAAGATAAAGCAGGCAGCTGCAATGCCCCATCCTTCTCTTGGCTTTTCTGCTAAGTCTCAACACAGCTAACAATCACTGGCAACGGCGGTGATTTTCTGGTATGAGAAGTCACTCATTAGGAATTGTCTGTTGCTGCCATCAACTAATTTATCACTGTATACCATCCATGAGAGGGTAATTACTGTACTGTTCTTGGTCTGAGCTGGCTTTAAACCACCAGCCCAGACCGAAAAGTTGTGTGTGCCATTACCAGCCGCATGAGTCAGCCAGGGCCTGGGCAGCCATCTCTGGAAGCTCACTATCTGGTGTGTGCAATCTTATCAAGAGACCTGGGACTTTACCCTGTCTGCTGTTTAATTCATTGCTGAGGTTTGGGACGTTATCTGTCTCTATGTTGTTTCTTTATCAAGACTTGCCCGCCAGCCAACTGAGATTCTGATGAATGAAAAGTAGTTAACTCTGCCTTTTCTAACTTTGAACACATTGTATGTGGCACCACACACTGAAGCATATTCTGAAGGAATACTGTAGTGCACTCATGTAGCTTAACACCACAAGGAAACAGGTTTAGCTGTTTTCACTGTTCTTGCGAACACTCTGAGGGAGATCTGGGGGCAGTTCAATTCACTCCTGGTGACCTTTCTCTGGAAATGTTCAGTGAAGCCCATGTTCTCCCATGGTTTGCTGTGAATGCCTCCTCCAGCTCTGCTGGCTTGAGGCATGCACGTGGTTCACCTGCTGTGTGTTCGCATGCAGCAGGAATGGCAGCACGGGGTCCCTACCTTGGCATGAGTTGCTGAATTGGGCACTTCTATTCCAGAGATTCCAAACAAAGCCTAACTTTCTTCCCTGTTTTTGCTTAGCTTCCTGTAATGTTGACTTGTGAGGAGAGTGAGCCAACAAACTTTGCTACAAGGGGGAGCTGCCCAAAAACGATTGAGCAAAAATCTAAATCTCCGATCCCCCTGTGAACAATACATTTTACTTAGAGAGAGAAAGAAATAATACACACATCCCTGAGCCAGATGTTGTCACTTGATTTTGTCCAGGAGAAGAATGGAAATAAAATCTGAGACAGAAACATATCTTAATATTTCTAAATTCTAACAAAAGCTGAACTGTAATGCAGTCAAAATGCAATTTGCTGTTCAGAGTGCTTAGTTATCCATGTGCAGGTTCATTCTGGCTTGTCCAGAATGAGTATTTCTCTCTCAAGCACATCAGAAAATTTTCTCTCTGCATGATTAAAGAAGATCTCATGAGTCCCAGTGTTACTGACATAGCAGAACTGGGGGTAATACTGGTATCAGTTCTAGCCAAAGAGCTCGCTACAGCCGTGTCCAGTCTTCCTTTAGGTTTAAAAAAACCTACATTCTAAAAAAAGGAAATAACTAGTCTGCTTTCCTCTGCAGAGCTCAGCACTAATTAAAGCGTTCTTAATTTGGCTTGATTTAATTCACTTCAAAAATGAACTTATATGAACCAAAGTAACACCATTGTAATTCTGAGTAAGAATACCCGCACAGGGATTTGAGGAGTTTAATGAATTCACCTTGAATTCATGTCTTTTTGGTTTGGGATAATTTTCTTGAGTGTGACAAGTCTCTGCACAGAGAAGACTGCAGCCATTTATTGTAATTTGGGCTGTCCAATGCTGGAGGTAAGAAGGTTATGAAACCTTCAAGAGCAAGAAAGAATGGAGAAAGTGAGAGGTTTTTCTTCTGAACCTGGATTCCCGGTGGTACCAGCGTGGTGACACCAGCACAACTGCACGCAGTCAGCACAGGTTGTGCCCAGCCCCGTGCCTGCATGCACCACAGATGCCCACACTACACAACTGTAACTGCTACTTGGCAGTCTTGCAGCCTGCCCTCATCCCAGACTAGAGCTGTTCTGTTCTGGGAACCCACTGTAGGGAACCTGCTTTAGCAGGGGGGTTTCAACCCCTACAATCCTGTGAAGTCTCTCTGTCACATATCCACCAGTTCTCAATCTGTAAAACTGAGTCCAGTTCACCAAGGTCATGAGTGCTGTGGGGCTGCACCGGGGCTCTGTGAGCATTGCTCTGCTGAGAACACAGAGCCTTGCAAGACAAGGTATTTGCACGTGCCTTTGCTTATGGCTCAGGGAAAGCGTGTGGGTCCTGAGGGAAGGGGAAGCACCAGCTCTAAACACAGCTCTTTGGGGTTTGAAATGTCCACTCTTCATAAGCTGATTACTGATTCGTGCAGTCCATATGATGTTTTCTCAAAGACCCAGTGAAAATGTTCAGTGCTTGGCCCTAAATATTCAGCCTCTTTTCAGGCTTTATTTTTTTCCTTAGGATGTGTAGAACCAGCACTGCACCTTATTTGTGAAAACTTTATGGGACTTAGAGAAAATGCTCACTGACTGCTAAGCATGCTCATCTACTTTTTAACATCTCACATCTCGCAACAGTAGTAACACAACTCAACATATCCTGGAAAGGTTTTCACAGGAAAGCAGTTGTCCTAATGGAACATGTCACTTTCTTTAAAGTTCTGAGAAGTAATGGTTGTAGGCTGCCCCAAAACAGTGACTGGTTGCTTGTAAATCTTCTTTAACCCTTTTTGCTTCAGTTGCCTAATTAACATAATCAGGTTAAACTAAGAGCAATTGTTACTAACCTGTATTTAGCTTATATTTTATTGGTTCTTTTTGAGGCTTGATGAAGGGAATGTGTGCCTGAAGCTTCTTTTTCCATTAACATCAGTTGATCTAATGAAATGCATAGCCTCACCCTACAAATCTTGATCCTCTTTTATAAAATGTTTATACATAGAGCTTTAAAGTAAAGTGTTCCTGACATGAGAATTTGCTTGTAAGAGGAAGGAGACTGGCAGCGTGGGGTAAGAAAGAGTCCCTACACAGCACAGAGCCCATCAGCCCCTGTAGGAAGGCTTTGTATAATGTGGGAAGAGGAAAGTGGCAGATGCTTTTTCCCAGTCCTGCAGTGTACCCACCTCTCTCTGATTTTAGTGTAAGAATAGATCTATTTCCTAATCAATCCCATGAAGCATGGAAGTCAAATTCTGCTTGTCCTAAGTTTGCTTATTAAAAATTATTGGTGAGTTGATGGCTGAGTCAAAGTCAGTCCCCTTTGTCCGCATGCATCTGCCCCAGTAGTAAAGCAGCTATAAAAACTGATGTATGGATGCTCCAGTTGGCCTATGTAAATCATGTGCTGATTTACCTTGTGTGGCACACATCCTGTCCTGCTTTCCCATAGGTTTCCTGCTGCAGGATTTTGTAGCAATTCTGTTGCTGCTTTCCATAGCCGTAATCAAACAAATGCTCAATAGATTAAAAATTGGAGACGTGTCACCAGTGGTCTTTTTTAATCACATCTGGGATCTGTCATCGACCAAATCTGGGCTGTTTAATTGGCCAAAATCTTTTCTTGAATCTCAAAAGCCTTTTTTATATATCATCATCCAAAAGAAATGAATGAGTGCTACAACCCCCTTTGCTTGGAAGATAACACAAAAGGCTCTGGGGAGCATGAGTGTATCAGTTAGTCAGGACAAAGTGCGAGGCTGTGTATGTAGCTGACAGCAGTGCGGTGTTAACTCGTGTGCTGTCCTTGGCCATGCCTTTACAGCCCTGCTTTGGGACCAATTTGGGTCCATTGAGTCAAGCCACATGATGATCTGCTGCTGGCGTTCAGTGGTTGTGCAATCAAATCTATCTAAATAGGTCGTGCCACTGCCCATGATAAGATAAAGGCATTTGAGGGTCCTGATGTTCCTGGGCACTTGGCCTGTGCAGGAAAGCTTTGTGAAATTGCCATCTCACACTGCAAAAGCCATGTGTGGGGGGGAAAGCTTGCGAGGAGCCCCTGGGAGCTGTAGTGCAGCATGGCCTCACACCTCCACTCGCTGCTCCTTTAAGCCACGTCTGGTTCCAGGCCTTGCTGTAGCCCTGAACCAAGCAGCACTGTGGAACAAAGAGCCTGAAAACAAGGACAGCTCTGAGAGCAAGTTTCATAACCGTCCCTTGCTGGGAAAGGCAGTCCCAAGTTGGTAAACTCTGCCAGCCAGAGCCAGCATCTTTTGTCCGTTTGGACCAAGGACAAGAGCAAGCCAGGCTCTCCTGGAGGGAAGGTTTCGCAGGTCCTCTGATGCTGCTGCTTGCTGCAGCTGAATTTAAGCTCAGTGTGATGTACAGAGTGTGAACAAAAGGAGCAGATGCACACATTTTTTCCCCTCTTGGGAGCCTGTGTTCCTCTGCGCTTCTGTTGTCTTTAACTAGAGAGATAATGCGCACTGAGGCTGGGCAGTCTTTCTTCACTGTTAGTGTAAGCATACACCTTACGTCGGATTCCTGCATGCAGAGGGCAGCTGGGTCCTGGAGTTCTGAGAGTGAAGAGGGGTTGTGTGGGAATGGCTCTGCTGCCCTGGCCCTCTGCAGCAGCTTTCAGTGGGCTCCTGACAGCTTTCCATACTCTGTCTGGTGCTGGTGCCACTCACTGGCTTTAGATGCATCTGGCCCCAGCACTCATCATTCTTCGCTCATTCAGGATCTTTCACCTCTGACAGAATCCTTCTCTCTGTGCTCCTGAGCCTGCCTCATCCCATTTTGCTCCATTTTCCTCTAATAGAATTGCCCATTTCCAGGTTCCAACTGTTCCAAACTCTACCTCTGCAGCCATTATCTGTCCGCCCTGTCTCTCCTGACTGTATCTTGCCTTCCCCAGCTCCTTTCCTCACCCTCATTCCATTTTCCAGCTCATTTCCATCCCAATTTTCTCATTGCACACACAGGGCACTACTGACAGTCCAGTTGTCCGCAGGCTGTTCCCTGTGCTCTCTGGCTCCTGTCTTCTCTGCTCTCAGGGCAGTCACTGCTCCCGAGGAGTGCCCAAGTCCAGCTGAAAGAATAAGATGCTCAACTGCAAAAAAAAAAAGAGCAACACCGGGTTTTTTGTTAATCTCAGTTGCAAAGCAGACAAACTGTGGTTGAAATGTCTCTATAGCAGACTCAAGGGGGAATTCCATCTCTAAGAGGCAAAACCACCCACATAAAAGCTGTTGAAGTGCCCGGATCTGTTTGCTGTGTGGCTTGCATCCCCTGTAACACCCAGCATGGGCCCGTCAGACACAGCACGTGCAGCTTCCAGATGTACAGCTGTCCAAACCCAGTGTGTGAACTTGGAGTTGATTTATTTAATTCTGCTTTATAATACACTTAACTTGATACCAGCTAAAAGAAATAATTTGGCAACGACATCATTAAACAGTTTAATAAGGAGTAGATGACTCATTCTGTTTGAACAAATGGATTATTTTGCAATCAGAAGTACAAATGTTATCCAACTTTATTTTTAGTTGGAAATGTCAAGAGTTCAGAAACAATTAAAACAACTGTAAGATGGGAGTCCCCGGAGTGTGTGTTCTCTTGGATTTACACCTTACTAAAATTGCTTTTATTGCAGCTTAGTGACTTAGCAACATTTTTCTGATAAGATAATGGGAAATGACTATGTAGGCACATTTACTGGCTAAGGGAGATTAGAGTCAAACAGAAATGGAACATACTTTTCATTTCAACAGAACAAGAGCTGGAAAACTGAGAGGATCTGCTTTTTCCTTGCATGATTTAAACAGTGATTGTCCTTTAAAAGGAATTCTGACCTGTGCAGGAATTTCTTATCAGCTCAAAATTCAATGTTTGAATATCAGCTACAAGCTACTTCGTGTTGCAGTTCCTCCTTTGAAAGTGTACTGTATCTAGAGAAGAGGTGATTTGTCTGCACACAGCAGCAAACTGCAGCTCAGCACCAGGACTGCTGCAAGAGCGGGCACCTCAGGCATCAGCAGGCACTGCTGTCCCAGCAAGCTGGGCACTGGCAAGGGTACAGGCAAAGCCTGGGGCAACGTGCCTTTTCCTGCTCCTGGTATCAGAGGGGGGGGATGCACAGGGACTGTGCAGCCTCACTCACCCACTCCTGGGCACCTGCAGGAGCACCACCAAACTCACTTGCAGGCCACTGCCTCCTGAGGTTCTGGTGCTTGCTCTGTGTTCTGCTCTTGTATCAGCAACTCAGTTGGAAACACGCCAGTTGCTCCATGGCCATCGCTGCCCGAAGTGCTCCTCGTCTCCAGCTGGAATACCTCATTGGTAACTGCATGTTCTCTGTGACAGGTCCGCATTGAAGATGATATTGCGGTGACAGCCAGCGGGATGGAGTTGCTGACGTGCGTCCCACGTACTGTGGAAGAAATAGAGGCTTTCATGGCAGAAGGCCAAGGCAGCGCCAAGTCATTTGGCTCCTTGTCCAGCCAAAAGGAGTAAGCTTCAGGTGATGCTGAATGTCCCACGCTGATCAGTCATCGTTCTGATTTAACACTGCAGCATATAAGATAACATCCAATTCTTCATAGCGAGAAGAGGGCAGGCTATTAGCCAGATTGATTCATTAATTAAAAATGAAAGTAGATGGCTTCAGCACTGGATATCCATATACCTCCGACGTCGCTGCTTTGCAGGCAGCAGTTGACAAACAAGTGCCACCTGAATAACCTTGCTACAGCAGTGATTTCTTCCAGTTAAATCTGAATTTTGATGATAGAGACTCTTTAAAATACAGGTGATCTGAATGCTGCCAGCAGTTGTAACAACCTAAGTCATTTATTAAGCTTTATCACAAGTATTGCAAAAAAGAGAAAAAAATCAGCTCTTTTCAGTGGACAAAATGACACTTATATTTTTCTTATGGATCTTGTATCAGTGACAATGGAGTAAGCACAACGAAATTTGTATTAAAATTCATCCTTGGCATCATTTTTGTTTACAACTTGTGTTCATTAGATTCTTCTGCTGCCATTTCTACTTCTTTACCTGACTTTCTGCCAATTTGTGCTCTGGAAACACTGACTCTTTGTTAGCCTGACTTCTGTTCTGGTTACAGGGTACATTGATCCTGCACACAGCCTCATTAAATTTGTTCATCTATTTGTTCCTTAAAATTGTAGATTGCTGTGGTGTTCAGAAGCCTTAAAACCTGCAAGAAGGAAACGTCTTCATTCCAGAGCTCTGGGTCAGTCAGAGCTGTGTTCTGCCAAACGATGGAGTTGCTTCAAACCATCTGTTGTTAGCAGCTTCAGAATTAAATCATTAATCATTAAGTTTTATATGGATAGACCACAAACATATTAATAATGATCACAAAATGACTTTATATTCATGCAGGATTTAAATTACCCACAGAATCCTTTCTTTTACTGTAGGTGAAGCCTGCAGGAGAACAAATGCTCTGCTTGCATCATAAAATAGTCCTGGTTGCTCTGACTCCGTAGAAGTAGTGTTGTTTACTGAACACGTCATGTTTATGTCTGTTGCCGATGAACACATCAAAAGCACCGTGTTGTGGCCTTATGGCCCTTGGCTGTGACCGGCTGGAGATCTGGAGTTCTTTCAGAAATGGTGAATGGTTGCTCTTTCTGCTGACCGCACTGAGCTGTGCGACACAAACCCGCTCTTCCTTTCTAGCCACTTGGTGAGCCATTGCCAAATAGGGAACTTCAAGTGGTGAAGACCAAGGAATTCGTTGTGAAATAATCCAGGGGCTTCACTCCTTCTGTTCAGTGTCACTTTGCTGAGTGATGAACCTATGTGCATTCTTTTTTAAAGGTTGCTGGCCACGGTCTACAGGAGGTGAATGCGGGAGGTCTTGAGATGGGAAGGGATGTGAAGGAGCAGATGTGAGGTCAGTAGCTGTGATGTGCAGCAGTGCTCCTGCTGAGCTTCAGGGTGCAAAGGCTCCTGCTCCTGAATGCACAGCATGTGCAGAGGTGCCATGCTGTGTGTTGGCAGCTGTGCAGGTGTCAAACACCACAACCTGCAAGCACACTCCAGACTTATCTGTCTCTGAACCCTGATGTTTTCTAGCGCTGGGCTGTGCCCGCAGCCTCAGCCCACTACCCTCTGAGTCCAAGCACAGCTGAAGCATGCTCTGAACACACTCAGACCACTGGCTGCTCTGGCCACTGAAACCTGCTGTCCCTTAGGTTCAATAGCAGTTATTGTGTTACAGTAACACTTCACAGATTAAAAAAAAAAAAAAAGTTTTGGAGTTGTTTCAACTAAGCTGCAGTCCTAGCGCAGTTAATAGGCCGTTCCCTGCTATGATTAATGCTGGCGCACGGCGGCGGTGCTCCTGCAGAACAGGTCTGGCTCTGGGTGCTGTGCAGGCAGGCTGTGTCCCAGCACGCAGTGTGGGGGGGAGCGCTGCCGGCTGTGCTGCTGGGGGTTCTGCGGGGCCGGGAGCGCTGCCCTCCACAGCCAGGGACTGAACTCAACTGCTGCAGATTGTACCCTTCCTTGCAGTGCTCCGTTCTGCAGTTCTGGATAATTTCTACCCACTTATGCAAAAAGCAAGTTAGTTTTGTTGTTGTTTTTTTTTTTTAATTAGCATCTGAGGGAGGGGAGTAAGTGTTTTAAAATGGCAGAACGATATTTAATATGCTTTAAATGTGTGCGTTGGGGAGGGAATACAGGTTGTGACAAACTTTCCTTAGGACTAAATTAGTATTTCTTAGGCTGTTAGCTATATTTTCCCAAATGCCTTTCTTTCCCCTCGGTGCAAACAGACTCAAATAGAGCCGCACCAAAATAACAGGAGTGCCCAGTGTTGAGCAAGCTTACATGTTTAAAAAGGTCCAAGTTCTGAATTGATAGATTTAAACCTTCAGCGCCCCAGGCTGGATGCACTTGGGGTGTATCTCTGTGCAGTGATGCTGCTGCAGTTACAGGTGTGGTGAGTGGGGCAGAGCCTCCTGGCTGCTCGGGGAAGTCAGAGTGGGAGAGTTCTTTCACTGTTGTAAGAAAATGGGCATAATGTTTTGTGGTGAAACGTATGGCGCTTTTTCTTGTGACAGGCTCTGTGTTCTGTCACAGACTATAGCTGCTATTAAAAAGAAATGGACCAAAAGGAAAACTTTCACAGACCAACGCTGCATGTTTTGAGGAGGTGTTCATTCCAATTTTTCCTTAGGAAGAAGAGGGATATTCCAAGTTCACCATGAGAGCTCTCCTGTGCAGAATGTGAGCAAAGCCCCCATGCCTCTGCTCCCTGGGGCCAAGCTGCTCTTCTGGCAGGAGGCTCAGAATAAGCAGTTGCAAGGAAGGCGTGAACCTAACTCACACTGAGGATAGATTGAAAGTAACAACTTGTCAGTCGCACACAGTCTGCATGCAAACAAAGCAGCTGCTAAGCTGGAAAAGTCGTTGCACAAACAAGTAAGTTGTAACTTTGTGGTTTTGTTTCACGCAAGAAGGAAGTGGCATTGGTGCTGTCAGGTGGAGAAGTGACCTGCTGGAGCACCAGGAGTTCCTGAGTCTCCATCAGACGGTTCTACTTGCATTCAAGAGACTAAAGAAATCATTCTCCAGGAGCCAGCCTATGTACAGCAAGGTTGGAAAAAACATCATAGATTTGGGGCCCTTCTTTGGATTATCAGGAGAGGAACGCACACTGTGCTGTCAAACCATCAGCAGGGCAACAAGGCCATGTAGTTCCAACACAGAGCAAACAGAAGGGAGGGATGGGGCTCCTGCCAGAGCTGGCACCCATCTAAGAAATGAGATGCAGTCAGGTCATCTTCATCCTTATACAACAACCCTTGTACAAGGATTGTCCCCCGCCAGCCCCTCCCTCATTACCTCATTACCTTTTAATTGCAGTATACATTCAGGAAAGGATTCTTACATTTCTTTTTTTTCTTTTTCTTTTTTCTTTTTTGTGTATGTGTGTGTGTGAGAGAGTGAGAGAGAGAAATGGGGAATTTAACCCAAATTAACTAGTTTCTTATTCTCTTCCCACTGAACAGAAACTTAAGTGGGGGACAAGAATTTGTTAAAGAATAAGCTGAAGGAGGGAAAATTTACGTTGGATATCAGGGGGAAGTTCTTTAGTATGAGAGTGGTGAGGTGCTGGAACAGGCTGCCCAGAGAGGCTGTGGTTGCTCCATCCCTAGAGGTGTTCAAGGCCAGATTGGATGAGGCCCTGGGCAGCCTGGTCTAGTATTAGATATGGAGGTTGGGGCCCTGCCTACAGCAGGGGGGTTGGAGCTTGATGATCCTTGGTGTCCCTTCCAACCCAAGCCATTCTATGATTCCACGAATGAAAACTGCTGTACTGATTTCTCAGACAGCTGCTTGAAGTGGTCACCTGTATCTGAAGGAAAGAGAAAATGGACAGGAAAAATAAGGCCAGCACTGGAGGCAAAATGTTTTTATTAGTTTCTGATATTTCAATCTTACCTAATTAAGCTGCAGCTAGAACCAAAAACCATATATCTGTAAAAAGACTATCATAGTCCAAAACAATCCATAAAAAACTGCACCTAACTGCCTTTGTATTAAAAATTGAAATTCAGAAAGAACTTTTAAAGGCTTTATTTTCTAACAGCATCTTCATAGAGATAATATCCAAGGTTTTTCTTTTCCTAAGTACAGGTACAAGGCAAACAAGCATCCTACAAAATATGGGGAAAAGGTAGTGTAGGAGGGAAATTAAGACAGTGTAATAATCCACTAGCCAGACACACAGGTTAAATGTAACACAACCATACCATCAATGAAATACTTAAAAATGAAAATAAATTAAGGATACGCCAAAGTTCCTGCTTTACTTTTGCTGTTAAAATCCTCAATATATAGTACATACCACTGCATTATGGATCATGGCAAAAACTTATCACTAGCATTTAAAAAAACTGCTATAGAAGAACTTCTATGGAAATAAGACTGAAGATACTCCTTCACACAACTGTGATGGCTATAGAAATTCTGCTGAATCGGGTGTTCAAATGAGGGCCATTAGTTTTAAAATCACTGTGCATTTCTGTACAGGCTTGGCTGCAAATCTGAATGGCTGTGAGAATGGAAATGAACATAAGTGAGCTGAGATCCACACATTCTTGCTGTTCATATGCTGCCCTACCCCTTTTGTTGCTCAGCCAAGCTGTGTATTTTGTTCTCCCTGATACCCGCACCCCAGCAGGAATGCAGTTTTGCAGAGCATTGGTTGTTGGTAGCATTTTTACATTTTCTGGAAACCAAAACATTGTTCTCCTAACACCCCACAGTCACTGTGCAAGCCAGGAAAACATGAACACGGGCATAAAAAAAAAGCAGCCCATGTGCTGCTTTACCTCTGATACTTGGTTCAGACCACCACTTACCCTGTGGAAGCCAATTGCCTGTAAAGATCATTATAGAATGTTGCTGTTTATTTAGAAAACATTTTGAAGTACCCCAGCTTGCTATTACTGTGCCCTGCCCAGTAACCAGATAGGAAAAGCCTAAGTGGTGCTTTGCAGGAATTGCTCTGTAGGTAGAAAAGCAGTTCACCAAACAGGACAACAAACTCTCTAAAGCCTCTGCAGTTTGTAACATGTAACGGAGAAAAGAAAGGGCTTAAATGCACTAAAAGGTATTTAAAGGAATTCACCCAAATACGACTTTCTGATACTACAGTGAACCACCCTGATGAACTTCTCGCGTTGTGCTAAATGTAAGAAGGTAAGTGTACATCTGTGAAATGCTATTTCCGTAATGGTAAGCTCCTTGCTGACTAAGGATTTAGATCTGCACTTATTAGACAAATCTTCTAGAAGAGAAAAATATTGAACGCCTTTAAAGAAAAACCCTAAGCAGTTTCTGGTTTAATTGTATCAAATCTTCAGTGTTAAACCTAAAAAGATCCGCACACCATGATGGTTAAAAGGACCCCTCATTTGCTCAGTTACTGCAGGGTGGTGCAGACAGGCTGCACCTCCAGAGTTCATCCCGTCAGGCTGTGGCAGTGACTACTGCCCACTGTTTTCTGCATTTGTTGTGGTGCTCTCAGTGCCAACAGGTTGCACATTGTCTGCGAGACTGTGTGCGTGCTCGAGGAATAAGTCTTTCAGTACGCTCAGCTCCTTGGTCAGGAGCTTAATTTTCGCCTCTAAACGTTCATTTTCTTCTTTGAGCTGGGTGACCCTTTGCAGTGTGTCTTGTGCTTTCTGTTTGCTTTTTAACCGGCTCTTTTTCACTGCCATGTTGTTTCGCTCTCTGCGCTGACGATACTCATCGCTGTTTCTATCCACAAAGGAATTTTTCTTTCCCTGCTTGCTCGGAGGCACAGCTTTGCCTCCACCACCAGGACTAACGGGAACCAGCTGGGGAACCTGCTGCAAACCACTGCTGTGTGCCTGGGTGTGAATCACGCTTACTCCGTTCGCATCTGTAGCGGTGTTCTGCGGGGATGTCTTGCTCATTTGGACGGGCTCTTCTTTGACACAACAGAGTATTAGAAGACTAAAAACTCTCTTCTAGATCGTGTTTCCAGCAAGTCTTCACATGGGTTAAGGGCAAGGTGAACCCTGAAGGAAAAACAAATGCTGTTAAAGGTGCTATGTTCAGCTACAGTCTTACACATCACTGCCTTTGGCAGAAGGTACCAATGGCACATCTGGCAGCAACACACCAAAACTATGCTGGAAGTGGAAAAGCTGCCAATTGCTGGGACATTTCAGAAGCCTCTCGAACATATTTGGATTGGAAGGGACTGTTACTGGGTCATCCAGTCAAGCTGTTTGCATTGTTCACTGGATTTACTCAGTTATTCCAAGCCATCCCTGATGGATGGGTGTCTAGCCTAGCCTTGAAAAATCTCGTTTCACAACCTCTGTCTTGGCAACTAGTTCCACTGTCTAACTTTTCTCCCAGTTATATAATTTTCTTAATTTCAGACCAAATTCTTTCTTCTGCAGCTTAAACCCATTAACAGCCTGACTCCTGACCAACAGGAGTGCTTGATCCTTGTCCTCTCCAAACCATCCTTCTGGGTGTATGCACATTCCTTGGTGGTCTCTGCTTTATTCTAGAGACAGTCCACCTTCCCTTGAACATCTCACAACATCTTCCAGTGCTTTCACCAGCTTTAAGATTGTTTTACTTGTTTTTGAAGATGGAGCCCAAACTGATGGTTGTTTAAAGTCTCAGCAGTACTCAGTGCAAAAATGTACAAGAGGTAGTGCATGCTGTGAAGGCTGTGACTGAACGACGCAAAAGGAAACCCTCAGCCACAAACAAGGTAAGACCAGCCAAGCCTTTACCAGTGCTGTGAGGGCAGGTGGGACAGGAAAGCAGGGTGAGAACAATGTGAGAACCACTGCACTTAAAAGACAGGGGACTGTTGCCACCTACAAGGAGACATGGGCCACAGCTGACCTGCTCACAGCACGCTTTCCGCTGTGGCTCTCAAAGCACTCACTGTCTATGCTTCTCCCCAGCAGGCTGAGGCAGACAGCCTGAGGCAGGGACATCCTCCCACCTGGCGCTCAGTCTGCTCCCAACCCTGCTGGTGGTACAAGACTTCACTGCTGCCACTCTCCCAGGAGGACCCGTTTGGAAAGAGCAGCTGAGGCCAGCAGAACACAAGGTGAGCTGCGCAGTGCCCAGTCCAGCCTTACATCTGACAGCACAGGAGGCAGCAGTCCTGTGTGGCAATGCTCAGCAAAATTCAGGGGCTCCTCAGCTGCATGCTGCTCCTGTATAAGTTTTCCACCACAGCTTAAAGTGCCATTTTACATTCTGCTGGGTTATCATTAATGAGATTAAAATGTTAACTGTCAATTGCACATTTTCTTTCACAGTCTGAGGAAGCCTGAACTAGGTGCAGCTGTACAGTATGGCTCAGTAAGATTCACAGCAGAGACCCGTCATTTGGCTTCAGTGTTATTCAAAATTAACATTCTGTTGCCAAGAACTCTTTTTCCCTTAAAGCAAGTGAAAGAGGTGTGTGAGTCGTGCGAGTACAACCACACCCCTCAATAAATTGTCACATTTCATATTTTCAGATTTCAGGACAGAGAGATGTCAGAGCAGACGTTGGATAGCATGGCCTTCAGTCCCCTCCATTTCAGCATGGCAATGCTCTCCCAGGCAGCCCAGCTAGGTCAGCACTGGGGAAATGCCACATCTACCAGCTGTGTTGTGAACAGGCAGAACTGCCCTGAAAGCATCACCAACATCTGACAAGTTCCTTCACAGCACCAGGTTCCACTTGCTATTCTCTCTATGCTATCAAAAGTATTTAATATTGTTCTAACATATGCATAAGATCTCTATCTGATGCCCCCACAATTCAAAGGAAAAAATTATGTGCTCTATTAAACTGAAATGTAATGGGATAGTTCTCAGTGAAAGAGAATGTGGGTTGAGCAGAGAAACAGAACCCAAGCGTCACATCTCCAAGCTGCTGTTAGTCCTGACACACAGAGCACTTTGCAACAGGTCTTCCCCAGTTCCTGACCCCTGGAACTGCCCTATGCTGTGTCAACTGTTTCTTCAATGGGAAACACGCTCATCCAGCACTCACGTGGGAGATGTGACACACGGCTCCTGTCCTGCTCCAATACTGGGTACCATGGGGCTCCTTCACGGCTGCCACCAGGAGATTTGAGGGTATGGGAAGGGGAGGGTATTGAGAAGGGGCTGTGGCAAAGCGCTGTGCACCTGGGGAAGGCTGTGAGCAGATGGCTGCCAAGGCTCACTGCTCAGGTTTGTGCCACACTGACACGTTAGCTGTGGGAGGGTGACAGCATGACACGACAGGCAGCAGCTCCGTGGCATCCCTTCCCACGCAGCTTCTAGCTGGCACGGGGCAGCTCCGGGCTGGTTCTGCTCAGCACTGCTGCTGCTCTAGCGGCCAGAGCTGCCCGGTTCCACTGCAGCCGCCTGCTGCCACCCACCACCCAGTGCACACAATAGTGGCACTCGGGGGCTCCGCCGGCCACAGCTCCCTGGGGATTTGGAGTCTCAGGCACATCAGGCCCTTTATTAGCTTTGCTTTCTTCCCCAAATTCGAAATTTCCAAACGTCTGCCTTGGCAAAAAGAAAAAAAAAGTTTTAATTTGTTAAATAAATCCGGTTGGTTGGTTGCTCCACAACTCGCTTTGGGCTGCACGGCTGCTCCGTCACTGCTGCCACAGCCGGCAGCGGGACGCCGCTGGCCTTCCCTCGGGGCGCCCGCGGCCCGCGCACGTTCCTGGCGGAACGCTGCCCAACAGCGCCAGCAGCGCACGCGCTCAGGACAGCCGCCGAACCGCGCTGCCACGACGCCCGGCCAGCGCTGTCGGGACGCGGAGCATCCGCGGCTGCGGCGGCCGCTATAAAGATGAACGACTCCTAATGCAAACTTTTCAGATCTCGACGCGTTCGGCGCTCGGCCTCGGGGCGCCGCGACGGCCGCGTTCCGTCGGGGCTCCGCAGCTCCCGGCACAGCGTTACGGGGCCGCCCCTCCGCGCTGACATCAGCGCCGCCGCCCCGCCCGTTCTCCCCCCCGCCCCTCCCGCCTCGGCGCCCGCTGCCCCGGGGCGGCTCCTGGCCCTCCCCCGCCGCCCCGCGGGGCCCGCAGCCCGGGGGGCCGCCCGGCCGCGCTCCTCCCCCGCCCGCGCGGGGCGCCCGGCCGCGCCAAGCCGTGACTTCACCGGGGGGGAGGAGAGGCGCGGGCCGGGGCCGCCCGCCGATTGCATCATGCGCTCCCACGCGCGGGGCCGCCGCGCCACCGGCGGACGGGCGCGCGGCGGGGGCGGCCCCTACGGCCCGGCACGGCGCCCCCCGCGCGGCGGCGCTTACCTGTGGCGGAGCGGGCGGCGGCGGAGGGGAGGGGCGCGGCCGGGCCCAAGCCTCCTCGTTCACGCGCGGAGCGCGGCCGAGCGGCGATTGCGAAACCCGCCCCGCGCCGCCCCGCCCCGCACGCCGATCGCCGCCCGCCCTCCCGCCGGGGTGATGCAACGCCCGCTCTGATTGGCAGTCTCTACGGCCAATCGCGCGCCCTCGCGCTTAAAGGGCGCGGCTGCGTTTGTGTGGGGACTCTGTAGGGGCCCTCGGCGGCCTCGGGGCGCTGCCTCGGAGCGTTCTGTGCTCCGCCCCGCCGTTAGGGGGCGCTCGTGCGGCCCGGCCCCGGGCGCCATTTTCTCGCCTCGGGTGTAAGGCGGTGGCCGAGGCCTCCGGGGCGGGCGACACGGCCTTCCTGCGTACCTCGGGTCGAGGGGACGGAGCTGAAAGTACGGCGGCCCCCTTGGATGTCTGAGATTACGGGTTACGTTTCTTTGTAAATATCGCAAAATGATGAAAGCTGTGAGCAGGCCGTTGGTGCTTTCCTGCCGCCCTGGCTCGCACCCCGAGCTCGGACCAGGCGCGTGCCGGGATGTAACGTCACCGGCTCTGAAGGTCCGCGTGTGTAAAACGCCCTCAGCAGCCGTGTGCCGGGCGTGCAGCGGTGTGCCGGCGGTGCGCACCTCCCCCGTAACGCCCCGTGGAAAATGAGCCCCATTTGCGGAACAATTCTGAGGGTTACTCTGGGCAAACGGCTCAGCACCGCTCATTGCTATTGGGTGCTGCTTCGTTGTCAGTCTCTGATATTTAATATCTCACATGTTTTTCTGTTTCCCAGTCGAAACGGTTTTCTCTGGCAATGATTCATCCGTCTGTAACTAGAGCAAAAATTCCAGGTAAGCATTAAGCATTATCCTGTCCTTACATAGTTCCCTGTGTGCCCGTAAAGTGCTCCCATGGGGTTTCCAAGTGCTTTATGGCTATTCGATCATTCTTCTTCTTTGAAGGAAGATGAAGAAAATAAAACACAGACAAACTCATTCTTGTGTAGCCTGCTTGTTCTAAACATTAAAGCCCATATGTAATTCTGTGCACACTGGGAGCTCCGGTGCTTGGCTGGCATCATGTCCTGGGAAAACTCACACAATGTGCTTTAAGTGTTTGCAGGAGAAATCCCCCCAGTGCAAATGGGATGTGAGGGAAGTAGTCTAGAAAGTAATCACAAAAACATAAGGAGTGCTGTTGTAAAGGCATGGTACTGAAATACACGCCTTATCTGCTGGCCGTCAATTAGGTCACATGAGCCGTGTGTTGGCTCTGGAGCTCAGTGTGAGGAGCAGGGCTGTAGCCCTCTGCACACCAATTCCAGGTGTGTGCCTGTAGCAACAGTCCACCATAAGACTGTCTAATTTTGCGATGGTGGTATGGTGGTATGCTTTCGCATGCATAGCCCAGTTTTGAAGGACTGGTCTCTAAAAAATGACACCACCAACAACAATAAAACCACAAGTTTTCAGCGTCTTCAAGTAATACACAGTAAATCACAGCTCAAGACAGAAGGACTACTGAAGTAACAGAAACTAACTGTGAGAACTGGAGGCAAACATGTAGGGGGCAAAGGAACCTGTTGGGGTAAATGTTCCAGTTTGGTGCTTGGTCAGTATTTCACTTAATGCTTACCAAAAAGGTTTTCTGCAGCCTTATGCTTAGAGTGTGAAAACTGCTTTATTTCTCCATCTTATTTATTGTCCTATTCCAGTATTTACGGTTGTTACCTCTGTGTTCATAGACAGTTATTTCTTTCTCCAAAAATAAAAACAATATGAATGTACTAGACTACAACCTATACTTCTTTCTCCTGTTAACATTCAGTTACTTGCCTTCCCTTCCCTTGTGGATAGCCTTCACTGGACTTTTTACTTCAAATTTGCACATTTCTATTAAACATCTACCTTTTGCACGTGGTTTGGCTGTAGTTTTTTCCTCTATCATGTCTTTAGAATTCTTGGTGATATTTCACTTTGTTGAGTTTTAGAAGAGAGGAAATTGTTTATACTTTTAAAATATATATGCCTATAAATTGGTCTCTTGGACTATTTGTAAAGCGTGTCTGTGGGCAGGTACACTAAATGGTTTTGAAGCTTTCTGTCCTGTCTGTACAGGGCATCCAGAAGCTGAAAAGATGCAGCTCTGTAGTCCACCCCTGCCAGCCATTTATTGTTCTGGTTTAATCATTCAAAGAGTGCTAAGCCATGACAGAAGAGTGAACAAACAGTTAAGAAGCAGCAGTAGCAGTCTCTTGCTGCCTGTTTTGACATGGAAAAAAAAGAAAAGAGAAGTTTCTAACCTTGTCATTGTTGGTCTTCTGAGAAGTTTTTTTCTTACTGCTACTCCCATTCTCGCAACTTAGATTTGTTTGAAGCTGGACAGAAAGACTGTGGAATAGGATTGCATTCTTTATGATCACAAAGCAGATGGCATTGCTTTTGGGAAAATCCCAGTAATACAAAGTCTGTAGTAGGAGTTTTTCCTATTATTTTTTATTATTTCTTAATAGCTCTTGCATTTTCATGTTACAATGTTTGTTTTTTTGCCTTTAGGACTGACCTCCACCAAGATCAAAATGCTACTGTTAGAAATGTCACCCAATCCAATTTGATATTTTAACTAAGGTAGAAACTTGACTGTTAATAGTTGATTTGTCAAAGGTAGCCTTTTTGAATAGATTAAGAGAAAGGAGAGGAAGCATTGCTTAGTAGTGGTGATCACTATTTCAGGACTGCACTGCTAATTCGAGCACTGACTCACTGTAGCCTTGGAAAGTTACAGTGCTTTTGTTCTAGAAAATACGAAGCAAAGAAAGCAGCCATTCTATTCTAATAGCAAACATCCATTTTATTGTAACACTGCCTGGAGAGGAAGAATCCAATGCTTTTGTTCTTTCTCTCTATGCTGCTAATAATTCTTACAAGAAAGTATTTCCAGTTGCTAGTTCAGCATCTTCCAACACTGCTTCCTCTATGTCTGGTTATCAAAATACCAAGAATGCAAAGGCTGCTTTTAGGCTGCCACTAAACGTATTGTTTTCTACCTTCATGTATGTGCAGAACGTTAGAAAAAGCAAAGCTATGTAGCTGAAGGTGAGTAAAAACGAAGTAGAAAAATAGACTGAAAGGGAAATACTATGTATCAAGTGTATGTGTATGTATAAAATCTGGTTCCAAAGAGGCTTGTTAGAACTAAACAAGTCTGAGCGAGAATTAATGGCCCACACCTGGGAAAAAGAGGTGAATACTCAGGCATCCAGGTTTAGTAACTGCCACACCTGTCCTATATTCCCAAAAGCATAAATGAGTTCTGCAAGGATTTAGATAGCTTAGCTTTTGAATGCACAGTGCCATGGCTCTTTTCCAAGGCATCATCAGTCACCGCATGAAAATCCCCACCCTTAATTACCAGGGCATTATTTGTCATGGGGCATGCTCTAATGAAGAACTTCACTTCATCTGTATGATATCAAGAAGAATAAATAGTTTGGGGGATGACTTCTACCCTGACTTTAAAATGGTTCTTTGCAACAAAACCATAAAGCAGCTTTCCAGAAAAATCGCTAAAATGAGAGAGGCATAACGCAGTGTTATCTTCAGTCCTGTGGTATTGGGTGAAGGAGGACCAAACTTCTTTCTTACCTATGGTTTTATTATTCCCTGCAACCTATATGATCTCTATGCCATAAAAAGCACAATGAGCAGCTGCCTGGAAAGAAAAAAGAAACTGAGAGTTTGGCACCTGGACGGGGAGAAGGGTTGTGGTCCTCCTGATTGTTCACCCTGTGTCACTTCTGCTCATTTAGATGAATAGACAGCTACCTACCTGTGCCTGTATGACAGAAAGTATGCAAGAGGGAGAAAAAATGAGAAAGTGTACTGCTGAGTACAGAATGTCTGTCATTGAGCTGCTGCTGCTAATATCTAGGAGAATTATGTGCTAGATTATCAGTGACTGGTATTTTTGTCAGGCAGGTCCAGCGTATCTCATATCCCCAGGAGAAAATAAAGAAAGTATGCAGTGTCACCATCCTTCCAGAAAGTCACTTCTCCCAGTTTGGTGAGTTAGCTGGCCTTTTCTTTTCCTATATCTTAAAAAGGAAGCAAGTTCAACTGAAACAGCGGGGCACAGCTCCCCACTCTTTGGCTGTGCAAACTAAGAAATCATTCTTAGAGAAACAAAGCAGTTACATTTACATGTGCAGGTACCTGGATATCTCTGTCACTCTGAATTTACCAGATACAGTCCAGCATTAGGTTTCTATTTAATATAAACACTGCAGCCAAAACTGTAGAAAAATCCCTCTTGGGTAACATGTCCCAGAACAACAATGTTGTTGGAGAAGGGCTCATCTGAGTTGTCTCCTCTTGACTGTAAGTAGATCAGATTTCCTTCTGATAGGCAGGAGAAGTTTTACATCCCTCCGTCACTGGCCTGTCCATCAAGGTCTGGTTTCTGTACCTCATCAGCCATGAAAACAAACTCAGCAAATCTTTATATAGGGAATAGTTCTTGATCTGATTTGTTTAAACATCATGTGGGGTTTTCCTACGTGATTTTTTTGGTCAGAGGACTTATACAGTTAAGATACTAATGGAAATTATTGGGAATCTTGCATGAGGAAAGAATTCAGGATCAACAATATTGCAATGGTGTTGGTGATTCGTAGGGGAATATCCTATGTGTGAAAAAAGTAGCATGCAAAGAAGAGTAGATGGAAATACAAAACACTTCAAAATACATTGAACCATATCTTGCAGATGTCCAGTGGTGCACGTGCACTGGCAGTTGACACTTAAATGCCAATAGTCACTTGGCAGAGACTGAAGCTTAAACCCTAAAGGGTCCCTGGAGACTATTTCCAAACATGCCCAGTTAGTTGCTGAATGGATGCATCATAAGGAGGACTTTACCAAAGTGTGCACAGTCACAGAATCACAGAATTGTAGGGGCTAGAAAGGACCTCGAGAGGTCATCGAGTCCAACCCCCTGCAAAGCAGGCAGCCTACAGCAGGCTGCACAGGTAGGCGTCCAGGCAGGACTTGAATATCTCCAGAAAAGGAGACTCCACAGCTCCTGTGGGCAGCCTGTCCCAGTGCTCTGTCACCCTGACCATGAAGAAAGTCACAGAAATCTTTACAGCTCAGCAGAGAATGTGATAACACTCATAATCATTTGCCCAGGCTTTTGAGGCCCTTCTTCAGAGTACAGGCATTACTTTGAAGTCACATACAGTTCCGATGGAAATGTGATTTGGCAGTTGGAGAAAAGGACTTTGTCTACCAGGAAATGAAATTGAAAAGTGCATTGCTTATGTGTACTTTTACCTTACATCATCTTTTTCCTCTTGCTACAAGCCCTTTGACACTGGGGGACTCTGCAGGTGGGACAGTACTAAGGATTGCAAAGCACATGCTCATGCTTTCCTTCCATTAAAAAAAAGTGAGGACAGGCTGAGAGCATATGTGTACTCCTAGGAGGGACACAAGCATGGGCAATCAGTCCAAGAGAGCTCCAGGCAGAAGAGACTGCCCTGCTTTGAACAAGTGGGATGTGCTGTGCTGGTGCTGTAAATTACAGGAAAGTCTTGGGCACAGATTTCAATGCTTGGAGCACAACAGGCTTATAACAAAGTATTTAATTTGCCTAAAAATTGTCCTGATGGGGGGACATTTATCAGTCAGTACTTTTTGACATCAACAGAGAATACTGCAGCACATTGTGAAGCAGTCTTTATGTCTCTGGATTTCATCATGTGAAGGGGCACCAGCTGTGGATATAAGTTGAATGGGGAGTTACAGGCAGCTCTGAGATGCTTCACATAATAGCAGCACTGGAGCTGAGCTGGGGGAAAGCTAAAAAGTATGCAAGCTTTTATTTAGTATTTGAGTGCTTTTAAAAAGATTTCTAGGTGGATTTTCAGTAGGCTTAAAATTTGATGTGTGCCGCATATTCTGCTACTCCATCAGCAGATGGATTTCCTGGCCTTGACCAAAATATGTAGACCCAAGGATTTACAAGTGTTTCAGTCCTATAAGGGAGACTGAATAGCTCCAAGCTCGTTGAGAAAAAGAGGCCAAGGGGCACTGGGGCAAAGTCTGGTTTCCTGAAGACTGAGTTTTCAGTTGATTTGTCAGGAGATTAGAGCTCCACCTCAAGCATTTCCCACCATTTGCAGAGTTAGCTTTTCTCACAAAATAGGCACCTATATTTGTCTTTCATGAAATGCAGGCACTGTGGAATCAGCTGCTGAGCCTGCAGCTCTGTGCAAGGAGCAGTTCTGGTGAGGACACCTATGGCATTCTCAAATAAATGCAATCAAGCACCTCAAACTTTTATCAGTGACATGCTGAGCTGGGTATCCAACATTTATTTCAGTTTATTAGTAAGGGAAAAAACTCATTCCGTGTAGTGAGGAGTCTGGAGACACTGCTGAAGATGCACACGATCTCTTGATGACTAAGTTGAACATGTGTGATTCATAAGGCTGACAGGGCTCTGCAGACATTGCGAGCGGGCAGAAACACAGTTCTGTACAGTGAAATCCAGTACTGTAGCACCTGACACACTTGGACATGTTGCATGAATTCTTTTTAGAACAACACAGTTCATATGGTGAATGTTTACCTGCTTTTAGAGAATACAGGACTTTTCTAAAATTGTATTATAAGGAATGTACTATTTATTCCAATAGTTATATATATAGTTTGCAACAAATTAGCATCTAGCTTAATTGCTTAGGCCTGAAAGAAGAATTTAGAGTGAATAATTTGGATTCCAAACACTTTTGCCCATTTTCTATGTTTAATTACAGCAGTAAAAGGGAAAAAAAGTCATACATTTTTTGCAATACGGGGACCTGTTTGGAAAACTGTTTTCTTTTCACTTAAACACAAGTAGTTTGTAAGGTCTTTCTGTCTGGAATTAGGTACCTCTCAGCCCTGGCCTCTTGCTAAATTAATGGTTTTGATTATACTTAGCTCCACTATTAAGTGTATGAATCAGTTGCACATGTAAGACACGTGGCATTGCTGGTGCTCCTAGTTGAAAAGCAGTGCCTTTTCAGCATTGTTTTATGGGCGTTTAGATATGAAAACTTCTTGCAAACAGCACCGTCACTATGTTTTTACTTTCTGAAATACTTTCACTAACAATAAAAAACATTTTTATGCTTCCTTAAAATGAATGAAAAACATGATGGCTTCCATCAGAAAGCCTCTATTCATATGAATTTTGTTAGTATTTATTTATTTAATAGCTACTTGAAGCACTCAGTATCTTGATGGATAATCACAAGGATTTGTTCGAAGCATTTTGAGGTAGCTAGCCTTGTTTTCCCTAAAATGCCCTTGCTGCCCCGAGTTCAGTTTCCAGATTTTTATGGGACTGTGACCCACTCAGGAGCAACCTACTGATCTTGGGACTGACCTGGCTTGTGATTAACTCTTATTGCACTTAAGATAAAGACATGTTTTGCATAAAGCATAAGATTCCCATTTGAACAGAAAATGTCAGTGTAAGGGTCTTGTGGAATTTGTGCAGTTGTGAGTAGTGTCTCATTTTGATTAAAGGGATTGCTCTGGTGAACGTGATTGTGTGTAACCTATCTTTCTGCAAAGGCTTGGAAGGCAGGGTAGATGTTATCTCAGCAGGTAGGAGTGCCGGCTGCTTTCACTGGATGCTTCAAGTGACCTTTGGAATCCCCGCAGGGAACGAAGGGCCATATCTCACATTGCCTTGCTGGCTGTCCCACCAGCATGCTGCATGGACAGTACTGAGGTGAAATCACTTTGCAGCAGGCTCTGCATGCCACACATGGGAAATTGAGCACCATATTTCAGCCTGTAAGTGAAAGCTGCCTCTTCAGTCACATCTTTGTGACTGAAGTCAACGAGTGCAACGAGTCAAAGAAGTTCTGATCCAGAAGTATCTCTGTTACTAGTTTGGAACTGATAACAGAACTGCAGTGATTGTCAAGCTGAGATTGCCTCTGCTTGCTTCCTTCCTCCATGCCTGTTGTTTCCTGTGTGCTTAGTGTTCCTTTGATCGTGGTTAGGACTCATTTGTGATGTCACCACGTCACTCTTGGAACTTTGTGAAGCTTCCTTGTGGGTCCCTCCCCTCTCAGTGCCTTTGACATTTTTCATTTAGTGGGGCAGCTCCTGCTTAGATTACTCATGCTTAGATTACTCATTAATCCCTGGGCTGCAGCAATATAATTGGAGAAGGCTGAGTGTAGCTCAACAGGGAGGTCAGACTTTCAGACAGCATCCGCACTGAGCAGTAAAGCTGCTTTCTGCTCGTATGGTCTCAAAGCTTTTTTAAACATCACATTTTAAAATCTGAGTCAAATGTGGTTCCAATCCTTTCTACCACTGAAGTCAGAGCTTCACGATATTAATGGCAGAAGGTTGCACGCACCAAAGGTGTGTGTTATATCCAATCCTCGTGCTGCTCTCATCCATCTGAAATCTGCCAGTCAGCAATGTGTCTGTCCATGGCAGGACAACATGGGTCTTTCATATCCATTCTACACTACAGAATTTAAGTTTGTGCCAGATCATTCCTCCAATTTAATTTATATTCCTGTAACAGTGTCACCTAGAAGGGAACAAAGTTGATTTAAAGAACAAGAACACAGACAAGTCAGCGTGTGTCAGGGACTCCATTCTGTAACAATGTCTCTCATACTAAAGTACATAATTAAGAAATGGCACAACTTTTTTTGAGCCAAAGTTCTGTACATAGCTCATGCAGGCACTTGACATCTAAGTTAAATGCCTGAAGTTGGTGTCCTGTGTACAGAGAGAGGAGGAAGCTGGGGTCTGTTTGTCTGGGTTTGTCAGGAGTTTAAATCTCCTTCTTTTATTATTATGTCCCGGACAATGCAATGTACTAACAGGTAAAATCTTCAGAGAGATTTTGAGAACTTTCTGCCCCTTAAAGCAGAGCTGGGATCTGAGTTTGGATGATGGCACTCATTGCCCTGTTACTGTTCTGCTGCAGCATGTGTCTGTTAGCTCAGGTCCATGCCAGTTCTGACTCAGGGCTGTGAGGCTTCCATTCAGTGCACAGGAGCTAGGAAAGGTAGGAGCCATATTTCCTATATGCTCCATTAAGCATTCAGTGGCAAAAATAAGAAAGAAAAGAATGGCATTTTCTTGGCAATTTACTTCAACATAATAGTGTTAATTTTTTTTTTTTTTATTTTACTTTTTAAAGAAAAAAATATCAGGAAAATATGTGAAAAAGAAAGCATTTCATGTGAGGGAAGTGGTGGTCAAATTTTTGCATGCTCACTGTTTGTGATGTTAGCACAGGACATGTGGGAGAAGATATGCTGAGCTTGACTACTCATTTCTTGTGTGGCCTTGGCAAATCGTTCCCTCTTCCAGCTCTGTAGCTGAGAAATAGAGCAACAGTGCTGCTCCACCTCCCAGTGAGATGCAACCATGGATGAATAAAGGATCCTGAGCTATCGATGATAGAAACCACTGAAGTTTGTAAGGTAGACAAAAGATTAGAAAGTTAAATTCAGGAGGGAAAGGAAGGAAGGATGTTGTTTAGTGTGAGGTAGAAGAGTAGAGAGAGAATGAGCGACTTGTGGGTAGGCCAAGTACTGAGTAATGTGGTAACTGATGTGTATCAGTAAGAGAACTGTAAATGTGATTTGGTGAATTCTTGAGATAAAGGTGGTGCTGTGGTAATGCAGAAGAGACCACTGCAGTGAGATGAGGTGCAGTGCTGTCACATCCTCCTTTTCTGTGTCTGTGGCATTTGAGCTGTATTCTGGAGGGGACAGAACTAAATCTGGTATCTGTAAGGCATTCAGAATATTCTTGGGCACCACAAATGTGGTCACTGAAATACAATCCTGATTGTAAAAGGGAAACTAACCATTTAATGGCTCACTAACTGCGTACAAAATATGAGCAGGTTTCACAGCCCGGCTGTACATGGTTACAGGTGACAGGTAGGAAAGGACAGGCTATGAGCCACAAGTGGATGGAAGCAGGCAGCAGGCAGGCTGATTGAGTGAAGAGATGCTCCCAGGCATCTAGCATGGTAATTGCAGCGGTGCTGAGCTCTTGGGAGAGGAGCTAGAAGTTAGCTGAGCACAAGGACAGCAAGGGTTGAGGACACTGCCACAGAGACTGTGAGGATATGATATGGAAAGGGAAATGACATGGAAAGGGAACAGGAAGGTTAGCATGGATTTGATTTCATCCACCTTGGAGTTGCAAACGCTCTTCCTCCAAAGAAGAAGAGCTGTAGTAATTAAGCCACCTGGCACTGAACCAAACTCTGCACATACAATGGTCATCAGTCCCCAGCTGCTGTTGCCAGGTGAAAGGAAGGCCCTGGCTGACTTGTGCTGCATACTGCTCTACTGACCTGTGAGGCTTCAGCATGTACAGCCTTCTCTGAAAATTGTCATGTGTGGCAGCCTTTCCATGTGCAGGTCATGTTTTCCCTCTCTAGGGCAGAAAACAGAGGAGAAGGATGAAGTTTGTGTTTCATTGCACCTCGAGAAGTAAAGGCAGTAAATTGGCAGCTCCTCATCACATACAAAAGTGCTGCCCATCCCTGCCTGCTCCCCTGGTGCACCTGTGGCACAGAGCTGTCTCCAGCTGAGGGCTGTGCCCCATTCCTGCCCTGCTGCCCCCAGTGCACACCCTGGCCCTGCTTTTTTTCCTCTGTCAGGAACAGAGGAGGGGCTGGCACTGGTGTCAGGAGGTTTGCATGCCATCAGAACATTCTGGAGCTTTGTCAGTAGCAGTGACATGTTCTCAGTTAACAAAGTAGTAAAATAAACTTAAAGAGACCTTTTGGTTCTTTACTGGGCTGCCACATGCCAGGTTCTGTGTGCAGTTCCATGCTGCTGGATCAGAGCAGAGCACTGTGCCTGCACCCTGCAGACGGTGCAGGGGCTGCGGGAAACATTCAGAGCAGCCACTTTTGTGGTGCAATTAAAAACAGTCCCAAAATTCACTTCAAAATTCAGCAAGGATATTTAATTCCTCCATCGCTGTGATTTTCTCTTGTTTCCTTTCCTACCAACAGAAACCAGTACGGCCAACTTTGTGTGATGGCTCTCAGCAGTGCTCAGGGTTTTGGAGTGCTTTCCCAGCCCTCCCTGGTGCGATCTGCTGTGCGATGGAAGAACAGCACCCTCAAGAGTTGACGGCCGTGCTGCTCCAGGGCTCCACAGCACTGGGCGGGCACCCTTCCTCCTTTTGTTAACAAACACACTGGCACATGTGGCCGAGGCAACGAGACATAAACGTTTCTTTTGCCATCACATGTGAAGTGTTTGGCATCGGTCGGTTTGGGTGTGGAAATCTGTGCCTGTCCGAGGGATGGCAGCTGCTGAGCATGGCATTTGCCTTAGGAGAAGAGGCATTCAAAAAAGAATTGCCCTACTTATTTAAGTCTGGGAAACTTGTTTTATACCATCTTAAAAGAATTTGAACAGGAATTAATATTTTTGTGCAAAAAGAGATTATTTAAAAGTACTTCACTGAGATAAAAGGGGTCTGTGTAAAAAATACTGAGCAAACCAGTCCTTAAATTGCGGGGACTTGTTTGTTAATTACAGTAATTAGGAATGGAATCTGATCCTAAACTTTCTGATTTGCTTTGAATTTCTCTTGATGTGTGGTTAGACCTTAATTTTCAGAATGATTCTAAAATGTGAGACTACAGAGGCATCAGTATTGTTGCTCAGTGTCAAAGTGAGTTCTGTTCTCCCACTGCTGCTGCAGTTCGGACCTTTTGCTGTGCATGGCCGGTTCCTGCCCGCCACCTTCAGAGCGCAGTGTGGCTGCAGGAAGCTCAGCATTGCCAGCACTGGCTGCTGGGCCAGCTGGGTCCTACGGCATCAGCAAGCCTGGGTCGGCATCTGCCCCTCTCCTGCAAATGGGTTTGCTGGGACAGAGCCTGCAAGATCTGCACGGCCAGATGTGGCAGGGTTGCCCAGAGAGGATGTTGGGTCTTTGCTTTCTTCCATAGAGATATTCAAGACCCCGTGGACACCGAGCAGTGTGACCTGCTGTACGGAACCTGTGTAGCAGGGGTTGGACTCCATGATCTCTTCAGGTCCCTCCCAGCCTCTGTGGTTCTGTGATTCTGTGATTTCTGCCCACGCTGAAGCATTTCTGACACAGGATAGGGGATTTTCCTCTCTATCATAACTTTGGAGTTCTTCTTCCATATGGGTGCTTTGCTTGATCAGGCAGTGCGTATCCTTTCTACCCAATGTTACGTGCTGAAACCAATGTATATCATAATTTCAGAAGACACCATATATAAAAAGCAGTTAGGATTTTTTTTTCTGTTGACACTGAAAGATGAAAGGTACGCTCACAGAATCATAGAATCTGTGTGTTCTGCGTTCTTTATGAACATCTCCCACCAAACACACTCTCCTGTAAGGACAGCTCAGTGCAGAAGGCTGTGCTGGCTGCTGGCCTCGTGCCTGCGTGGAGAGCAGAGGTTCATGTGCGTGACCCCAAACGTGGCTTTTGGTTCGTGGTGGGTTTGTTCCTAAGGCTTTGCCAGTCACTATGAATTGCAAGGAATTCTGAGCAAGCAATTTGATATCATTAGCTTCTGGTTCATTCAGCCATCCAGGACTAAGAAATGCAGCAATTCTTTCTGTAGCCATAGATACATTGGGGTTTTCTCTGCCGATCTCCCTCTCGCCATTGTCTGCACCTGCTTCACCGGCCGCGGTGCGTCCTTCCATCCCCTGTGCTGCTTTCTGAGCAACCGGGGCAAGCGGATCTAGGCGCCGGAGGTACGGCCGGGTGGGGAGGCGGCAGTTCCGTGCCCATAATCCGTCCCGGGCAGGGAACGCGGGCTCCTCGGGCCGCGGCTCTCCCACCGGCTGCCCAGAGGGGACTCGGAGCTGAGCCCGGCGTTTCGCCTTCCGAGCGGCACGCTGCCGCACTCCCGGGGTTTATCTTGGGAGCCGGTCCGTGCTCGACACAGCCCGAGATTGCGGTGTTTGCATTTGGGGAAATCCGTCATTAAATTTACCTGCCCGATTCGCGTCCCGGGACGGGACGGAGGGACAGCCCCGCGCGTTCATCCCCTCCACCGCCAGCGTACGGTGGAAGCCATGGATCAGCGGCAGCGCGTCCCGGCCCGGCACTGCCCCCGGCCCCGTCCCGCAGCGCGGAGCCCCGCAGCCCCGCCCCACCGGGCGCGCTCCCGGCCGGGTCCTAGCGCCGCTCGGGGCCGCGCTCCGCGGGTCCCCACGGGGCTCAGCTGATGAACCTCGCGCGTCGAACCGGGCCAAGCTCCGGTAGCTCCGCTGGGACGGTGCCTCGGGCCACAGGGGCGGGCCCAGCGTCCCGTCCGGCCCAGCGTCCGCGAGTTCGCGCGCGATGGTAAACTTCGGGGCCATTCCCGGTGGCACGGGACCGGGCGCTCCGGGCTCCGAGCCCCCAGAGCTCAGCGGGCGGGCGGGCGGAGTGCAGGGCCCCGCGCGGGGCTCGGTGAGAGCAGAGCTCCCGGGGGAGGGCGGACGGCCGGGCCGGGGCGCTAAGACCCGGGGCGCGGTGGTCAGAGGTTCCCAGCAGGACACTAGAGGGCGATCCCCGGCCCTGCTGCGGGGGTGTATATATACGGCACGCAGGACCGAGGCAACCCACTAGGAACAGGGCAAGGCAGGCAGGCGGCGAGCGGGGCTCGGGCGGGCTGGGGCGGGGGACGGGCTCCGGGCGCGCCGAGCGGAGCCGCGCCGAGCCGGGGGAGCGCGGGGTGCTGCGGGCTTGGCAGAGCCGCCGCCGCCCCGTCCGAACCCTGGATTGCCGGAGCCCTTCACCATGCCCGGCAGGCTGTAGGTGCTTCATGGAGCAAGCCAACTTCTACGAGGTCGATTCCCGGCCCCCGATGAGCAGCGGCCAGCACCACCAGCTCCAGACTCCCCTGCCCGGCAGCGCCTACGGCTACAGAGAGGCTCCCTCGGCGGCGGCACCTGCTGCGGGCGGCGCGGAGCTCGGCGACATCTGCGAGAACGAGCACTCCATCGACATCAGCGCCTACATCGACCCCGCCGCCTTCAACGACGAGTTCCTGGCCGACCTCTTCCAGCACAGCAAGCAGCAGGAGAAGCACAAGGCCGTCCTGGCCGGGGATTTCGATTTCCACGGCATGCACGGGGCCGGCGCGGCCGCCTCGGCGCCGGGGCACCACCCGCAGCAGCAGCCGCTGTTCGGCTGCGCGGCCGGCTACATGGACGGCAAGCTCGACCCGCTCTACGAGCGCATCGCCGCGCCGGGGCTGCGGCCGCTGGTCATCAAGCAGGAGCCCCGCGAGGAGGAGGAGGTGAAGGCGGCGGCCCTGGCGGCCCTCTACCCGCACCCGCAGCAGCACCCATCCCACCTGCAGTACCAGATCGCCCACTGCGCGCAGACCACCGTGCACCTGCAGCCCGGGCACCCCACGCCGCCCCCCACACCCGTGCCCAGCCCGCACCACCCGCACCATCCGCACCCCCCGGGCGCGCTGCCCGCCGCCCCCGGTGCCCTCAAGATGATGCCCGCCGATCACCGCGGCAAATCCAAAAAGACAGTGGACAAGAACAGCAACGAGTACCGCGTGCGCCGGGAGCGCAACAACATCGCGGTGCGCAAGAGCCGGGACAAGGCCAAGCAGCGCAACGTGGAGACGCAGCAGAAGGTGCTGGAGCTCACCACCGATAACGAGCGGCTGCGGAAGCGGGTGGAGCAGCTCAGCCGGGAGCTGGAGACTCTTCGGGGCATCTTCAGGCAGCTGCCCGAAAGCTCGCTGGTGAAGGCCATGGGCAGCTGTGCCTAGCCGGGCCCTTCCGCTGCTCCGTGCGCTCCGAGCGGTGCCGGAGCGGGCTCAGATTGCGGGGGGTGGGCTTTTTTTTTTTGCTTTTTTTTTTCCCCAACAATAATGACCAATAACAGAAGCCAGGCAGCTGTAGTATTACCAGGTCGGTGCCTTAGGGTTGACACACGAATAAGCTGAAAAACGTGGTGGGTTTTGTAAGGAGAAAGGCGAAGGGAAGGAAGAGATTAAAAAAACCCACGTGTCTACACAGGGTAAATGACAATAATAATAGTAATAGTAATAAAGCACATAGAGCAGCCCAGATGTGCCTTAAAGCTGCCTGTAGGAGCTCTGTGCCCGCAGCCTGCCGAGGAAGGAGCGTGGGGACGTGCGGGCTGCGGGGCAGGCACGGGGACGGTGGCGGGTGCGGAGCGGCAGCGGCGCCGGACCGCCCCGGGCGGCAGAGGGACGGGACAGCCCGAGAGATGGACATCGGGACCGGCGGACAGCGCGGCCCGCGGACAGCCCGGCCTGGCAGCCGGACAGTAGGGCCGAGGGCGGCCCGGCGGAGCTCCCCGCGCCGGCGGAAAGAGCGGCGGCGACTTGTACTGTATGTCACGACATGGCGAAGCACAAGTGAATAAATACCTATCGATGCGGGTATTTACTACGAACTCTCAGCGTATTTTGCTTTCTCCCAGGACATTCAGCTCTTCTTCGTGTCTCTGTCTGCCCAAGCTGTGCCTCATGTAATGTGAAAGCCTTTCCGTGTATACTAGCTACACTATTTTTATTGCGTTACTTAGATCTTTGCCATCACACCACTTTCTTATCTGGTGACAGAGACTATGCCCTCGTGCTGCAACGTTATTTTATTATTTGTGTGGGTGGGTGGGTGAGTGCGAGCTGCGCTGCTGCGGGCGGCCAAGGCCCCGCTCCGGGCCCGGGGACAGAGCCGGGGGCAGCGGGAGGGCAGCGCGGGTGCGTGCGGGGCGCGTGTGCGGCGTGCGTGTGGGGTGGGAACGTGGACGTATATGCACACACATCGGTGTTTTGTTTTTGTTTTTTTTTTTCTAATTTGGGAGGGGACAGCATATACAGTTTTGTCGGATAGTCCTGGTTACATTCATAATAAACAGCATATACTCTGCCATCACCGCCCGCTGAGTGTTCCACTGCTTGTCCCGGGGCCGGGCAGCTCCGAGCCCCTCTCGGCACCGCGGGCCGTTCGCCACGTTCTCGCGGCGCCTTCCGGAGGCGGCGGTCCGCCCCGTGCCGCGGGCAGGTGCGATCCCGCTCGGCGCTGCGGGGCCGGGGCGGAGGGAGCGCCCGGGTGGGACGCGAATGGCGTCGGGACACGCGGAGACGCCGCGCGGCCGCTCGCGGTGCCGGGCCCCGCCCCTCCCCCGGGGAGTTTCGCCCCGGCCGGGCAAGCAGACGCCGCTCTGGGGCTCGGCACGACACGATCCCCCCGTGGGGCCACGGCTACCGCGAGGCGCGGGGCCAGCCGCGACCGCCGGCCCGAGAGGGCGGCTCCGCCACGCCTCGGTGCGCCCGGGGTCGGGTTCGGGGCCGCAGCGCGAGGGGAGGCGGCGCGAGCAGCGGCTGCGATAGGGCGCCAGGGCCCCGCCCGGCGGCGGCCATCGGAGGGAGTGCGGCCGGCTAGGGCCGCGGGGCCGCGCCAGGCACGGGGGAGCCCGGGGCGGAAGGCCGTTCCCGAAGCAGAGCGATGCCGGAGCAACAACCAACGGCGTAGAGCGCGGGGTCGCGGGCGGAGACATCCCGCCGCCCCGGCGGTTCTCGGCTGCCTCGGCTGCGAGGAGCGGCGCCTCACGTGGGCGGGGCGCGCGCCGTAGCGGGGCGGAGAAGCGCTCCGCGGGGAAGCACCGAGGCGCACGCGGCACGCCAGGCGCGAGGCGGGGGGGAGGCGGCCGGGAGCGCGGGCAGCGCCGAGCCCGCCGTGTTGCGGGGCGGCCGTCATCGAGCCGTGCGGGACGAGCCGCGCCGTCCCGGCGGTACCGAGCGCTCGGGCTCCTCTTGGCGGGACGCGCTGCGGGTACGCTCCGACTGCGCTGAGAGAAGGTAAGGCCCGGCCTACTCCGAGCATCGTGGCGGCGCGGAGCGCGGGAGGGAGTGCGGCAGGATGAAGGATTTTTACTTCTCGGTTAGATTTACGTTGCTGTGAGGGAAGAGCTGCGCTCTATGGGTGCTGGGCAAAAACACGGACGTTTGGTCGCGTTCCTCCTCCCGCCCCGCAGAGCCGTGCTGCTGCCGGCCATGTGCTGCGCTGCGCGGTGCCGTGCGCGTGGCGGCTCCGTTACCCGCAGCAGAAGGCGCTGGAGACTCCCGCCTTAACACCGCGCCAGGGCGAGCGGTGCTGGCCCAGTAGGGCTGTCGGCCCGCGCCCTTCCCGGTGCACGTGTCTCAGTGTGGCTGTGCAGGCCTTCCTCGCCCGGCCCGCGCCACGACGCCAGAGGCTGGGCTGGGACACGAGGGCCGGGACGGAGGGCGGGCGGTGAGGTGGAGCGGGGCGGGGGGAGGGAGGGAGAGAAAGAGCAGCTGTGTGCTCACACTGTGCGCGGGGGTGAGAGGTTGCTTGTGGCCGCAGTGAGGTCTGGGCCAGGGTGGGGGTGGAACGACAAGATTTTTCAGTGATTTGTTTTCTTCCACTGCAACAGGGGAATTACCCCAGTCAAACTTGCCTTTTCTACCTGCTTTGAGTGATTATAGGTCGGGAGGCAGGTTTTGGAGTACCCTGCAGTAATTTCCCTGCTGGCGGGGGGGCAGCGGGAGTTGCTTTGCTGTTAGGTGGAAGCAGGTGCTTCTCCACGCTGTGTGCTTGCCAAGTGTGACCCAGTTCAGAGGCGAAAACGATGAAAATTTAATTGAGTAAAAGGTTGTGGGACAGACCCACTCTTGGTGTAATAGATTATGCCAAAATAATTTTTCTTACATTGGTGTCCCTGGTTCTGGGCTTCTCTTCCTTCCCCAGTAATGAAATCCTCATTTATACAGGTGAAGTCGTGTACAAATGCACACCATGCATGGAAGTATCTGTGTTCGTGTGCTTTGCTGCGCCCTATCTGAAATATGGCATTTTAAAGCCACCACAACGCTTAGTAATAGTTATTCCACAGGAAACTTCAGAAGAATGCAAATGTCTGTCCAGATAATTCTTGTAGTCCCTGCATCATTTGGGGTAGTCCTTGGTACCTCAGATGTTGACTGGATCTGAGAAGTCAGTCCTTACCCCAAAGGTGTTACAGTTTTGGTGGAAAATCAGCACGTGTTCGTAGTTTACTGAGCATGTCCAGAGTGGCGTGCTTCTCTGTAGGGGGCCCAATATAAAAAGCAACTCTTTGGAATAGGGATTTTTGTAAGGCTAGCTCCACAGTCTGTTTTTTTCCTTGAGCTGGATAAAGGCAGCATGTCCACAGCACACCGCCTGCCCGTGCTTTGCTGGAGGCTTGGTGACCTCGCCCTCTGTACAGGAGCAATGGGCTGGTGTCCTCAGGAGCGTGTGGCTGGGAGTCTGTAATTGGAAGGGAATCCTCACAAAAGGAAATCTGATTCATTTACTCTAAATATTTAACTGCAATTTTCTTACTTTAACACCATCCTATTTTACTGCACTATTGCATCTTGCCTCCAAAATTAATAGTTAACCACTGAGAAAGACAGGTCTGGCAGAATGGAAATCAGGCATTATATTATCCCATGAGTCATGTGCATACAGAGAACCAAACAAGTGTCAGCCAATGGCTTTGAGCCCAAAATATGTCAAAGAGGAGATGTGTATCTTCATTTATATTAAGTAGATAGAAAGCGTGTTGCTGTTCCCATTAAGCTGGTTGGAGCCCTGCCACTGGCTGCGGTGGGAACAGGATGGGCCCATGCAGCAGGAGCTGGCTCTGGCTACCTGCACTCACCGTAGTTTCTGTGCAGTAAGGGCAGCTTCTATTCTAACAGTTGTTCTTAGTTAGCAAGGAGTTTGGAGACCTGCCCTGGTCTAGATGTGATTCCTTTCTTTGTCAGGTGAATTGATTTCTCCTTTGAAGTATGAGGATGCACCGTAGTAAGCAGCAGCACGGCCTTTCAGAGTGCAGAGTAGGGAGAGAGTGACTGACGGGAGGATCAGCACAGCTCATTTCCTCAGCAGGGTTTTTGTGATATGTAACTATTTACATTTTTGAAAGCTGCATTTAGCAATTGACCCTGCTTTATGCATTCAGACCACTTTATTTGGCAGAATTTCAGCGGAATCAGGGGAAGTCTTTACTGAGTAAATGTCTCCAAGATGTGACTTGTCCCTCAGGAAGAGGGGATGATACGAATAGCAGTGATACACCCCAACCGGGGACTGGGACATCAGGGCTGCTGCTGAACCGCTGCTGGTCAGTGGGTATCACATGCCTGAGCTTTCACATACAGCCATACGCTCATCTGTTGCATACATGTTTTGTTTTTGTTGTGTTGTCATTGTATGTTAGGTCTTAATTCTCCTTTGTGGGGCAGAATTCAGTTTCATGTGGGGATTGGAGGCCTGGAAACGTATACTCACTGACTTCAGAAAAATCATTTTCACGTTTTTATTGATGTGCCAGTTCAGTTAAAATACTGTTGGTAAAGTTGGGCTGAAATGAGTATTTGTTGTTGACTCATAATTGTACAAATTAGGATTAAGCCTTCTCATAAAGTAGTATAAAATCTGGAAGTCTGTGTGCAAGTGCTGCTTGCTTTGTTCCAGTCAGCAGCTCTCCTCTGTTTACTGGAACTCAGGCTCAGTACCAAAAAAATGGGACTGCTGGTGTTCTCATACAGGCATCCTCAGCAGTTTTTGACCTGCAGTTGGTTACAGGATTGACTTGTTTGCAGTGAAACAGGTGAGGTGGGATTGCTTCTGTGTGCAGTGGAAGTAAGGCTTAGAGTCCCTAGTTTTGATTTTAAGAACGGGTTATTTGGCTCACTAAGTGAGGCAGGGATATAGCAAAAGTATTGGCAGTATTTATTTCAAAAAGTCATAGTGCAATTACCACATGAAAGCACCAAGTTTTTATTCTAAGTGGACATGTAGGTCATGTAAATACAGCTCTGGCTGTACTGCTTTTTGTTTACATTGTGGGCAACAACATTTGCAAATATCGCATCAAGAATTCTGAGCCGATACAACTAACTTAAAAACAGCCTTTGCTAAGGCAGATTCCAAGTGAATATTTCATGAGAGCTGTAACAATGTGTGGGTCACTCCATAATCTGTGGGTGCCATTTGTGCTTTTGGTTATCTTTTGTAATTTGATGGTTGAATGGTGTTGGAAATTGGAATTTTTACCTACCAGTAACATAACTAGCTTTTTAATGCTTGTGTGTGAACGATTTCCTTAAAATTATAAACAGTGACAGAAGTTTGGTGATCTTGTTGGTGTAGGCTGTGCTATGCAGGAGCTGGGCATGTCTGCAGTGCTCTGTCTGTGACCTGAGTTAGCCCTGCAAGAGCTCATGGGCCACGCTGAGGGTTTTTGTATGCTTTTTGCAGCAGGTGATGTTTGCTCTTCTCTTTCTGCAGCTGTAGGAAAAAAATCAAATAATGAGAATGTTTTAGGGCTCATGTGAGCAGTAGGTATTTTGGTATCTGTGTTCCTGCTTGTCACTGAGGGTGTTCCTTGAAGGCTTGCACACTGCAGTGCCGGACGCCTTCCCTGTGGATTGCAGTTGTCCTCTCATGCCGTCACTACGCGCTGCTGGTTACTGAGGGAGAGCTCCCTGGGCGTGCTGCTGCTGGGGAGGAGCTCTTGGTGCTCTTGGTGCTGCTGGCTCTGTGGGCCGTGGTGGGGCTGAGGTGGGAGCTGTGCTGCCGGCTCTGGCCTGCGACCTGCAGTGTTCAGAAGAAAATGGGATATACCGAGGGGAGGTTAGAAAAGAGAAAAGGCAGACAGCAGCTGTTGAGGTGTAGGGGCGAGAAGATTCAGAGTTGATGCTGCTGGCAGCAGGCCTAACTGGAGTGGGAGCAAGGCTCCAAAGGAGGGGGATCCAGGCCAGGGGACAGCGAGAGGTATGACAGCTTCTGTTTGAAGACCCAACACTTGCATAGGGCTCCAGCCAGAGCCTGATGGGTGCAGTGTGATGGCAGGCAGGCAGTAGGCATGCTGAGGTTGCTATTTTGTTAGCTTTCATGCTATATAACATCATCTGTTTATTTAGAAAAGCGTGTTTTTCACCCCAGTCGGAGTCATTTCCCGTGAAAAGCAAAGCTCTCTTGCTGGGAGGACTGCTGGGTTCTGTGAAACACTAGAGCGACCAGAAAAGTTACAGAAAATTTTGAAACATAGGGGAATCCTTCCCTGCATTTCTTCCATCACCCACATACGTCCCAGAATGCCAGTGTGATAGGGGAGAGCAGGGCAAGGATACAGTTCATGTCTGGGCTGTGTGCACGTCCTGGGCAGCTGTTTGTGATGTCCAGTGTGGGCTGTACCCCCACCAACGTGTGCAGCTGCTGGCACATACCACCAAAGTGTGGCACATCAGCTTTTATAGACAATTTGTTAGTTAGAGTTGAAAATGCAAAGCTACTTCTGATCTTAGAGTAGCAAACTTGCCCTGTAAGCAACTTTCTAGATTTCACGTATGACTGCATTAGTAGAGTCTATAATCTGTTGGCAGTTACGGCTGCTAGAGCTTTGCAATTTCGTTAATTTTATGTGCTAATAAATGGCTCATGGGCAGCTCGCTCTTACCAACCAAGGCACTAGTACTGACTAAAGAATCAGGAGACTTAATGAAAGAGAATGAAATGTGGAGATCTTTTTGTTCAACTTCATCTTTTGCTCTTCTAGCTTAGTGCACTTGAGTGAGGTTTTCAAGTTTTTCGTTATATTCGTGCTCTTTAATAAAAACATACTGATTCTCATGAGGCTGGGGGGACATCGTTTGCCTTGAGAACTGTAGTCAGGTTGTAAGTTGTCGATACTGCTGTGTGTCGTCCTGCTAGCAGGGCTGAGCTGATGGCTGTGAATTGGGCAGCATGCATCTCTGTGCAGTGCTGCGGATACCCTGGGGCTCCAGCCTCCAGCTGGTCAGCATCACACAATTGCTACTAGTGGGTGGTGAGAAACACCTGTGAGGGGAGCACTCTCATCCCAGGTGTGCCGGGTGCTGGCAGGCAGGGGCTGGTTGTGTGTGCCAGGCACCAAACAGTCACAGAGGGCAACAAGCCCAGGCTACCTTAACTGCAAACGAGTGACTCAGCTGTTTCTGCAAAGTTCGGAGTTTCAGCAGAATATTTCTTTTTCCGCTATGCTGACAGCTTTTCCACCCACGTATTGCAAACGTGGCTTTGTGCCATGGATGTATTTTAGGATTATAAAGCGTAGTGTAAATTTTTAGAGTTACATATGAAAAAAGGTGCCTTCTGGATCTCGAAATATGTAGGTTGTATGTAGACTGGGGGAGTAGGGGAGCTCTTTCTAAAACCTAAGCCTTGGAGGAGATAGATCCCCATCTGTCAATTCTGTTTTTATTTATTCCACTGAAAACCAGGCAGTGTGTTCAGACGTCCTGTATCTACAGAAATAGAATGCTCTGAAATCCCCCAGAGTTTTGGCAGAGCTTTTATTGTGGGCAGTTACTCATTCACACACCTGGTACGTACTGTTGGTCCTGTTATTGTAAGGCATTCCCAAACAGTCCTGCAGGGAAAATAAACTGCAGAGAGATATACAGGAAATTAACCATAATAAAACGCAAAAGGTTTCTTAATCTGTCAAGTGTATTGCAGTATTCAGTGAGTTACTGTACTCAGCTGAAGGTGAAATTGGATGGAGTATGTCTGTGATGTTACTGCAGCTCATTGAGACACATGCAGATACAGCCAGTGTACACCAAGCCGGTCCTTTGCCTGTCCTTGCTGTCAGTCTGGGACCTCTGCATGGATCAGGCATGGCAGGGCTGATTGTGGGGGAGGACAGCCAGGAGCTGGGGTCATGCTCGGTCATTTCTGTGCTCAGGCAGCCAGCTGTGGAATCCAAAGGTTTGCTCTGTTGTCACAAATTTTTTATGCCACAAATGCTGATGAGGCAGCAAAAGCCGCTATCAAGGGCCTCACCACATCATGGGAATAGAGAAGAGAAAGAGCAGAGATCCAGAGAAGTGCTGTTAGTGACCAGTAACCGCCAGGGCATGGCGGATGGCTCTTGTGAAGCTGGCAAGGCCACGGCTTCTCTAGACTCTCTGTCAGCTGGAGGGGCAGTAATTCATTGGTGATGTCTGCAGCAGTCCTCAGCTCGCTTTGCTTGTTGGATTTTGGGGTTTGGGTCTCTGTTTTGTTTTGGTCTTTTATGAAGTTACTTCCAAAGAAAAGATATAATAGAATATGACAGCATATATATTAAGCATAAAAGCATTATGTTCCTCTGGGAGCTGTTGGAGGAGAAGCAGCCGAGCCACTGAAATGCAACCCCACCGCTGCCATGAGTGCCTGTCGGCAGGTCAGATCTCTGCGGTCATGCTGGGTGGGTCTTGGGGAACCAAAGGGACAAGTGACTTTTGTCCCTGGCCAGCAGGAAGCCACCAGGCACAGAGACAAGCTCTCCCTGTTTCACCCTCAGGCTGCCAGCGGGCCAGGAAACAAGTCCTGCCAGCACCTTGCACTGTGTGCTGTCATGCTGTCCGCGTCACAACAGGGCAGCCTGGCTCCACCACTGCTCCTTCAGGGTCACAAGGAAGGGAAACAGTCCTGCTCCATTGCTGGAGCACTGGCTTGGCAGCCTTTATCTGTAGGCTGAGAGTGGGGATTTGTGAGCCTGAAATTCAAAGTGAGACTGGTGGATGTGAGTGCCATGGGAACCAGAGCAAGCTGGAGGTTTACACGGATCCCCGCAGGGTTAGGGCTGCTGAGTTTCATATGGTGCTAGAAAAAAACAGTGTCTCTGGAATAAAAATCTGTCTGTGTCTCGAGGCAGCTGTGGGCACCTCCAGCCAGCACCTGATTCACTCGCGAACAGTTACCTGCGAGGCATCTCAGCTGGCAGACACTTGTCCGAGGCGCCGGAGGCTGCATGGGCTGTTTTCAGTTTAATCTATTTTTAATGTGGCGCCTTATTCCAAACTGCTGAGTTCTCACATTTCCAAGCCGTCGTGGTAATAGGATTGTGCAGCCTTATTGGCTAGAGTTTTCCACCCCCAGTGCCAAAAGTTAGGCTCCTAAATCCATATTTAAATGCCTAAATGAGGCTGACGAATCCTGCAGGAGTCAGTAGGAACTGGACGTGGTCTGCACCTTGGAAAATAACCAGGCTATTGGGTGTGTGAGCAACGCCTTGCTGTAGGCACCCAGATGTTGTGTTTTTATCCAGAATGACTGTGTGTGTCAGTGTGAAGGAGGGAGGTGAGATTAGTGCAAACAGGAGCTTTGTTGGGAATTTGGAAACGGGATACACTGAGAATCATAGCAGGTGCCCATCTCTTGCGTTGGCTTCATGTCTGCACTACTTCCGTACCCACGATCTAACACTGCGTATTTTTACTCTGCTACCTTCTTCTGCTATTTCTATTTGTAGCACCCTGCTAGACTTGTTTCCAAGCCAATCCAAAATTCTTCTGAAACTCCCTTTGCTAACAGCAGCATGAAAGCAGAACTCCGCAGTGGCTGCAGCAATGGCAGGGGTTTGCTTTTAGCTGAGTGGTATCGGTCACTTCAGCCTTTTGAGTTGAACTGAGAATGGCAGTGCTATCTGCCAAGAGAAGCAGCTTGTAAAAGTTGTATGATGTTGCTTTTTTCATGGCAGACCTGAAAAATTCTGTACATTAAACTTCCAGCCAATGCTTGATATACATTTCCCTGATTGCTGTGTGTGAAAGGCTTGTTTTTGTGTTAGTACTGCAGGGTAACACATAAGACCATGGAAGTACAATGCGCTTTCATCCAGATGAGGCAGAATTTATTTAGCTTGAAAGAGTGTTTTATTGCAGTATGAAAGTGTCACTTCAGGTTTTTATCCTGTTTTCTACAGAGGAGGAATAAACTGTTTCCAGGGTCTCACCAGAAGATAAAATTCCCGTGGCTAGTCAATGGCAATGTGCTGGAGACTTGGAAAGCTTCAGCAAACCACATCCTTTCACCCAGAGAGCATGGATAGAGCAGAGGAACCTCGTTCTGGTGGCTTTGGGTACCCCATTACCCTGACCCATCATAGTGCTAGCTGACTGCTGGCCCAGGAGCACCAGGGATGTGAGCACTGGGCGCAGTGCTGTGCAGCCTTAAGAGCCACACCCTGAAGCCAAGAGCAGAGCTGATGTGCTGAGGCTTCCCAAACAGTGTTTGATGTCCAGAGGACACCCTGAAAATGCGGCTGTTTCTGCAATCTCCTTCCATTCTCAGCTCCCTTGCCATCTCATCTGAAAACAGAAACTTCATGCATGCTTCATGCTTGTGTCCTCTGAGGGCTTCCAGGGTCTCCCCAGGGACAGAGCCAGCAATCCTGCTGAAATAAGAGAGTGCTACTCCCTCCTTCTGGCTGGTATCAGTCTTCTAAGTCACTATCATTTATTTTAGAGCATTCACTGGGGAAGTGAGTGACCTGAGTTCAGTGCGTTCCTCAATCTGCTCATCTCTCACTTCCCATGAGACGGTCTAAAAGCCAGCCCCCAGTTATTCTGGGTGAAACCCTTTGGCATGAAACCATGCCTCCCAGTAATGGGGTGTTTCTGCTTCCTGTCCCACTGTTGGTCAGCAGGTTGTTTCAGAGTGAAGTGATCAGGGTTTCGTGTTGTGAGGAACCCAGGGTACAGTTGTCTCACTGGAAGCTGGATTGCCAGACCCCACTCCTCTGGGCATTCAGAGAAGACATCCCTCTGTCTCTGTGTGCCTGTGAATGAGAATGGAAAAATGCAGCTCCTTGGAGATGCTGTGCTGGGCTGGTGGGGGAGCAGAAAGTTTGCATGTGAATCAGAGATAGACCAGAGAGTGCAGGTGACTGAGGGGGAGGGACCTTGCTGAAACTGGAATTCAGTTCCTAAGTCAGGTTTATGAACTGTCCAGTTTTAGGTATTTGATTGGTGGTAACTCCTTGAAGCTTGTCTCTGCTTTTGGATCTGCATCCAGGGATCCTAGTGGATCAGCCAGGATCTCTACTGCTGCTCTGATAAACGTTTCCAACGTTTATTAAATGTGCTCTCTGACGTTCTTTTGTGGAGACAGTAATTTGACAGTCATCACGTGAGAAACTCTGAATTTGCCATCTGGCCTGGCAAGACTTAGTTCTTCTCACCATTAATTAAACTGACGTTACTGCACGCTTTTATGATGGTGGTTATGATCTGTCCTGCGATAACACCAGGGCTGGTTCTGAGGCATGCACAGCACCTTCCACTCTCATGACGTTTGTGGGTGGTGCAGCCGAGCACCTCTGGACTTCAGTGTCAGCTCTAATAACTGAGTTTCAGGGCCCCACTCAGGCACCTTCCTCTGGAGCGGGTTCTTCTGGTTCTGAGGGGATGGTTTCACAAGTAGGAAGACATAGCTGGGGGGAAAAAGGGGGCAGCTGCTTGGCTGTAATAGAGTTCTATAACATGCCCTGACAGGAGACCTTACTGACCACAGCTTCGCCCTGCTTGGTGAGACCGTGACCATTAATGGGAAAGTGGATTGGCAGCAACAGATAGAGCAGGGAGCAAAAAGAGAGGAAGGAAGTGAAATAGGACAACAGCTGAAGACAGCTGCGAAAAGCAGGCAGGTACATCGTGGTGGCGACTGGAGTGTGGAAGAAGGAAACTAAGCTGCTTTGGTGATGAGGCAAGGTGTCTGTATCCTATCTGGAATGGACATGTGTGGAGGTGCCCAGCAACTTAACATGTTTGTAATCCCCCTGGAGACCCAGCTCCAGGTGCTGGATGGCAGAGTGTTTCCTGTCTTCGGTGGTCTCCAAACTGTGACTTGGCAAATGAGACTGGTAGGTTTGAAAAAAATGCCGGAGTACGAGGCTTGGGAGAAGTCATTCCCAGAACTAACTCTTGCCATTTTTCTCTTCCCTGTCAGAGCCTTGAATGCTCAACTGCTCAGAGTTAACTCAGCAGCTTCAAGAGATTCAATAATATTTGTTTTTACCCAAATCCCTCGAAGTCTGAGGGAATGGAGACAGAATCAGTTTACTGGGATGAAAAGCCAAGAAAAGTAAATCATCCTTGGGTCAGGGTGAGCTCTCATTTGAAGAGGCCACAGATGGCAGAGATGTTCATGAATCAGCAGTTTCACAGACCTCTGCCCATTCAGGGAGTAATGCGTGTAAACAAACATGAAAATGGCACAGAGCCGCAGAGCTTTCCAGATCCTTCCTGCTCCCTCCATGCAGTTGAGGGGGCCCTCCTCAGAGGAGCCAGATAGAAGAAAAGAGCTGCTGCCCTTGACTGTGGGCTTGTCCCAGGATGGTCATCCTATACCTGCTTCAGCTGTGCGAGAGCCAAAGGCTAGAGTGACAGCGGGGTGTCCCCTCTTCTCCCATAGTGCAGCCAGGTATGCTCTTGAGGACAGGAGGCAGCTGCTGACTGGCCTGGTGGCAGGCGTTTGGAGTTATCTGAGATGGAGGGAAGGAAGGAGAGGTGAGGTGAGGACGTGAGCTATTACACCATTGCACTGCTGCAGGTGCAGGACAGCTCCTGTACATGTGGGCTTTGGGAGGTGGGCCTGCCCCTGGTGTGCTCCTGCTCTTTGATATGTGCCCTGGATCCACACGCCGATGAGGCTGGGACCTTGGAAGCCCCACAGAGCTCTAGCCTGTCTGGTGTTAGGGACATTCTTCCCGCAATTATCTGATGTTTGTCAAATGTTGTGCCAGAAAATGCAACTAGAGGGCTGTGCTGAGAGCACCCACTTTGGTAGATCTGTGTTTGTATTCTAGGGCCTGCTGGCCAAGCGATGCAGTGCTACTTCCATGCTGCCCAAGTGTCAGCCTGGGTAGTGCTTCTACAAGAAGATAACATGTAAGTGATGAGAACTGGCCAAGTCAGTGACTGTGCCTGAATCGTAGTTGAGACTTTGTCATGGTTTGAACCATGACAGGCTTTTTGTGAATAGTCTGTTTGGGGTGAAACACAGCCTGAATCTTCAAACCGTTATGTGTGATGACAGCTGTGAGACTTCTGTTGAAGTCACTAGGCATCACACAACCATAAACTTTGGAGTGTGGTTCTGCTGAGGAGATGCTGCTACTGAGGCTCTGAGACAAAAGGAAGTGAGAGGAAAATGGACTCTGCTGTTCTCCCAGGAGCAACACCTCACGACGCGCCAAACCTAGCAATTGTATGTGAGGAGCAATTACAGTGGGTGTCACAGGAGATGTACAGGGACATCTAAGGCATTGGGATTTATTATCAGTAAACCATGTACTTCAAGTTCACTGTGAAGTTGGAGAACATCTAACCGTGTAAATGATCTGAGGGAATTGGATGAAGTGAATTTTGTGACTGTGAAGTTAGACAAGTTATCAGCCATGTTTCCAGACAATAGAGAAGATCCTGAGAAAGACATTTCCTGAGAAGTAAACTAACTCGTATAGTAATGAATAGTCAAGAAAGCAGCTGTTTTTAAAAAACATACATCCACCAAATGATTACAGGTTGGTATGCTTAAGGAGTGAAGAAATGTGCAAATTTTTTGGTGTTGCTCTTCTGAGGGTTTCTTTTGCTGGTGTCCAGACTCTGGCAACATTATCTTAACCTACTTTGACTGTCAGTGGTAGAAGGTAGTAGCTGGGGTGGCCGAGTGCACAGTGAGAACTGGCACTGTGCGGTGACAGAGCAGACGTGCTGGGGGTGGCTGTGACCTGGGACCCAGCAGCTGGGGGCGAGCGCCTGGAAGAGGATGTTTCTGACTGGTGCTACCTAGAGAAAAAGCAGCCTGCTGATGAGATCACCTTAGGGCATCAGGGTTTAGAAAGGGGTAGAAGAATGTGGGACAGAAATGAGCAGTACAGAGCAATGACATGCTTGATGAGAAGCCAGCCTTACTGAGTGAGCACAGTCACAGAATGAAAAGCTGCCCACTGGGCAGATACCAGTGATCGTAGCATAAGCAGGAAAATGGCATCAATCTAGACACAGTGCTTTTTGTGACTCTTAAGGCGTTGATGGATGAAGACTCAGTGAAGAGAAGCTTCCTTTTTCTTATGTTTTGACATCTTTCAGGCTTAAACATGAACTAACTACCATTATCCTAATTTTACAGATGGGGACAGACAGGTTATGTGACATGCTCCAGGTCACATGAGCAGTGTGTGTCAGAGTGAGAAACAGCACCTGGATCTCTCAATTGTGAAGCTGTTGCTCTTGGCGCTGCGTCATCCCGACTGCAAACAAAACACTGAGGTTGACTTTGCCTGTGTCCTTATGCCTACAAATGGTAAGGTTTTTGAACAAATCAAAGAAAGCAAAAAGAGTCACTCCTCCAATTTGTATGTCCAATCCTCTCTATGCAGTGGCATGATGTACCCTAGAGGAGCCTGTAATTAATACAAGTAATTACCCCTTGCTGCAAAGACTCTGCAACATCATTGGTTAAGAATCTAGATGAAACTTTCACCTTGTTTACTGAGTGCTTCATGTTGTGTGATTCAAGGTGGATTGGGATGATATCTGCAGGAAAAATTAACTTAGAACCAAGATGAACACTGCAAATGTCTTGGTGCCACTGTCTTGACTTGGCCACCACTAGAGCTTTAATAGAAGTGGAGAGAAGGCAGGGAGATGATTAGGTAGGAAACAGAGTGACCTGTTGCAAAGGAGTGCTTGTCACAGTTTGCCTTCCTCGCTCAAAAAGTTTTAATATAAAAGGATTGGATGTCGATGGCTTGTTGGCGTAAGAACACGTGTAGGTTCTAGGCGTGTTCTTGGTCTTCAACTACACTGAAGATAGTCAGGTCTGGAATTTTCCAAAGAGCCCAAGGGATCATTATTCCTAATGCAAAAGATGCCTGGAGAACATCCCAGACTAAGGCCAAGTCTCAATGGTGGAACTATCCTTTGGATTCCAGTTCCCAAACCTGCTGCTGCTCCAGATACGTACTGTGGGCTTCTGCTTTTAACCTGGTAGTGTGGCCAGAGGCACTGGGCACCTAACATTTCATGACACCAAAGAAACACTCATTAATTGAAACTCCTCAGGCAAACAGCTGCTTCTGCTTGCTGTGGCTCTATTTTCAGCTCTTAGCTCTGAAGTGAAGCTGACAATTTTTGCTGGTTTCTCAGACCTCCTATTGAGTTTTTCTAATTAATATTTTTGAACTACTTAGATGTTCTCAAGTCTACGGTGATCCAGAGAATTATTATTACTGCTGGTATTATTAAGGCTAATAATGCTGCTAATAACCTTAGTGAGCTTGGCAGAATTCAGTTTGAACTCCTTGCCGCAGATGAAGAAAGCTAACTTTGGTAATGTGAGGGGTACGTGACTGAGTTACCAGTACCTGCTGTTTACAGGGGGCAGGAGGAGTATATTTGCTCAAATGAAAAAGGTCAAGGCAGAGGCCCATTTGCTGTTTGTTAATAAGTAATCTGAAGTACAACACAGCTTTACTGTAACAAATCGGCCTAGCTTAGCTGTCCTTCCATCACCATTATATCCAACACAATTCTAGATGAAAATGCCAGTTTAGAAATAATCCGTGTTCTCACAGATTATTTTCAACATCTGTGCAGAGGATTTGTAGCTGGGGATCCGCAGCAGCAGCAGCAAAAGAACCTTCCATATTTTGCCAGTGCTTGCCTCGGAAACTGAGCAAAGGATGAAATACTAGATAGAGCATGATTTGTCTCCTGGGCAATTCTCCCCTAGACTCAATCAGACCTGTGCATCTTCCCTACAGAAGTACGCCAGTCCAGAGCTGTGGTGGTAGCTGGCCCGCTTACTGCACCCTGCGGAGGTGCTGATGTAACCTACAAAACCACCTATGGCATCTCAGAGCCTGGCCCATAGTCAACAGTTAAAATTCAGACATGGGTGTGTCTGAGAGTGTCCTTCCAAGGGACTGAGCATATGTGCATTGCAACCTCTGCCTTTCATGGGCTTTTGTGAAAAAAGATGGTTGTTGTCCAAGCGACAGTTGTCCTGATTATTTCCCAAAATACCAAGTAGTATGGTGGCTGGGTTCTGTCCTTTGTGGTTCACTTACTGAGCGCAGGCAGGATTCATTAGAAAATGTTTTCCTATTCATGAGACACTTGAAGTGCTTATCAAAAAAAAGCAACATTTGTGCCAGCTGCCAGCTAACCACAGATTCTCATTTGTAACTCTTAATGTTCGTGTCCTTCAGCTGCACCAGCCTGAGGCACGTTAGATGTCCCACAGCTATTCCCTGAAGTAGAGCTTGTGATGTGCACACTGCAAGAGCAGGCACCACCAACACGCAGGCAGCGTGGCAGTCACCACACACCCACAGCACAGGTTTGTGAGGGGCTTTGCCACGTACAGAGGTATTTCTTGGAGGAAGGTAGCTGGGGTGCACACACAAGTGCACATACACATGAGGTCACCTTTGGAAACAGGAACCACGCAGATTGCAAACTGCAATTTCTGGCTTCCTGAAATGTGATTTCAGGAGGCAGTGATCCTTTAACAGATCAACAGCCCGGTTCCAAATGCCTGTTAACCGAGGTGGGAGGGAACGAGCTTGGTGAGGGAAGACTTTCTCTACCAAGCAGGTCACATCTGGCTGTGAGCTCAGCATCTGTCTGATACCAGAGCCGTACCAAAGTCGTCTTCAGCTCCTGGGCCTGCCTCACAGGAGACAGTGGCAGAGGAGTGGTGAGGAGGGGCTTTCTGCAGATTCATTTGCTGTCTGGCAGTGAGCAGAGGACTGAGGCTGTGTAGCAGCTGTGGAAGTGAGGAGGATGAGGAGTGTACAGGGAAGAACACTTGGGAGATTGTAGGGTGATTGTAGGGTCTTTGTAGCAGGATGGAAAAAGGATTTCTGCAACTTGAGTGTTCACATACATCGGGAAACAGGGTCAGTGGCTGTTGGCTGCCAGGAAAGGGGTATTTTGGATGCCCCTTCTGTTTGCCTGACTGTTCTGAGATACTGAGAAAAGGGAAGGAAGAAGGGGAGAACACACATTGCCCAGGAAGCTGGCATGGCTGGTGCTGCCCTGTGTGTCTGTACCTGTGTGACTGGCTGCAGCTGAATGGTTGGCAAGTAGTACAGTTAGCAGAGATTCTTGAATTGATCCGATGTGCTGAGGATGTTTATCCCAGAACACCTGGTGTGGGCAGCAGGGATTGTAATGGTGGAATTGATACCTACTTCTGTGAAGTCTGGTTGAGCTGAGAATCTGAGCAAATACCTTCTAGCTAAAGCAAGGCTACGAGGAAGGTGGCATGAAGTCCTAGATCTCGTGCTGCAACACTGCTCTGAATGAACATGTGGCCATGCTGTATGTCACATGTCCTGGCAGGGAGAGCAGCAAGAATTACTAACTGGCAGCCCTTACAGAATGGTGATGCCACATGAAAATACACGTGTTCATTACTCATGAGATACATATTTGTTGCCCATCTCCACCTTCCCACAGAATTATACACCCAGGGTTGTAAAGCTTTCTGTGCCTGTCCCTGGATGTGTTGCTGTTTCCTCTTGCTGCTCTTTGTTTGGGGTAACATCTGTTGTCTCTGTTGTAGTGAGTTTCAGGAGTCATTAGCAACAGTGATACACTGCACTATTCCTCCGAAGACCAGTCAGGATTTGCTTCTTCCCCTAATACCAATAGGAAAGCTAGTGTATCTGGTACCTGAAGTAATGTGATTAGCTAGAAAACGTTAAGTATTCCCTGAACCTAATCCTGAGCATTAGTTACCAACCTCCATCAGTCTTTATGATATCATGATGGTGAATTTCTGGATTATGCAGTCTTTCATGGACGCATGGGCGCATAATGGAAAGCAAGCTTAGTGCTGCAAACAGCACTGCAGTCACACTCTGTTCTAACCAGCAGCCAGCCACGATGCCTGGGAAATTGTGCAGGTGGTTTTAGAAAATGGTAAGTAGTCTATTATCATTGAGAAGGAGGGGAAAAAAACAACAACCCTTGGGAGATTTCCCCCATGACCATCTGTTAATTTTCTCCTGACGCCATTAGTGATTTCCATAGAATAGCGTGTTTAGTGCCCTGCAAACAGTGCAGTGGATCAGAGCACTGCATTGCTGCTGCTGGACCATGCAGCCTTCCTTGTCAGGAATTAGCACACCAACATGCTTCCTCAGCATGCACCTCAGCACTTCACATGCCTGGCAGTCATCAGCCTTAGTTCTCCAATAAGCCCTGGGCTTTGTTGCACCTCTGACAGGGGAGCACCCTTCATTCACCTGCCACCCTTCTTCCATGCAGCTCCTGTAGCCTTTTCTGCCCTAACACAGGCCTTGCTCAAAAGCTACCATATCTGCATTTATTTAGAGGTGCTCAGGTGCTTAGCTACAGCCCCAGGTCACTGTAGTATTTCATGCTGTCTTAGAGATGAATGCTGAAAGTGCTCATTGTCTGCAGTCCTCTTTACACTTGTATTTTGACCAATAGACACATGCTGCACAGTAAAAATAACCACCAACCTGTATGACAACTGTCAGCACGCTGTGTGTGCCCTGCAACATCCATAGGCTCTGTAGCTAATGGTGGTCCTGGGGCCGGACCCAGCAGGGAAAGCATCTCTACCTCTGCCTTGTGCCCAGCTGTGGAGGGCATGAGATTGTTAGAGCAGTGGTCATACAGCATGGCTGGCAGCTGCTTCTGCTTTTAGCTGGGAGTTTCTGGTGTTGCCCAGGGTAGGGAATGCAGGGACAATCCAAAGGTGAGTGGTAGTGGAAACCCAGTGGATTAGTTTGGACCAAATTACACAGTTGAGAAGAGTTTTCAAAGCTACCTCTTTCTTTCCAGGTTCTTCTGTGATACCAGAAGATGTTGCCCCCAGATCGTGGCCTGGGGACAATGTGAACAGCTCTGTTCTTTATGCTGGTACCTGAGAGCAATTGCTAGAAGTAACTTGGCTCTTCCCTGTGTTTCGTGTGTGTGCTTGGTGTGCTGAGTGGTTTCCAAAGGAACTTTCTGAGCATTGAAGCAAATGGGGAAACTGGCTGTGAAGCAGTTGCTGCAGTAAGTGAAACTTAGGAGCAGCTTTTGCTTTCTGTGCAAGATAGGGTGTTTTCCAGGCATTTTTTGTGCATTTGGGTTCGTGTGATGTTTCTTCAAAGAAATGTTATCATTTGTGCATTTTTACTTTAATAATAAAGTAAATAGTCCTTGAAAATTTGTTTCTTGGAGCAATGCAAATGGGCACAGAGAGCATTTTGCTATTTAACAATTACCTGAATACAGTTCTTTGCTTTTTGGAAGAAGCCAAGCTTTTTCCCTCCTCCTAAATTAAAAGACATGACAAAGTGTGTCAGGGAGAGAGCCTTACCCAGGAGGGAGTTAGTGCAGTGCTGGGGTAGGTAGGACTTGCTTCTGAAGCAATAGCAGCAGTACAGATTTTCTCAATGGTGTTTATGCCTTACCACATGCTACCTCACCAACCTCCTCATTTGTTGCTCTGAGACCTGAGTGCCCAGGCTGAGTAACTTCCTGGTGTAACCGTTTGCAGATAGAGATTTTTGAAGTTATACCCAGGAGTGCTTTGATGTCTCATTATTAAGCTTTATGCTTTTTGACTTGTAGTGCCCACCTGCCTGCTTTAGAGCCAGCAGTCCACACCATGTACCCAAGGCAAGCCTGATGCTTCTGCACAACGTCCAAAACTGTCAGTGTTGGGACCATAGACTAATAGGAAAACTTAAAGTTTTTAAGTCTGCAGACACCCCAGCACAACAGCTCCTCTGGAAGGTGAGTACAGACAGCCTTTCTGTCACAGCAAACATATTTAATCTGAAACATCGATTGCTGGCAGCCAGGAAGTGACAAACTGGGTTGCTGTTGTCCTTGGGGTCGTTGTTCCCACCTTCCATCTCTTGCAGAGCATCCAGGCGACGCAGCGGGGAGCTAGGCACTGCTTGCTTGCGCTCAGCAATGTGCTGTTGAATCGCTGGGCCACAAAGCAAGTGCATGCGAGGGAGTGTGGCTGCCTTTTCTACTGGTTTGAGCATTCACATGGGAGTTTGAGAGTCCGGATTCTGCTCCCAGGACTGTTTATGCATTTTACGTGGAACAGTCACCGGGTAACATATAATCCCCAATCAAAGCCCTCAGGGGGTTCAGGCAAAGCAACGCCCAGTTTCTGGATCCTGATCAGAGTTAGGTGTGAAATGGGCTGAGCTGCTTGGCCCTGTCAAGACTGGGGCAGTTCTGGGCATGCATGAAGGTGGAACTCTAGATAGCTGAAGAACTTGAGAGTATTAAAAAAAAGCTGGAGATTGAAAGGGACAGACAGTGGGAAGAATCTGGGAGCTGCAGTGGGCTGTCCCCACTGTGGGCATTTCAAAGTGCAGATCTAGGATAAAGCCTCATGTGCTCCAATGATGAAGCCCTCTTACAGGGAAACAATTGTTCTCACAGATTTCTGAAGTAGAAACTTATTTACATAACCATTTTTTTTTTAATGTCCTATCCTAGTCACTACATTTGCTTAGATTTCTTTCCACTAGGCTGCATGTGCTGAGCTGCACAATGGTGGCTGCCATATGAATAGCTTGTTATTCTTACCAAGCGTGACAACTGCTGTAGCAAAATCAAGAGCAACCTGCTCTAATGTAAACTGATTTCAGATTGCCCCTGGCAGTCCCAGCTACCTCATCTAACCTCTTTTTTTGCCAGTTTTTTTTTCTTCCTTTTTTTTTTTTTTTTTTTTTTTTTTTTTTAAAAAAAAAACTTCTCCCCACTGAAGACACACCCAGTGCTTTCTTGTAAGGTGTTTTATCACACTAGCTTTTCCACCAGCATCCGTAACACACGGAGAAACTTCTCTGGTATTGCCCTTGATATGTCCAAAGCCGCTTGGATTCTCCAGCAGATGCAGAATGCAGCTGCCAGCTGTCTCCTGGGGAGAGCTCTGCAGCGGTCACCGCTTGTACCGAAGAGTACCTATCTGCAGAGCACCACAGATGTGTGCCTGGCTCTTGAGACTGTTGCATCTTTGATGCCCAGCTGTGTTTGGAACACATAGAGCTCAATTAGTTCAAACAAAGGCTTATTCAGAGGGATGGCCATGTCAGGTGGGAAGTAGTTGTTTTGCTAAGAGAGTGTGGGCAGTGAGGTGGGCTCTGGGCAGGGGGTATTGGGGAAGAAGCAGTCTGATTTGACAATCATAGCTGCCAGATTAGTGTGTATGATGGGTGTGATATAAATTGCTACCTATAAATGAATACCACAACAGCATTTTAATGAAGTGTTTTCTAGTAGCGCTTGTCCAGGCTGGTTGTGTTATGCTAAGGCTGGAGAGGTATCTCCAAGCAGGCTTCTTGGCTAAACCTTCATAAACATGGTCTCACCCAAGATCTAACTATGATTTGTTTGGATAAGAGGTTTTGCTTGTTTGTTTCTGGACGTGCTTTCAAATACATATGGGTTTTTACTTTTATTTATTTATTTTTTGCTTCTTGGTCCGGGTTTTGTGTTGGTATCACAGACCCCAGCTGGTGCAGAGATTAGGGCTAAATCTGTTGCTTTTTCTGGGCATTCATTGTGGTTCTGACAGCAAGTGCCTGGGTCAGCTGCGGTTTTTCAAGGGACATCTGGGGCTGTGACTCACTGTGGTGACCTGTGTCTGTGCTGAGCCTGGGAGGTAAAAATACCCTTGCACACCAGTGTCTTTTGGGGAGTTCTCTGTCCTTAGCTTCTCCTGGTGTGCCGGTACACCTGGCACTGCAGCCCATGCTGCTGGAAGGCATAACCTCATGGATCCACACCTCACATTTGCAGTGTGATTCTGCAAAGAGCCAGCAACCATTTCTCCTGGTAGCTAGCAGATTTTCTGAGCCTTTGGCAGCCTGGATTGCTGCATATAAATGTGCGTGTATATATGGTAGGATACAGATATTGAAGTAGGTGTTGCATTTGGAGGACATCTGTTGTACACTGCTTTTACAACATTTCAGGCCAAAACAATTGTTTTATTAGAAGGTCTCACAACGTGTCCAGTTGCCACCACAAGCTGCATAAATCTAAAATAAAGCCCAGAAATAGTCTTTCTCATGCTGCCTCTGAAGTGAGGAGGTTTTGACAGTGCATTAAAGACAGGCCTCTTTTTTTGCTCAGGTTGAAGATCAGGGAGGGAAAGTTCAGTTCTTTGATCCTCAAAGATAAAATCTCAGACCTGAAGTCTCTTGACTGTCTGGACTTGTGATGTATGCACTGAATTCATTCATATTACAAATAAGTAATAACTGGCAGGTGATGCTGTGGAGATAACAGCTTAGTTCTTTTCGAGGAATCTGTAACTAACTCCAGCCAGGTCTCCCGGATCAACAGCTGTTTAAAAAAAAAAAAAAAAAAAAATCAAATAATTTTGGTTGGAAAGAGCATCTAGAGGGCTGCAACCAACCTCCTCAAAGCAGGGCTAACTTCAGCACGAGCCTAGGCTACTTAGGGCTTTGTTGTTAAATGTTGGAAGTCTCCATGGGTGTAGATGTTACAGACCTCTTTGGGCACCCATTCCAGTGCATGTCGGCTTTCATTTTGAAACATTTCTCCAGTTACATTCAATGGAATTTCTCCTGCTTCAGCTTGCGGTCGTTGCCCTCGTACTGTGCACTGCTGATGAGCATCTGGTTCCGTTACCTCCTGTGCAGCGAGGGTGCAATTGGCCGTCACCACTGCACAGGCTCCCAGCTGACTCATGATGAGCATTTTGTCCACTGGGACCCCAGCTTCTTTTTTCAGTGAAGCTCCTTGCTAACCACTCAGCTCCCATCCTCTGCTGTTGCACAGATTAATTCTGTATCGTGTGCAGATTTTGTCTTTCTCTTTGATATATTTGAGGAGATTTCTGTCAGGTTAGTCTGCTGAAGAGCATGTGAATGGCTGTCCTGTCCTCCAGCATAATGATCTACACCCTAAATGCAGTGTCATGTGCAAACATGCAGAGCACGCGTTGCACCCTTTCATCCAGGATGTTAGTGAAGACAGGCTCTAGTTTTGTCCCTTGAAAAATGCCATTTCTTAATGCAATTAATTAGAAGTCTAGTTGTTGACCATTATTGCCTTTTGAGCTTCATGTGCTTTTTCCAGGCGTGCTGTGGACCATCCATGAAGTCTGTACCACCCCAGTTTGTTTTGGACAGGAGACAATGTTACAGGCTATTCTAAAACCAAAGTAAGTGACATCCACAACATCCCTAACTTGTTTATCCAGCACGTCATTTCAGCACAGAAGACAACCATGTTGGCCAGGTACAGTTTGACCTTAGTAAATCCATGCTGCCTGTTCTGAGTTGCATTCTTGTCAGTGTGTTTGGAAATGGCTTCCAAATGAATTTGCTTGGTAATGTTCCCGGATAAAAAATGTACTGATACCTTAAAAATGATATCTAGCTCTTTGCTAATGCTTAGGCTAATCCCTTTCAGAAGAAGCCAGTTGATTACATGTGTGGAGTTTGTGACACCTACAGCATGAGCCTGATGTGCTGGTTGAGGGAATTTTTGGTAGGGAGCGGCTGAGCAGGTCAAATTCAGAAGCAACCTAAGCAGGACACACCTACTACTCCTCTGTTGGGATTTCCTTTCTTCCCAGCCTGGCCACCAAGAGTGACCATCCTAATGTTGTTGCTATGGCTTTTGTGTTACCATGAAGCAGTTCTAAACAGAAGAAACAAGGAGGAACCAGATCAACGGATGGTAGAGTGTGGTATTGTCTGACCCTGGCACCCAGCAGGGATTTGACTGGTTTTGAAAGAGGAAGAAATAAAAAAGAAGGTTAGCTGTTTGGAGAGTTGGGTGCAGGCCTGGTCATTTCTAGAGAGCATGAGTATTTCAGTCAACAGGAAGGGTCAGGCACTTGCCAAAATACACATTAGCACAATGGCCTATAGCAGGTTGAATTCACAGAAGACGGTTGAGTTTCACTAGGTATGGCTCTGGCAAAGCCTTTTTCCTGCTCTGGCCCTGCAGTCCGACCTGGTGACTTTTCAACCATTTTCTTTCTTACTTTCTATCAGCATACTTATCTAGCTATTGTAGTTCAGGCCCTTGTGAACCAATCTGGTATGCCCTTGGGTGACTTGAAGCTCTCTCCTTGTGACAGATAACAGCACTTGTTCCCAGCCAAGGCGACACCTCTGAAGTCTTCTGAATCACTCCTTTTGTATGGAAAACTCTTGGTAATGCTAGTCAGAACAGTGGAGGGCTGGCAGGAGTCACTGGTGTGTTCACAGCTGGAAAGTTTGGCAGACCAGATATGTCCCCTGTAACTGGAACTAGAGCAGGTATTTGCAACTGAGGAAAGAGGCAGGAAGGTGCAGTGGTGGGAGGCAATGAGCCTGAGTGCATGAGCATTGCACATGGCTTGCTAATTAGACAAAATATATTTAATCCTGTCATCTTTTACTGTACCCATATTAATGTGATTGAGCAGCTGAATTTCTGCCTCATTTGCGATCTTCTTACCTAGCGCATTAGAAAACTTTCAGCAGTGGCACACAGAAAAGCAAATAGGACATCGGTGTAGTGATAAGCCTGCTGTGCATGTGCAAATCCATGTGCATCTCTGAAGGAGACGCAGTCTCAGGCGTGTTTGGCTAAGGTTTATATTGCTCTGTACGGCAGGCTGAGGTTTGAAGGTCTGAAGGTAAGTGTGTGTGTGTACCTGCATGCTGGAGTGCAGTCCCTCATGCGCTAATGAAATCTGACTTGCTGGGTCACCCTCCTGCTTCATTTGCAGTGACACAATATCATTTAAAGTTGTTTGCTTATTACAGAGATAATATCACAAGGTGTGGTGCCCTGATGGGAGCCTAGCAAGAAAGTAACACTCATTCACCCACCCACCTTTGGCAGATTGTCTGAGGGTCCCTCATTGGCTTCGTGACGGAAAGTGGTTGATTCACCTCCACCCAGCAGTAATTAGGTGTTGCTGCCTATGGAAGTTCCCATGTTTGGCATCGGACTGGTAAGCCTAGAACTCATTGTTGAGATTCACTGCAGAGTAAAACCATCACTCTTTGTTTTATATTCAGCCTAGTAAGTTACTTAGTACATTATATCATTTACTTGTGAATTTTATATCATCATTAAAATGCTCCTAGGTGCTGTTACCCTGGTATATTTCACAGCAGCTATTTACATGCAGCCTTCCCATCAAACAGGGAAGCAGTTCTGGTAGCAAAAATTTAATTATGTTCTTTCAGAACAGTGTCTTTTTTTTTTTTTTTTTTTTCTTTTACTGTAGCTCCTACTGCATACAGAGCAGCTCCTTCCAGAAGGGCTTTGCCAGCCCCCAAAAACTGATTGTTTCAGCCCCTGAGCTTTAAGACACAATTGCTCCCTTGTCAGTGCAGTTCTTACCGAAGTAGGCTGGCTTGGCAGGTCTCCACTTCTTCTTTGTTTAAGTTTATATATTTTTATATCAGAAAGGTAGTAAATTTGACAAAAGAGGTTTATTCAGACTCTAACTGTACAGTTTACCACACACACAAAATAAGATATCCAGCACACTTTGTTTTAATTTATAGCATCGATGCCAAGCTGTTAAAATACCGGAGTTAGTCCACTTCTCCCTGACTTGACCTGTTGAAACCTTTTCTGCATCACTGTGCCATGCTGAGTTTTCTGTTCTGCATCCTCCATCTTTTCAGGACATTGTTGCTATAAAGTGGGAAGACTTTTTAACTGAAGTGAGCCCAAGCTCATAGGGTCCCAGTCCCCAGCATGCGGGGCTTTCCCTGGGATAGAGGTGTGGGACTCTGGGGACCTTTGGCAGCTTGGCTGATGGGGCCTCTGTTGGGCCTCTGAATGGTTCTGGTGTCTCCTCACTCAGGTTCTGAGTGTCCTGTCACTATGGGGAGAATTTCCCAAATGGCATCAGAACCCACGTTAACCTCTTCGGGGTCAGGCTTCCATTTGGCTGAGCCCTGTGTCCTGGGGCACCCAGAGCTGCTGTGCTGGGTAACCTGTTTCATGGAGCGAGCACTAAATCCAGAGACCTTACTCAACCAGTGGGTTCTCATTTATGTATTAGATTTAGTATCCAAATGATCCTATAAACACAGCCATGGAACAGGAGCTGCAATCTATTTAGCAAGGTCTGTTTCCATGTATGTTCATCAGTGAGTTGGGATCAGAGTGGGTGTAGGTCCTGGGGATAGGTGACTGGAGTTAGCAAAGAAGAAAGAGGTGTGGGTGGATGGAGTAACATTTCAAAAGAGAAGGTGAATTCACAACTCCACTTTTTCTACCTGGTCTACAACAGTACCCCGCTGCAGTGATACATGGGGTCTGGAAAATTGTCTCCTAAAGCTCAGTTTAGTGGAGGGAATAGAAGAGCAACTGCAATGCAGGCAGGAGGAGTCGATTCACTCAGTATTATTTGTTAACATATGAGCTTCCCTACCTCTGTAGGCATTGTAATAGCAGTGTCATCTGATACAGGCCTGCAGCATATCAACTAATGGGCACACTGCTGCTGGGAGGTTCTCAGACAAGGTCAGCAACAGCCAGACCATATACTGAAATCCTTGCTAATAAAAGCAGCTTTATTTCTGACCTGTATGCTGGGACTGTCCAGCTTCCAGCCCCATGTTTGTCTTTTGGTGCCTGCCTTCCAATTGTGAGGCTCTGCTTTTCCCCTGGGCAGTACCCAGGCCAGAGTGTGCTCTGTGAAAGGGTAGTCAAGTTGCTACACTCTGCTGACAAGAGTCACTTAGCAGCGTCACACAGCAGGCTGGGATCCACAGGTTTGTCTAAGAGCCCGTCATGTTCAGCACTATGAAAGCCAGTGGGATGGGCTGCCTGAATCCCTTTGGTTCTGATGCAACTTGTTTAGTTTTCTTCAGCCACGTCTGCATGTGTCCAGCACCAGCATTGCTGAGTGTCTGTGCCTGTGCATTCTGAAGCGCCTTCCCTTAGAAACAGCGGAAGGACATCACCTCCTGCGCTTGGTGGGATGCACAGTCTGTGCTCAGCAGTGGGTGCAACCAGAAACCAGGCTTTGGGAGCTCTCGTTTTGACTGGCACAGTCTGGTTTGAGTCCTGTGCATGACTGCCCAGTTCTGCTGCTTACCCTTCTTTGGGTGAAGTGACCCTGGTTTGGCGGGTCGCACACCCACACCTCCAAGCTGTCCCAAAACTAAGTGGTGTGTCATCACCTTTGTGCTCCTCCCAGCTGAGCAGAGATTGGACTTCACCTCCCCTTGTATCAGAATTGTCAGTCTCAGCACAGATTTACATATATTTTTTTTAATTTGTACATTAGGAGGATTTTGCATCATAAAATGCTGTAATATAACAGCCATGTAATTGATGACTGGAAGTACTGAGATCACTGGCTCTCAGTGCAGTAAATAGAAAGCAGCGAGGTTCTGCTGTTCATTTCCAAACAGGTGAGTGGGAACTCTGAGAGCAGGAGCGATTAGTGTGTCTGCAGGTCTGGTTTCTCCTTTCCCTGAAGTGAAGGTGGGCGTTAGTCTGAAATGTGCAACATCCACATCATGCCTGATCTAAGATTTGCCAATGTGTGCTCATTGCTTTCTACTCTTTAGCAATCAAACAGAAACTTTTCAGCTGGTACCTGCTGGGTGACAGACAAGGTTTGAGAAATAACCTTTCGGTCACTATTGCAATATTGTGAAAATGTTCTTTGGTGATAAGACAGCTGCATCATATGAGTAGAGCCCATTATCTCAGCACAACCTGGATTCCCCAGTATGGCTCATAGATTTTGTTACTAAAAATGTGCAGAGGTGCACTGGGTGGTCATGTATAACTTGCATGAGAAATGTATCAGATGGACGTGAAACTTACATTAGCATGTTTCCCTGTTATAGAACCCTTTAAGCTTAGTCCTGCTTAAACAGCCTTGATGATAAAGGCCACACTGCTTGCTGTGGGAGGGGGACTGGATCATTAATGCTATATGATAAAAAGGCCTTGTGTTACCAGTGCTGTGATTGCTCAGGACGCAGCTGGCACTCTAGTTATTTTAAGTTTCAGAATTTGTATTATTTGCCATATAAACCATTGTAAAAATGAATGTAGCGATATGTAACAGACAAAGGTATCTTCCCACTGAAGCAGTGTTGAGTCATTATGCATTACCACCAAAGGAACAAGCGAAGTTTTATCAGCAACAGTTTGGCAGTATTTCTATTACATGGCATTAACCAATAATTTCTAAAAAATGCCTGTTAATTATGGTATTCAGCCCTTGCAGGCAGTTCTATCGTACAAGTGCAATCCAGTATCCAGCCACCAGCTGAAGACTGTAGCCTTTCATTGTCGCCAAACAGTCATAGAATCATAGGATGGCTTAGGTCGGAGGAGACCTTAAAGTCCCAACCCAGTTGGCATGGGCAGAACTGCACCCATCAGATCAGGCTGCTCAGGGCCCCATCCAACCTGGCCTTGAATGCCTCCAGTGATGGCACATGCACAGCTTCTCCAGGCAGCCTGTGCCAGTGCCACAGAATCACAGGGGTAGGGGTTGGAAGGGACCTCCAGAGATCATAGAGTCCAACCCTCCTGCCAAAGCAGGTTCCCTACACCAGGTCACACAGGTAGATGTCCAGGCAGGTCTTGAACATCTCCAGAGGAGACTCCACCACCTCCCTGGGCAGCCTGTCCCAGTGCTCCATCACCTCACTGTAAAGAAGTTCTTGTGCACATTGGTGCGGAACTTCCTATGCTGCACTTTCTGGCCGTTTCCCCTTGTCCTGTCTCCACACACTGCCGAAAAGAGGCTGGCCTCGCCACTCTACCCCCCACACCTGAGTAAAGATTTTCTTCCTAACATCTAACCTAAATCTCCCCTCTTTTAGATTAAAGCTGTTCTCCTTTGCCCTGTCTGTCAGACCGTCTAAAATGTCAATCCCCCTCCTGCTTGCGAGCTCCCTTCTGGAAAGCCCAAGTGAGCTTTTTCTTAAGGTAAGACCATTTCTTAAGCTGATTCCTTTCTGAGGAAGTCACTTTTATCACTGTTGTGTTTTTTTTTTTATTTTATTTTAATTTTTGTTTTTGTTGGTTGGACACTGTCAAGTAACATTCAGAAGAGATGCTTTACTCACCGCTACCTCTGGGCAGCTCGTCTGGCTGGCACACAGCCTGCCAGCTTGGGGCAGCTGCTGAGCTCCAATATGGCACGAAATCTGTGGCTGGGCTGCTGGGCAGCCAGCCTGGCTCCAGAGGCTGCGTGAGCTGCCATCCTCACCGCAGCCCTAACACCAGCAGCAAACTGCAGGTCCTGGGGCACAGAGGTTGCACAGTGCTGTGTCTGCGCTGCAGCACCCAGCGCCATCAGCCCAGGCTTCTGAGCTGCACTGTGCATCCCTTGAGCACTGAACCCCCATGCTGCATAGGGCAATGGGGCTGGTGCGTTGCATGCTGCTGCAGCCATCTGCTGCTGCTCTTCAGCTGCTCTCTGGAGGTGTCTGCTGGGCTCCCAGTACATCTGAAAGACGTCACATCGTGCCACGAAGCTTTATCTTCTGGCTACACAAACATGTCCTAGAATGCACAGAGCAGGAGCAGATAAGGGTAAATCTTCTGTCGGTAACGGTAACAGTGACTGAAAAAAGTGACGTTTGTTTTGTACTTATCACTTTGTCTAGTGGTAATTATTATTGCTATTGTTAGTGCTTCAATTGCAATATCACCTGAGGCTGCCTAGCTAGCCTGGGCTCCATTGTATTTGGCACAAACACATCCAAACTTCTCCAAAAAACTCTCAGATCAGAATACAAGTGACTTAGGATGGCAGAGAGGAGGGATAAAACCAAATGAATACAATTAGGCTGGGCACAACTTAGTCATTCTCTTGGTATAATTATGAAATGGACAAAGGTAGTGCCAAATAACCTCAAATGCCCTTCTAGCTATAATTAATTATATTGCATAATAATAGTGTCAGTTTAAACATTGTTTAAAAGCGATGCTTTGCTCAAAATTACAGCCACACTTAGATCTTGCACAACAGACAAACACATAGCAGTGTCTTGACTTCCATTTTCTATTTCATTGTGTCATCGGTGCATAGGAAAAGCTCTTGACCAAAGAGCAGTCAGTGATACAGCGGTAAATAGAAGTGGGCAGATAGATCTGTCTGTGGTATATGAGGAGCAGGTAAATATTAGAAGTGCCCAGAGTAGAAGCAGGTACAAAGGGAGTGCCCTTTGCCTGCATTTACCCTTGACTACACCACTTAGAAGAGTTGCATAATTGATACAATTGAACCACATCAGGCTCTTACTTATAGAACATAATGAAATGGTTTTCAGCATTGTGGATCATGCTCCATGGATGATTGCAATATATGCATCCAGGCAGAATAAATAAAACCATTTCCCTAAGGTATTATGTCTCTTCACCTTCTCTGGTTGCACCAGGACTTAATTCTGAGAGCAGTTCTTTGGCGCAGCACGTAACCCTGTGCTGCTGCTGCACGCACTGGTGCAGAGCAGAGGGCCTTCCCTAATGCTGAGGGTTTGCAGTTCCCATGCAGTACATGAAGTGCTGTCAGAAACTGGTGGAGTTTAGGGGGCACACATACACACACCGCAGGCTATGCAGCACAGACCCCTGCATCATACTTCAGTTTTTCCTGTTTCCAAACACCTGTTAACCTGTACGTGACAGAAATGTGGCTCGCCTGTAGGAAGTACAGCGTCACAGGCAGCATTATTTGATAGCTGCTGAGTGATGGAAGTGGGAGCGAGGCACAGAGTGGTTCCTGGATAAAGAACACAGGGGAGCTTCCCCCCTCCCCCCCTTCTTTCCCCCTCCCCCACTCTGCAATATTCGCTCATTACTAGGTCTTACTCTGTGGCTGTGTCATCCAGGGATGACTGTGGGCTACAACAGAAGCACGAGTATCAGGTGGCACTGAGAATGAATTACTATAGAAGTTACATAGAATATAGTGCTGTGCTATTATTTTCTCTCTTTTGTTGTTGTTGTTGTTGTTGCTTTGATGGCAAAACTATAGCTCATTTAGAAGTATTCCTCTTGCTGGATGCTTTGCCCATTGTTACATGGTGTTCTGCTACTCCTATTGCATCATTTGAACTTGGCCTTTACTTATGATGCTACATTGTTTTCTGTATACACTTTATAATTAGAATTACTAATTGCAAGCTTGCCTGTTGTCTTTAGTTGCTTTTCAAGAGCATTACTTGCAAAAAAATCACAGTTACACAGTTCTTTTCAATTGTTCAGCAAGTATTTTCATAAATAGAAGAGAAACCAGGACTGTGTTTTTAACTTAGCAGTTTCTGAGCTTTAGCTGGTGTGCAGAAATACAAGAACCACAAAATGGAGTCTTTTCAGAAGCTGAAGTTTACCTCATCCTCCTTTTTCTTTTGAATGATAATAAAGAAAACACATTAGGTATGGTGACGTTTTTCCACCAGCTGTTACTTTTGACGTTAATTGGTGGGGTTTTTCTGATATGTAGAACTGCTGCATAAATGTCATCTTGTCACCTTTGTGATACGTTTGGGAAACAGCACACAGAAAGTGTCCATGCAGTGTAATTGTTCTGCAAGAAAACTAGTCATTTCCATACACATGGTGCGGACTTAAACACAACGATCTCATTTTATCATTTGTTATTTGATGATGATTCAGTGGTGTTATTCTGGTGAAAATTGGAGTACAGCAGTGAATCAGCTCACTGGCTCTGCTTCACGCTATCTAAAAAGAGGATCCACCTACAGGTAAAGTATGATCACTCCACGAGTATCTCACGGACTGCAATCTGTCCTGGCTTGTCAGGTCTTCATCGGAAAAGGATTGCATGGGTTGAAAACCAAAGCACACGCTGACTGCCGCTTTAGTCAGTGGGAGCACTCGTGAACAAGGTGAGCTGGTTTTGGCTTTTCTAATGACAAATCACTCCAATACTGGAGCATAGGGTTACTCTTTTTTTTTAATTGCTGATGCTTTCATTACATGTGGCTGCCACGGATGGAGAGAGCAGCACCTCCACTGCTTTTCGCCGCTTCCCCAGGAGGGCTGCAGGGTGTAGGGCAGTGCTGTGCTGGGAGCGGAGGAGCTGGGCGGCAGTGATGCTCTCCTGGCACGGCGCAGCGCTGGCGGTGGCTGCAGGGAGACACCTCCCACTGTGTTTGTGCAGCATTGGTGGTTAGATCTGCTGCTACAGCTGTTTCGTTGGCAGCCACCAGCTCAGCTTCACTATTACGCTTCAGTAAAGACTCAGTGGAAATAATACTGGAAAGCATATGTAGGTGAACTCAGCATGTTCCTTCAGTGTGAGCATGTCACGATTTACTAACCAGCCTCTATTCAAACTGCCAAGTAACTTCCCTCTTCCTTATGTCATTCCAGTTGGTTCCTTTCCCAGAGTTGTTCTTAAAGGACATCCCACAGAAATCTGCTCTCAGCCAGTGCCTGCAGATGTAGCCCTCTCCCACTTGCATGAATGCTGTGCACTTACCTCTCCTGCACCCCATTAATGGATCGATTACTGGACTGAGCCCAGCTGTGTGATGGTGCTGGCACACTCAGCAGGAAGCAGCAGTTCTTGCTTTGAGCATCAGCCATCACAGAGGACCTGAGCAATGAACTGAGTGTGTAGATTTATTTGCAGGGTGAGGGAAGAGTAAGGTAGGCGCCTTTGACACATGGATGGACTGGGAGAAGGGGCTTTGCTGGATGCCTTATGACTGCCTGTGGGAGACAGCTGGAAAAGGTCTTCTGTTTCCACCACATGGTAAGAGCATCCCCTCAGGAGTGTCCCTGCTTCTGCCCACACCCAGCAAAGCCTTGGGCCCAGCCTGGCTCAGAGCTCTGCTCCCAAACTCACAGTGCAAGCAGTGTCACACAGACTGCAGTCCTCAGTGTGACATCGGCATTGCTGGCCACCACGGATTAGGCATGAGCTTTTTCACCCTGCCGAAGGTGCCTTTGGGGTCTTCAACCCAGGTGACAGCAGGTGAAGGCTGACAGCGCCTGCTGTTCAGCTGGAGGGAGCTGATGGTGCCAGGCTGCAGGGGCAGCTGGGTGACACCACGTAAAGAGCAGCAAGTTGCTGGCCATCTCAGCAGAGGGGGGAGGGAGGCCATGACCTGCTGCTCCCCATTGCAGGCACAGCCTTGGTGGCAAAATTTGGCTGCAGCAGATGAGAGATAAGCCCTGCGTGTAATCACACCACACAGCCTCCAGGAGAGAAGCGAAGGCTGCATTCTGCTGTAGGCAGAATGGCACCCAGCCCCTACCTGCACAGTTGTCATTGCCAAGGAGACACCAGGTGAACTCAGGAAAAGTGAAACATCGTGAGAAAAAATGGGGAATGAACCAGAGAGACAGAATCTTACAATAACACCAATGTAAACACAGGCCTAGTTTTTATCTTGTGCAGAGAGATTGTTTTTGAGAACAAATGCAGAGTGAAATGAATTCATAGACCTCTGTACCAGGTGCAATCATTAGTCAGTAAATGAATTACACATAATTATCTGCTTTGTATTTAATTCACTTGGCTTCCAGTTTCTTACTCTTCGTACAGTGAAACTCTCTATCTCTCTCACACAAACACACTCTCCATGGGCAAGGAGGTTTTGGAGGGCTGCCATCACCCTGACTCATGAATCAGACTCCATGATTTGAATGATATTTATCTAAGCCTGCAAACAAAGAAGATGGCTATGTGTCCAATGAGAGAATAATTATTGTTATTATGTTTATAGAGTAACAAAGTTGGGAGTTAGGACCCCGGGGGAAAGGTGGCAGGAAGGGCGAGCTGGGCAGAGGCAGGAGGCTGTAGGCAGTGTTTCAGTGCAGGGATGTGCCAGGGCCTTAGCAGGGCTCCCCGCTTCTGAGTCACCTCTGCCAGGCATCGCTCAGCGGCCACGGCAGGCAGTGAGGTGATGCCTGCTTCCGTGGGATGCTGCCAGGGCTTTGGCAGCGGCTGAAAACTTGGGGTTGGCTCAGAGCATCCTGCACAGGTCCATCACCAGGGGGACAGAGGACATGGATATGCCTGTGTGGCACATCCAGGAAGGGAAAGAAACCTATAACGGGGAAAAGTGTCCTTTGCAGGTAGCGCAGCTGCTGCCACAGCAGGTTGCTGAGACGCAAAAATGTCCCTTGGCATGGCAGCGGGCTCACCTTGCTTTGTGACTTCAGTGCAAGCGTGGGCAGAGGAGGGCTGCTCAGTGCCTGGGAGAGCTCTGGGTGCTGTGACAGTGCCATGTGTGAGCGAGGTCAGTGCTCTGTGCATCTGTGGCAGTGCTGGAGGAGACTGCCTGTTGGGGCCATCTGTGGCAGGCAGTAAGCTTGGGAGAACAGGTAACTTGAATCCCGTATTTCTAAAGTGTCACTAAAGCTTCATCATGCCCTGTGACACCGCTGAGGTTACAGGGACCCACCCCTGCCAGGAAGGGCATCTGATGTGTGTGTGCCTGCACAAAGCTCACTCCTCTCTGTTGGGCCCATGGAGCAGGCCTGGTCCCACCTGTGTTCACAGCTGATCACAGGTGATGGTGACAGGTCTCTCCTTTGGCTTGGCACCACCAAGCAGCCCCTGCCCAGCACAGCCATGGCTCTTTCTACAGAGCCCAGAGATGAATACCAGACTGAAAGTGCCTTCGTTTGTGATTAAGTGCCAGCCATCATAAAGGCAAGTGGCCCTTCTGTTGAGAGAATCAGAAATCTAAGTACCGTTTACCTCTATTAACACAGCTTTAGATGGTAAAGGCGGAGTCACCTTTCAGCCATCTGTAATCCCCTTTAAGTTACAATACAAAGTCAGGGAGACAGCAGCACAGACAGCCAGGTGAGAACACCCAGCAAGGCAGCAAATGTAGAACAAATCCCACATGGGGAACGGACCATCCTGCTCTTGTTCTGCAAGTATTGGTGTTAAATGCTTCCAAATTTTGCCCCTGTTATTGAGAAGGGGATGAAACCAATAACTACTTGATAATCAGTGCTGCAAAAAATGCCACTAAAAATGGAAACTAACTCGATGTTACTCCAATCAAAACACTTGTGGAAACAAGTTTCATCTTGCTGGATGTTTTAACTGATAAATAAATTCATGTTAATATCCCAGGAAGAAACATGGAAAGGCTTTGACCAATGAAGTACTGCCAGTGCAATGGTACGAAATGATCCTCTGGATCACAGAGCATTCCTTGGGGGACATGTCTTGCAAGCGCTGGCTTTTTTAAACTGCAGTAAATCTTCCTTACTTAATTCCCTTTTCAGAATAACTTAAATTTTCTGGAGTAGGTTGATAGAAAATATCTGTGTGGTAACATTAACAGCCCAGAGGGAAAAAAAAAAGAGTTTTTATAGGAGAGCAATCAAAATATTGCTGAGACAGGACTGGCCACGAGAGGAGAAACAGTGGTTTCTGGACTTTTGGTAAAGCCCAGGAGTCCTGCACCAGGACTTCCTCCATCTCACAGAACTGCTGCATGGCCCTGGGAACGGCTCCCAAAATATGTTTGTTTATCAGTTGGCCTAGTAAAAATATTACTGCTCCCCACACATTTTGTCTACAAAGCATCTGAATGCCCTTGAGTGGAGGAGGTGAAGGAGGAGGAGAAATAGTCCAGCACTGGTCTCCGTAAATAATACTGCATAGGCAGCAGTTCCTGCATCTCTCACCCTCTCTCACTGATGCACAAAGGCTTTATATTATTGTTAGGAGGAAAACATCAGGCAATACCCAGCCTGAGATGGCAAGCAGTCCCCCTGCTTATGGTCTCAGAGAAATAATGCCATGACGCACGAGAACAACAACGCCACAAATCCTTCTTTCTGAGCAGGTTGACAGAAAGCAGCAGTGTGAGGCCATAGCTGCTGCTTCGTCACAGACACCACATCCAGCACACCTGCTCCTGCACACCTTGGGGCTGCTGCTGGACATAATACGCCTTCAACTTTTCTTAACATTGCAACACAGATGGCAGCTGGCTTTGTACATCCGAACACAGTCGTACTGTCGTGCGCCACAAGACCACAGAGCAGCCATGTTCCTCACTGTCAAACCCAAGGAGGTTTCTGAAAAACATCACTCTGCAGATGGCAGAGCGCAGCCGTGGGGCCAGCAGTGGCCTAAACATTGCAGTGTGGGCAAAGCAAGTTCAGGGCTGCCTACAGCTGCCTGCAGAGATGCACTTTTTCAGCACATTGTGTGCACTGACCATCAGGTCCCTTCTCACTGTGAGTACTGTCTATTATGGATCGCTAAGGAAATATAAATTTCAAATTCCTAGAGGAATTTTTCCCAATTCACAAGCTGTTCAATGTTAACAAAGTTATACGTTGGAGTCAGTGACAAAAGAGCACAGGTTCAGCAGCAGAGATGTGAGATAAGCCCTACAGCTGCTGGACTTGTTGAGTTACTCCAGTGAAGCCAGACAAGTAATGTACAGAGTATTTTAATAGTCTGTACTTGTGGGGATTGTACTAATTTTTCACGAAGATACTGAAGTAATTTACAATAGCAATATTGTTTACCAGCCCAGGGAAGGTTGCATCACAGAGCCATGTGTGCTTTGGATGGCTTAGAAGGGGATGGAGCGAAGGAGTGGAAAGAACCACATCCTTCTCTTGATCACAAATCACTCGTGTTTGTACCTGAAAGACCATAAATGTGTCTGTTTGCAGTGTCCTGGCACACAGCCTGGGAACTTCCATTAGAAGATGTAGCTCCACCACACTGCAACTCCCAGTGCCAGACGTGGCATCTTCAGCATGCAGAGAAAAGCTTTGACATTGTGACTGTGGCAAAAAACAAAGCCTGATTAATCTGGCAGTAGAGTTCACCATTGCTTTCCCATAGGGCTGCCAGGGTATTTCTCCTCTGACCTTGCAGCACACCCTGGCTCCCAGCTGTTACATTATTCCATTTTGTCCTGTTGCACCAGCCTCGCTTTAGGACAAATACATGAATTTGTGTTTTGGTGATGTGAGGCAATCTAACACTGACCTTGTGTGGTGCTTCACACAGACGTAACGCATCCTCTGAAGCCAGGGGGAGCATGACTTAACAGCTAATGGCAGGGCAGGTCATGTCCTCCACGTCCCGGGCACAGGAGGCACCTGTTTGCTCACAGCCCGACCTTCGCAACCTCCTGTCTGCAGTGAAGGAGTCAAGACCTGGGCTCCCGCTGCAGTGGGACCAGGCTCTCTGAGGTCGTACAATCCCCCAGCACCGCTCATGGGCACAGCTGTGAAATCCAAGCTTTTCTGAAGAACCCACTCCTGCTCGTGCTTTCTGCTATCCCGTGCCAAAGGAGTGCCAACTGAGCCCATTTACAATTGTTTTGCTTGACATATGGGTCCCAGATACGGAGAAATTGCCAAAAGAAGTCCCTTTCTGTTGGGTGTGGGTATACGCTGTTGAGCTTGGCTCTACAGGAGGGAAAGGACAAAAGGACAACCAAAGAGAAGAGAAAAGCTGGGCTGGGAGGGAGAGGCAGAGGAAGATTTTGCGTGCGCCTGGGAAGGAAACAATGGGACAAGGGGAAGGAATTAAAAGAACCACATCCTTCTCTGCATCACACCCCTGCAGTTTGAGTTACTCATGCTGGACCAACCCATAGCGCCTAACATCGCTCCCCTGTGAGCGCTGTGGTAAGCTCTGTCCTGTCAGATGTGCCCATGTACCATGAGGGGAGCAGCACTCATGGCACAGCAGATCAAGCCTCTCTCCTTCACAATGACAGTCTGACATGACTTCATTCTCATTAGCCCATCCCAAGTGCGTGCACCTAATCCAGCCCCACAGTCTGGAACATAAGCCAAAGCATGTTCCTCCCTCCCCTCCACCTCTGACCCCATGGCCAAGCCAACCCTGACCCCACAGACAAGCTCCTCAAAGCTCTCAGCAGATCTTCCAGCTGGGATGTCCTTCTCACCCACTCCACTGCTCTGCAGCTCCTCTTAGGGAAGAGGTACACAAGGGAGGGACAAAGAGAAAGTGGTATTTTCTTGTACCCTCTTATTGCTCTCTCAGCCCTGCCTGCTCCTCAAAGCTCAACACTCTGCTCATGAACTGCACATCTAATTAGTGACAATCTCGGTGTTTTTTCATTATTCCTATATTCCATAATACAGTCATACTATTTGCAACTTAAATGCAACTACAATTGCTGCTTAAGTACAGTTACCACTTACGGAAGCAGTGCAAAGTAAAGGGGGTAATGTCAAACCTGCCTCCCAGATGGACCCATCAATACAGAGAGAACAACAAGGATTATCAGCAGCACCCTCAGCATTTGAATGTCCAGTATCAAGTCTTTTGTTCTGAACAACCCAGAAATAGGCCTCAATTTGCCATTCCCTTCAATTAAAGGATATCTGAAAGCGAAAGGCTCCAGCCCTCTTCTCATTTCTGTGTCCCTCCTTTGGACCTGCTCTAACAGCTGTGTCTCCTGAGGCACGTAATTCATCACAGATCTCCTGGACACTGAGCCACTGACCACAGCTCCCCGGATGTGGCCATCCAGTCAATTCCTTTTCCACAAAACAGTCCATTCAAACCCCTGTCTCCAATACAGAGACAAGGACATTATGTGGGCCATGTCTAAAGCCTTACAGAAGTTCCTGAAGACGACATGAATTGCTGCTCCCCTTTTTGGAGAGAGAACTGTACGTGCTTCCAACTCCAGCCATTCTATGATTCTCAGCCCAATTTTCCTGCCTCCAGAGACTGCAGAGGAGTTTTATTCCTCACTCATGGCATGCACAAAAGCCATGGATTGATATTTTAGGATAAGCCTAAGCCAAGCTGAAGCCACCATTCTCTCAGCTCTCAAAGTCCTACGGCTCCGAGATCACACCTTAATAAATAGCACTGCTACTTCAAGAGCTTTTGTTGCTGAAAACAGGACCAGTAGAAGGGGACAGGTTACACACTTGGAAGCATGCAGAGTCCTTCAGGATTTATTTGTTCACTCCAGAGAGAAAGTGAGTCATGAGAAACCTTAAGGTGGAGCGCTCAAAACAAGGAGTGTATAAATGATTAGCAAGGGAAGGTCAGCACCAGTCCTTCAAGTCTGAGCATGTCCCACTGTCGATGGTGCATAAATAATAGCAGCTGGATGCTTGTGGCTGTAGGAGAACGGCTATCGCACTTCCAGTCCCTTACACGACTCTGGCTCTTATAATCTGTGAAGCTGATCTCAGTTTTCTTATAAAAATAAAGTGGCTGATAAATGGAATTCAATCAACAGATCTAGTTTCAAGACAAAACTGCATGCTTGACAAAAGCCAAGATTAAAAAATTCTAAAAAAGTTTTTACTACGTGGAGATTCAAACACAGTGACAGGAGATGGATCTGAGTTCCCCTTGCTCTCATGCAGCAATACAATTAATCATCTTGACAGATAAAATCCGATTGCAAAACCTGCATTAGCACATTGATGCAAATGAATGAAAAAACATTCTCTTTTCTTCAGACCACAGACTGAATTTAAAGCATTTGCAGAGAAAAAAATGATCAGTCACCTCCAGTGAGCATAAGTGATGGTGATTCACTCAGAGATATCTGACAAGGCCACTGGCATCTTTTGTTTTTTCCTAAGACAAACTTACCTTACAGAAACGCTCTGTGGGATACACACAAACACTGAATATGTTATCTCTAGATCCACTGATACAATGCAGCACTGCATGACGCAGCACCTAACTACTGAGTGCAGCTGAAAGCTTGGAGGAGCTGGTACTTTCACCACTAACACCTGTACATCACAATGGGGGAATCCTGGTCAGTTTTGTATTTTATTATCCAACTGTGACAGAATCTCTTATGGAGATTATGTGCACCTTTTCCACTGAGCTTTTCTTCAGATCCTCTCTATGAAGTTGCTAACCAAGGATTGAAGTTGGACAGGTGAGCTGCAGCATAGGGACTGGCCAAGTCCTGAGTGGTGCAGAGCAACAGAAGCTTCTATGGAGTATAAAGGTATAAAACCACATACCTTTACCTGGTCTTGTGCTAAAACACAAAGGTAACTTCACAGACATCTGCATCAGGTGAAAAAGTAGTATTTTTTACCTTATTTCTATGTAGAAATTCAAGAGCACAACCCTACCATAACCCAGCAGTTAGAAGCAATGCCAAGAAAAGCTGTCTATTTACAAACAGACAACATGGTTACCAGCCTGTCCTTCCTCATGGAACTTATCTTGTTCATTTTGCTTTCACCCGTATTCTAAGACCCCTTGACCCTACATGCAGGTAGATACTTGGCTGAAAGTAAAGGATGTGACAAAGAGAAAAGAGACTGCAGAGATGTAACTGAACCCAGCAGCCTGCAGGGATCAAGGCAGGCCCCACACTGTGGGATGGAGACACCAGCTTGAACAGGGTAGAAATGAACATGGACGTGTTTGTACTGCATGAAGCCATGTACAAAACCTGAATGCTGACCAGTGTCTCCTCAGACCTGCTTTGTCCCCAGGCAGAGGATGGCAGGACAGGGGACACTCCTGCTTTTCAACTCCTGAAACAGAGGACGAGAAGGATGTAGTTCCCATGTGTTCAGGTAAAGGAGCATATTTGGGCCAAGTTTCAAACATGCATGCTTCCCAGCCTGAGTGCCATCTCCTTACCAACAGTACCTTGCACCACCGCTTTCTTTCTGGGGCAGTTCACAGCTCCTCTGGTGACTCTCTGGTGCTGGCACAGCGTGCCTCGCTGCTGGGTCACTGACCTGAAGAATTAAAACAAGATTTTGAAGTTTAACAAAGTTTAACATCAGTCCAGAACCGTACAAAGTTCAGTGAGGTCAATCTGCATTTTTTTTCTGTCTGCACAGATCTATAGATGTGCGTCTCAACATAATGCATTTGTGGGTGTGGTCCATACATCACTTTAACTTGAGAATCTTACAACATTTGACAAATATTAACAGTGGAGTATAAAATCCTTACTCTGAGCCATTCTTACCCCTCAGGATAGCTGCAGGGCAGATGTACTTTGTTCTGCACAGAAGAACAAGTGCTCACATAAATGCATTTTTTGCCTAGAACTGTGTGATTCTTGTGCATTTCTCCAGACACGGTGAGTGCTGATATGGGCAGGCAGGAATGAAGGAATGACATGCAGTCTGTCTCTGTCTTTTCTTCTTTGGGAGGTGTTACAGAGGCTGCCCTTTTCAAAGTGTTTGCCAGTGGAATTAAGTCTGCATCCATCCTATGTAACAAAAGAATGAAACGACACAGTAAAAGCTACAAACTAATCAGAGGTTTGGCAGTCACTTCAGATCACAGAAAAAATGTCTTGATTCACATACACTTAAATGAATAAATAACCAAATTAACTACTTAAGCAGTGCTATCATTCTTTGTCAGTGTGATCCTCAGGCTTATGCAAAGTGTGTGAATGCTCTCTATGCAAAGCAGACAAGCATTTCAGAGGGAAGATGCATTACTCAGGTTTCTTTACAATGAACTGTACCGAAAAAGGATGTTAAGCCTGTAAGCTCAGAATTGCTTTGCCTTCATCATGCAAGCACATTGCTGAGACATGGCTAGCTGACAGCACCAAGCTTATTCTGAGAAAGCCATAACAAAAAACATGTATTTATTCTTTTTAAAAGAAATGAGGAATAACCCTGAAAGCTGACCAAGCTCTTTCCTTCTGTCCTCTTTGTTATTTTCCAGTATCTCTGGGCCTGAGTCAAAACCACAGCTGTCCATCTAGCTTTCCCACTGACTTCTGTGGGGCTGGGATGGGGCTTGCATGTTATCTGGCCTCAGTGCTGTCCAGAATTTGTCATCTTATATCGCAGGCTCCCAGAAAGACAGAGCAGCAGACCCCAGACAATGTGAGGTAAGAATACAGATTAAGGCCGCCTGGCACAGGTAACTGTTTTGACACAAACAGCGGTGAGGCATGGCTTCAAATCCAAATAAAGGAGTGATGCCTAAGCATGATATCCTGTGTTTGAAGAGCACCAAGCACAACAGATGTGGAGGCTTTGGGCAAAGTGATTTAATAATAGTATGAAGAAGAAATAGAATTGTGGCTGAATTTGATGTTTGACCGCAGTTCCTGTCCTCTCAACTTTGCTAATATACATTACAACTCTGTTTTCTTCTGGGAAAATAAGGACATACATGGGAGGTATCTCGCTCCTTTCTACTTGGACATGCAGTCTTTTGAGGTGTTGTCTATTAGGGTTTTAGGCACAAATTTTGTGTTATCCAGGATGGCACACAGATCATCACTGTCATTCCTAAGCTTGCTGGTAGAGCTAGCTGAGCTTGCTGTATTCTGGACCAGGTGACATCGTTGGTCTTTGCAGACCAGCAGACTTCTGTTCTCCTGTCCCCTGTGTTCCCTCCTAACCTGTAAAAAGTATGTGAAGCACAAGGGAGAAAAGTCAACATTTGTTCAGTTCAACCTTGCACATGGGATGGAACAGCACATGGCACCCGAGTACATCAAAACACAGTTCTCCTTACACAGAGTGGGTTTTGACTAAAGAAGTAAAACCAGGAAGGAAATAGTTAAAATCAAAGGAAAAAGGCACAGTGTAATAACCACAATAAACAGCTACTGACCATGCAGTAAAGCAGTGGTTTCCATAAGCCCAGGCGCTTTGCAGAGGTTGGCCCCATCCACTGCTATCTTCTTGAGCACGCAAGCGTGAAAGATGTTCACTTAGGAAAATATAGGTACTCCTTTATTCACACCTAGGAGCAAATTTCTTCTGCTGGTGATAAACCCCATCAAACACCAAAAGCGTCACCTCAACCACAGCATGCAGGCCTGCAGTCATGGAGGAGAGTGCTCCCACAGCTGAGCATCCCACTCCTCATGGATATTATGAGGATCACCCTCCCACTTTGAAGATTTCTCTGCTGTTTCTGAAGGGCTGCTTCAGGGAAAGAGTAACATTTCCAAAAAATCACATTTTTCAGGCTAGTCCATTACTATGGGTGATAATTTTCATCATCATTTTTAAAGGGATGGTTCAGTGATCCTTTGAGAATTTGAGTGTCCGTTGTTTTCGCTGTTTGGACAGCAGCATATAGGCTATAACCATGGGCTTTAAAAATAAATAAGTTAGTAACACCCTGCTGGCTTTAAATAGAGGTTTTGGCATATGCACCTTCCCTTTGGGATTTTGATTTCTCAGATCTGAGTTCCATCACTTGGCAGCACCGCAAAATGTGCCACATTTTCCCTTCACACAAACCCTCACATGATTTTTCTGGAGTGCAGTAAAGGTGTAACAAAACTCTAACTGGACAGACCGAGGCTCTGAGAAACAAAGCCACCAAAAGAGCGGCTCCATAAGGGAAATAACTATTGTCACAAGTGGACATGAGCATCACCACAGGTAGGATGATGAACCTGAGGGCTCAGCTGCCTGTTGGGACAGTGGAATAAATGCACTGCATGAGTTTTCAATTCAAAGAGCAATAAATCTTTTTCCATTCAACCCCAGCATGCACCTAACTACTTATCCTGCATATTGATAATTAGTCAGCTATGTTATCCTCATAACCTTCCTGTTTCGGCTGTTTTCTCTTTTGTTTTGTAAACTCAGATCTGGTAAATAATGCAGTCAGACTTCTCCTCTCCAATCACTGTCATTTTGTCCTACAATGCTCAGTGTCACTTAATAAAGTGACAAGAAATAACGCACTGACTGCGATGTATATTGCTTGCGTTCGTCTTCATCGCAACAATGAGTCATTATTCAGAGTATGTTTATGTAATATCATAAATACCAATCTCTGGTATTTATGCAGCATAGTATTTACTTGGGCAAGTTGCCACATGCACTAAAGAAGTAAACAAAGAGCCATTCTTTGGAGGGTTAAAAAAGTCTTAAAACGAATCCAATTTTCCTTCATAAGGCACTCCTTGTTATTTTACCTAAAGTGGCTCTTTAAGATATACAGTATGATAAAACACACAATTCCTGGGAGACGTAATTATGGTTCCTAAGAGACTGGTGAATAAACAATCAGGAAAAGAGTGTTTGTTTTCCCTAGGTTTTTCTTAACTATTAATGGAAGGCATTAAAAAAAAAATGGGGAGGAATGTGTTGGGTCGATAAACGGCAAGAAAAGCTGAGGAGGACACTTCACTGAACACACAGGGTTTCTGCCTTAAAAGCAGTACTATTTCATTGGATTGTAAATAATCCTATTTTGCAAACGTGTTTGCGGTGGGTGTAAATACCACAGTGCGCTCTTTGTTATATTTACTGTACTGCGTACATCAATGGCTCAGCGCGTGTTCCAAAGTAAAGAGCTCGCCTTGTCTCACGTTACCTTTAAGCATTAACACAAACAACTTCCTTCGAATCAAGGTGACAGAACCTTCTGCATTGTACGAAATGTTCTATCTGACACAAATTCCTCAGAGCGGCGGGGGCCCCGTCTGGCACAGCGCTGAGCCATGGCAACTACTTCTCTAGCAAATCAGGGACTGCAGTGAGCCCAACATGGACACGGACACTGTCAACATGGAAGATGGCTAAAGCAGAATCAGCAGTTCAAGAAAACATTGCAACCTACGTATCTCAGAACACAATCAAATGGGACAGTATTGAGTAACATTGGTCTACATGAAGTCACTCGGTGATCTATCACTTAAAAACACACGCTCCCAATGGCACTGCTCATTTCTCCACATCAGTTCCCTCTCCTGTAAATCAGATTGATGGAACCAAGTCATTCTGTTAGTGAAGAGCGATGGGCTATGGAGTGCCCTCACTGAAGCACAGCTTCTCACCGCAGGACCTGGGCATGCCCCAGCTCCTGTCACTGCAGCCTTCTAACCTCATGTTAGAAATACCACATTCCTTTAGCAGAGACAAACAGAGACCTTACCTTCCTCCTGTGGCAAGTAGGTGTCAGAGCAATAGATCGCACTGCTGTAGTTAATGTTCATTTCTGATCCACTTGTTTCCTTTAAAAAAAAAAAGACTGCAGAAGTCACAAAATAGCCTATTTTCCTCAAGAAGATCTGAAGTAAATGTTGATGCCATTGGCAGGCTGAAGAGCATACATGGGCTACAGGCTAGTACCTACATGATGGGAGATATTTTGTCTCTTTATCTATCCTGCTCGTACAGATTTGCAAAAATGGTGACAGAAGAAATGTATGCACAAGATGAATCTGGTCAAGCTAGTACTTGTTTCTGTCCTTAGGATTTATTAGAGAATTGAATAAACATACTTGTTGTGGTAATTAACCCCACATAAATCACAAATCCTGTCTTTATAGGGTTTTGTTTGTGCTGCTGTCATTAAGAGCTATTCAGTGTTTCCAAACTGGAGGCAGGCCTGAGGTGAAACCTCAGCAAGCAAAGGGAGAGGATGCACAAAATGGGGGACAAAGCAGGGAGACCCCTCATCACTGGGCTACTTCCTTGAGGCTCCAGCAATAAAACCCACCAAGCCTGAGCACCTCTGGGGAGTCTCAGCTTGGTAACTATGTTTTTGTCATCTAAGAAAAATAGACTGACCACCAGGCTGTCAACCACCAGGCCCTGATCGTGTGAGGCCCTTTCCCCTCACCCACGCAGAGCTCAGGATCTGTCCAGCCCAGTGTGTGGCATATGTGGATACTGCAGTACAAATTGTTCGTGTCAGGCTGGGCTGTTAGCTGTTCCTCAGCCTCTCGATGGTCCCTTCAACAGTCTGCAGAAATCCTGTCATTGATTTCAGCAGGCATGGGATCAGAGTTTGACCTCCCAGATACCTGCATGGATGCATGGTGGCAGTGCTAACTGCCCTCAGGAACAGTCCCTTATCTTCTCTTTCGCTAGGACCATCCTGCCCTGCGCCTTCCTGCAAACACCACTGGTAAGAGAAGCCTCTCTCCATAAGGAAATGCCTTCCCTTCTGTAACAAAGCCCTCTAATTAATTAGCGGTGTTGTGATGCCTTCGAAGAAGGTCTGAAGTGACACTGTAATGCTGACTGAGTGGAGTCTGGCAAGTTGCTAGACCTCTTGCTGACATCTGCCATACAGAGCATGCAAATGATCGAGGTTAAGTAATAGCAATGAGGAACAAGACAGTTTCTACGCACAGTTTTGATCACTTTGGTAAGGAGTGGTTGATCAAAGATGCCTCTCAGTTCAGGACACTTCTTACTGGAGGAAGATTACCCAGTGAATAATCTGGAGCCGCCCAGCTAGGAGCCTGCTGGAGGATGAAAATATAATGAGCTCTTGATAGGTCAGTACTGCTTGTGAGACAACAACGCTTTTCCACTCGTGCTATGAACCCATCCTGTCTTCAGGCTACACTGGTGAAAAAATGCTCACCCAACAAAGACAGCACAACACAGCAAAATTGAAAACACATTTAGCAATTTGCATACCTTGCATGCCATAGAACACCCCCAAATCCTGGTGGAAATGTGCATAATGTGCCAGACATCTTGAACCCAGGAACTCCCCTCCCCATAATCCCCTGGGACTAAAAAGTTTCTGATTGTACTCCAGCTTCCCCATAAAAGCTTCATTGTTACAGCAGCCCAGCCTTTACCAGGAGTCATGGCATCGGGCCACAGCCTCCAGGGACACTCTCAAGCTGCACAAAACAAGTTTTTCCAAACAGTTTAAGTATTTCCCAGCCCAGACTCTCACATTCTAGTTGTTTGTGCAGGGACAGTAACCCACCAAGCCCTGCCTAAAATACTGGTTGTTTAAACTCCACAGAGACATTTTTACTAACATTCCTTACTGCCGTAACCTCTTGACCACTTTAAACTACTATTAACGGGCAGACTCCATATGCCTGATGTCAAGGAGTCATCCTTGCTTCAAAAAAAAGCAGCAATTGGACAATAGATATGATTGCTGCTTCCTTAGCGCCACTGCTGCCGCTGGAAATGTCTTTGTTCAACTGGACTTTGCAGCAGAGACAGCGTCAGTGAGGCACCGCTCGGTTGCAATAAGGGTTTGTGATGAAAGTGGGGACATTGGGTGAAAGATGGTGGGCACGGGGAGGTGATGTGGTTAAGGGGAGCTGTGCCTGCTGGAGCCCTGTGTGTCCCTGCAGGGCTGAGGCTTTGCTCTGGTCAGAGCTTTGATATCCCGTATCTTCCCCTCTGTTCCTGCTCTAACCAAGCTAATCAGGGCACTCGTTTGCTAAATTAGTACTAATTAATGAAATGCTAATTAAAAAAAGGTCTGACTAATTCACAGCTTCTGTTTGTCACGGACTCTCAGTACTTTGGAGGCACCAGCATGTGCCCAACATGCAGCCAGAGCCAGGCATGGGTCAGAGCTCCGCTGTCCTCATGGGAGTGAAGCACCGCTCTGAGTCACCGCTCAGCCATGCAGTGTTTGGTGGGTTTTAACACAGAGCCTTTCAGAAGGTGACTTTTAGGTGGCTCACTCTGCAAAGACAACAAAAACAAACTGAAGAGGAATTTTTGGAGTGCCAGCACCAGGCCCTGTGTCTGCCAGAAGCCCAGCAGCTCTCAGTGAGTTGCTGCAGGCTAGTGAGTGCCAAGGGACAAAGCTGTTGTACAGGTGTATGAACACACTGCTGTTTGAGAAAATAAAAGGCTTTAAATATGCTCATAAATTCAGCTAGTGGTGTGGCCAAGGGCCCTCAGTCCGTCAGCACATTATCCCCTTAGGCTATGGGCAGGGATAAAAGCTACATGGACAGACAGTTGCCCTCATGTCCTCTCCAACGGGGCAGCTTCAGCCAGCAAGCATGTAGCACAGCGTCACCCAATACCTTGGTAAGGCCTTTGGCTCAGTTTGGTCTAATTTGCTAACACATGCACCATAATTACAGGGCTTGTGTTTAGGCATATCTCAAGAGTTCCTTGTACATGTAATAAGAGAAGCTCATTCATCTGGATCCCATGAGGGAAGACCAGCCCTACACCATCCAGGGCCAGAGCCCTTCACACAGGTGCCATTGAAAGCTATTGGGAATCAGTTGCAGATCAAACCTGATGTTTTGCAAAGTTCTGCCTTTGTTCCTTGCACTTGCTTTCTGGCAGCCCTTATGGTGCCTGCTGGCAAGGCAGGGACACAGGCAGGCTCCTCAAAGCACCCTATGTTGCTCCAGCTTCCCAGTGCAGTCCTTCTCTGCTTGCTCCAGCTGGGGACACTTCAGTGAGCCTGAAGGTACCAAACTGGGGGGTGCTCCTGAATGACAATCACTGCTCTGCTGGTGGGTGCACAACAGAAGGAAGGAGATTTGATTGTTTACACATGGCTCCTTGCCAGTATAACTACATTGCTTAGAGCTGTACTGCCTTTCTTTAGCTTTAATAGCTATGGACCAGCATAGCTTTCTCTGGAAGAATTTAAATGGAGGCCAAGTCCAAGTGTGGAAGTTGATCCTTTGCCTTCTGTGTGCCCAATGGCAACATCCTGTGTTGTTTAATGAGCTCCATCTTGCATATTGCATGGAATAGGTTGAGCCTCAGAAGTGCTTCCTGGTGTTGTATCAATCCTTGGCCAGGTAACACAGCTGGGCAGTTTCTCTTGGCACTGCCCTCAGCTTGGGATGAAGCTTTTCTCTCACTCCATGGCAGTTCTTCACTGAAGCTGTCCTTGCTCCATCTTCAGCAACACTCACTGCTTCTCAACACTGACCATCAGAGCTGTTTTTCATGCTTGAGATGATACGGGGTCAGATGACACAACTAGCTGATAGAAAAATAAGTTCACGGCATTTATTTGCCCTAGAAATATGTCTCACATTAATGAAATATTCTAAGAGAAAGCCTCTGGGTCTGCTCCCTAAACAGGGCTGCACCTGATGGAGCAGGACAGTGGGACTGTGACATGCAATTACAGCTTAGCAGGCTGTAGGAGTAAGTGAGAGTCCGTGCAAGGCTGTGAGGGCTCATCACCAGGGGGCTAGGTTGGAACAAGCGCTGCAATGGCTCCTTTTGGTAATACGGTGAATTCCTGCTGTGGAGGAAACTGGAGCTGTGGTATAGGGCACAAAGTGATGGTACAAACTCTGCAGTGGTTAGTCCTTGTTGAAGCTGAAGGGCTGCAGCATTACCAGGAAGATTGGTGCCTTTTTCTGGATGCTTTTGTAGAGTTTCTGACAATGGCTTAAGACATGAAATGCATTAATTTCTCAAGAGAAATTTTTAGTTCCCAAAGAACTGAAACATTTTGAGCTCTTGCACTGAATTGTTGGCTCTGTCAGAAAACGAAACCATGCAGCTGCCCAGACCACCATGTTGCCACCAGAGGATAGACATGGCTATGAGTGCAGGCCCTGCCAAAGCCCATCTCCATGCTCCACTGATAGATCCCAGCTACAGTTCTGCACTGGGGGAGCCCTTCCACTGAAGTGCTACAACAGCAGTTGCTAAAGCTACATTTGGCCTTACATCTGATTTTCTTTGATTTTTTTTTGTGCAACCTCTGGCAGGTCTTCAGTGCATTCAGTTCTTTATATTAGAGCAATCTATCCCACATGCAACCAATTAGGTTTAGACATATTTTGGTGACCATAATATTGTACACACATTATATCAACTTTTCAACAACAGAGGGTGGCTCCTACATGTCACTTTCTAGTGGGGAGCATGCTGACTGCAGTTCAGAAATATCCCAAAGAGAAAAACATATTCCAGAATTATACTGAGCCCAAATGTGCCACTTGTAGACAACATTCTGGCTTTGTGTACCTACAACAGGGACCCAAACACTGTCCCTCCTCAGTGCAGCACACAGGGCAAAAATCTCACTAGACCTGCATGACCAGGTTTGCCATCCAATAACCTCATCGCCTACCACTGTCATTGCTTGTGACACGCACCAAGTATGTTTTGATTCTCAGAAGCAAAGAGGCAAGAGCATTCACAAAGCCTTTTAGTCCCTTTCCCTTATTCTGTGCCCCTAAGGAGGGATAGGAGACAGTACGGGTGGGCATTTGCCCTCACCGCCTCTGCGCTGAATGCGGTTTGGTCCTCATGGCTCCTCAATCCCTGGCTGCTATGCTGACATATCATACTCCAGCCATTATTTATCATATTATCTGAAACTCTTCCTTGGGAAATCTTCAGCTGGAGACACATCTTCCTGTCACTCATGGTGGAAAAGGCCTATTGATCTGCATTATTAACATAGACAAGGATTCTGGATGTGTACTGACAATTTACCCTGCCAGACATAAGGCTCTAAAGGAATAACCATAAATAATTACTTGGCATGGGTTCCATAAGGCAGGCTGGATGCCTGGCCCAAATCTGGGTCAGCACATGGGCTGTGGGGCTCCCTGACCAAATGAAAAACAGCAAGATGAGGCAAGATACAGGTAATCAAGGTGGGATGGCAAGTATCACATCTGTTATCCCTAGGAATGTACTCACAACTTTGTTTCCCTGAGCAGGGTACGAGACTGAGTCCCTGACATCACCCCCAGAAAGAAGCACCTTTTTCACATGCTGTGCATGTCCAGCACCTCACAGCACCAAGCCTGCAGTTACCAATTAACTCATCAAAGCCAAAAGAAATCACAAAAAAAAACAGCATAGAATGAAAATGCAAGAAATAGCTTCTACTTGGGCATGGATGGAAACTGAAACACAGTTCTCTTCAGATAACACTGGAACAATAAAAACGTTCCAAAATTCAGCACAGACATTGAAAGCACATCACTAGTGCCTCCTTTGAGCTCTGGGATAGAGGCTATTGACACTGGTATTTGTTAAAGAATCCTAGAATCTCTTCACCATGGACTTTGCCCCGCTAGGGACTGACAAGGAGCTCAATTCCTCATGTGGGTCATTTCCATTCAATGGAAAGAGCCAGTGCTGATGCCACTGAGCAGCTGGTTTCTTTGCTCTGCTGCCAGGGAGAAGACTTCTAGTGGCAGGGGCCTGGTGGCATCAAGAGCAGCTTCATGTCAACTGTCCCATGGCTTCAGAGCTCTCCTCAGAAACTGAGTTCTTCTCTCACATAAGTGGGGACTTTCTGGTCCTCACCACAGCACAAACACGTAACGAGAAGCCCACATGCGACATACTGTAGATCATGGTTCTGGAGCTAGAATATTTGCAGAGCTTTTGCTTTACACTTGTTGTAGTGCAAGACGTCTGGATACCACGGCAATAGGAAGTCTAATGGACTTCAGACAGGAAATTAATGGAGCATCTTTCCTTCAAAATTGTATTTCTGTCAGAATCACAACACTTTGAGGAATTATTACTGTTACCCAGAGCATTTGGAGGAAGATACGCCAACAATTTTTGGAATAAAGCATTTAGATTTTTGATTTTACATAATATATGCATTTTTAAAAGTTGTAATAATCCAAATAAGCCAAAACTATTTATTTTTGTGGAATTTTCCTTTGTGGAGAATTTCAACATTTTGAGGTTTTGTTCTGAATTGGAATGAAAACAAATTTCAAAATCTCAAAATTGTCTGTGAAACACAATTTCCATTCTCTGGCCAGCTCAAGTTTCAGGCTAGAACATGTATAATAGCTCCCCTGCAGGGAATCCCTTTAGGAAAAAAAGTCTCTGAATGAATTCAGTGGTGCAAACATACCATTTTCAGGATCTGCCTATTTTTCCAAGTAGGTAGTGGTACCACTGAGAACTTCCCAAGTCACTACACGAGAAGCCTGCACACATTCCTGAAAAACCTATTTTTAAAAGACACTGCTAACTTTGCAGAATTGATGGTGGCTGTTTCCTGGTAGTGCTATTAGTCATTCAGTCATAGCTGTCACACAGATCACAGAATGGACCTCATAATTATGTTTTTGTCCTACCTTTGTTGGACTGTCTTGAACAGCTTTGTATTACATTTTCAAGGTAGATGCTGTGTATTCAGATTAAAATATTTAATAGAACAGGGTTATGTTCTAGGATAACTAATGGATTTAAATATTTATAGCCTCAGCAAACACTGCTGCCCCAAAATAAAACTAAAAAAAAAAAAAAAAATCAGATATTACAAACATTCAGATTTGCACCTGCACATGGAAAGATCAAAAACCCACATTAGGACAAATTAATTATTAGAGACTTTGATGGAGATCTACTCCAAATGCTATTATCAGGACAGTTACTTCAGATTTAGAATGACATAAATGAGATTTTAAGCTGTTCACAGCAGCTTTATCACAAAAGTATGAAGAAGTTTAATACTTATATGAATTAACACAGTAAAGTTAATCATGCACTCTAGTAAAAACAAACCCTGCATGCCATGTTTGTGTTTGCTGCCCTTCTCTAGCCATGTTTTACTGCAAGGGAGTTCGTGCTTGCTGTTCTTGGTGTGTGCTCAGCGCTGGGCTGATGTGCTCTGGAGAGTGTCTCTGCTCCTCCAGAAAACAAAGGCTCTGCGTCAAGGTGAAATCTGAACTAAACACACATTTGCAGTCAAAGTTTGTTTATAACTCTGGACTCTGCTGGGGCAGTTACACGGCAGTTTCACTAAACAAACAAGTAGAAAGCAGGGCAATGTCCAAACATTGGAGTGCAGCTTATTTAAATTGCATGAATAGTTGTCAGAGGAGCAAAGCTGTGAGTGAAACACACTGTCTCTGCAATAAATATTAAAGTGCATGAAAGGCAGATCAGACTCATGCCTAGATATGACTGTAGGCTGGCCTTGTCTTTCACCAAGGTGCCTCCAACCAACTATCTCAGCATAACACAGGAAGTCATTGAGAGACCATTTGGAACTTGACATATTTGTTGCAGTATCAGCAACATAAATCTTTCAATCCACCTTGAGTTGCTTTATTGTAAGGTGTGTGTTAAATCACACACAACAGGATACACCATCTGAAGAGCTAGCTACAAAAGGGAGAACAAACCAGAACAGCATGGTAAATCTATCAAGGAAGGCCACAGAGAAGCCCTACTAGTTGGATTGGTATCATAGCTGTCCCTTTCCCATGCCTCACTTCAGCAAGATATTTTCTGCCATTGCATCCTGTTGAGCCGTCTGATCACCTTCTGTATACAAACCACCTCCTCTGCTGAGCTGCCCATGCATCTCTTAATGCAGATCTCTTTAGAAACCTTGCTGAGATGCAGAAGTGCCTCTATCTCCCATTTTATATAGGCAATTAAGATCTAACAGACTGCCAGAATTCAAGTAGACTTGTCTTCAGCTTACACTTCCCTTTCAAATTTTCTTCTAGAGAGACTTGTTTGGATTCGGAGAATAATATTTCCATCCACTTATCTTTCAAACTCCTGCATATCCTTTACTGACCATACGCACTGACCATACGACATGCTCATACAAAATGAGCAGTCATCTGATGCAGATAAATTCATCATGACACACAGAAGTTCATAAATTTGTTATGGGCACCTGTGATGTAACCACAGCCTTTTGACGTAGTACCCCATCTTTCCTTCCATTCTGGAAAGTGTGTGAAAAATGTGCCCATCTGATTAGATACTTAATTTCAATGTTAAACGATCCCAATATTAATATACTCCCTCCTTGATTGTATTGCCCAAGAACTGTGGCAGCACGCTTCATGCTCAGAGCCCAGCTTTGCCGTGGCACTGCCCCATCACACCCCGGGTACCTCTACTGCTGCCACTGCTCAGCTCAGCTCTTGCCCTTCTGGAAGGAGAAAACACGTTTCACTTGGAAGTGGAGAGGAAAGGGTTTATCAGGTAGTCAGCTCCCTGCCAAGTATGTCCATGCAGCAGTTCTCACATATCTGATAGTAATTCACCAGCAAATTCATTACCTAAAGTCTTAGTTGCTTTCCTCAGTAAAGTACATCCATTTTAGAATCATTAACTTTTACTCACGAAGGCTCTTCTCGTTCCAGTATGCCCCTTCTCCCGTGCTTGGAAAACTTCCCTTTAGATGCTGCAGTTGTTCTTTTGCATTTTCGCCCTCCATCACTATCTGTGAAGCACTCTGTTGGTTTCGGTCTGCTCTGTCTGTAGCATGCAGTGCCTTTGACACGAGCAAATGTAAACCAGGGTCATCTGCCTTCGAACATGCCAAACTGAAACAAAAATAAAGATTTGCAAAATTAACACCATTGCACAGATTTATTCTAAGGGAAGTGGGCAGAGAATTGGTCCCAGGAAGACTGTAATACAGGAATCGCTAGATTCCTAGACAAAACCTGTCTAAGTGAGTTTGTGGTCAACACTTGAAACAAACAATTGGCCCTCCCATCAGCTCTTACAACATGGCAGAGCTCCATGCGGCCAGCACCAAGCGCTCCTCTGCGGCTGCTGCTGGCAGGGCGGCATGGGAAGGTGCGGTAACGTATTAATGCACACCACAAGGCAGAAACCACTGCTGCTTGTGATTCCACCTCAAATACTTCTTTTTTTTTTTTTTTTTTTTTCAGTATGTAAACATGGGAGCAAAGAGGCTGAATGGTTTAAAAAGCAGCAATTATGGCCGAAACACTAGAAAGGAGAAGAAGATATTGTAAGCCTGAGCAGAAGTGAGAGAGAGGCAGCTCTCCAGCTTGGAGGGACAAGGGATTTGTGCAGGGAGCCACAGAAATATTTGTCTAGATGCCACAGAAGAAAATGAAGAAAAGCATGCTTTATAATTAATATCACAACGATCTTGTATCACTAAGATCTAGCAAGCTGGGAAATATTTCCTTCGGGGAAGTTCTGGACTTTAAAATCTAGCAGAGATTTTCTCATAGCTAAAGGATAAACACACAGAGAGTAATTAAGTATTGGATTCCCCTCACACAAAATGTATACATGAAAAAGCAGCAGCACTTTTACAGCAGCAAGGATTATACAGGACTGAGAATGCAGTGAGAAAAACCTGAATGCAGTCCCACAGGCAGCCAGCTGCAGGTTGACACAGCACACCGTCAGTGGGAAATAATGGCAGAAGTTAAATGGGTCACTGCAGAAGCAATAAGGAAGTAAAAGAAACACAAAATCAGTAATGTTTATCACTTTCTGCCATCCAGTTCCTTTTACAATGTGGAAATGGCTGGTTTGCAGCACCACAGTGCAAGAACCTACCAGAAGCTTTAATGCACCTTTCTAAGCAGATGATCACAATCACAACATTAACAGATCTGTTTTATTGGTAGTAGCTGCAGCAGCAATGGTTGCTGTGTTACAGTAGCACTGAGTGTCACAAACTGCCTGCCCAGGCCCAGGGCATGTTGCACCCTACGAGTGCACAGTCACAGATGGAAGATTTTAAAACCTTGATCTTATTTGCTCGTGAAAATTTGATTTGATTTAAAACTTGCTCCATTCCAGCAAAGATTTATGAGTGTGCTTTTCTTTACCACTACCACTTTCTTTACCACTGTGAGGAACGTGACAGGTCACCATGTGGAAAGCTAAGCAGATGCAGGATAAGAATCAGAAAGCAAATGGAGGAGATGGCCAACAGAGAATATTAGCATCCCTGAAGTTCTTATTTTCCTTCACCTCTTTGTAAAGAGAAGCTTTATTTAATGCCAAGCTCCTCTGTTCTCTGAAAACATGAGCAAAGACCCAGATAGCCCTAAAACTTCAGAGATTCAAAAATGGCAATCGTTTGGCTTCTCATCATTTGGCATCTGGTTTCTGAGCCTTGCAGTGCATTTGGATAACATTTTCAGGCTTTTCCCTGCAACTGAAGAATTAGAAATTTATTGTTTAAAAAAAAAAAAAAAAAAAAGTGAGCTAGTCATGTGATCATGTGCTTCCAGGAGCTGAGACTTGAAGAAAAAGCCCACCCCAGACTCACAATAAAACCATGAGAATTGAAAACACCAGCCTTAAGAAGCTCATCCAAGATTTCTGCTGTGCATGTGGAAAACCAGGGTGTTGTCAGGACTAGTTAGCTAATGTTATAAAGCCTTCAGAAGAAAAACGTTAGTTATTATTTAGGAGGAAACCGAAGTGCAAAGTGTTTTACATATAAATCTGCACTTTGGAAGGACAGCATTAGAACGCAAGATTGAGCTCCGGATTACTGAAGGATAATAGAGAGGTTTTAAACACAGCCATAACTCATTCTGCATGAAAATGACTCAGCAGTGCCTCGACCAAGCTGAAAACAGGACCTCTGGAAGCGATCAGGAGTGGGCTGCCTCCCCTCCTGCCTCTCACCCCATCTGCTCGGGACAGCAGCAGTGCCGAGCAGACCAGGCAGGGAAGCTCTGTGCCCAGCCAACTGCTCACCTCCTCCTAGGAGCAGAGCAAAGGATGGTGGCACAGCTCTGCTAGCCCTGGCAGTAATGCTCTGCAGAGCAGAATGATATGAAATGCATGGTGTGAGAATCCCTGTATTCATATCTTTGTTATTTTGGGGGTGTCAGACCAGCTGTACCTGGCTGTGTGCACTGAAGCCACCCACTGGCAGTCAGAGCCTGTTTGGAGCACCTGGTTTCAGGCAGAGCAATCCAGTTTGCTCAGCACAGACCACGTTACTGTGCAGCAGAACTGGGGGAGAAGGACAACAGGGAGATTTACTTAAAAGATGACTCCTGAACCAAGCCAACCCACCCCCACCAGCTCACCCACCGCTCCATGTGACAGCTCTTGGCCTTCTGAGAACTATTAATTTTAGGCCAGGTATTTTTCTACTTAATCCACTTGTGGGTCCATAAACAGATATTGCTAAGGGGGTGAGGACTCCATTAAATCACATGCAAGCCTGCTGAGAAAGGGTTTTGCCTTTCCTTTGCACCTTTTACAGTCAAAATCCCACCCTTCTGCAGGCATCCAGAGCTGAGAATCACTGGTTTCATTTTTTTGGACCAGATCCATGAGCGGCTGAGCTCTGTTCAGTTTGGTGGCAATAGAATAATTCACACATGTTGAAACATTCATCTCCTGGCTTTAGCTGCTTGGAGATGGACCTGTCTTACACGCTACAAGCTGCTTGGAACCCACTGGTCTCCCCTCCTACAGATGAGACGAAGGGAGTGCTGTTACTTTGTTAGGAGAACTTAAAACAAACAAGCCGCCACCAACTGCAGTCCATGTATATGGTTATGATTTTAAATTGCAAACAGGAGGCTACTTGGCTTTGCATGGTAAGCATTGTCTGGCAGCGGATGGGCTCCTCTGATCTCCCTGAGCCTTGGATTGCTGCTGTGAGATTGTGTCACAACCAGTCATTAATTATTTCACCAAAAGCTTATTTTTCTCATTTCCTCATCATTATTTCCACCTAGTTTCTTAAGAATTGAATCCAGCTATTGGCAAGGCTTGTTTCTCCCAAGCAGAGAAAAGTATTGACCTTAGAAAAAATGTTCTGTTGATAAATGTCACTCACGTGCACATGTATACACACACCAAGCAGAAATTACTGTATATGTGTACAAATGCTGCTCTGCCCTCCTTGCCCTCTCAATTGCTCTGGACACAGATTCCCCTTATTCCTACTTGTTAACAGATGGAAACAGAGCCTTTCTCTGAGGAAAAGCAGAAAGGAGGTGAGCAGTATTGTTACCTCCTCAGGAGACAATTATTTTTTAAAAGTGCCAGAGTATTCTTGGAAAAATTGAGATCCCTCCTGATAGACAAAACAGGATAGCTCCGGCACTACTCATGGGAGATAATTACAGCCTCAAGAGAGTCATGAAGACCAAGCCCAAGGAAGCAGGGAGGAGCAAGGCAGCCAGAACGGCTGGAGCAGGGGCTCAGCAAGATGTCGCCAGCCACCGAGATGCGAGCCAAGGGAGAGGAACAACAGCTCCACCAAGGTCTCCCTGCCCCCAGAGACAAGAGCAGTCTCACAAGAACGCTGTGGCTGACAGCCCAAAGTGAGGAGGTTCCAGGGTTGCAGTGGGCCAGGGGTGAGGGCAGTGCCCCAGGAGAAGTCCCTAGGCAGCCACGCAGCCCAGTTGCTCAGCTCAAACAGCAACAGCAGCTGTGAGATGGAGAGCTGTGCTGCCATCCTACAGAAGCCTGGGCAGGCAGCGACCTGGTGAACCTCTGTACAGCCATCTTGGTGAAGAGCCCAGGTGTTTTGGGGATACACAGTGTTCTTTTCATGAGATGTTCAGTATGTAATGCGCAAAGCACTGAGGAATGCCAGCAAGGTCCCTCCTGTTCCTGACTCAGCAACATGCTGTACTAAGCGCAGTTTGTCCTACAGCTTCTGCTAACGAACGACTCACCACAAGGACTCCAACTCTTTCACAACACGAGGGGCACAAGAACATGACAGTCACCACACTGAGCTAGGCCAAAGGTCCATCTATCTCCTGTCTCCAATAGTGGCAAAAGCAAAATGCCTGGGGAGAAGTATGAACACAGGGTAAGCACATACAGCTTTTCCCCTGAGTATTCTCCAGCCCCCAGCCATCTCCAGATTAGGAATTTCTGCAGCCAAGGATGGGTTTTGTGTGCTTAGAGCTCTGTAAACTGCTCTGAGTCGCATCGTTCAAAAGTCTTTGTGTTTCCCCAAATCTCTGTGCTCTTTCAAGATGTATTCTTTCTGATCTCTTATTATTTGTGCTTCCGATAGCTGGACATTTGCCTGTCTACACCATCCATCTAAATTTTCCACTCTTTGCCTTATGTTCTCCCCTCTTTCCGTCCCTCAAACTTTACCACATTAGCCAAAGATGTCTAAAGTTCAACTAACCTGCAGGGCCTGTCCATCACTGGAAAGTTGACTCTTCCACGCTACAATCTGCTGCAGAACCTTTTGGTTCCAGGATTCACATACTGTCCTCTGTCTCCCTACCTGCACTTTTTCTTCCTGACTCATCTTTCTGCAGTTCTCTGTCCAGGGCTGGTGACAAGTTTTCCAGTGGTTGCTCCAAAATCTTACAGTGGATTACTGTAATTTCCCCCTCAAAATTGGGTCATTTGTATCAGCCTTGTATATGAAAAGTGATTAATCTATTAAAAAACAGCACCAAAAGGTGCTATCACCTTGTGTAACCAAGGTTGGGCCATGCACTCCTGGACTATGTGGATCAAATGTACACCTGATTTCTGGAAAGATGTGCAAAAGACAAAAACCTTAGCTCTTTCTGGAAATTCCCATGCAGTATTTTTTTGTCTCCTGAGAAAGACTCATTAACTGTCTGCAAGCCTTCACCGGAGAAAGACCTCCATCTAAGGGGCCCAGTTTTAGTAACTCAGCACTGACAGCACAGAGGCATGTCCACAAGATCTGCACCACGTAGCTCATTCCCAGAAGCAGCAAGTCATCCTCAGTGCTACGACAATCAGGGAGGAGCGCATGTAAGAGATCGCAGCTGTCCCTTTTGAGAAGGCAGTGTCCAGACTTCATCCTGGACTTCCCCAGAGATGAATCACCTCTCCAAGAAAACTGTTCCCATGAGTGCAGTGGGTTCAAAGAACAGCTCTTGCACTCATGCCAATGAGTCAAGTTTCTGCTCCCTATGCTTTCTGTTGGATTGTCAACAACGTGGACAGAGAGACTGCTGCTTTTCTATCTGAGAGTAAAACCAGCAGATCTTCTTTACTTGCAATATAGAGACTGTGATTTCTTAGAGGCAGGGGCCACAGTTTTTTCTGGAACATCTAACACAACGAGGTTGTGTCCTGGCTAATAGCCAAGACATCTGTTCCCATATGAATATTAATGCTATACCTCAGCATGCACCCTCTCATAGTTGTCAAGGCTGTAATTCACAACACACATCTCACCAAGAGATTTTCCTGCACAGCGCTCCAAAGCCCTAACAAGCTTTGAGCAGATGACAGAACAGTCTGGCAAGCTGGCAGTCATGACAAAAAATGGACATTACTGCAGAAAAAAAACCCAGTGATTTATACAATGTCTTCTGGAACAGCAATACATTATGGAAAATCTACATAATTGCACTCTACATGGTGCCATCTACTTTGTACAGCCCACTGTGCTGGAACATGTGCGCTGATCACCTAAGGTACACTGGGCTCCATTTAAAACACATTAGTACTACTTGGTGCATCTTCTCACACTTGGCACATAGGAATAAGCACCAGGAAGAACGTACATGTGCCCTGCTATCCCCCCTTGCACATGAGGGGGTGACACAACAGCTCTGTGTACCATTCAACACAAATCTGAGACTCAGCACGACAGAAGTGATCTCCTTTTGGAAGTAATGTCACTATATAGAGTGTCCTGATTTAATTTTCAAGAATGTGGTTTAATGGTAATTGGTCTATTTAAGCCTTTACATTGAAATATTCCTGGACCAGCCTGTCTCATCTCACTCAGATCAACTGTTGTTGCAATGAGCTTATGCCACCAGTCTCAAAATCCCTTTTGGTCTCAGCCCCTTTGCTACAATTGCACACTCTGCTGCTGTTCCCCTAAAGTGTACTTCAGATGCTCCTGAGCTCCAGCTTGGAGCTCTCAGCTGCCACTGAAGAGCACAGCAAAGGCACGACTTAAAGGAGTCCACAAGTGCCCCTGTCCCATAGCATGAGGCACCTCCTCAGCCCCTCTGCATTGGCACCACTCACAATGAACTTTTGGGTTTTCATATTAAAAAGCAACTCTCCTTCCCTCTTGCATGCCTGTCAGGCAGACTCAAATGGCAGCTCCACCACTGATGGCAGGAAGCAGAAGGGGGATACAAAAATTAGTGAAAAGTTACTTAGTACTTAGGAAGTACCAGGAAGTACTTAGGAAGCGTGCAGAAACCAAAAAGCGAAAGGGACCTCAGTGAGCCAGTGCAGTTTCTGAAATAACTCATTTGAAAGCAAATAGGGAATAATATGTTTAAACTGAGACAGAATTACACAATTATCTGGGGCTGGGATACTACCCAGTTGATAGAGTCAGCGATAGAAGAGATCCTTAGCCATGCATCAAGAGAGAACCGGACGTATTTTTGGAAACAAAGCAAACCAAGGCATAAAGACACTGGCCAAGGTTAAATGAGCTGGAAAAGAAAGTGATTTATATGCCCTGAGTTGATAAGGGCAGGTCTTGCTGGGCTTTCAGGGAAGTCTTCTCCCATTTGTTACTGTTCCTACACCACGTGCATATTCAGTTCATATTGATGAGATTAAATGTAATGGCTTGGAAGTGTGAAGCCATGATTGCTTTGAAACTCTCAATCAATGAGATGAATCCAGATTGCCTTTCTCAAAGCCAGTGGGAAATGTTGGACTTGAACCAGTTTGGCAAAAATCAGCATTCAGGCTTTGATAACATAAGAGAGCATTGCTTAGCTTAAACAAAGGTAGCAAATTTGGGAATATATACCCTTGGTAATATACTATTCATATCACAAAAAGGGGTATTCTTTCTTTCCCCACCATTAAATCATTTTCTGACGCAATATTCAGTGGCAACCAAAATACACATGGGCTGAAAAACAAGCTGAGGTTTTACAGCTCCCATTGGTTCAGCATCTCTGATATTCATATGCACAGTCCCAAAAGGGAAATAAGAAAGAGGCAGCCTGGAGACGAGACCTGGCTCACATATAAATGTGCCTGTTGAAGCACATGTATCATGTTCACTGCTACCACCTACTATGTAAAAACTGAAATCCTTGATTCAAGGGGAGGGAGGAGGCGTTTGGGGGGGTGTCTTCCCTCTAGACTCTGTAATAAGTTACGTCAGGCTTTCTCAGAAGTTAATCTGTGGCTCTCAGGCCAGCATGGTTTGTTGCCAATGACAATTTGTTTCTGCATCAGCAGGTCACAGAGATCAGGCGAGGGCAGAGGGAGTGCTTGTATCAGCCCAATGAGATGAGGCAGAGCTCTGTCTCCTTCCCCCTTGGTTGGCTTCTCCCTATTGTGAGTTTGAGGGTGTGAGTGGGAGGGAAGTAGCCCTTTGCACAACAAAACCCAAACGTGCTCAAAGGCAGTATCTGGCCACTCCTGGCTAGCAGTTGTAGTGCTTCCTGAACAGTTGAGTGGTTCTGTAAAGTCAGGAGATGAAAAGACTGTGTAACACACGGGTTGTTTACTAATGGCTAGACTGATGAGATAGAGGCCATCGTACTTGTGCTAATGATACCGCATTGGTCTCCCTTCAGCCACTGTGAGGCACAGCAGCTCAGGCACCGCCTCTCATCTCCTGGATCACTGTTCTGATGCACAGGGTCTAAGGGCAGAGGGACTGCAGTAAGGGAGGTGGGTGCCAGAGCACTGCACCAGAGCCTCTGGCCTCACTTTGGGAGCATGGTATGGGCCTACCCTGCGTGCTGACCTGGTGGCAGCCCCCTCTGCTAGGTGGGCAGCTCTGCAAGGACAACTGAAGTGAATGCAGGAGCTATTTTGCCGGAAGTCAGTATCAGACGAGGAAACTACTGTTGCAAAATGTGGTGTAGGATGTGAAATCTACATCCTGGCCCACGGAGTCAAAAAAAGAGGAGTCAGGTGCAAGTTGCAAAGGATGGATCTCCTGTTGTCAGAATGGAGCCTGGCTATGCTGCAAGCACACTGGGGCTGGAGGACCAGATACAGCATAGCTCTGAGGCAGTCTAAGAACAACTTTGCCACTAGACTTGCACAGAATAATCTTTCCCAGGCTCTCTCCAGAGCCTGAGAGAATTTGTCCTGATTTGTCCTGATTGGGTTTGGATCCAACCCAGAAAGCATGAAGGTTTCAACAGAAAATGATTGAGACCAGAATATCTTGAACAACCCTTAAGCCAAGCTGATAAAGGATCTTTTATGACACAGTCTTCATTTTGTAAATGAAGCAAGAGATATGATGAGATAACAGATTAAAGAAGATAAGCCCTCTGCTGTCCTCCTTCGGTCCATGATACTTATCACACCAAGCTCCAACTGGCTTTAGCTCAAGGCATTCAGACTCTGCAGGGTTAAAGCCTAAGATAAAGTGTGTGGGGAAACATCATGAACTGAATATAGATCTCCCGGCTGTGGTCATGATTCCTGAATGATAAACACCACTTCCTTCACAATGAAAAACTGAGCAGATAATAAAAACCTTAAATAAAACTATTACAATAAAACAGAATTAAATAAAACAGCTTGCAATCTGGGACTGGACAGAGGAAAGCAGCAACTTGAAGCATCTTTAAGGCACACTAACAGGTAACGGCTGAAGAAGGTTTGTACACAGACCCAGAAGCAAAGATTGCTACCACCACTGCAGCTCTAGTTTACAAAGCCAACCGTGGAGAATTATAACTGTGTTCCCTGTGCATATTTGCAATTTAGAAATTAATCTTCCCCCTCAACTGCAGAGTTGCTGCTCACCTCCCACTGCAGCATGCTGACAACAGGATGTGCACTCCGGCAAGGGCAGCAGAGAGCATTACTTCTGCCATCTGTAATCAAGGTCTGAGCTGCTCAAGATTCCACTCACCAAGATTTTCTCATGCTTACAGTGTCTCTGAGAGATAAACAGGAGTTACGGACACTAGAAACTCATGATTTCTTCCTCTCTCATCATCCAGACATACCTATCTTCCTCAGCATCCTCCTGCAAGAAGTTCAGTTACCTGCAAATTTACAGCTGGCCTCAGACACCTAGGATGACAATTTGGGGTACAACTTTCTCACACATCAGTCCTCAACAATAACAGCAGCAAAAGCACAGCAGTCTCAAGTGCAGATACACTATAGCAGCCGTGGGAAGCAGAGACCTGACCTTTGATACTACAGCCTGCTTCCCCCCATTACATCCTTTTGAATCCCACCTGGGATCTCTACCAACCACGCTTACAACTGAAAAACCATCCAGCTAGTTTGAAATTAAAACTCTCCATCCAACCTCTGACCCTTCCATTCTTACCTATGTTGTTCCTAAGGAAGACTTTCTCCATGATTTCCATAGGCCTCCTGATCATCCCAAACTACATAAACATTTCCTTGCTTTATTCACTTGGCTGCATTTATAAAATTCCAAATCCATAATGTCTTTCCCAGGTGATGAGGTCATGAGGTTTCTGAGCAGCCTGTCTCATTGGATGACTGCTGCAGTGGCTCCCTGATCAATTCCTCTTATCTTCATGATCTTGACACATGAGAAAGATGCAGCTATGCGAGGCATTGGCAGTGCTCCCAGCTGCGGAGATCTCAGCACCTGGCTGAAGAAATTCTGCATTTCCTAACTTGTTCTTACTTTTCATACATCTTGGAAGAAACACCTATGTATAATAAGGTACATTTCCCTCTCTATCTTAAAACAAAACCAACCAACAACAGACACAAAGTGGCTTCTGGCCAGGGCTTTCTTCAAAACATCTGCTCTGCAGCTCATTCAGGCACTGTGCCCTGTGACTGTAATGAAGAAGGAAAGGAAGAGGAAGTAAAATCACCTGTGGCTTTGCTTCTGAAGAACTGGCTGGTTACATTAGGCTTGGTTTAGCCTAGCTTTGAGCACAGGTGTTAACTAAATAAAATGGGTTGCTTTTCTGATCTGTAGTCTGGAGATTTAGGGCAAGAAACTTGTTACCTCATAGGAAGGAGATGATTACAAGCAAATCAAGTGCATTCAAGAAGTATACCTTCTTCTCATCTATTTGCTACATTTTGAATTTATAGACTATGCAGCATGAACATGATTTTGTTGTCACTACTCCTATTGGTACAGCTGATGCAAACTTGAAAATGTCAAGAATTAGCACATGCAAGATATTAACTGCCAAGTATTTCAGAGATTACTCTGTGCATCACCAAACCTTAGCACTAAATCCTCTTATGCCACCTAAAGAATAGATCTTTTTTTGTTTGTTTGTTCTTAAAATTTACTGTGTTGTCTACTTGGCCACCAGCTGCTGCTATCTGACTGCTGTGGTTGGTAACTGTAAATGTGGGGGCCATTTTGAAACCAAAAGAGATTAAAGACAAGAAGAGGAAGTCCAACAACTTGAAGATGCTATCATCAATCCACAGCTGGCCAGGAACAGGAAGCAAGCGGAGATGGCATACATAACATACTGCCTCTATGGCACAGAGACCAACAAAAACTAAAGGCTGTAGAAACAGCACCAATTATTTCTGAGTATAAGCTGGTCACCTTGAATGAGGAGCACTTACTTAGGGCATGGGTTCTTTCCTGGTGCAGCTCATGCACAATCTTTCTTACAGCACCAATGCTTTTATCACTGGTTTAGAAAGGGAGTAGGGCACAATGCAGACTGAATATAATGAACTGAAGTGGAAACTGAAGATTGGATTTTGTTCCCATGAGTGTAAGAACTTTGTATGGACCACAGTGGAAGGATATTCAGGTCCTGAATGTTTTCATCGCCAGTTTAATTGTAGCAAATGAAAACAAGACACAGCTGCTCAGACACAGTTTGCAGGAAAATATAACGTTATCATCACCTCGGGAGCTCGCATGTGAGAGAAAAGCTGCCATTCAGAGAAAGGCCATTTCAGGCCAAACATGAAACAGCCAGATGTGGGAAGGCACAGCAGTCCTCAAGAACCGGCTTGGAAGGAGGGCATGCTGGGTGCTCTCAACCACAGAGCAGCAGCTTCAGCAGAGCTGTTTTTGGTCTGAGGCAGGGCTCTGCTCAGCACTCACAGCAGTGCATCTGCTGGTGCTGCATCCTCTTGGATGCAGACTGGCACCATTTGGCTGCAGTCGCTCCTGCACCTGCACCACAATGCTGTGCCATCAGCAGCATGCCACGCTGTCCCTGCTGCAGCCACGTGGAGTGAAGGACCACAAAGAATCAGTGATATTTTCCAACTCCTTGTGCACCCTTAAGGCTAGTGTAAACAAGGAGAACTCTCCAACCTGGGAGGAGCAGAGCACTCAGGCTGGTGCCAGACAAAGGACAGTGAAAGGAAGGCATTACGTTCCAACTTGCAGCTGGCAGAGCTTGGTCAGCCCCAGGGACCTGACCCACAGCTCATTAAACGCTTCAGAGTGCAGTCTGAATCTCCTTTTAAATTTTTTTTAATGCCACAAAGTAAATTGTACCTGTAATACATTTGCATGTGTAGCTAGCATCAGGTTGCATTAAGGTACAGAAACTTTTTAAGCACAGAAACACCCCATTGTAAGAGTGCTGTCATTAATGACACTGCACTTGTACTCATTTAGAGCAGAGTTCAGCACAAAGCCTACAGAGAATCACTGCAGAGAAACCAAAGTGGGCACATTCATCCTAAGTATTAATACTCCATATCTCCACCAGCAAGGTAATTACAGTAATCCCTTAATTATTGGCACTGAGAGAGTTTGAGGAAAACCTGCCTGGCAAACTAGCTCACCCTATAAAAACAGAAGCTCATAGGCCATAGAAAAGATGGAAATATTCAAGTAAACAGAGGATGGGGAAAGTTATAAAATCAGTGAGAGTAAAAGGTAATCAAAGGGGAGATATAAAAAAAGAAAAACCAGAATCCACATGTTAAAGATTACTTTCTTGTCTTTACCACTTGCTTCCCACAGCCCTTCCTGGCAGAAGTGCAGGATCCATTGCACTACATAAGGCTACATGAGGTCCCTCACTACCCCAGCACTTCTTCCTGCAGACATCAACTTGGTGAGAGAGCAAGGACAGGAGAGCAAGGACATGCAGAAATGCAAGAAGGACACCCCAAAACTCATGCTGGCTGCACTGCAGCCCTTTGCTGTACCCACTAGCTCCTACTGCTTTCTGCACAGCCAACTCGCAGCATGCAGTGAACACTGTGCTGTCCCGACCGGTGTTAGGTGCTAACAGGAAGCCCAGAAGGACTAGATAAAAACAGAAAGGAAACAAACAGCACCAGATGTAGTGCATTTCACCAAGTACCAGGCAGTCTGAGAAGCCCGCCCCAGGCAAGGGGCTGTGCTGCCTCAAAAGCAGAGCGAAAGGAGCACTGGCTGAGTCACCACTGCTTCCTGTTCTCCCCATTTGTGATGGGGCAATGCAGGCCAGCCAGCCTGCTCCTCTCATGGGGTATCTTGCTCCTGCTTTGCAGGATGGGAGAGCATGGAGCAGCAGCGTGCTGCCAGTCACAGAGCAGGCAGCTGCTCCTCAAGGCTGCCATCAGCCTGGGCAGTGTGGGTGTCCTGGGTATCACATGCAGTGAGTATGTGACATACAGTGCTCTGCAAGCACATGAGTCACAGCCAAGGCAAACTTCCACTACTCGGCTTGGTCAGAGGAGAAGGGTCTCAGATTCACTCCCAACACATTAATTTGCTTGGAAAGGTTATAAAAATGGGGATTCTCCATCAATTTGGTGTCTCGGCATACTGGGGTGCTTAGCTTGTATTGGAGTTTCCTTTGGTCTGTAAAAGAGCTGCCTATAGCCTCTAACTTCAACAGGACATGGGTCTGTGTGCTCTTCATCAGAGCTCCAAATGTGGCAATGGGGAACACACCATGCTGAACTGCACAGAAAACAAGTTCCCAACTCAGACCCCACAGATAGCACATCAGAAGACAGTTAGACTGGATGATCTTATAGGTCGTTTCCAACCTTGTGATTCTATGATTCTATGAGATGCATATTCAGGATTATTTACTAACAGCAAATCACAACTGCGATGTATCATACATGCTACTCAAGCTACAAGCCATCCCTGAATTACTAATGTAAATTTGTTAAAATAGAGTAAAATACATTGAGCAAAGTGCTGAACAAACTGCCATAGCAAGCTTTCCTCAAAAGGATGGTGTTCATTCTTCGTTTTCACAGCCTTTGCCTCTCTTTATATGCCTGTTCTTTGATCCTGGATCATATCAACTCATCCAAAAATTCACATGCAGCTCTGCCTTTGTTTTAGTTGCTAGAGGCACAGGCAAGACCACAATTACACCACACCAAGTGGGAGACCTCTGTAACACAAGGGGATCTGATAAAGATTTCGGTGGGTATGTGTTTTACAAAGAAAAACTGCCATGGTACACACCACCAGTTCAGATTTCAGATCAGCAGCGTAATTGCATTGTCCAGGGAGTCCATTTCTGAGAGGATGTACTTGGGGAAGACAGAAATGAATGCAATCCTGATACAAATTTCCAGTATTCATTAGATCAAAACATGGTTCTGGCATCTTTTGTGACTTACGCTTTGAGAGCAGAGTTGCATGCAATGTTTTGCTGCAAACTGCCTCGTGTGATTATAAAAATGCAAACAAACACTTTCAGAATTGTTCTCAGATTTGCCCTTCCAACAGCAAGTTGGAAGTTTATCAGCCCTACAGGCTTTGGTAGAGATACCCCCAGACTAAATTTGGCTTGCTGACCTTTGTGTCTCTTTAGATTTGGAGTAAATGTTAGTAGTTGTGAAGATGATGGACTGCGCCAGACAGGGCAGGCACGTGCTGTGCAAGCTTCCCCACAAAAGTTCTGCTGATACAACACAATCCTGACCTGCAAAACCTCTGCTGCTCTACAGTCTGGATTTCTTAAAGAGAAACTGTTACTAATGTGATGCTAAATCCAATTGTTCTGTGACAATGAGCACATCTCTCTGAGGAATTAGACCAAACACATTTCATGGGCGATCCAAAGCAGCCTTGAATTCTGCTGTGGGTCTAAAAGAAAAAAAAAAGAAAAGAAAAAAGAAGGAAAAAAAAGATAATTAAATCTGCAGGAGGAAAAGAAGCCAGAAGCCAGATTTTCAGACTTCACCAAAGACCACTCCAAATCTTGGCAAACTCATTGAAAATTGAGCAAGCCTCACCTTGCTAACAGCTTTCTGGAGTGCTCCAGTAAACTGGCCAAAGAGTCTCAAAGATGTGATAAAAGTGAACTATTTTCTTTAAGGCTCATTAAAAGTGTGCCTATTGCAGTGTGTCTCGCAGTCTTGGGAGACAAAACTGCTGGAACAGATTCTGCCACTTTTTGTGCCCTTGTTGTGCTCTTGGTCTTTGACTTGCCCTCAAGCTCAATTGTGAAGTGATTCTATATAATGAGTGGACTAGAGAATTGCATATATATGATTTCCCTAATTGTCCATTGCATGCTGTAGTTGATCATGCAATAACAATGAATCCATTATAATTAAATCTGGGAATTATTAATTGGTTCCATTTACATTTCTTGTCATCTTCCATAGGAGCTGCAGGAATCTGTTGTCTGCAATGAACTTCAGCTAGAAATCTTGGCGACTGTTTGAAGTCACACAAGACAGAGATTTACTCATGGTAAGTAGTTTCCAGCACTGCTTGCAGTGCACCAGTATTCCTAGTGAAGATTAGGTCATTAATTTTGGGCATGAATAAAGGCTGAAATGCACATTGTAATCATTAGGTCTGTTTGGCTTTTTACTGTCAAAAATTAAGAACCTTAACTTGTTTACTGCCTAACTATAGATCGGTTTGTGTGGAGATGTTTATAATGAAATTCAGCAGCAAGGGAGCAATATAAAAACCGAGGAACTGGAACCGATCTCAGGAATAGAAGTTCAGTATTGTCCTAATAATTACACTGGCAGCTGTATTTGCATGGAACCATGCTTTTTCTGTAGTACTCAATTAAGGTTATTCAGCTGCCTTGATGTGTTTAGAAACAAAACCACTGGCATCCAAATAAGGCTAATAACAAAAATGCAATATGATGTTTCCCATTTCCAGCAAAGGGTAAGAGAACAGATGTTCCTTATGTTGCCATGTTTCACCAGCACAGGGGGGAGCTGAGAAAGTTTGCAATTCAGAGTGACAGTGCTATTAAACTAATGTAGTACAGAATGTGCACGATGGAGGCATGCAGCTCTGAACAATCTGTTTGGGCCCAAAGGAAAGGATGGGAGAACTGGAATTGACCTTTCAGGTTAAAAAGGAAAAACAAATCAACAAAAAAATTCCTCTGGCCTCTCTTCCTATCTTGCATAGAGCAATCTGCTATCAGATGTGACTGCTGATGGTATTCCAGGCTTATTTTTTGTCTGGACGCCCAGTCTGTGCTGTGGAAATCTGAGATTCAGAGGGGAACAGCTGCTTCCCACTGTGCCCCAGGCTGATGTGCGGGCACTGTGCAGGGCTGCACGGACAGGCTGTGCTGCTGCAGCTGCGAGTGCAAGGCTACAAAGGAGGGCAGCTGGGATGTCAGACAGCTACCTCAGGCACAGAGCGATCTCCTGAGCTCAGACAACGTGGTCAGTCCATGCCAGGATGTGGCATCGTCTCAGAGCAAGATGGACTGACACAAGGTGGCAGTACTCTCAGAAAATTGCCTCAGCTTCTCCTTCAGGATCTCTCCCAACCAGGATAGCCACTGATGGCTGTCACTCCGTCACCTCACCATGACATGGCCATGGCACGGCCACAATGCTTCCAGCCACTATGCCCACAGGTCTTGTTGGTGCACATGTGCCCGCAGTGCGAGCTGGAAGGGCTGTTGGCTGTCACCATGACATGAGGGACCTTCACAAGGTGTGACTGTTCTGGAGACCTGAGTCTGTGGGGATGTCAGCATAGGCCAGACCAATAGGGTCAGGGCTCAGTGACTGCACAGGATGAGGCAGTGGACTTCAGTGTCAAACCTAGTGGATATTTGCAAAATGTCCATTACATAAAGACACAAAACCTGAGGTATGAGACATGCCTGATTCAGAACTTGGGCACATCACCTCCTGCCCTCGTGTGCCAAAGCTCCCTACAGATCTGGGCATCACCATGCAGAGCAGGAGGAGAAGACCAGAGAGAACCTCTAACACTCCCAGAGAGCAACCCGGCCCTGGATGAGCCCTCCTCCAAACAGCCCCCAGCAAGGAGAGCCCACACTCACAGCAAATCCCTGGGAGAGCTGAGAAAAGGCATGAGAAGATATATTACCCTGGGCAGATCTCCCCTCCTGAACTCAAGCCTTCCTAAGATCCTGGGGACCTAAGCTCAAGAGAGAAGTATTGTAAGAAACATGTTAGCACATTTTGGGGAGGGGGAGCAATGAACAACAGGCTGCATAGAGGTCTCTGCAGTCTTGGTATAAGAGTTCAGGCGCCGTGCTAGGGCAGGCTGAGAGCTGGGGTGGGAAGGCTGCTGGAAGACACGCAATATCAAGCAAAGGGTACATCTACAGCCAGGCAGATGAGATCAGGGCCACCAGCAGAGAAGGAGACACACAGAAACTAGTGGGCACCAAAGTAAAGCATCAAATGGATGCAGTATTGGTTTTCCTTTCTGTGCAAACTCCCTGGGAAGGCTGCAGGCTCCTGGGCAGGCAGGTTGCACCTTGGGCTGCCCTGTGTGAGCCCACTGCCTCTGAGGCTAGAAAGGGTGCCAGGCACCTCTCTGGTAGCTGCAGGTCCTCAGCGCCCTGCAGGATCAGAACCTTTGACAGATCTGGAGTATTTTCACTGACCTTCATCCAAATATGCCTTGTCTTGCTCACTATGCCAAAGTAAATAAATAAATAGACCAACAAGCAGAAATGCCTTTACCGGACATTATTCTGGGCTGATTGGTTGTGAAACTTTACTCAAAACCCCAAAACCACAAAAACTGCCAGTTTTCCAAGCCCTGTGTTTTTCATAGCTCTCATAGCATTCTGAATAGTTTGCATTATTTCAAACATAGAATAAATATACATTTAAACTGCTTGGATTATTGACACAGCAAAAGAGGGAAGAAAAAAAAAAAAAGAAAAAAAAGGCACTTAACTCCTTGTTCTGTTTCTTTTTCCCATGAAGTGAAATAAGAATTAGCACTGCTGAATTCTGCTTTGGACTTTCACATTCACACATGTAGATGCTGACAACAGCCAGTGCCTGCAAATGCATTTGTATAAAATCCATTTACTAGAAGTACTTAAATTAAAAACAAATAAAAAATCACCACTTATGTCTCTGTGCAATTTACCCAGAGAAAGGATATCGTAATGGTCCCTGGCACTTGCACAGTTTTTATTCTTTGTGTTACACACCACATTCTCCAATGTTAGTACATCATCATACTTCAGCAGAGCTCCATAAAACACCACAGGCTGCGGTTGCCCCTGTTTTACAGCAGGGCTGGAGAAAGCCCAGGTAAGCCGACCAGAGCAGTGATAAGAGCCATGACCATCAGCTCTCTGCTCTGTTCTTGTTCAAGAGGGCATCTGGTCGCCACAGAATGAACTTGTGAGGCCAAAGTCCTGCAGCAGCACTCTGCTTGGGCACAGCTCTGTGCTGCTGCCCCGGCTGTGCCTGGCCCATCCAGGCTGTATGCTCACCCCTACCCAGGGTCAGTCACAGCCTTAGGGGAGAAGAGGCATGGAGCTCCCAGTCCTCTATTGGAAAATTAGGCACAGAAGGCAATTTCTCCATTATTCCTTTAGAAACTCTGTTGTATTTCATAGAGTCATAGTTCCATAAATTCAACATGCTGCTGAGCAGTCACGAAAGGCTAGCTAAGGACAGGAGGACAGATGTCTGGGAAGGAAAACCAGTCTGTTATATTTGGAGATTGTGCTCCCATGAGTAACCTTATACAGTTATTCAAATACAAATGTCTGAGTAGCTAAACTGTCGTATGTGATTAAATCTCGGCAACAAATTATGTTAATATTGCTACTTCAAGAACACAAATTAATTAAAAAGTTACAAAATATAGGCATGGAAATTCATGTTGTCTAGGACCTGTATAGACAGTTTCCCTTTACATACAATAGCTGGATTAATTACAGAAGTTGCAAGAAAATGAGAACCCTCGTCAATTAAGGTATTAAACATGAAGGCTCACTCTCTTTCACTCTTGTAAAAATGTATTTATAAGGGAATATGTACAGTGCTATGTCCATACTTCTTACACTAATTGCAACTTCGAGTTTGTTAAAATTAAAGAGTTGTAAAATCAGTTTAAATTTCAGCACTTGATCTTTTTCTTAGTTTTTGTGTTGTTCTGTGGTTACAGGCAATGTAAACTGATCAATATTTTTCAGCTTTGCATTTGTTTCTGATCTGTTCCACCCGCTTTCCCAAACAATTCTCTTAAGAGATGGAAAGTCGGTGGCACTTTGACAATTGCTCGAAACAGGAATTTACTTTAGTACTACCTGGATGGTAACGTGCTTTCCCAAAATGGGGTCTTGGTCTGAGTTTCACTTCTACTGAAAAAATGCTTTCTTTACAGCAGTAATAATTGAACTGTGGAAAGAAAGCAAATGCAAACAGCTTTAGTTAAGCTTCAGTTGTTGCTTTTTAAATAGCAACAGAAGAAATCCCTTTTAATTTCAGTTACATTCTGAGCCTAAAACTTTCCCAGCCTTCACAAAAACGCCCACCCTTTTTCTGGGACAAGAAGAGGCTGCAAAGTTCTTCAGACACAACCCCAGCACATGAGCACTTCTGTGGGGAACAGGGCCCAGGGTTCCAAGCTTTCCTGAAGCTCACAGCTTTCTGTGCAGGTGCTTCTTTCTCACCGTGTGAGACAAGGGCCTCTAATAGCACTCCAAATCAAGTGAAACTGCAGCGAAGGAGCAGCCAGGGCTGCTCTCCACTGAAGAGCCAAATGCCTTCAGGACTGCCTGGGTTTAATACAGAGCATGCAACCCAGAGCCTTTTATTACTTTGTTCTTTTGAGCTGAAGAGGGAGAGATGCCATTTTTCTTTTTATGCTCCTGCAACGTAGTCACCTATTAAAGTTATAGTTGTGCTCATTTCTGGAATTTGTAATGGACAGTAATTGTGCCTATAATAGTAAAATTGCTCTCAGCTAGGCTTTGGCTTTGCTGTGATGCATTCCCTACTGTCACCCAAATCTTGGGATAATAATGAGGCTGAGCTGCTTTTATCACAGACAATAAAAACTGAACACACAGTATTGCAAAGAAACAAAGTGGAACACTTCCCACTGGAGTATCAAAATGTAATGCATATGAGTTAACAACAAAAAAAAGTACTTGGTGATTAATTTGAGCATTAATTAAACCCTGTATTAAGATACTTCTATATAGTGCTGGAAATTAATGCTAGGTCTCGGCTTCTCTCTGATTTCATTGAGAAATACAGCAGTTCAACAGCTCTGGAAAACATCACATGCCTTAAAGGAGATCTGCAACACATTAGCAAGTGTCATGATGCTTTAAGCAAACCAATTGCTCCGGAACCATTCCTGATTGTCTGGTAGCAGATTATTCACCAAATATGTAGAAAGCATACAGAGACACTGTTCCTAAATATGCTTCAGTCCTTATTTCTAGAGATGAGATTACTAATTTCTGCATCTTTATAGCAACTTTACTAACACTTATCTCCATTTCAGCTGCAAAACTTTTGGACCCAGAATTTAAGATGACTACAACTGGAAGCCTGTCTAAGACTAGGCTGAAAATTGGAGTCTTTGTAGCTTTTCTGTTATGAACTAATGGTATTTTAATTATGCTTTTCCATGAATTGAAATAAGAGCATGGGTTAGCTAGGAGTTGACTGCATTTTTTAAAAAAGTTTGGACGTATTCATCAAAGGCTGGGTGCAACCATCAGCACATGATACTACACCTACAAACTGTAGAAAATAGGGATTCATGAGCACTAACACAAGCAAGCAAAATTGTCTGCTCTAAAAGCAAAACACTGCCTACCTCTCTCAACGTGATACTAACTTTAGCCCTTAGCAATCATCAAACCATTAAAAAATAGCTGAAAATAAGTTTCGGCATCATTTCCCCCTGTTCTGGTCGTAGCAATTGTAAAAGGGATCCCTAACACCCTCCTCCTCACCTGGAATTCGTAGCACTCCTACTCTTGCCATAATATGCCAGTACCCTCCTTTCCCCAGAGCATTTCAAGAATGAATATGTCATATATAATTCTCATCTAAGACTATTATAATAGGTTATAATAGAAACAATGGTGAAATGGCTTTGAAATAATGATGGATGGTGCATGTGGCACACGAATGTGTGTACTTCGTCACTGAGTGCCTTGTGGATACTCTCAGTCTCTGAGGCGAATCTTGCTTGTAGTCTATTCTTATTCTTTTCAGTGCTGAGACCTCTTTTGCTAGTCCACGGTCCTTCTCAACTCATGTCACTCATCTTCTGTATTTTATGGCAGTTCTGTTTCCCAATTCTGCCTCCAGCCATTTTTACCCCACATTCGAAAATAGGAAGGATCCTGACATGGGTCTGCTGCTGTTTCTCCATGGCTATGTCTGAGCTTCCTATCATGGCATGTCCCAACAGCATAACATGCACGTTGCAACAGCAAGGAGCTGTGGCTTATGGCCAATCAACTGTTACACTACCGCACTATGCTGCTTCTGTGTTCCCCTGTGAGGAAACCTTGCAGAGGCCCTAAACCATGTTTCATAACATTTTCTGGTTTTACATGTCAGACTCATCTTACTTGCATCTTTCCCTGCACAAGTTCCCCTTGGGACTCAGGAGATGCTGATGTGGGCAGCAGAAAAATGGGCCCTTCATTAACACTGATTGCTCGTTGAGCATGTTAAGGGGACAGTGTAGGGGAACTGATGGGAGTTGGGTGCCCAATTTTTTCAACAGGGAATTAGTTCAAAGCCTGGTGAAAGTGCCTGCACAACCTCCCAGATTTCTTCATAGGAATTTACGGTCAAAACATACAAATCAGCTTGGGCTGTGTCACAGAATCATAGAATCGTTAAGGTTGGAAAAGACCTCAAAGATCACCAAGTCCAGCAGTCGACCCATCACCACTATGCCTGCTAAATCTTGTCCTTAAGTGACACATCTACCCTTCTCTTGAAAACCTCCTGGGATGGTGACTTTACCACTTCCTTGGGCAGCTTGTTGCAGTGTGTTACCATTCTTTCTGAGAAGAAATTTTTCCTAATGTTCAGCCTGTGCCAAGAGCAGGCTCTGCTTGGAAAACCAGTGGCTGAGTGCAAGGGTCCTACCTTTGGCTTTCCAGGAGCCTTGAAAGTATGATCTTTTCATAGTAGTAAATACTGAAGGAATTGAATCATAACAGAATTTTCTTCAAAAACATTGCTATCTTGTAAGCAAAAACCAGGTAGTAACAGACTTCTACCTAGAGAAGCCTTCTTTCTAGAGAAAGCTAAGAGGGAATCAGCCTTGGTAAAGCAGAAAGAAATTGGGAAACCATACTTTACAAAGGCCATATCTGTTTACCATCTGGTCATATCAAAACACCTTAACATTCTTCATTTATTCTTGTTATTAGTTATGAAAAATTTGGTAACAGGATCTAAAACATGCTGCCAATTTATGGATAGCATGCTATACAACCCACAATAACATCACAGGAACATATCTACAATTCATAGATGAAAAAACTGGGAGAAAAATGTGGCCTTTACCTCTGCCCAGGCTCAGCACAGCGTGTGGCCAGGCCAGCTGTGAGCAATGCTGGGCTGAGGTAAGCCCCACACTGACCAGGCACTGAGCAGGTATTCAGACGTCCTCATTTACAATGCACGCTGTAGCCTATAATCATAATAATCCTGTAAGGCAGTATTCCGTGGCTGCCAAAGACCAATTATAAAACTGGAAATATTACTTTTTTTCTTCTCCCCAAATCAAGCCTGAGGCAAGAAGTGTTTCTTTGCCAGATTCTTTCAGCTCTCTGTGGATTAACTTCCCAGACTGGGGTAACCAGATGCTTTATAGATGTATACAGGCAGTGAAGGTGTGGCCTATGGTTTTCAGTGTTTCAACTTGCCAAATATCTTCAAGACTTTGGAGACTGCGAACTGTTGACCACTGCTGAGCAGCAATGGAAAACCCTATCAGAAGTCTTTTATGTGCTAAGTCTTGTTTTGCTTTGTTTTGCAGGGCAGGCTAACACAGCAGCAGGGCAGGAGCTGGGCCATGCTCTTCTGCTCCTTGCTATGGTGCTGGTGAAAACCTTCAAGCTGAAGTGAGCTTCAGACTTAGAAGAAATACCAACCCAGCACCCTAATGCAGAACTGCTTTCACATTCATCTTCAAAGTGCCACACTGTGCTCTGAAATTCATTTCACTACAAAACAGCAGGGAAATTCAGTGCCCTGAAATAAAATACATGTTGAGCTGCAAATGCTTCCTCTCTGCATCACACCACAACAATAAAATGTCAGAACTATTTAAGAGTCACAAGAGGTATATATAGTATTCACACAAAAGGATGCCCTCAGCAACACTGTGAGCTCCTTACAATGCCAAACACAAGGTAAGAGTCAAAGAGAGGAGAGACTTAGGAAAGAAAGAGCAAGAAGCTAACATCTCCTGCAACATGTGGGCTCAAGCTATGGGTAGAAAGTGGGGCACATGATGTGGTAGGTAGCTGGCATTGAGTAATGGCCCAATCCTCTTTGAGCCACTGCTGCTGAGCACAAAGTACCTGGCAGCACAGTGTATTTTGTTGCATCCCATGACTGAAGGGGTTTCTGTAGACACCTTCAGCATTTGGAGCCATCAACTGGGGCTTTTCTGGTCCTCCAGGACTTTGGAAGACCATTAGGACCTGGAAGGAGTTCACCCTACAGCTTTAGTCTCCAGTCTCCTATTTGTTATTTATTGTTGTTTTTATTACAGTAGCCTCAAATGGCCCAAACATACAAGGGTACCACAGGGTTCAGCCTTGATGAAAAGCAGATGGAGAGCCAGACCCTGCCTCCAGTAATAAAATGCAGAAAGCTGATGTAGCAATGCAACAAAGCTTTTGTGTGGTTTCCTTCTCATTGCCCCTGTCTCTTGCTCTCTCGGGGACAGAAGAGACAGAGTCCTAATACTACTCTGCAATATTAGTATTAAGGGAACCTATTTTCAATGGAGTAGAAAGCAAAGGCAGCACCTGCCTCCTTTGGCCAGCCCCAGATCCTAACAGCCCTGTCACATTCAGCAGTTTCTAGAATTACCAAAGGGTCCCGTGATGTCCACAGAATTGCTGTACATGAACATATAGAATGAGAGGCATAAAGACCTGGCTCTAATCATTGTTTAGCCACAACTTTCTTAGATACCATTGTTTGTGCTGGGTTTTAAGCTTTGTACTTCAGCCATTTCGGAGGACGGAAATTTTCACCAAAGCTCTGTTCACAACAAGGTAGCCCAGTTTGCGCTAGGGAATGTGTAAAATGTCCCTCTCCCACCCACAGAAGTGGCTGAGGAGATCTTGCTCAACCGCTGCACAACAGAAGCTGTACTCAAGAAGTCTCAGCAAATAGAAGTAAAGTTCAGGAAATTAGGAGCCTGCTAAATGCAAGAATTATAATGGAAAATTTTTGCAACCCTAACTCTTGCTGTTTTTGGAGAGATAAGCAGAGGATAGCCAAATTGAAACCTAGTTAAAACATCTGGACTAATTCTTCTGCAGAATGCCCATACAACTTTTACTAAGCACAAAGCCACAGTGGCCCAATGCAGCATAAAAGAAACGTGGGTCTACTGACTCAAGCCACTTCCAGAACCAGTAACACTGCTTCCTTCAGTGTTTACATTATACCAAGAGGTTTCCCATTCAAATTCAGATCAGAGCCAACCCTATTTAGCTGGTTAATTCAGAGGAGATTATATCAGAGGAAATCTGACTTAATACTGATTTTAATAACATATCAAAGTCTCTTTTTACTTTGGACAGAGGCAGAGACAGTCCTAAGTAAAACATTCTTTTTTTTTTTTTCTAAATTACCAGTGTTAATAACATAAATACAGAAGTGACAAATACATTTGTAATTGCACAGCTAGTTTGTGGTATTGGCATAGCAGAAAATGTTTCAAGCCTGTAATACTGTCAGTAAGAATTACTTTAGGTAACAACTTGGGATCAGTTACTTCCTCTAAAATTGGAAATTGCTGAAATTACTCCAATTACAAGAGCTCTCTGGGAACAGTACATACACATACCACTTGTTGTCTGTGCTATTTGGGAATATTTTAACTAATAGCAAATTATGGAACATCCTAGCTGGCTATCATTATTTCAGAGAGAGCTTTTAATCTAAATTTGATTAAAAGACCATTTTTGTTTCCCACGTTTTAAGAATACAGCAGATGTGGAGCTGAATGCTGTTATGTTTGCTAATAGATGCAGGACACATGGTTGTGTGGTATTAATAAAGGTTTGGGCCAAGATTTTCAAAAATAGGAGCTTAATTTTGAGATTCCACCATCCATATTTAGTGCTGGAAATGAACAACCTTTTTTCACAGAGTTCCAGCAGCTCCTATTGAAATCAGTGGGTGTCAGAGCTTTTGGAAGTTGAACCACTCATTCAAGAATCCCAAGGGTGAGTTAGGAGCCAAATTTTCATCTCCTCTTGTTCAAAAATCTGGGGATGAGATTGTGTGCGTAGCAAAATTTCCATTCACTTCAATGAAACAAGGATTTTTTCTCTGATCTGTTTTTGAGAAAGCCAGGTTATCCTGAGAGCCACAAGCAGGAGTGGGTTATGCAAGTCATTCCCACTCGACTGAAGCTTGAGGTCATCCCAGAGATACCAGGAATTTTATAGAGTTACTACTGCTATTTTAGATTTCTTTTTGTATGGACTTGTCATGTATGTTAGTGCATTTGTTACTTTTTGTTTTCCTGTGTTCTGAACATTATTATACACATAGAAGCAAATGACAATTTTCACCTGTGGAAAGACATGCCCGGGATCAATACTGTGCATACAGCAAAATGGGAAAATGCAGTACATTGCAGCGATACCTAGATCAACCTGACAGCTTCAAAGACTGCTGTATCAAGGGCACTGTGAGGGGCTGGGAATGAAGTCTGCATGGCCTCAGAGTGCAACCCATTTTTCTCCCATTACTATCACTGAACGCCTCTCTGGAAAGCATTCCTCAGCTATCACAGACGTGAAGAGGGCTTCTCAACAGCAGAAGGGCAGGAGGGAGATGCAGCACCCAGAGCTGGGCTCTGCCCCTTGCTCAGCCTCTTCTCTTTGTGCTCACCAGAGTCCCCACCATCCAGGTCTCCTCCCGGAGCTGCTGCTGGCAGCCAGACCAAACTGCGATCATGGCATGTTTTAGACACATAAGGACATAAGTCCTTATGGCTGTGAAACTCTGGAAGGCTGGGACGGATTCACTCCCTGCCTGTGTCATCAAAACCGGAGCTACACCCAGCGAGGCCAGCAGCAAGCCCTTTGGCTCCAGCTGGGGTGAATCATGCCAGCGTGGAACCTGATTCTTTAGGGGAGATAACATTGTAGCTCAAGTTTTTAATAAACAAGGCTGGGCTTGAGCTTCCTCTGGGTAAAACCACACAGGGCCTCTTTCAGTTTCAGGAGGTGAGAATCAAAACAATACTCTGCCTCCAAACAAAAGCTTGCTTTTATCAATTTCCAGGATTTTCCTAATGCCAATGTTGTGGTTCTCATTTTTCCACAAAAACATTGCTAATAATGGAGCCATCTTTTGAAAAGCTCCACGATTTATAGCAACTGGCAGTGTGTTCAATATGTAATTGTTTTGGATCAATCACAATCTTATTATTTGCCAGTCTCCCCCACCAAGATAAATTTGAAGGAAATCATTCTGCTGACACTTCCCTGATAATTTTGGCAATTTCAACCTTTACATTTAGCAGCTGCACTGAGCATATACCTTAAGGATGTGAAACCCAAGGGCTTCCAGTTAAGAGTTAATGAGTTAATTGCTGGCAATGAACAAAGACCATTCACTACCACAAGCCATGACTTTGTTCAACTGGTATTACAGTAAAATATTGAAGCAACATTGTCAACAAGTTCAAGCAAAATTTCATAGAATTATCTGGATAGGTAACAAACGTTAGCATGTCATCAGCTGAGAGAGAAACTTTATACCGCTTCTAACAAGAAATATGTTGCATCCCTTGAACTTCTTCTCTGGGTCCTGTGGCGATTGCTTTCAAATCATGAATTATCTGCACTTTGGGACTGGTCAAGGTTTTGAGCTATCTGGCTGAGTTTACAAAGTACCCCTGCTTAGTGTTAGCTGGATTTATTTCTTGTAGTGAGAATTCAACTGGTCTGGCTGAATATCAAGTGCTGAATAACTCTTTCTATTCTTGAAACTCTAATCTTTGAGAAAAAAAATAAATTGTAATCAAAGATCCCATTTACCCAATAATGCTAGATTACTAATGATGCTGTCAGCAGAAGCTAATGGTGACAAACTATTATTTTAGCAGAGCAGCTCCACGTATCCAAACAGATCTGATAAAAACACTGCAACTATTTGCCTATTTTCTCTGAAAATGAACACAAACTTGACTAGAAAACACAGAAATAAAGGTTAGACAGGACCAGAAGCCCTGGTATTCAGTAGGACTGGCTGTGCCAAAACTCACACTATCATATGCCATGCAGTGCATGCTCAGAACTCTGTGGATGCTCTTGTGCAGCCCAATGGTTGGCCATTCTTTGCTGGGTAAGCAGGTGCAGGCCCACATAGCCTGCTGGGAATGTTGGATGTTGGGCAAGTCATCTCTGGGAGGGACATACTGTACAGATCACTGACAAGAGTAACAGGTAAGTTAAAACAGGGGTTAACCTCCCCTGAATGTCTAAACACACTGCACTGAACAGCTATGTTCAACCTGGTCCACCGAGATTTCACAGCATCCTTTCCTGCCTTACTGCTTAATGCTATCTGGCCACTTTGTAACCGCTTTTCAGCTGTGCAATTATACAACCAGCAAGGAACATCTGGTTTTTGTTAAATTTGAAACATGTCTCATCAGTGTTTGAATGAGGGGATAAGCTGGTGAGCAGCTCTGGAAGGACTCCTCACATAGCAGCAGGGCATCAGCTTTCCAGCTCTGGCAGCACAGGAAGCATTCTGGCTGCAGCCACTGTGGTCATAATGACACGCTGTTGGCATTTTTTGGTTGGTACTTATTGATATAACTCAGCAACGAGGAGACTACGTGAGAGAGCCCCCTCCTTGCATTGGAATGTTCCACAAGCAGGAAAATTCATCACAGCCAACCTGAATCCTCAGCACTGATGGAGAGCAGGAGGCTTGCAGAACAGGCTGAACTCTGCAAAGTGTCTACAGAGTAGTGAGGAGGAGAACATGTCCTCATTTTGAATGATCTGCTCCTTTCTGAGTAGAGCTTGGATCTGTTTGTGTCTGTGGGGTTTTTTTGGTGGCTAAATTAAAGCTACTGCTACCCTTAGGTACTCTACAGAAATAATACAGGAGCTATTGAAACTAATGGAGAATTAAAGAGAACAAGGACTATGATATCCATGAATATATTTGGCATAGAAACTGAAGATGAGAGGATAAGTACCAGAATAGGATTCCAGTGAGAAAAGCAGGAAGCAGCAGCTCATCTCAGACGTGAGTGGGGTTGGAAGGTAGAGTTGCCTGCAGAAGCTGGAAACCAGAATTGAAAAGCTTCCACACCCGTATTTCCTACAGGAAATGTAAAACAGGCCCTTCATATTGTAAGTAGTAGTCGTGAAAATTCATTTTGTCATACTTGAGATAAAACACCATTTATAGCTTTTCCCTTTTTAATGGAAAATTCTCTATAAAGACAGATTTTTTTCCACAACAGTTTAACTGAAGAGCAGTTTTCCATTCAAACACTGTAGGCAGGCAGTTTCTAAAGAGCCAGTCTGGAATAACAGAAGAAACCCAGGGCCATTCCCTTACCTTGCTAAAAGAATCACAACACCATTTTCTCCATTGTCATCTATCTAACAAGTCAACGTGAGAATCTGGGGTTCCATTACTCGAAAACTTCTCAGAGATGAAATCACTGAAACACTCTGCTCAGTGTATAAGTAACACTGCCGCAAATCACTCCCAGCAGAGTGCTGGTAATTGCTGTTAAGATTTAGGTAGAGCTTTCACAAAATGTCACACTTCGGGAATTAGTAGTTAAAAACACAGTTTATATTTCCAGACCAAATACAGAGCAGAAATTAATCTCTATCCATATTGTTATCCATTTAAGCGAGTGATGACAGGTACTGTATAAACATCAAAATGTGTGATAAACAGAGTCGGTTTTAATTCAGCGATCTGACTGGAACAATGACTGCACTGAAAGGTATTTTGAGAATCAGATGAAGGCAGGGAGCTGCCTGGCTACAGCCAGCCTTGCTCACCGTTCCTGTGCGTGCTGCTCCACGGCCCCAACGGCTGCGGCCCTAAGGTACCCCTGACTTGTTACTCACAGGTGCTTGCTTCAGCACATTGCACAGGCTGGCAGCTAAATCCTATTTGTGAATGAAAACATTCACTGAGATCCTCTCATGTCAGGTATTTTTCCTCCGTTACATGTCCCATGCTAATTATAGAATGATCCGAAGGGCTTTCTAAGTGATAATGACTGTAGAATACAGTTCAGTGTTGCAATTACATTTCCTCTTTCTATCCTGTGAGGCTAAAGATTAACTGATTTCATCCTAACATGCCAGTTTCTTGATAACTTCATAATGTTTCCTAATCTCTGACTAACTTCCAACTGATGAGTTAACTACAGTAAAATAGGTAACACAAAACCAACTTGAAGAACTTCTTTTCAGCAAAAGCAGTGAGTGTGAAAGACAGAAATGATTCTGTTCAGCTGTGCTTCATTGAGATACTGAACTAAGTTCTGAACTAGCTGTGGCTATGGGAATGCTTTACATCATTTTCCATGATTCCTAACATTATTCGACCCTTAAGACTTTCTTCCCAACATTTTTGAAATTGAACATCGTACTGAGGAAAAATATTGATAAGAAAAAATGTATATTACATACATACAATACACACATACAATAAAAATATAAGGGGTTAGACATCTAAATAAAACCCCACGTGCCATTTTCCTTAATAATTTGCAACACACACACACAGTATGTGGTTGTCTCAGGTTTGGGGCACACACTTCCAGCATTTTGGTGTCTTCCCAATGAGAACACTGAGCAGGTCTGCAGCTCCCCAGACCAGCTGTGTGCTGCAGACACTCACTCTGGGAATGTGCATGTTGGCCCAATTCTCTTCATGGGTTTTGTCTCCATTCCAGGAGAATTAGACAGCACCACTGTGCCTGCATTGATTACCCCATTGTTCTGCACAGCGGCAGTTAGTCTGATGCCTCAGGGAAACGTTGGAAATGTGCTGCGAGTCCCGTAAGTCATTCTGAGCATGGAAAGTAAATATGAACCCAAAAGAACTGGACTTAGTGAGAAGTAGCTGGTGCATGTGGATATAGATTCTGTCCTTAGGCTACTGGGGTCCCTGCTTTGCTGTGCAAAGCACGGAGCAGGGATGCAGACCCAGCTCAAAGGTAGAGGAACTCTTGTGGATGCAGCTGAGAAGGTAGAATGTGTTCACTGAATGATTTCAGGCAATTAAGGGGAGTGGCATCCTGTGAAAGGGGTGGCAGAGAACACTTCTGTAAGCCCTGCACTTGGAAGATACATTCTCAGCAGACTAACATGAGCGGTGCCTAGCATTGCCTTGCACTGCAGCATTCTCGATCTGAGTCTGTCAGCCAGTTCCTGATAAAATGGAGAGTTAGCTATGCCTGCGTTTTGCAGTATTGACTAAACTAGCTTTGACAAACATTCATTAATCCCATAACTGCCTTCCATGACAGATTAGAGCATGCCCTGATTTGACTTGCATTTACTGCTTAAGATCACACACTGAGTCAGACACAAGTGGAATCCAGGAATCCTGCCTCTGTCTCCAGCATTACCCACCCAGGACTCAAGCTGGCAACTGATTTCATCAATCATTTCAGTATTTAGGGGGTGCCAGTCACCGGGCTGCAGGATCCAGGAGGCAGTTACCTCAGTGCCAAAGAACGGGAAGAACAGCATTCCCTGCACAGGGCTGTGGGTAACCCTGCACACATACAGACTTCTCACAGAAACTTCTCCTCTCCAGTCTGCAACATCAGTTCTAAACAAAGGAGAAAGTCAGCTCTGTACACTGGGCATGGCTTGTTTCCTTGGTAAGATCTCTAGAGATATTCCACTAACTCCACTGAGAGAGCACTCTGCTTTTTTCCAGATGTGAAGCCTATTGTTTAGCCCAGGTAGGACCTATCACAGATAGAATGCTTAGGGCATAATTAAAGACTGAAACTTTATTCAGATACGCGGGGGACGTGACACAAGGTTACACAGGTAATTTAAACGACAGCATTTCCTGTCTCTTCTGTGTTGGACTCTATAACTAAATACGTTTTTCTTAATGTAACTTTTGTGTGTGTAGTAGCTCTATATGCACTGCTGAAAGACTGCGTAGCCTTCTTCATTTGCCACGGGCTTGCTGCAAGTAACTGGCAAATATCTGTGTACAGCAAAGTGAGCTCCCTCCTGCAGTTTGGATGAGGAACAAGCAGTGTCAGTCAAGGCACCAACCTCTGGCCTCAAATGACACAACTTCTGCCAGTGACTCGCTGGTGAAGTGTCGTTTGCACTTGCTGGAAGGCCTGAAGTCTGTCTGTCATTCTGTCCATATTCTGCTTTTTAAAATGCTGTCTAATACAGAGACTCTAAATGCCTTCTAGGATAACTGAAATATACAGAAATATAATAAAATTCCCAAGCTCTGTGATTTTACCTGAGTCAAGACTGTAATATAGGGTCCATTGATTACTGACAAGAGTCTTAATTTCCAGGTTACTCTAACCAGTATTGTTGATTTTCTAAAACTCAAGATGTAGCTACGTTACACAATCAGATACTTAATGATGTCCTGCAAGCAAAGATTTTATCAGCCGTCTGTACTCTGTTTGAAAAGTCTTAAGGATAAATCTGTCGTGCAGAATGTATAAAATTGCTTTCTGTCACCTTAAAATAGGCAAAGATTCTGCCAGACAGATGCAAATAATAGATTACCAGTTGGATGCTTTGGATTTATTATCAATGCATCGTTGCTTTTAATTGATTGATCAGATAAGGAAGGGTAGGGGGTACAAATGGTAATTTCTTCCTCTCTTCTATGGGTGTGCTATAGGAAGCAATAGACCACAGAACATGGCTACCCCCTTTGATTTTACTGCAGATCTGGCCACAGGAAATGTTGCACATTTGGATCAAGCAGGATAAACAGCAAGGGCTTCCTCTTTTGTGAAATCATCTTTAAGCAGCACCCCTCCTCAGGAAAATAGGTTTTCCACTTTACATAATGCTGCTGCAGCAGTGGTTTGTTCCTAAGTTTTTTTTCTGGGTAGGTTATGAACTTTACGGCTCTGACCACAGATCAGTTATTTATCATAACAGGAAAGATGAGACCAAAGATATTTCCTAACCTTCTTCTTTGCAGATCTGAGAGAAGCAAACCAACAAACATCAACGCTTTGTGTTCAACTGACAAAAAATATGCAGAAATATTTGCTCATCTTCATACTTGATTGAATTCATCTGGAATTTTAAACAGCAAGGAGCAAATCCGTATACACGGTTCAATTTAGATCTCCAATCTGCTATAACTGATCTCTCAAAGGCAATTAAACAGGTACAAAGACAACGATTTCATTTAGAGACATACTAAAGAAGGTGGTAGAGAAAAATCTAATTTCTAAAGAAGACTCCTCCATTTTGATATTTAATGCAGATATTCCTATGTATCCTGGCAACACTTATTATTCTTATTAATTCTTATTAAATATAAGAAAAAATTATTTCATATATTTCTGCCGACAGAAGGGATTTCCTCATCTAATGCATTTGCCCCTTCAGAAGCAGGAGTCTGAAAACGCTGAACTCTAGTGGTAGATTCAACATATTTTTTATTTTGCAGGAACAAATTAATAACTGTAGGAAAGCACGTTCCTATATTATAAAGCCATACGACAAGATGCACATAGCTGGGATTGCTCAAATTACTGCACCACAAACCTAAAGAGTATTTCATACAGGACCAGATTGCAGCACTTAACCACAGGCCTGCCGTGTGCTGGTGCAGGGCCGCACTGTGGGAAGGGGAGCTGGGGCAGGCACTAACCTCTACAGCACTAACCTCCAGGAAAGAACTCAGAGCAGAAACCAGCAAGCATGCCTGGGAGTCAGAACTGTACTAGGGAATGAGGGACTGCTCACAGGCTGTGTTCCTGTGCTCCTGCTACCAAGGAGCAGAGTGAAGCCCTTCTAACACTCCTCCACGCTGATGCTCACAGCAATTGCCCTGGTTCACAATGAACAGCTTGACCCAGTACCCTCACTCATTACTTGTAAGTGTAAATGCTAGCTCCTGTTCTGCTTGCCCTATGTATCCTATGTATAGGTAGCATTTTGCTACCAGCTTGAGGTCTTGCTCCCAGCTTGCTCTTCTGTAGCACTGTGTCCAAGGGATCTCCATAGGCTCTTTTCTGTAGCACTGTGTCCAAAGGATCTCCATAGGCTCTTTTCAACCTGTACTCTAATTGGTTTTTTAGGCATCTTCCTCTAGGATACTGGCCACCATAAAATTAATAGGAAAGGGAAACCACTACAGTCCTTCCCAACTCAGAAGACTGCCTTGGGAAGATCTTTTCTACATGTATGAGGCGAGGGAATTTCCTTCAATTCAGCACACACAGGAGGTGAATATCATTGCTTTCCCTCCAGAAGACACGTCTGACCAAAAAGCGGTTTCAAGTCAAAAGGATTTAGTACTGGCTTCAGTTAAACTTTGGATCAGATTCCAAATGAATTATTTTTGTTTCCTTTTGACATCATTTGGATACTTCCTAGTTCACAGGAGCCCGAACACCCAAACAAGACTCAGCAAGTTGGAACTGCAAACCATACGAAGAGAGCCTGCAAGCCTGAATTTGCTGAGGCTTGCCTCAAACAGAAACGTGGGTGATCTACAGCTTATGGGGCGTAAACCGCAGACTGCTGGCTGTAAAGCACATACTCCCATTTCTCTATCCCTGTGCAGCCGCCAACAGACTTAAGAACAGAGACACTGAAACATTATCTTGACTTAATTCAACACAATGCCCAACTCCACAAGATTCCCAACTATTTCCTTGCTGGAAACATTAGCAAGAGAATATATGCAATTAGCACTATAAAAAAGCCTCTGAATAGCAACAAGCAGATTCACCACCATATCTCAAGTAAGATTAGCTCTTCCAGATCAAAAAGATGTGTCCTTATCAGCCTGCTACTAAACTTTGTGCCTTGTTTCTGGGGCCACAAAATTCATAGAGACTGTGGTCATACAACGGTGTTTAAAAAATCCTTCACAAAAGATAAGTAGGTAGATTGATAGATGAGCAGCAATTAAATCTGAACTCAATTCTGAAATTACTGTATTTCCTCTCAACATGAGTTTGGCTGTTATGTAAATATCTGCAATCTACTCAGTTTAATTCTTTAGAAGGAACTGTAACTTGGTAAAGAAAATTTAACTGCTGCCCTTTTGAATCAAGATCCTTCTGTTTAAGCAGAAATGTCATTCATAAGAACCATAGCATTCGTGGAAGAAAGACAAATCTATTGTTTAAGAAGAAGAAGCTATTTAAGTTCCACGATGATGGAGGAAAATGGAGGCAAAGAGGTGGCTGAGGGGCTTTTTTGAGTCATACAATGCCTCGAGCGCTGCAGAGTCGAGAAAATAATAGCAATCTGCTTAAGGGCTGTGTCTCTTTCAAACAATGATGACTACTCTTCCAATCTCATTTTAGTTCTGCTGCTGTTATGGAAACTTTCCTTGTCCTCACCAGCTCAGTTATGTATCTTTGAGGCACTAATGACTCACAGCTGACACTTCCCAAGCTCAGCCTCTTTTGAAAGCATTTGCTTTCCTTGTGAGTTCTTTGGTCAAGTTTAAAATCTTACTTTCCAAGACTGAATGTATAATCTGAAGAAAGATTTGAGGGTTAATTAAGAAACATAAAATAGCAATGACTCTTACAGCACTGCTACTTCTATCCTTGATATCATTCTAAATAATGTGTTTATATTTTTGAGAGGCACTCCAATACTCCAATGATTACTAATGTAGACAAAATACAGATAAATAAGAAAAATTAAATTCAGATTCCCCTCTCCAACCTCTTGGTACCTCTTGTCTGCTCTGCTGAGAATAAGCTCTGCAAATAAGGAATATTGTTTTCCTCTCCTCACGAAAATTTGCTACAGGCATTCTTAGGGCTCAGGGCAAGGAGATTTTCTTCTGGTCTTCTGGAGCACTCTGAGGCATATGATCATTCAAGCAGCTCTTGAAAAAAAGACACTCCCAAGGATTAGACCCACAAAAGACCACTATAATGCTGACTTATCAAAGCCCAGCATCTAACAGAACCCGCAACCCTGAGAACAGCACCCTGTACAATGTTTCCAGATGCAGACACCAAGGAAGGAAAGGCAAAAGCGAAGGGAAAGCAACCATTTCGATTTTCTTACAGTAAATGACAAGATAGAGATTTCTCAGTTAGACCCTAATTGAGTTGCACACTTTGCTCTAGAATGCAAAGATGCTTTGCTCACTACCACATCCTCTCCTGCATGTTGGCACTGCACTGACACCAGCCCCTTCTCCCAGACCTGCTGGTGCAGCATGCATTTGCTAGTTTGGTGGGCAGAGCACTTGTCTGACATGTGGGAGGTGGGAGACTCTCCTTCCTCTGGGGGTGCTGCCAGCAGGAACTGAAGCAGCCCAGGAGAGCCTGCTGGAAACTTAGGAGAAAACTGAAAGTCTCGGGGTGCATGGCACCACACATGTTCCTAAAGAGGCAGATCACACACACTGAGAGGTGGGAAACAACAGAAAGGCAAGGTAAGGAATACGCTCAGCTGGAGGGGCAGCTCTGCACAGCTGAAATGTTTGTAGTTTGACTGTAGCCCACTGATTCAAACCTTATTTCTGACTCTTAATGAGGGTGAAAATTCTCTTTCAGCATTTTTACAATTATTAGGCCTCCAGGAGTTTTTACTGGAAATCACTGACAAGCTCCTGTCACAAGTATAGATTAGTCAGTGTTCAATGGCAGAGTTTGGCTGACACTTTTATTATACTCCTGAGCCAAACAATCAACTACATTTTAGGCCAGATGACTCTCCTGTTGTACATCCATATATGCCTTACGGTACAGCTGTAAACAATAGTGAAAGCCTCAACAGGAAATTAGATTTGCAGATCTCTGCTTTTAGAGGTCGGGCAAATTAATTTGATTATTCAGTGCTGATCGGTCACTGATATATTTTGCATTATACATTCCCAGGGACCGAACCAAAGCGACACGCGATATTAAATTCAAAGTCACGTTGTCACCAAATTTTAATATTACTTAATTTGAAACCTACTCTAGCAAATCACCAAACGTTCAGTTATGGTTTTCATGAGCTCCAATGCCAAGAAAATGCACTTCTTCCCTAGGCCAGTCATACAATGCAATGACAGAAAGAGTACCAACAACAACATGAGTTTCTTCCAACTAGAACTATATGCTATGAATGGTTTTATCAGCCATGTTCACCCTACAGATGAAGCTGTCTGCATTACTCAGTCTAAATAACTACTCTTTTCTCATCATTTTGGAATGTATTTTCCATTTCAATTAATTTCTTTTTATCTGAACTCTAATGAGTTATTGAATGCAGCTCAGTGTCTTCTCCAAGGCATGCTGGCTGTCCAGTTTTGTTACTTCATGCAAAGGCTTTTATTTTTCCTCATAAGTGTATTAGCTTAGATGAGAATGTAAAGGGGAGAAGTAAGATATGCAAGGACTGGAAGCAAAATTCAGACAGGTTTTTTAAAATCTACTCTCATGCAAGCTAAACTCTTAGTGATGGCACCTGTGCAGGAGTAGCAGACATCCTGCCCTGTACTTCCAATGCTGTATTCATCTATATGCAGTTTGTGCTAGGTCAGTTAAACATACAACAATTTTTTAGAAGCTGGAACTTGATCCTCACCTAAGGCCCATTCCTAACTGATTTAGGCTAGCCCCAAAATAGCCTGCTTCAAAAGATGCTGCAGGCAACCTTTTAAATAAAAAGTTAACAACACATTTACATTTCATTTTCAATTCAGTTTCAATTGTGAAGTCTTTACTTTCCATTTATTTTCACAAATATTCTGTCAAGATGTCAAGATGTTTCTGTCAAGATGAAGTGAGTTCCACAGGACAGGATTCTGTCTATGCCCCCATAAAACCCAACCTGCAAATGAGTCAGGTGGAATTTGCCATCCAGAAAGATGGACAGTGAAGATATGAAGATTGTCTTAGAGACAAAAAAGTCTTTTGCTAGACTTCAGCTTTGCACTGACCAGTTGCATCCTCAGAACAGTACACAACAAAAGCAAGTAAGCAAGGAAGACCTAATGAGGGTGTTCATTAGCGAACACACTGAAGATCACTACGCTTCTGATTGCTTCATCACAAAGAAGTAAGCTGAAGAAATAGAACATGGAATTTCCTTCCGTATTTTAAAACTACAATTTGTTTTTATTGCAAGGTGAGAGCTAGCTCACATATCCAACTAAGAAATAGTAAAGAGAACAAAAGCAACCAACAGAGGGACTAAAATAACCCGCGGTACTTGTGAAAGAAAGTCATGTTGTTTCGTGTTTATGCAACAGAGCGGTTTCTCAGCTCAGATAGTGAGTTACAGCAGTGATGGAGTCTAAAAATCATGTTCAAGTTATGATCATGGACGGAAAAAAAATTACAGAGTGCTGCTAGCATTATCCACAGCAGCCTAAAGTTACCTACTGCTCATATAACCACCGCCTTAAGTCTCCAAGAATAAATATTGCCAACAAATCCAATCAGTTCAATTGAAAATGGATTGTTTGTGGATCCTGAGAGATCTCTGGCATTTTGGACGCAACCTTAAAAGGTCAATGTTGAATTACCTCCTAAATGAGGAAAAATGAAAACAAGGGCACTGGGAAAGAAACAGCAAAGAATGGAGAGAATTTGATAAATGTTGAAACTCGCTACAGGTGTAACTGCTTGTGGCAAGAAAGGCCATTCCACACTTATTAAGAGATAAAGCAAAATTTTTGAAATAAAAGAGCAGGATGTTTGCATCGCTTCTCACTGCAGTGTAGCAGTGCTACCTCAGTGCTCCCCACACTGCTGATCCAGGCCTGTAAGCTGGTCCTCAATCCACTCCCACTGTCAGGATCACAGAAATAGTGCAGCCTGCAGCAGGAGGCAGGCACATAGCCAGCAGAAGAGATTCGATGGAAGGATCTCCATTTTGATTTTCAGTGTAGATTTTAAAATAGAGCAACCTATGCTATTGTAAAAGCTGAAAGGGAGAACAGAGATTTAAGAATGGTGGGAAAAGGAGAGAAAGAAAATTACTGCTGTTCTGCTGGTGTTCCTGGGAATACTTCAGTTATTCTACGTAACTAATGTGTATCCCAAGGTGTGGACTGAAGGAAAAGCTATTCTCACTCCATCAGTGAGATTGCATCATCATCTTGAAAACAGACCAGAATTCCTTCCTAGGAAACTTGCACTGGGATTTATTAATTCTCTCCCAAACTCAGATTATGATGAAGTTTACATGGGTTAAGCTGGCAAGAACATCATTTCTCATCTTTGAGAGCACAAGAGAGCTGTAAAGTGGGGATTTGTATGGAAAATTCAGCTGTGGTGGAAATGTGAAATTGTGCATATCTACTGTCCCTGTGAGGACTGAAAACAGCTGAAGACTGGCAGGCAGTAAAGAGAAAGAAGAGCAAATTCACACCTTGTGTCATCCTGAGAACTCCAGCATCACAATGAGCAGCCTGTGGAAGACTATATGGGAAGTTTGGCTTCAGCATTCGGCTTCAACAGTGATGCCCATATGAAAGATGCATCACTTACATCCCTGGAGCTGGGTCAGGCTGTGGGTGCAATTCCCAGAGCTACCATGCCACATTCCCCTGTGCCTGTCCTCTCAGAGCAACCCAAGCAGAGTGCCACAGTGTTTGGCAGGGTGCACGGGCTGCAGAGACCTGCAGGACCAAGGAGCCACTTGGTGCAACACCCGATTCTTGATGGAAGGAAAAATCCTTAGTGTTATTCCAGCAGGTATACAGATCATTTCAGACAGGAGCTGAGACACTGTCTATTGCTTTGCAGTGCCATATGCTGGGTCTTCATTTCCTTCTCTTTAGCTCACTTGGGCCAGGGTCAGCCAAAGTACAGCCTGCAGCTGCTCCTCTCTTTGATTATTGATGAGGATTAGGATTTATTTTTTATATAGAGCTCTGTAGGTGTGCAAGACATTTCACACAAATATACAAGGACAGGGCTCTGAAGAGTTCATACAGCCCAAACATGTCGCAGCACAGCTAGTGAAGACACATGTATGATTAAAGGCTTATTGATGTAAGCTCCATGTGTATCTTGTTAGCTGGACAAATTGTAGGTTGTTTAGTGTGGCTGTTCTCATAATGCAAAGGGTCATTTTTATGCTTAACATTTTAACCTTTCATTATAGGAATCTGCTGTTTCAAAGCTGAGCTTACCGAACTGCTGTAAGCAAGGTTGGTGAAAAAAACTAACCTGTCTCACGACGGTCTAAACCCAGCTCACGTTCCCTATTAGTGGGTGAACAATCCAACTCTAGGTGAATTCTGCTTCACAGCGCTAGGAAGAATCGACATCGAAGGATCAAAAAGCGACGTCGCTATGAACGCTTGGCCGCCACGGGCCAGTTATCCCTGTGGTAACTTTTCTGACACCTCCTGCTTAAAACCCAACAGGTCAGAAGGATCGTGAGGCCCCGCTTTCATGGTCTGTATTCATACTGATTTTCTTCAAATACAGCTTATGGAAAGGTTTGATTCAGATTAGCACTCAGGAAATAAACATTATTGGATAAAGGGCAGAAGACAGCCCTTTGTTCTTGCTGCAGGACAGAGACCATGTATCTATAGCTTTGCCTACAGGAGTAGGTAGCCAGCTGTAAGGACACACAACTTCTTTCCCAAACCTTCTGAGCACTTTAGTTGCCCAAGAGTAGGTCAAGGGCCTGGGAAAAGGGAATGACAGGAACTGCCCCAAAATGAAAATAAATATTGCCCTACTATTTAAAAAAAAAGAAAAAGAAAAAGAAAAAGAAAAAGAAAAAGAAAAAGAAAAAGAAAAAGAAAAAGAAAAAGAAAAAGAAAAAGAAAAAGAAAAAGAAAAAGAAAAAGAAAAAGAAAAAGAAAAAGAAAAAGAAAAAGAAAAGAAAAGCTGTGCATCCTCACTCCATCTTCTATGCACCTGTACAGTACAGATGAAGAACTTATGTAAACTTTTTCATGGCTTTTTGCTGAGCTGGTTTCCTAACATCCACTCATCTGTTTTATTACCTGTGCCTCACCATGACAAGGCTTTGGAAACAAAAAGTGAATGAAGGGATCGTTCTCTTCATGCTTTAACAATGTGCACAAGTTTTAAATGGCAATGTTTTGTCTAGCTCTTATGTAAGCCAATTGCAATATCCTTTGAGTAGGTGTGCGTTGAAATGGGATAAGATCAGCATGTTACACAGCTATTTGAACACATACCCTGAGAGGCACCTTGAAGAGGGATGTCAGGGTCACAGCAGCTCTGCTCTCAGCTGCGGTGCATGGCTGCTGCAAGGCAGGTCACTGAGGTTCTCCCCTACCTTAGACGTTTCTGGCAAAGACATACAAATCTTATTTTCAGAGTTAGCAGGTAATCTAGCTGGGAGCAAAACTCTGGAAAACAAGCTCAACATGTCCTATTTGTCCTCACAGATAGTAAGAAGGAGTTGTCACTTTCTAAAACTCTACTCTGAACGTAAATACAATTCAGCAGTGTGCAAAAGGAGGATGATGTGTTTAAGCCTTTAGCATGAATTTCAAAGTGGGCTTTAATGGGCTTTGGGGATGAGCATGCTGTCAAAACAGAATTTACACTGGAGATGAAGAAAACATATAAGGTTCAATAAAGATGCCTTTTGCTGATCACTGGAGAATGATTGCAGCTGACTGCAAGAAAACTTGAATGATGGAGACCAATACAAATCCTCAGTGATACAATCCCCAAGACCAAATGAGATGTGCCAAGGTCGGAGGCTAACAATAAGCAGAAGAATTGACGCAGGAATACTGAGAACTAACTTGGCGTATCTGAGATCCATTGAACAAGCAATGCTTACCATCAGAGACTTCAAACATTACTGAAGAAATTTATTTGGCACCAGTTGTCTGAGGGGTCCCAGATTTGACAATATAACATAGCAGCATTTTAAGCCAACATGAAGCAAGAGGCATCCAAGAGAATAGCTGCATCTGAAGAATACAACTGGCAAGACTGGAGATAGAGCGTTCCACAGAGCTATCACTGTATGATACACAGTGCTGTCCGTGATGTTTCAGCAAAACACTTCCTGACTGCCAGAGCCTTCGAGTCAGCAGTATTTACTGGAAAGGATACAAAAATGGATGCCTTGGGTAGAAGCAAATCTAGAAACCATCCTTTCAGCTAGTGAAAAAGGGCACTGATTAATGAGCTGGCATACACAGGCACACATTTTATTCCATCAGCTTTACAGGTTGGCTGAAAGCCCCCTACATTTTGCAAATCATGATTGCTCCTAGGGGAGTATCTCTGTCTGGTTCGTTTATTTGTTTGTATGTACATTCAGTAACTAAGGTCAGAAGTTTTATAGCAGCAACTGTCTCTGAACTGTTACTTGGCTTTGATTTTTTAGCCATGGCACTGAGAGTTTTATGCAATATTGTTAATAATAGAAATGCACTTTGTTTTACTTTAAACTAATTACAAATTTGCCTGATTTCACGTATTTCATGTGCATGGGTAAAAGGTAATTGCTATACCCACATAAAATCTGAAGATTAAATTCTGTCTTTAACACTATAGATTTCACTGATGCCAATGAGGTCAGAATTCATCTGTAGTAATGGTTTAGCCATAGCATTGTCTAAACATCGATTAGTTGATGTGAAATCACGGTGGCACAAACATATTCTATAACCGTTAGAAATGACTTCCTGCATCTGAGCTGAATATGCATTAGAGAAGCACAACAAAGTTTGCACAAAGACAACCAATTCCAGGTGACAAAATTCACATCACTAAATTCGATAGGCACAAGTCCAGCAGAACCCAACATCCACAGCTGTACCTACAAATTCAAAGCCATTCTTATTTCGTTTGATTTCAAGCCCCCAGCATGGAGTTTGAGACAACAAGAGTATTGCTCACCTAAGGTTTGGAGAAACACCTAGTTGCGACATTTTGGCCTCCTTTGATTTTCCAAAGCAAATTTTGTTAGACAATAAAATTACTTGATGCTATCAATCACTTTATATTTAATACTCATATGTAGGACAAGTATGGTTTATCAGAACAGGGGAAAGAAACGATGCCATCTATTTAGATGATCCTTCCTTTACAAATATTTAATAGCAGAAGCTAAATGTGTTGACCTTAACATGCAATACCTGCAGAAAAACGAGAGTCTCATGAACAGGAAAACAGCTAAACTCGCTGCATGATTTGCAATAAACAGCATTGCAGAAGTACTGATGTGTAGCTTTATTTAAAAGCTAAGATTGGAAAAGTAGCGTTAAGCACCCAAGAAAACACCTTCAGTACAGACTGAGAAAAGGAGCAGCAACACAAGCATCTACAACAAAGGGCCCCTTTGGGCACTATGCCATCAACACCTCTGATTCCATTATCAGCAGACATTAACAAGAATTACAATGTTCAGGTTCCATTTTGAACTCCTGTTCATTAGAGTGTATAAACTTGTCCTTTTCCATTTTCTTCAAACTGAAAATTGGCAGAGCAGTGCTTGTGGGTGGGGAGTTTTTGGAAAGACTATTATTTTTGAAATTTAGTCTTTTCAAATTGTTCTAAATACAGCAGTGGGGAATATGCCCTGAGGAGCAACGCTGTTGCATGTCTCTCAAGGGAGGGGTATTGACAATTAGATATTGTCAGTTTCTTATTCAGTGCAATAGGAAAACAAGCGCACGCACTTCAGGCTAACTCATGGAAGGCCTCTGGCCCAGCTGAAATGATGAGTTCAGGGTGATGTTGTCAGGCCAGGAGACTGGGAAGTTGTCCACCAAGGGTTCCCAAGGGTGGTCTGTAGTCCTCTTGCAACACACAGAGCTTTTGTATGTGGCCTGAAGAGGATCTGGGAGCTGTGGCTGCCTTCCACAGAATCAGCTGATTGTCAAGGCTAAAGAGAGGTCTCCTCCAGCGGTTCTGGGATGGGGCAAATGTCTGGGTGCTTAGGATCTGTCAGCCACTGAGAGCCTGGACTAGACAGCCCCTCCAGAGCAGCCAGGCTTTGGCAAGTCTCACAGCTGTGTATTTCAGACCCTTGGCTATTCTTCCAACCCTTCTCATTGCTTCACATGACAGCAAGAATCCTCAGCAAGATCTAGCCCAGGAGTGCAATGCTGCTAGGATCGAGATGAATTTCTGCTTTCAAGACCAGCAGAAGCAGTGCATAGCCCAGCTCATGGTGTTAGAGCTGAGTACAGGTGGGGACAGCAAATTCCCACTCCAGGGCCAAACTGATGGGCAGACTGTCCCTAGGAAAGGTGCTCCAGAGGAATATAGGAAATTAAATCCGGGAGAGGAAAAGGAGGATCAAGTATGATAACGAATGATAGAGTCAAGGCAACCTAAACACCAATTTGCAACAGTAATCCCCTGTTAACATTTTTCTGTGAAAGCTGTAATGCCTGCAGCTGCCTGTCCTTGCATAGTGGCACATCACCTGCTTCGTTCACCACCAAATCCCATAAGCTCCAAACACAGCTTGCTTAGAAAGACCTCAGAGACATGGTTGAGAAACAACAGACCTTCCTTTCACTGGCATAGATCCCAACAAATCAAGTGTCTTCTTTTTTCACTCCTGTGTTTTCTTGTTTCACTCCTGCCTTCTCTATACTCAGAAGGATGCTTTGGAAAATGGCAAAAGCAATGAAAGCTCTGTTAAGAGCAAAATATGTTGCTGTGAATTGCTGAGTTCAGTGAGTTGCACACAGTATCTCAGCATTGCCTGGACATGGCAGGATGGTACAATGGCCTTAGATATGTTGGACTAACAAGCTGAAGACTAGTTCAACAGGGAAAAAAAAAGCAAAACCAAAGAGCCTTCAGATCATGCTCTTATTCCTTAGTTTCCACACCTGCCTGCTTACAAAACCCCAAAATATTAATTCAACTCCAACTCAGAAAGATGCCAGAAACCTAGAGCTAATCGTATAGAAAAAGGGCATGAAATTTAAAGCAGAAATTTTAACAAACTTCATTTCCAATCATTTTCAAGTATAATGTATACATGGACCTTAGTGTATATTTTTGCTCATCTGGGTTGGACTACAGAGGATATCCCAAAGCACATTAATTTCTAGGCACTGTAAAGCACGTTCCATCTACCTTGTTCTAAAAAAGACTCAGATCATGTACAAACTGAAAAGCTGGCAGCTGAGCCTTTCAAACCTGAGAACAACTGCCTATCTTCACACCTGCTAGTAGCTCGCTGCATTCAGTAGTTTTGCTAATACAAATTTGTAGGACTTTGATTCATTTGTTTGCCATTTCATAGTCCACTTAATTTATCAGCTACAAAGCAAATATAATACAATCACCTAACAAGAATATGTAAAAAGTAGAGTACGACATGCATCTGTATCTATGTTTCCTTCTGTGTTTTCTCAGGAACTAATGCAATTACAAAGCCACTTTGATGGAGACACTTTTGCTGACTCTTTCACATAAGAGAAGTTACTGGCAGGCTCTTATCTCCTCCATCAAAGAGTGTTCCTGGAAGGAGGACAGTTCCGTGGCTAGAGATAACCCATCGTGGAATCTTCTGCACCTGCTGGGCTGCAGCATCCGCCCTCTTGGTCACATGTAAGTTATGGTGACAGAGATAGTCATTTCTGTCCCCTTGCAGATCAGCACACTACACCCCATGGGGCAGAAGTGGTGGCACTGGCAGTTTCCATCTGCCCAAACAGTATGAAAAGCCCTTCAGAGTCTGCTCTGGAGTTAGGTGCTCTTCAATCACTTGCCTTGGAAATGTTTTCTTATAAACCCCACAAGGAGGAGATAACCTGCCCATTTCTGGAAGTGTGCTTTCAACAGGCAAAGTTAACAATGCCTACAGTGTAAAGACATAATAATCCTGTGGAGACAGGTCCTATGTTGGGGCCAGGAGCTAATTAGTGACAATCATTCCTATTTCATATTACTGACAATTCACTGCACTACTTTCCTAGTGCAGCACTAGAAACATGATTTATTTCACAGCACACAAAGAGGACCTGTTCTAATCCTGGGGAAAATATACATTTTATGTACCTTCCCACCGCCCATTTCTCCTCTCGTCTTGCCAGCATGCAGATAGCAGAAGTCTTTCACAGCAGTTGCTTGAACTACCTCACTCTAGATGTGGAAATCTGAACTTTTAGGATGTGACTTCCAGGATGACAATTGTCACGTAAGGCACGCCATCAAACAGCAAAGGCATGGCTCATCAGCAGCTGCCCTTAACCACTCTACTCCACCTGAATCATGAACTCAGTACCCTGCCCTGAGGACCTTACAGATTTTGCCCGTAACGGTGAGCTCAGCTTGCAGCCTGACCCGCTTGAGCATGACCAGAGAAAAGGAGTAGAGGTTGGGCATACTCTGTGTTAGATACCAAGTAGACAAGATCTGAAGTCTCTTTGTCCTTGTTCTTCTAATGGGTGAAACAAGTTGATGTGTGATAGTGAATACTCTGTACAGCTTGATGTGAAGGCAGGATATGTCAAAAGTCAGGTGGTACACAGCAGATACAAGCCAAGCAGATACAGTTTTGTGCAGCTGCTTCCTCGTCAGATGTCAGCATCCAAAACAATGCTCAGAGTTTGGCTGATTTTAAAAAAGGTAGTGAAATAGTGTGTATATTTCTTTAAAACTGGGCAAAAAGAAATAACTCTCTGAAGCACACTTTTGCTTGGCTCCAAGAGCTGCCACCCTGCTGCTTTAGCTGTGTGGAAAGTCAGGGTGCTCCTTCTGTTCTAACATTTATTTTCTGCATCCTTGTTTTATTTTTAACAGCTTACAGCAGAAAGAAACGCGTTATCGCATGACTGTCTAAAGCAAATAGTACATTGTGGTTTTGGGCTTGGACACTTGAATGTGTAACTTCCCAGCAACGAGCACTGTTCTCTCTGTAGGGCACTTCTGGTAACTCATCTCTCCTACTGAGAAATAAGGAAAACTGTCACCTAGCGAGTGAGACAGCTATTTCTTACAGCCCTCGTAATTGAAAGAAAGCAGAAAAATGACAACAAACTGCAATTATTATACAACACACAATGCTGCACAGAAAGCAGCAGTCTTACTGATTAACACCAGCACTGGGTCTCGGACAGTGGGGTACAGACCTGACCTGCTAGAGGCTATGGTGCTTCCTTACCCACGTTATTTCATTTTCCTGCACTTCAATTTCTCGGTCAGTGAAACTGAGTGCACTGTAGTTTATTTTTAAGCATTTCAGCAACTGACACACTGTACTTCAAAATCCTTATATGGTTAGATCATTTTCATTGCTATGAAAAGTTTACTAAAACAGCATTTCAAAATCCCTCTGTATGTATTGTAATTTCTGTTCTCTAATCTGACTGTGGTTTGACTTCTGGCATTTGGAGTTCAGGTTGGTTGTTTGGCTTCACACAATTGCTAATGAACACTGATTAATAGATCTGAATGGGCTGCAAAACCAGTGGGGACATAACCAAAGCAACTTTAAATACTGGCCTACACCTCACTACTGTAGGTCCTACTTATCAGTGGCTACCCCTTTGATTACCTTTGATAACATTATTAATAGCATGTAAATGTTAGCAAGTTCCTTTTCCAGATTCACCACTTGGACCACATAGCAGAGAATTTTTGGACCGAGACTGATGAAGAAGAAATGACCTGGCTATATATTTAGTTATTAAGCATTTCTAGCAAAAACTGTAGTTTTCATCCTTGCAAAAGAAGCAATGTAGCCATGTTCAGCCCTTATGTCATTTACTGATTATTACCAGATTAATCAGAAGCTAATAGTCTGGTTTGTTACCAAAAATGACCAGAACTTTGCAAACAATTTTTGTGACAAGCATATTTTCTGCATGAGTTGTCCTGTCAGTGACTTGGGGTTTCTTAGTCACCGTAATGTTATCAAAGAAAGAAGCACAGCAAATAAACCTGATTTCTCTCATCTGAGTTTCACCTCATTTTCTCAGCCTGCTGCTGCACTCAACCTGTTAGTGGGCTGTGAAACTGCAGTGAATGGGCTGTAGAGCAGCTGAGGCCTGAAGTCTCAGGCTGTGAGGAGTCATGAAAGGCAAAGCAAGCAGCAGAAGATGACTGCAATATGGAGAGATATATGGCCAGCATTTGATTTAGCTAAACTCTAGCAAAGCTAGCCCAGAATTACCAGTAGCCTAGAGATGCTACAGTTATGGCACATACATTTTAACTGGCAAAAGTCAAGGGATGTTCAATAGGCACAGTACTGAGACAGCCCCATAGGCAGGTGCTTCCACTGGGCATGGGAAGAAGGATTCATATCATTCTGAGATCTGATAAAGGCATTAAAAAACCACTTTGCCATGCTAATAAGGAATTGCAATGCTACTGGAGCAAAAAAATCTAATTCTTCAGCATCTGTTCACATGATTAACATCACTGATTATTCATGCGATCACCTGAGGAAAGACCAGATGGTTTATTCACTGGGTTTGAATCTCTGACTTTTAGCTTAAAAAATCTGCCCCTCTGAAATTAACTGGAGAAGTCATGCTGTTAGCAATGCAGTAATGCTACCAGGAGGTAAGCTGTACATCCTGTCTTCTGCAACTGGAAAGTCTGATGCATTGCAAAGATGTTACATACTTTTCCTCAAAGGAAACATGATAATGTAGCTGAATTGAGTGAATTCATGTCAAGTGTTGGTCATTTTTCATGACCTCACTTCCCATTTCGTCTGGGACCTTGGGCTTTAAATGATGGGTCACTGCCCTGCAGTCTGAAGAGAGACTGCTCCTCAGTATTGGCAGTATGGCATAAGCACTTATGAATCAGTCACCAAATCCAGGTTCACCTTATCCACTGCAAAATCATTCCACACCCAGGGGTCAATTACACTAGCTCTAAAATCGCACATGCAATGAAGGGGATAAAACTGCTGAATGGATCTTTTCTAACCGTTATTTTCTCTACGATAAGCAGTTCTCTTGCTGCACCAGCTGTGGGGCACCTTATCTTTCAGCATGATTTCCTACTCTACCCATCGGCACTGCTTCTAGAGCTGTGACTTTCTCTGCAAAACTGATGCAATCCTATCATTATCTAACACACTGATTTCAAGTGCAGTTGTATCAGACATATAGCAACAGATTTGCAGCAAAATGTGAAAATTACGAAACTGCGAAGAATTATTTGAAAGTACTGTGTGAAAGTACTAGTGAAAAATGGATCCTGCTGCTAAGCAAAGTGAAAAAGGAACGTTCCATTACTTGAATACTTCTGTTACCAGAATCAGGAGAGTGTCTTCCAGTAAAATCTGGTCAACTAAATGACTCACGTGACTTCCGAACTGACCATAGACTGCTTCTGAGCTCCATGTGCTCACAGGAGTTCTCGTGTCCAGGGTGGATCAGAAAAAAAGCAGAACTGAAAATGGCTGACTGTAAAGATGGCTACACATTGTACTTCCTTATTTATACCAAAATAAAACAGACAACATTATTAACCATTTTAAATTTTAAATGATGCGACCCCCAGCGCTAGGAACACCAGCAGAGAAGCACACAAGTACATGCCCTACATTCGTGCTCATCCTGCATGCTAACTGGGCACTGCACACACACACGAAAGGACTTTTGAATACACATCTCCAGCTCACACACATCTCCCAAAGCAGGCACAGACAAGCCATGTGACCTCCACACAGACAGTCTGAGGCTTCCCACCATCCTGTTTACATTCAATTACTCTTGCTGCAATGTTTCCTGTTCCAAGCCCGGGACAAATGGAAGGTGATAGAAAAACATACGTAGACATTGGAAAACCCAGGCCAACACTTCCAATTGATTGCTCCAGTGCTGGTGCTCAGCCTTTAACACCCGACCTAAGCCTGCACTCGGGGCACGAGTGAGCCCACAGGTTGCAAGGTGCCACAAGGAAAGGAGTCACACTAACTGCTCCCATTTCCAGGGATCTTGGAGTTCATGGGTTCTTAGCAATGGTCACCACTCACAGCCATCTTACAAGTCTAGAATTTCAGCTCCAAAAATAGGCAAATATAAGAATAGCACTGATTGAGCAACGCCTAAGTGAAACTATCTTTAAAGACAGACAGCAACTGTGAGAGATATTCTGAGCTTTGAAATGGTGAAGGTTTCACAAAGGAAAACTTGCAGAATTTGCAACAAATGAGGAAAGCTCTGGCCTCTGAAAGGAAGAATGTCATGTCTTTTAGGACAGAAGATATTTGAAGGATGATGTGCTTTGCTCCCGACTTTCTACGGTGAGGAGAAAGATCACTGTAATGTCTAATGCGAAAACTACAGAGGATCAGCCTCTTACATGGCAAGTTTCATAGACAACAAATCTCAAAATTAAGTGCATTTTTTCCTGTGAGGTAAGATAGACTGATTTCATTGGAACCGCTGTGTTATGAATACAAGTAGATCTAAACCCACCGAAGAGAGACACTGTGTTCAGAATTTTTGTCTGTGCAGTTTTCATTACAGATTTAAATTCCTGCTCTTCTGAATCCCAATGGACATACTTAGGAGCAGCTTTAAAAAGCAGCAGTTCACCTGTTGGTGTTATACAGCCAAATTTCACTTTCTGCTGACTGAGTGATGCTTCCCATTAGCCCAGTCCTTTGTGGGAGATGAGGGTCAACATGAAACTTCTGACCTCCTAAAAATGATGTTGTCCTTCCAAAATTCTGGAAGAAAAAAAAATCTGAAAAAAGAAGCCTTTGCATTGCTATGCATCCTGCAGAGGAAGAATGGCCCAAAAGAGTGGTTTGCCTTTCTCCCAAAAGATAACCTGGAGTCTTGAGGACATATTAGATGTGCACTCCAGGGAATTCAGCTGCCAGAGGATAGTACCACTGCAAATAGAGTTGATACCATGGTACCAAGGGCGTTGCTTTCGTTGCATCAGTGTTCCTGAAGCCTGTTCTACAGCAAAAGTGTTTTTATGCTCACAAGACAGAGAAACCAAAAGCCAGAAATAATGCACATACTGGGGCTAATGTAGAAAGAAACATACATTCTGTGATTGGGAAGTTATAAATTATGGGAAAAGCAGAAGTGATTTTTTTGTCTTCCAGAGGAGGAAAAAGGCAGTTAAAATTCACCTGCTAAGCACACATAGGGCAACACAACTTTCTCTTCCTGACCTTACTTAACTTCAAGGTTTTCATCGTCTTGCTCAACCCTGCAATCATCTATTGTAATAAGAGGCTTAGCAAGCTCCTCTTCACAGCTAAAGTCATGCAGGGGGAAATTATAGTTTCATTTCTTTGGACAAACACTAGCAGATTGTTATCTTCGTACTGATTATGAACAACACCATGTGCATGAAGGATAGGACTAAAAGACCTTCCCATAAGCCATGTAGCATCACACAAAATGCTACATCCAGACATGTCTTTGAAAAAACACAAGCATGGCTAAAGCAAGGTCAGGGCTGAAGCACAGAACCAGAGCACAGCTGAGACCAAAATACACCAACATCTCACAAAGACATACTGGTCTAATCAAAATGAGTTTTAAAATGTTTCAGCAAGTGCTTTTAAGCCTAGTTCAAAATCATCTAATATAATTCATTGGGCTACTTGACTACATTAAGATTCACTGATTGGTGCCACTTCAAACTATATGAAGAATGTCTATGCTGGGAAGGGGAAAATAGTGTTACATCCATTCAATAAGCTGGACTTTTCGAGTTTAATTAGGAACAAGCTATAGCAAACAAGGATCCCATGCACTCTAAAAGCTCACTTTTCCTCTCAGCCAGCTTCCTCTGCCTCACTTGCTGCAACATCTCTGTGCACAACTGAGGATGGCCACAGGGGAACTGGAATATGGGAGTACAGTGTCTTCTCCCATACAGCTGGGTGCAGATGCTGACACTCCTTTAGAGGCAGTAGGGGAAGGAGATGTACAAAGCTCTCCAGCAGTTAGCCTCAGGTTAAAAATCTGTATTAAATTTCCTTAAGATAACTGGAAGGAGCACATGGGGCTGCATTGCATTTTGCAGAGTATGTGATGGTGCTGGAGGCTGGAATTGCTGAACCAGGCTAGAGGGCTCTGCAGGGCATGGGAAGGGGCACCCTACCTGTGTATGCCTACATTCTGACAGTACAAAATTAAGGCGATGGGCTCTGCACAGGATGCTGCGTATTCGGAGTTCTCAAGGGGCATAATGATGTTTGGAGGGCACGGGGACACAAGCCAGTGTTCTGCTGCTGAGTGCTCTGCGCAGCAGCATCTGGTTAAAAGCCAGAGGGGTAAGAGAACATCCCAGCTGGGAGATGTGATATCTTGGATCAGTATCCAAGAGGGTGTTGTGTGTTGAAAGGAAAGCAGCCCAAAGCTGGCTCACCACCAGCCTCTGGGCTCTGGGTTATAATGTGATGCTTACAGACAGCAGTGGCAGCCCTGCCACAGTCGCACACCCTAGGCTCAAACTCAGGATTGCTGCATAATGCACAGCAGTCATATGCTTAGGGCAGTTGCGTGTGGGAGGAGAGCAATGAATCCAAATGTTTTCTCTCTGTGCTCTCTTTCCCCTCTGCCCCCAGAAACTGTGCCACTCTTGGCATGCTAGATGTAGCAAACAGCTGACAGTGCTGTCCTCAGATGTGGTGACAACCGTAGAGAATGTGCCTCTGAAGGCAGTCAGTGCAGAGCCCCTTGGGGGTGCTCAGAGCATGCAGTCAGTGCAGCACCATCAGACAGTGTGCCATGGAGCAAAGAGTCAAACTCCTTTCCCGTATGCCTAACACCACAGACAGACCTATCTATCCCCACAGATAAAGCAGCAACATTGTGCAGACCCAAACCTGCTCATCAAAATTAAGCCTCTTTCCCCTCGATATGGAATGAAAGCAGCAAGGCCTGCTTTGTAGAGAAATCAACTGAGGTCAATACAAGCAGCAAAAAAGATTTTGTAGCTGGCTTGTACTGCCCTTCTTTAGGAGCTCTGACCGCCTTTAAAAGGTATCTGTAGAAAGCTACAAGAAGAGCTGAAACGCCTCTTTCCTGGCTCTCACCATAGGGGAACAGAGAACCCAGCCCTTTTCCTCTGCACCTCCCTACTATTCTCATAACAACTAAGCTCTTTCCCAATTGTTGGAAAATACTCCAGTATAGCTCCAGATGCCTGATCTACGCACATGGGCCCTGTCAATGGGGAGTGCAGGGAGATATCACATTTGTTTCTGAATTGATTGAAAGACCAAAAGAAGCTGAGTCAAACAAATCCCTTGGCTTCCACACACTCCACTCCCTTTGCTTTGGGGAGCTCCAGCAGGATGGGAGGGGAGATAACATTTGGCAACAGCGAAGTGGAACTTGCAGGAGAAATAGGGCTGTCCACCTCCCAGAAATTACTGTAAATCTGATCCTTAAAGATAGACTGGTGAGACTGGGATGAAGTGGAAAATCATCATGACAGGAAGACTTCATTTGCTAGCCAGAGAGCTGAAAAGCTGGTCACTGCCAGCAGATGCCTTTACTTCGTTATTGCTTCCTGCAGAGCTGCCCAATGGGAGGGTGAAGATTTAGTTAGCCCATGGCTTCCCCACTACTGTATGCTGCATCCTTTGAAAGAACACTCTTGCTTTCAGCCCAGATAGTTTATCCTGACAGAGCATTGGTGTAACCAGCCCTGGCAGCCCCTGCAAACTCACAGCGAGGGATGTTGTCCAACACAAGCCATGCTCTGATGGGCTGTGATGGTCCTGATTAGAGCAGCCCCCGAGATGCTGTAATCTCTTCTCTAATATTGCTCTAATCAGTACTGGGGCCAACTTGTAACCTGTCCTCAGAGCAGGGAGTTATAATTAATTGGCTATGGCTCTCCATAGGATCTGGGCATGGCTCAGATCCCAGCTTTTGCAGTTTAACTTGAGGCTAACACTTATCGAAGTCTAACATTGCTGTAATTAGTTTTTCCCCAGTGCAAATCAGGACTGTTAGTGCTGCATGCTAAATAGAAAAGATAGGAGGACAAAAGTACGTGAATTGCTGTGAGTTTTGACTACTGTTCAGGCAAGTTTCAGCTGTGTGTTTACTTTGCCATGGTATGAAGGCCCTTCCTCAGAGAGGAACCTATAGAACTGAGGCCATACATAAATCAAACCTGAGCAATGTAGGAAAAGTACAGTATGTATTTCTCCCATAAAGTAACAGTAAATAATCTACTAAGTTAATGGTTCACTGATGCAACTCGGTTTAAGAGGTGGAAGAAAAAAACAGGGATGTTTTATCTGTGACCCTTGGCTTAGGTTTGAGATACAGCTTTAACTGAAGAGCAAAGGTTAACTGTAATAGAATATGTTGGCATTACAATAGCTTAAAAGCAACATTCTGATTTTTTTTTTTTTTTTTTTTTGTCGACATGAAGACAACTTCTTTAATGGTGGCAACAGCCATAAAATTCGATTGCAGAGAACTATTTGTGGAGTTTCTTCAGAGTGCCATTGAAGAAGACAACAGAAGGCAGAAAAAGAAGACTTGAGGCAGAGAGGAGGCTTCATATTAACTTAAACACTACAAGAGAAGCAGTAGAGTCAGGAGAACTCTCTTTGATGGTGGAAACATCTTTATAGACAGAATGAAACATGGTAAAATTCATATCTTAAAAGTTGTGCCCAGGCAGAGCTTTTACTATGCATTCAGTATTATCCTACCAGACAGCAAAGATGCAAGAAAAAAAAAAATTAAGACAAATAGTAGGAACTGTTTGAACAAATGCTGCCTTTGGGTAACACATACATACAAAGGAGAGCAAAAGATAGCTCCTCAGCCAGGGGCCAGCCTTCCAAAATGCAGCTGGGGGAGAAATACATACATTTTTCCAGCTGAAAATCTAACAAATGGCACAAGACTGGAGGGTATTGCCATAGCTTTGTTTGGCTGACAACTGGTAATACCCCAGGGGGCAACAGGGGAGGGGAATTCAGAACTGGCAACTACAAATTGTGAGTCCCTGCTCTTGGCTGGTACCACAATGTACCAACACCAAACCGGTCAGCTTGCACAGAAATAGCATGAAATAAAATGACAGTGAGGGCAACAAGAGACACTAACAAACACCAAAAAAATTAATTGAAAACAGTCAGTCTCCACTGAGGGGAACTTTCATGTGGCTTTTCTGGCATTATCTTTTTGAAAACACTGGCGCTTTGCTACCCTTTTAACTTCTGGAGTTCTCACAAGACCTCTAAACCAGGTCTTATTTATAATAGGAATTTTGAAACTATTTTTTTGCATTCTTTTAGACTAGTTCAATTCTTGACCCCAATTACATTGAATAATGTGGTTACGACTAACATAAATATAGTTCCGTTATAAATCAGGGCATGTTTGCCTGGAGACAACTCTTTTTCTTCCCCTTGCTCATGTTCTGCAGCTGTCCAAATACATCCTCACACTCTCTGGAACCTGCAGCACAGTCCCACTGCCACGGCTGGTGGGAGCAGAGGTAATAGGCTGCAGGCCTCCCCCCTTTTGTGCCCAGCCAACAAGATAACGCCTGCTCCAGTTTGTACTGTGATGCTGAAAGGCTGAAAGTAGATCCTGCTCCTATGAGGGGCATTTGGTCTCACTCCCAGGGATGAATGCTGTCTGTGTCAGTTTGATAAAGATTCCTTAGGTGGCTGGTCGGCTCTCTAGGGCACAGCTCAGTCTTGGCTTATCTGGAGCAAATTTTCTACTGCATCTCTATGCAAAGAATAAGTGACTCCAGGAAATCAACTAGAACTGAGTATTCAAGGCTTTCCACAGTGAAGATTATTAAAAAGACAGCAATTGTCATTACACATTATTGATACCACAGTTGATTAGAATAGGAAATAAAATTGTTACTAGTACTATCTCCTAATGAACGCTGATCTTAACTGTCATGCTGCTCTGGTACGTCAGCTGCTTTATTGACACCAGAACAACCAGGGGAAACCATCACTTCCATCACCCTGTCTTCCCCATTAAACAGAAGACTTGTCAGGAATGTTTTGTATTGAATAATACAGATAAGCAGGGGCTAAACAGTAGCTGAGCCAGAAGGAGGCAAAGAGACAATGAAAGAGGCTATTTCTCAGCTTAAAGCTAAAAATACTGAGGTTGCCAACAGAAAATGTGAACTCTGCCCCTGCTGCATCCACCAGCTCAGGTCTTTAGGTACAGTTCAATAATTATGAAGTGCAGCACAACAAAGCACCCACTTGCCTTGACCTATGACTGTGTAGTATTTATGGCTCTTTTCCATATATTCCCTGCTCACAGATGTTGAACTTGGAAAATATTTACGCAGGGGCACATTCTGATTCATTAACACAAAGGAGGAGCTATTCCATGAATAATCCCACTGAAACTAACTGAACTTTCAGCCTTAATGTCCAGCTCTCTGCCCTCTTTCACAAAAGGTTAATTGGGAGTAAAATACTAGAGGATTATTTTTATCCACTGAGGTTTTATTTCAAAATACTTCCATGCTTTCAGAACACTGAGTTTAGAAAGTTCACCCATTAGAGTGCAGTACGTTGGCATGAAGCGAAAGTTTGCAGCTACACACGATCCCGGAAACTTTGCAATACTCTCTGAAGTGCAGCATCATAGTTTTGCAATTAGATTCACATTCTAAAAAAGAACTGAGATAAACTAAGAAATAGTTCTGCTACAGTATGGCGAAGAGCTACAAGAATTTAAATGAAATTTACAGACAACGGCTCCCCAACCTCTTGGCATCACCCTGGGCTTAGCAGTGTGGAAAAGTTAGGCTGAAGTGAGAAAGTCATCATGTTTGCTTCAGAATACATCACAGTAAGCTACACTACTGAAGTTCCTGTCATTACAGGAGAGGCCACCTCTTAGTCCAGCGGGAAGCCTCCATGCTCTCATGGCACTAAAGCCTAGCTCTGTGCTTTGTACCTGCACTGAGTCAGCATCCTGGTAGCTTCAAGCTGCACTGAGCGAGGGCTGCTGCAGCAATGGTTAGGTCTGGTCATAGCACTTCTGTCCTCCTCTAAGCACTAATCCTTGTTGCTACTGCATGGAGCCAGATCTTGCAGCTGATTCACCTGAAAACCAACCCAACAAACACCCGGTTCTTGGACCAGCCAGCCTGCATGCTCTATCTGCAGCAGTGCTGGAACAGAGCTGGGCAGCCCAGGCAGTGATGCACTCTCAGCAGCAACCCACACCTTATCCCAGGGCATCCCAGGTCATCCCAGGGCAGTCCCAGCGCTGTAGGCTGAGGTTCTGCTGTCACGCTAACCTCGTGCAGCAGCATTCAGCAAGAATAGATGGCAGGACAGGTGCTGAGTGGATATCCGCACTGAATATATCTGATGTACATGGGTTCAAATGGAAAATAAGGTTGCTTTTATATGCCGTTGTGAAACTCTCTTGAGCATTTCATAAACAAACATTTGCATCTTGGACACCTTTTAACATTTCTTCAGACTGATGTTGAGCAAACTGGATACATATGTTTTCTTTGTATAGTTTCCAAATACGGTTGCCTCAACACTTATCTAAATGTCACTGGGAATCTAAGGTAGGTAAAAGAGCTCAAGGCAGGGTCTTTTGGGTAAGACAATTTATCCAAAAGATTAGAGAAAATCTAGTATAATGCAATTTAAAGTTTTGCAATGGCATTTCACATGTATCAATACTTCTGTATCAATCACACAAACCATCACAGCATATACAAGGGAAAAGCACAGGAGCTCCACACAGGAGCTGCCGGTGCCATGCACAGCACGTGTGGGGACTATGATGGAGCAGCACCTGCTAGCTGCCCCTCAGCACCTGGTGCTTCACAGTGCACAACTTCAGCCCATTTGCCAAAGACATCACTTCTCACTGATAACTGCCATGCAAGCACTGCAGGAACCAGCAGGCGTTTTGGTTAGCAGGGGTAACTTCAGCTCAGTGCAGGACTGTTCAAAACAGAGGTTTATGTGGGGTTCTTCACTGCAATAGGTGGAACTCTGCAGTACTACTGAAAGAGCCACGGTGTTCTCTGCTTCCTTAGTCTTGCACTTAGATCTTCACTTTTTCACCCAAGGAGCCTTTGAGGAGAGGTCAGAGCTGCAGTTGCATGATCCTGGGACATTGCTATTCACATGTGAGATGACTCAGGTGTCCACAACAGTGTGTCTGAAAATGTCAGTCCAAGTTACGGCAAACCTTTGCACAAACTGATGCTGCAAAATAATGAGGTGATTGCTCAGGAGTTTGTGCTTGGAGCACAAACCTTGGATTAGCTACAGAAGTGTAAACCTTGCTTCAGTGGGCTTTAAGAGAATCATATAGGAAGATTAATCCCAAACATTGTCTCTTGCAGGACATGCTTGGCACAAGCAGATTAAACCTGCAAGTACAAACAGTACCTTGCTTCTTTTCCCACCTCCCTGGAATAACAAAGCCCTCAAATCTTTTTTTCTGTACACCACAGCATGGTTCTGTGAGCACCCATCTGAAATCAGCAGTTAGCTATGGCCTTACACCCACCCAGCACAGCAGGGTTTGCTCTTGTTGTCTTTTTTGTTGAAATGTGACTCTTCAAAGCCCTTCCTTCTCTTGTGCAGATGCTGACCACAAGGAAAACCACAATGATAAAGCTGTTTTCTCCTATTAGTCCATTTTTGTAAACAGTTTTGAATGCATGAGCATAGATCCTTGATGAGAGCTAAGGAATGGAAATCTCCACTTTGGGTTGAAATGTTAACGAATAAACCTATGCATCTTTAGCCTGAAAGATTGTTACCTAGGTAAAGCTGAAAAGATTTCCAGAGAAATCTTTGCAAAATGAAGGCGAATTTAGGTATAAAAGTAATGGAGAATCAGCTCCTAATTGCTCCCATATTTACACTGTCCTGTTGTTTGCTTGTTTTTTCTTTCCTGCTCTGCTGGGGCATTTTTTTTTTTATTTCATCCCCATTTTCTTTAATTTTGAGTTATTGACAGTCAGATAAAATGTTAAAATATAACAAATGCATCTGCAAAATAGGCCTGCCTGACTCATTAGGCAGAGTCAAACTAACATATTTTTCAAATCACAACATAGTCTAATTTTAAACCATTATAATGCAATTTAAAAATGTTTCAGATTTTGGTAGGAAAAAAAAAAAAAAAAAAGGCAGCAAGCAGTGGTAGAACAAAGATCCAGCTGGCAGGGAGATAGAAAGGAGAAAGCAATTTTGAGAAATGTATTTTGAATGGTAAGAAACTACCTACTATTATGAAAGCAAATGGATTTTAAATAACTCAGCTAAATTGTTTATGTATTTTTAAAATAAAAATAATTAACCATCTTCCAAAAACAAAACCTTCTTAAATACAATCTATTTACAGAGGCTGTTGAGTGGAAAAGCTGTCTGCTGCTTTGGCTTATAGAAAACACACACAAATTCTTGCCTCTGAAACCACATACTAACGAATCTTGTGTTTTGTTCTCACATTGCTCTCCAAATATTATCTAGCAGCTTGCTGAAATATGGGTAATTAATTATTAGCTTTCTTAAATACAAAAAGATTGCAAAAAGCAAACCAAGAATGCATCTTTTTCACCTGCCAATGCCACAGGCAATAGTTTGCACTGATCATCAGATGTGCTGTCTTTACCGAAAGGAAATACACGGATGCTTGCAGAGGTACTTCTAACAGAAAAAATCCTCAGAAAAGAAATGGCCCACCACAAAACTGATACATAAACCCACAAAGTGGCAACAATGGTTATTTTGGATAGCTGAATTCAACTGGGATGATCATCAGCTAGGATGCTGGTCCTGCAGAAAACTGCAATTGCTCAGTTGCCATTGAAATCATGCAAAGAAATTCTCTATCCGCAGGATCATGGCTGGAGAGATGCAGATCATCTCTTTTCAAATGGGCAAACAGCTGTGAAGGAAAACCACTTGGGCATGTTGCCTTGTAAAACCTCTCTGTTGGAGGTTACAGGCTGGCTGCTGGCCATTCTTAACGTCAGAGCCTTCCCCCCACGTTTGTCTCAGCATCTCATCAGACAGGTGTCCTCAGCCAGTCTGCTCCCAGCTGAGGGGCTGAATGTCCACACATGTGCTCAGAGGCTTCATGAACATAGGATGGAAGTTAGGTGGTGTGGAACCAGTCTAGGAGGTGTCTCTCGTTAGATACTCCTTAGATGAGCTGTTAATGACAAGTGTCTCTCTCTCCTTTTCTTTCCTCACAGCAGTTTGCTCCAGCCAGCAGCAGGCTCAGTGTCAGCACACCCAGCTGGGGAGTGGAGCATGGCCATCCAGCCTGGCTCACAGCACACCAAAGCTCCGCACGCAGCCTCTGCACAGCACAGTCTGGTGCTTCAGCAGCACAACAACAAATAGTATCAGGAGATGCCTTTAGCTACTCAATTCTGCTCTAACTTCAATATACCACTCAGAAAATGGCCGTGATAAGCACACACACACACACACACACAAATTAGGAAAAAATGTATCAAAAAGTTCAAGATATGCAGCACTATAATTAACAAGATATTCATATTGTTTGATTTTTTTTTTCTTCATGATTCTGCCAAAACCAACTTATAACCACAGCATTCAATTTTTCAAGTATATTTGCCTGAGGCAAGGCAAATTTTTTCACCTACACACGTGGGCTTTTTCCAGGCATGTATGTGGCTGTTGTGAGTGCTATTATCCTTCATTAAAAGTGATAGATCTCCAAGATAAACAGGCACGGATTACCATTCCCCAGCTGAGTCTAGATCTATTACGTAAGTAATCACTCAGTTTCCATAATTCAGCTTTACAAACATAAATTTATATATGCTTTCTCAATGTCTCTCATCACATTATAATTTCTTTTCTCTTTACCTGGAATCTCTTACTAAAAAAAAAAAAGCTTATCTTACTAAATACTAACCAAGTACTGCACATACATACATTAACATGTAGAACATTAGTTCAGCAGAAACTAACTTAGTTCCAAAACAGAAAGCTTCTTAGAAAATGCTCATTAAAAATCTCCAGGTGGAATTACATGTTCATGCAAGTTCGTTTTCCAAGTAAAGATAATGCAAGTTGTTTGTTTTCTTTTATTCATTGTGAAAAAAATCAGCAGTCAAATGTTGTGGGAAAGCTTGTCTGAGGTGATGATGGGTTGCCTAGATATACTGGGATGCTGTATACGTCAGGATGAAAGAAGATTTGAAAAAAGAAAATAACCACGTTGTCTGACATTAAACTGACTTCGTAAAAAATAAAATATTCACAGTAGTAGTAATACTTACATTTGTTCAAGGAGCTTGATTTGAGCTCCAATACTCAGCTAACCTTTCAGCCAGCTCCTTACATTAGTTCTTGCGTAGCCGGAAAGCTTCAAGCAAAGCTACTGAAATGGCCAGTAAGTACACTCATGCCTCAGAGCACTGCAAATAATTTCCATTTCCATGAATGAAATCAATGCACAGAAAGAGGATAGAGGGAGCCTGCAAGAAATAGTATCTTCATTTTATCTACAGTGTAGAAACACTGCTCTACTACTTCTACATGCCCACACACCAAGTGCTCTGGGGGCAACCTCTGGTCCATAAATGCAAACATTTTGTACGAGCAGTCTATGTGCAGTTTACAAGCAGTTGACTGCTTCTGCCTGCACACCCATCCATACAATTTGAAGTTCATTCTTCTAATGTACAATGGCTCAGCTATGGCTCAGCCTCCAGATGTTCCCTTCCAAAGTCACGACAAACGTCTGCTCAGACCCCTGGCCAAGTTCACCACGTAGGGAATTCGGGCTGGCTGGAAAACAGCCATTCCATTTCACACAAAATAATTTCAGTGTTTGAAATTTGTCTTCAACACAATACAACATAAAAACAAATACCCAGGGAGACCAAGCCGCCTTGTATCCCCAACTCAACTGTCAGCATTAAGAGCGTTCATTGAGCTGTGGAAGGCTCAGGTTCAAGACCCCACTCTGAACCAGGAAAACACTGACTTGAATGTGGATCTCCCACATCTCAGATGAGTGTCCTAACCACTAAGCTTGGGTGGAGCTCTTCCTCCTGCTTTACCCCACCCTGGATCTGATGACATTTTTACTGGAAGATATATATTTGTGGAGAAAAAAAATTCAGGAATAGCCATGTTATGAAAAAACATCTTCCGGATACCTCGAACCTGTTAGAGTCTAGATTTACTCATCCATTATGAAAATGAGTAGGAACACAATGTTTACCCCCCTTTGAAGGACCTCACTGGCAAATAGAAGGTAGGACTGTTCTGCCTTAGAAGAACAGGATTTGCCAAGTGAGGCAGAGCGAAATATATCCACTGCATATTTCAGAGTGCTTTACATGGCTTACCCAACTGCAGGCAGAGCAGGAAGACAAAGGAAGAGATGGTGCCAAAGGTTTCAACAGAATATACATTGCCCCAACACTCTCCCAGTCATGGAAAAGATATTGTAGAAGAAAGGAGAATGTCTACGGCGGCTTCCTTGATCATCCCCTAGGCACAGAGAGCAGGGTGAAGGGTAAATTTAGTCTCTTTCTCCTGCAAACTCCCTGAAGTGCAATCACAAGGGTGCACAGCGAGGTAGGTCAGGGGCTTTGCAGATGAAGATGCCAAGCACTTCAGCTGGTGAATTAGCCCAGAAGCTTCAGATCTCATACAACAGCTAGCTCTTGTTACTTCCAGACCAGAGGTCAAGCTCAATGAGTATGCGCCCACTCTGTGCTATGAAAACTGAGAAGGTTGCTTTAAAAAATGGCATCGCTTACAGCAAGACTGCCTGCTTTTCTGTTCAACAAGTGTTAAATACAACAGAGCTTCATTGATTTTGTGGAGGAGGGAACTACAAAACTGCCTGAAAACTGCCCTAGCCTGGCCTTCGCTTGGCCAGGTTGAATCCCCACTGAACTGCTTTGCTTATGGCTCACCCACCCAGCACACTGCTCATTATTTCCTTTTCCTGATGGGTCTTTTCACTGTTACATAAATTGTGTGTACGTATGAAATTGTAGGGTTGTTGCTCCATGCACTCACAGGTCAAAGGAAAAAGAGGAGTAGTTTTCCCAGAAGTTAATTCTACTTTTTTCTTTTTATTTAATAAAGACGTTTTTTGCAATGAAAGATGGGATTCTTCTTCAATTATTAACTGCTATCTGGTAACTTATTATACAAGATAAAATTAAATGACTGTTTAACCTTGGGCCATTCACCAGCAATAGTCATTTTGTGTGACAGTTTCGTTCTGAATTCTCTTGTAAGAGGAGGAAATCTTTCGGTTTTAGGTATATATGTGCTTTATTTTTACAGTTTTATTGTTTGAATGATCAGGAAAAAACACGGACAAATGCGAGATATGTCTCTCTGGATCAACTTAAGTTTGAATCAAATCCTAATAGCACTGAAATTCTTAAGCACAACACCAATTTCATGAATGTCAAGAATATGGGAAATACAGCAGATGCACATTAGTGATCAATAGTATCATTTAAGAGGGAACCCTTTTCAGATTTTATCATCTCAAAGCAATAAATACAGTGAAAGACAAAATAATTAAAAATCTTGTCTAAGATTCCTGGATTTCCAGACACCCGATTTTGTTCCAACTAATATGGAAATGAGCAGTGTCATTAAAGAGTGATACATGTAAAATAAAATATATCTTCTGACACAAATATATTTGAAGAAGTTCATAAAAATTAATTACCTCATGAATAGTGAAGTAAACAGACAAGCCTATCAGTCAGTGGTCACAGGCAGCGTACCAATTTGCGATGACCATATCACCCTCATTTTTGGTTGCAATTATTTTTTCTTCAGTATATCAAATTAATATCTAACATTTCCTCTTGGATAATCCTTCTCTAGTCAGATCATATCCACTGTCAGCAGGTAAACATTATTTAGTTTTAATGTGACAAGGAAGACTGTAGTCTGGCACGGCACATGTTAACTATTTAACATGGAACAAACACAACAGATCTTACAGCACACAACGCTTAGTTTTACCTCTGACCCAAATATTTAATTGGGGGATTATAATTAGATTCACTCTATCAAGGCCTTCCATCTCAGCTGTATTCCCAGTACAAAGCACTGTCCTTTGTCCTATTTTTAACACAGGTGATGGAAAAGGATTCTAGTTAGTTCTATTCCCTAAACCACATAAGCTGTCCTTCCACAATAATCTCTTTATCAAACCACCACATTGTTTTCTTGCTAAATATGACAGACATAATATAAAACACTGGGGGCTTTGAGTTTCTTTCCAAAGTTCACAAGGTATGCTGGCTTGTGCATACATGCTTTAATGACAAGAGCTAAAAGAGCTGGAAAAAAAAAAAAAGAAAAGCAGCAGTATTGAAAGTGATCCAGGATGAGCAATACAATATTCAGTCTGACTAATTAGTGCAGAACATAGTTACAAAATTGCCAATATCATTAACACATTGCATGCAACTTTGCATAATAGACTGTAAACTAACCACATTGTAATTCCTGAGAAAAGATAAGCGCATTTGGTAGATGAGGCTCCCAAAGAAATCTCCCTAGTCCCACCCAACTCCTCTATTTCTCCTGCCCTATCATATCATTGTTTGAATCTGATGAGCTATTGGACATAAATTTGAGAGGTGGCTGTTTTTTGGTGTTTTCTTTTTTGCAAATGATGAAAAAATCTGATAGAATTCTGTTCGAAGATGAATTTTCTGGATAAAGCATTAAGGTCCAGGTCATGCTGGGTCACCAATCATCTTTGTACATGTAAAACTCATCCGTGTAGATAAGTGAAGATAAAAGGTTCTTCCCCTGCTTACTTACCGTTTGCATCATATTACTTACATTAACCAAATTTGACAAGAAAAAGTGCATAATCAAGAGAAAGAGACTGTCGTAAGTTAGAGAAAGCTTTATATATTTTAAAAATTCAAGAATATCAAGAGCTTTTTGGATGACAGCAAACCAAAGCTTATGGCTGGGCTAGCTCCCTCAGTGGTGGCTGCATCATCAATGTTGGCATCATTGCTCTTAGCCTGCCAGTGGATAAGCATCTCCCATCAGCTCTCATGCACCAGCACTCCCATGGCTGGCCTTCCCAGGTATTTAATCTACACGGACAACATTGCTTACCATAGATGCAAGTCCCTCCTCTCCAAAACCATATGCATGTTACCTTTTTGGTTTCACAGTTACCTATGTCTGAGGTCATATCTTAGAGCACTTTGGGCTGAGATGCTTTAGGACTCCCTCCCAGCCAGCTGCAGGACAACATGCCTGTACTCCAAGAACACTGCAGGATTAAAAACCCTTGAACAATCTACTAGGATACACAAATTCCAGCTCACGTTACAGGAAAATGGGTTAAAGGAGACACACACTTAGCAAAATTTGTGCTTAAACCACCCCCATACTTAAATAAAGAAAATTCTATACGGATTCCCAATGGACCAAGTCACACATCCAGGCAAGATCCAGGCTGACTGTGCGAGTATTCATGCACCCTTAACTGCACCTGTCATATCCAAAAGACCTTTCACATCAGCACATGCAACCTGAAGAAAAGCTGGGTGTTACCCACTTTCTCAGTTCTCATTAGATGCCAGAAATCACTGTCCAAAAATTTTGTGTCTCTTCCTACCTGCTTTCTCTCTGTCACGCACATTCTCTCCCCCTCACACACTTTGCTTAGGAAGGTACTTTGCAATTTGCCCGCAAGGTCTTTTCCCAACCAATCTAAGATACAGAAACTCTACAGTGTGGTGCCCTTTTCCAAGTCCTCCTGCACATACTTACTTGATATTTAAATACAGTCAGTTGGAGTTGAGAATGTTGTCTGTAAACAATGTGAAGGGAGTGAAAGAGAGAGACAGTCAAGCCAAACAACTTGACACCCTGCCAGCCCAGCAGGCATCTGAAATGAGTTTTCAATTTCACATCAACATTTTTGTTCCAAGAAAAAAAGAGAACTTGCACTCTATTTAAAAACTGTTGCAATTCTATATGCTGCCTGAAAATGAGCATACATCACCTTAACTCCTCACATTTTATAAGAGATGTGACCTATTGACACAAATTAGGATGCACTTCAAACTCTACCCATCTCTTCTTTCTGCCAGAAGGTTTCACGTGTTTAAGTGTACTGGAAGAGATTCAAACCCAGCCCTTTAACCTGGTGTAAATGTGCTTCAAAGTTACACATTTAATATGATGCCAAATCCTCATAATTTTTTATCCTGGACCATATGCTTTCATCTCTATAAGTGATGCATGCAAAGGTCTGGTTTGCTTATGAAATTCAATAGCTATCCAAGGATCTTGTCTATACTGATAAGCTGAAAACATACAGTTTGTTAGAAAGTAACCATACCCCAATTTCATTTCCTCTGAATTTTTTAGGTTGATGTTAAGCTAGGTAAACTCAGTGGGTTTCTGAAGACATTCATGCAAGACAGTTACATTTGTCTCTTTAAAGTTTAAAATTTACAAACATCTGACAAATCTTTTGTTATTATGTCCTCTACCTCTATAAATTTTTTCTTTTCATCTATTCTTGTAGACAAGTTCATCAAATGTATTCCCACACTTTAAATAAAAATGCTTTTAAGCTAAAATGCCTCCCAAATAACATCTAAATAACACAACTCCAAACTCCTAATATGCTTTAACCACAAAAAAAAAAAAAAAAGCCACTTCATAATTTAACAGTCATGAGAGCTTTCTATCAGCTCTCTTGGCTGGCCAGACATTATCTGAACTTTAGAAGCCACGTAGGTTTCAGCACTCTGCTAAAGTCTTGTTGATAAGCTTTGCTAATGAGGCAGGTATATTTGCTTGGGTTTAGTACTGCACTAATATGTTTATACTCACACCCAGTCATCTCAGAGTACAAGTGAAAGAGCATGTGAGCTTTTCTTTTCAGATAGACATATCCATTGCATTCTACAAAAAAAAAAAAAAAAAGTATCTGTAACCTGCAGGCAACTATGCAATGAGATAAAAGCAATGCCTGTCAAAACACAGACTGAACATTCAGCATCCACAATTATTCCTACTGAAATAAGCTGAGCTGTGAGTACATAAGATTGGCTCATCTTCAGGAGTACAGTTAATCCATGCACTATGTGCAGTGCTATTCCACAGTCCGCATAGAGTTCAGTCAAAGCATCTTAGGTTAGGGACTTGAAAGTGATCCAGGTACTCCACTCAAGTTCACAGTTTAGAAATTTTATGGTCTCAGGGTGGCACAAATTCTACAGAAAGCAGCCGGTTTTTTCAGACAGGTTCTCCTCCTCTTTCACACTCTCCTTTTCTAAACCTCCTTTCTCAGGAACTAAAACACTTCTCCCATCTGAACTTTTTGCATCTCAGGCTGACTCATGGTTTCCCTTTATAGCAATACACCTCACCTAGACCATGGTCTGTAGTCAAAGAATCACAGAATATCCTGTGTTGGAAGGGACTCACAAAGATCACTCAGTCCAATTCCTGGCTCCATACAGGACCACCCAAATTCAAACCTTATGTATAAGAGCACTGTCCAAACACTCCTTGAACTCCAGCAGCTTGGCCACTGTCCTGAGGAGCCTGAGCACTTTCTTGTGACAAACCTTCTCCTAACACCCAGACTTATCCTCCCCAATGTAATTCCACGCCATTCCTTTGGGTTCTAAACTCTTGCACTGTCTAATCCAAGTCTCCTAAACTGAAAATGCAATTTCTCAGTTGCCATGAAGTATGGTAAATTCCTCACCTTTCTCACAGGTTATGTACTAAACAAAGATGCCAGAGAATCTAGACTCTGCATGCTTTATCCTTTAAAGCTCTGCTACAATGTGAGTGTGAAACCAAAGCAGGCCAAGAATCACACAAAGATCTGCAAGCACTTGATTATCTTAATGAGTCTGCAAATGCCATCCTAGCAGAGATTAGACTTTTTACTTAAAAAAAGTAAGCAGGATAAACATACAAACATACAAAATGACCTCTGTAAGCCCTGACATCGGCCATCCTGTGACTCTGTAGCCTCTTTCCAGAGATATGAAGATAATACCCACTGCTACCCACTGACAATTCAGAACATAAAGTGGCAAATAATAAGAATAATAATAAAGGAACACACTACCAATTTTATCACATTTGAAGCTTAGGAAATCACTATCCTACTCAGTCATTATGAGCCCTGAGCTGTCAGTCAGTGATGGTCCCTGATGCTCCAAGTTGCCTACCTGGCACTTTTCTGTGGCACCAGTAATACAGGGTACCCTGTCTTAAATAGGAATCAACGAAATGACATTGGCAGGGCAACCAGAGCAACATAATGGATGTATTGGTTTATCTACCCAAAGAAAGAGCCCTCTTACATTCTCAGCTTGTAGTTTCCTGCCAGATTAGGCTAGAGTGAATTCCTCAGGGAGTTGAATTCCCCCGGGAAGCCACAGTCAAACCAAGACTCAAATCTGAACTTTTGACAAACACACAAATACAGACAAAGTTGTCAGGTTTTAGGGAGACACAGAATAGAGAACCAGATCTTCCTGCTGTAACATGAAGCACAACCAGGGCTCTTCCCCTGGACACGCTTTCTGTAATGTTTTTCCACCTCTGTTCTTCCGTTTGCCAAAGAGCTAAAGTCCTGAGGGACAACCCCTGCAACATTCCCCAAACCATGGGTTACAACAGCATCAGTACATCAACACATTCCCCAGTCTGGTTCGCCCCTTCAGACATCCCACATTTTGCAGAATGTCAGTCATGTTAACACTAAAATATAGATCCTGTAAAGAAGCCTGTGCCTTTCATAAACTTAATGTTTTTTTTTTTTTACTAAAAATGGAGTGCTATTTATATGAAAGAGGATGAGGTCTAGAGTATTTTAAGGTTTTGTCTCTGAAGCTCAGCTCCACAGGAACGCTTTCCCAGTTACAGCTACACTGGTATAGTTCTACAGTCACACTCACATTACCTCTTCCTCCTTGTGGTCACTTTATTCCAGAACTAGTGATGGAGTTTTATTTTTTATTTTAAGTATTTCCAACTAGGTAAAGTAAATACATAAAATATAAACAGACAAAAAAAGAAGTGTTTGCGTAGCAGTGCCCAGACATGAGGCACGATGCACATCACTTCCTTAGTTTCTTTGCCCGCTGGCTTCAACCTGAGCACTGTTCCTTTGTGGATGAGCTCCTCTCTGCTCTTGCAGTGCAGATTTGCGCTAGCTGCCAGAGGAGAATCCTGCACAGGAGCTAAGGCCCTGCTGTCACAAACAGATGGGACCCTGCACTCACTTCTTCAGATGATCTTATTCCATCTTACTTACCTCACAGTCACAGTACAGGCCGCACTTTCTATGAAGAGCAATATGCCCATTCTCAGGATGGAGAACATGGGGCTTTTCAGCCAGCCCAAGACTGGGTCGAATCTGAATTACCAAAGCTATGCCTAGGTTTCAGCTTAGCCTATGAGAATCACTCCAAGCATTCTGTTCCCTGCCTACCAGCCTCAGAAGTGCTGCGTGCACAGGACTGGACTTGGCAGTAATGCACATATAAGAGACTATCATCTCTGGGACATGGATGTCGGGGCCCTCATCCTCTCACTGTAACAGAGCAGTAATGGAGAGGCAGTTTCACAGTGATAGTGGCTTATTAATCAAATCCACAAGCGTATTTCTACATCATTGTAACTGTTCACATCCAGGGAGGACGCAGTCCACTATCACCAACTACTGCACCAACAGCTCTGAGTCAGCTTCACCCAGCTGCCTCCCACCTCATTTTACAAACCATTTACCAAGGACACCACCACCATCCTCCTACTGCCATCACCACAGAAGGCAGTGAGGTCACAGCCATGCTACAAAAGCAGGAGCAGCTGCTCCTGCAGTTCAAACGACTGAACCACAACTTCCTCTCAACAGTACCATGGGGAAGATGAAGGTCCACAAGGTAGCTCAGCTGCCGTGCCGTAACCTGGGAAGGGTTGGGATAGCTGCAGAGGTGGTGTGCACAGCTCCCCGGAGGGAAGGTGTGCCTGCATTCACTCATCAAGAGGTTCCAAACCAATTAAGAAGAGATGCTGACAGGCTATGATGCACTTTTTTTTTTTTTCTTTTCTTTTTTTTCCCTTCTTAAATCCTCAAAAGAAAATGCTGGGCCACAGTATCAATGAATTTGTACCTCTTTTCCAAATTCATACAAAGGGAATTATACCAGGGAAAAAAAAAAGATCTCCCCATGGACTGATCATGAATCTTTATCACTGACAAGAGCCCATCCCACAGTTCTTGTCCACGGATGACTCCAAAGTTATCAGATCTGAGTAAAACTTGTCAAGCAAAACCATTTTCCCAGTACAAAATGGCATTCCACTGTAAACAGCTCTTTTCTCTAGCAGCATATGCTGCGTGTTAAGTTAACATTCAGAGATGGGAACTCTCAGAGCAAATCTTTCTGCATCAATTTTTTAATTTCACTTTGAACAGAATTTATTGTACAGAAATTTCCCGTTGTTTTTGTTTTTCCCAGGATGGACCGAAAAACACCAAGCTTTCTAATAGTTCTTAAAGCTATAAGCTACTCGTATGAACTTGTTACAGGAAAAAAACACTAGGAAAAAGACAACACTATGACTGTGCTTGGTTTATGTTACAAGTTAATATGCTATTAAATGTTTAGGTCTTATTATGCACTTTAAAAATGTTAGTGCTTAATGTACTCTGATTAGAGCTTAACGAGCCCTTTAAAATGTAACAATGTTAAACCACCGAATCACACTGTGTCTAAGAAGTAAGAGGCTTAAAAAAAATCTTCTGTTCCTCACAACCTAACCCTTACATTAATAAAAACAAAATCCAGTCATAATGAGTTTATATCATATATCAGAATGTTTTGACATCCTTAATGACTGGGAGTTAAAAAGTTGGCTTAACTCTATGTGCTAGTGTGTGCTTGTTTGAGTGTAGGAGTTAAGGTTAGTGGTTTTTTGAAAGCCTTAAATAACAGAGATAATGGAGATGAACATCGTGCGTTTTTGCCATAACTGGTGTCTGGAATCTTATTGCCTAATTTAAAGGGCCAGTTATGTGATTGTGAATAATTGAGAAAACATCCATTTAGGCTCACAGATGTGATGCAGTGGGCAGAATAGCTGTGCAGTGACACTGCCAGGGAAATCTGGTCAATGCTGGTTAGCACACACGCCTGAGCAGTAAGGTGCAGATTTTCAGAACAAGTATGAAGGTGCACCCATGGTAGTGTGGGGGACAACTGCACATACAAATCAGGGCCAGGTTCTGATGCCTGCTCTATGCAGTCTCACTCTGACCCTGGTAGGCACGCTCTTCCAGCAGTAGACAGCTTTTGCAGTCACTCTCTCACAACACATACCTCCAATTACTATTCCTTATTTGAAAAGAAGCTCTAAAAAACAAACAAACAAACAAACAAAGACACCTACCAAAAACTCCATTGTAACCTGGGAAACATCACACAGGGTAACAACGTCAGCTTTACAAAACAGATGCATGTGCTGAAAGCATTGCAACGTACAACTTTATAACATAGGGAGAAACTGTTTTGGCCTGTAAAACAATGGATATCCCCAGCAGTGGTCATCAGATGTCCTGAATCCAAAGCTACTCAAAAAAACACTGCTGTGATACACACGGTAGGTTTATTTCTGTGTTCTGCTCTTCTAGTTCAAGCGCATGGTATTCTCCTGAGCTTGAACAATCACTTGGGCAAAGTATATTACTTCAGTATATGCCTGGCTTTCTTGAAAACTGTAAATTTGGGTGACATCCAATCACAGCAAAATAAAACCACATGACTTATCTAGCTAATGACAGAGTGTGAACAGTGAATTCTAAAGTAATAGCCATGACAGATAGTTCCTGAGGTTGAAATACACTTGCATGTCCTACTCATCAAATAATTCCAAATAAATAATTCAGCAAAATGCTCAGTCTTCATGGATAATTAACAGAAAAAGTAGCCTAATTAGTCCAATAAACTGTTTGCTGCAATTAACTCTGCTAAGTTTTAAAGGGCCATTCTTCATGGATACAATTTTCAAGAGGACTATTAAAGTATTACTGAGTATTTTCCACTGACGTGGGATGTGTTTTCAAGCTGACTGTCCCAAGCCAGAGCATTTCAAGACATTAAGAACAATCATAATTCTCTCATCGCAGATAGGTTATATTATCAACTCAACCCATGCACACCTTTGTGCTCACACACCACCCAGTGATATTCAACACCACATTGTTTACTTACTCCTTGTTGAACTGGACCACAATTTTTTTGCTAGATAACATGCCTTGCAGAATTTTTCTTGCCTTTGGTTTTACTTGTTTACTAACAACAGAATATTGAGAAACAACATGACAAATGTTCAAAGGATTAAAAAGTTCTTTCCTTTTCTCTTGAACTTTCATGTTCTATTCATTTTAAATTTGTGGTAAATAGATTTTTTTTTTTTTAATTTTCCATATTCATTTCCCTATGTTCCTGTGTATTAAAATAACTAACAGAAAAATGATTCCATCTGCTCTGCACTAAGATGTTTATGGCTTCAGAGACACTGAGCTTTCTGCAGAGAGCAAAGAGTGCTTCAGAGCCATTCCTTCCAGTCCAAATTTTCTCCAATCTCAAGCACCCAAAATCACAAGGTTAGATTAAGACTAATTATTATTAATCAAATTCACTGAGTAATCCAAACACAAAAAAGCTCAGTGCTTTAGCTTTCTTCCCATTTTCTTTCTAGTGTCTGAACTTTTCTGATTTACACATGGCAGTTTTTCAAGGTCTGCTTAACTGCTACAGCATAAAATGCGAGAGAGAGAGTGAGAGAGAGCATGCAGTAGGGAGACAGAAAAAAAAAAAAAACAGGGAGAAAAAAGGAAGATGAAAAGGAAAGAGGGAAGGCAGTGCTGGAAAACTGCCTCGGCAGCACTGACAGGGATGCCCAGTTTGGAGGTGCGTGCAACAAAGCACCCAAGCAGCAAAGGGCAGCCTCATGTTTTCCCAACGCTTGGGCCACAAGGCTCTGAGAGGTGCACATGTGTCTGGGGGAAACGTTCACCAGGACAGGCTGTGGTCAGATGCTCTGCACAATTACCTGCACGTTTCCCTTCTGTGCCTATAAAACACCCCAGTCCATCTCCCTTCTTACTTTCGTGCTCTTTTCTAACTCATAAACTTACTTCAACAAATAGGATCTGAGTCTTTTCCCACCCTGCATCCTCCAGGCTATGTGTGCTGCAGTGACTGCGGGCCAAGGAGAAGTTTGGCAGGGAGGGGTTTGGGAAGGGGCTCAGGGTGCAGCAGCACAGGCACACTCCCCTGTCCAGGCTCTGCATGCTGCTTCCTAGACTCACAGGAGCTGGCACAGGCACTCTGCTTTGTGCACATCTCACCCTGCGCCTGGGTCACCAACCGAGGCTGGCAGCCAGCCACAGGCATAGGAGCTTGCTAACACTGCCCTGCTTGCCATAATACAACAGGGAGCAGGGCTTGCTGCAATGGAGAAACTATTACATTCAGATCTTGTTAAGATTCCTTAATAGGCAAAAGGCAGAAGAGTGAGGGAAGAGAGCAAACAATATGTAACAGCATTTAAATTAAGTGCATTAACAATAAATAATCCCCTGTCAAGAATTTGTCATGTAATTGTATTTACTGCACTGAGCAGAGGTAACCAATGTTGTGAGAGGGTGGTTTTGCACTCCCAGGGTGACTCTCCTTTGGGGACAGCATATGTGAACAATCACTCAGACATGGGATATCAGCTGTGAAAAACCTCCTCCTGCACAGCCTGCCAGTTGGGATGGCTAGAAAGTCAGCTCCCTCTCCTGGATGAAACCAGAAATTCAACATAACGCTGAGCTTGTCTAAACCAAGGCTTGGCTGAGCTTTGGCAGTTTTACAGTTTTTCTCCATAATCCTGAAACCTCAGTCAAGGGAAATCTGTGTTTCCTGAAGAACTGAGGTATGAACAGAGGTACAACACATTACCTAAGCAGTGGCAAAAATCCCACTCCCACTTTCAGGGCATGCCAGGAGTCTCCACCAAATACAAATCTGCAGAGCCAAGCAGAGTGACCTGCTGTCACTGAGTGCCAGGATCCAGAGAAATATTACTGCAAAGCAGACCTCTCTAAACACTTTGTCCCTCAGGTCTTTTGCAAACATAGGGACTGTGGCCATGAGTAGAAATGTGGCCCAGGCAGAGTGCAGGTAAGGGCAGTAGGACTCTGCCTGAACCAAGAATTTGAGAACAAAGTCTGAGATGGAGTCAGAGACCAAACTGTAGCAAGAAATTTTACTAGGGTTTCCAGTGCGTTAATTGAGTGTCTCTTGCAAGAAGGTTAAGATATTGCACTATTTTCAGTTTCCAGACCACTTGGGAACACAAAGCATTTCCATTTAGAGAACTGCAGCTTCAGTTTGCAGCTCACAGAAGCTCAGAAAGCTGTAAGATGCAACTAGCAGATGAATGAACATGTAGGTGCCCACAAGTTCACTTACCACAGTCTCAGATAAAATCAGTGGCAAAACAATTAAGTTCCTTTTTCAAAAAAAGTAGAGCTTACAATGACTATATAAAAATGCACATAAAAAAGTTTATTTCAACTTGTTTTCCTGTCTAACTGTAGACTTCATTAACTTCCAGATATAATCCTTTAAGATTATATTGGACCTTTAACACGAGAAACTGAAATTTTGCCAAACTTTGAATAGTACCCTTCGGAGATAAACATATCCTATGAGAAAACAAGGCAGAAAACCAAAAAGCAAAATGAAATTATGCACACAGCACAAGTGGTTTGTCCAAACAGGAAGCCATTAGGATGAAAGCCCAGACTTTTCAACTCCTGTATCTCTACTTTCACTACAAAAAGAGCCATTCTGAAATGGAGAAGTTTAAAACTAACAATGAGAGACATATGTGCAGGATAATTCATCCTCTTCTCCATTGGAATCACCTCCCACAAGAGGCTCTTTCTTTCTACCAGAGAGTCAACGGTGCTCCAGATCAGACACTCCAGTTAGGTGGCCAGTGCCTTTTAAGAGCAGTATTGCCAAAGAGCTTTAAGAGTAAGCATGGGAACACACGCCATAATAGGAGAGATTATCTACTGCTGTATCTCACTAGTTGGGTAAGAAAAACAATCCTGTTATCCAAACTCCAAAGCTTTGGACTTGATAGTACTATTACAAGTAGATATTCATAGATACACACAGGGCTGTCTCCAGGGGTGTTGGTGCTCTATAAACACTGAGCAAGCTAAGGTTACTCTAGTTCAGTGGCTCAGACAGGACTGACTCCTTAATAAAACTGTGAACCTCTCTGAGCTTTAATCCATAGTCCAGTCACAGACTTTGGAGTCAGTCTGAATAACCTCCATTTCTCTGAGGTGTCAATGTGTGTGGGAGCCCCTCATTGACCTGCAGCCGTTCTCAACAAGTGCAAGGTACAGATGGGACAGGCGGCTCGTGGCTGGTGCCTGCACTGCCCCGCTCCCCAGATCTCAGCCTGGAGACCGTCACAAGAGCCAAGACATTTACAAGCCATTTCAGTAAAAGGAAATCAAAATCCGACTTTACTCCAGGGCATCTACTCAAAGAATTTCACTGCTCAAACTGTATCTTGCCACTTAGTTTTAAAAATGCTTCTTTTACAGCAAGCACGACAATATAAAATGCCATTAACAATAAAATATAAAATGTATTCCAGATATTATTTTCAGGATACCATATTGAAAGACTCTCATAAAATACTCTGTCATAATGCCACTCAAATTAGTAGTTGGGTTAATGCTAGTAGTCAGCTAACATTAGTGTTAGATGAGATGTTATAAAAGCACACACTGAAATAGCAAAACATCCCACACAGAACAGCCATCTTGCCCAGGAGAAGGTGAAAATTTTTCTGCCTCCTGAATGGAAAAACAACCATAGATTTTGACTCTGGAGACCTGGCTGAAGTTTGGTTGGAGAAGGAGACCAAGTGAATCACTGGAAGTCTTCCCACCTTCCAGCTCAAATTTCACACGACTCATTTGCTCTGGGGGAAAAGGAGAGTAAGGGGAGGAAAAGGGCCAGCAGCAACCCTGATTACTGTGCAGGAATTGAGTCAAGAAAGGAAGAATAATGCCTAGATTATGAAGTACACAACACAGAAGATACGTATACGTCCTGGAAACATTTGAAAGGTCCTGCAAACTAACGCACTGTTCAGACTAGAAACAGAGGCAGCTCTTTGGCATGCTCTGGGAAAGTCTTGTTTCACCATTCCAGTGAGTTCATAATTGCCACAATCAGTAATGATTGATTTCTCTTATTTTCTATATCAACTTTTATACTGTGCAGTCCAATAACAACTGAGTGGCTCTCCAGAATCTTTCTTACAGCCTTTCTTGCAGCATTACAAGTTCTGATTAACATTTGTGATGTGCTTATGTGTCACAGACTGTGATCTATTTTGAGGCAAAAGAAGGTTTCAGTTTGTTCTAAATTGTGTTCCCTGCTGAGTGGATGTCTCTGAAGGAATCTCAGGAACAGTTGAACACAGAACCTCTCCCAGGACTCAAGCTAATGACATCTACATCAGGATGAACCTAAGTTGCCAAAAATTATTTTGGCTCCTTTGACATGAGAATGAATATTCCCAAACCTTAGATTTGAAAACTCCGTACCTTAAATTTGGCTCTTTTTATATCACAATACAATGCAATCTGCCAGCATTTAAATAGTTTTTGATGAGTGCACAGTAGTAACTAGCAACACAACTAGCCTTTTATTCTGAGTATTCAGTATAACAATTTCCAAGCTTGTATAATGTTCCAGGGTTGTAATATTACACATCTTGGAGATCTACTATAATTCCTATTGATAGGAACAAAAAAAAATTATTTCTGAATGAAATGTTGCACATTAGCAAAGATTCTTATTTTCTGCTGCATAATCTGATTCACGTTTACCCTCAATGTTAATATTAGCAGTGACAGCTATGTTAAGAAGTGCCCACAAAAAAAAGAAGCATCTTTATAACCTCTCAAGTTCTTGCAGTTATTGCTGATGTCTTTTTAAAGTAACATGACTTAAAGTCAACGCAAACTGTTTATTTTTCACTCACGAAAAATGTATTTTTATGTTTGGCTTTCACAATTATTAAAAAAAAAAAAAAAAAAAAGAAGAAAGGAAATGATCTCCATTGTATCATAAACTCCCTCGATAGGTTCCTCGCCAATATTTTTGTTTCTAGTCCCCATGGAAACCAATACAATGGCTTTCATATCTGTTTTTTAGAAGGGACTATTCCAGTTCCATCTTTCAGCCTCTGTAGATTGTCAGGAATTGCTGAGATTGTACTCAATGACAGTATCCAAATAGGTGTACACTTATATTGCTACATTAAAATATTTGTTTTAAAAAATTATACTCACACTAGGAAAACTTGTCAAAAATTACCAAAATCATCCATTAATTTTGGAAATTCAAATATAGTATTTACTTTAATTAAAGTTACAGAATAAATTACATACAATTAAACATTTAAAAACCAATCAACCATTTTAGTTTCTCAATTTTTCTACTGCTTTATTTCTGAGCCCTCTTATTCCCATCTGGTGCTGTAACGATACCGGGGAAAAAAGTAAGAGATGAAAAAGATGGAAAGTTTCATACTTTAAATGACTGGGTTTTGTTTTAACAAGTCCTAATTTTTAACCTATTTCAACTAATTCAAAACTATCTTTTCTTTAAGAAAATTTCAGGCTTATCTTCTAATTAGCATCCCTGCAGAAACCAGTACATGCAATGAGATGCAAGTCAAACACACTGCAGGCTGCCTTTCTCACCGCCCAAAAGCACTGTGGAACAGTCAGAGGCCTATCCAGTGACTCAGGAATCTACACTGTGTCATTAATCCAAAACTCTATTTATGGGATCTGTGTAAAACAGCAGCCATTACTATGAGCTCATGCTCTGGCAGCTATGGAAGAGCAGGAAAGCACCTCCATGACTTAACTCCAACTTGAATTAGGGCACATAACACGGAGAGTGATGAAGAGAGCCCCTGTTCAACAAGAGAAGGAAACTCAGGAAATCCAGTAGGTTCTCAGTCCTGCTTGCAGTCAATCAAGAGTTAACAAGATTTTTGATATCAACTAAGACAAATCACAGTGTGTGTGATGGCATTTCCAGCCAGGCTGTACACATGGAATACTTAGCGCTAAATTCATTTTACGGAAAAGCTTATGTATCATCTCAGATTCTTTAGGTAGGTAAAATGTCTATGAATTTTTTTCCACATCTTTATTATTATGAAATCTGACAATGAAAATATCTGAAGTTCCTCTTTTATGTGAGGTATATCTTGTACAAAAAGTGCTGCCTTTGTTAGATCTTGAATTCTCTTTTTGTGACCTGCTGCCATAGGTTACAAGGCCAAAGGTTGGCCAGTAGTTGAGTTTTTGAAGGACTTGAGGGCTGACTTACAGAGGCCGTAACATCCCTCTGTTTGTTCACACTGACAGTGTTCAATTTACCTAACTTAATAGGTAATTTTTGTTAAACTTTTGCATCCTGCACAGAGTGATTCTCTGACCCATGAGAGGTATCAGTGCCAGTGTGTTGATATGCCCTTTCAGAATCTGTGGTGCATCAAAATTCTTAATTTTTTTTTTTCTGCACAAGCATCCTTAAGTAACACAACTGTATTTGTATAAAGGATATGGCAGGAAGGGAAGCTCAAACTGAAACCTAAGACGAAATCTGAAGAGATAATTATAGCTAAAGAACTGATGTTTGATTACTGGACTTTACACCTGGGAGTGTACTATTGCACACATTAATATAATCTTGGCAGTGTGAGTGCACAAAAGAAAAAACAATCGTTCTGCACAGATGTGAATCAGCAGAATAGTGTTTTCTCAACTGGGAAGTGGTTTAAACTTCCTCTTTCATCTCCTATTGTTTTTAGAAAATTGTCTTGTGATTATTCTTCAGCTACACAAACTAAACCACTCCCTGGATAGGCCCAGGGTATGCTTTGATTTCATTAACAATCTGAAACAAAAACCAAAGTTCCTAGCAATAGAATTAGATGCATACCAGAAGACATGACACCATCTCCTTGGCACCAGGGTTTTTGGTGATGGTGGTTTTTTTCCCCATCTCAAATAATGCTGAACTTTCATTAGAAGTAGGTAGCCAAGAAACAATCTCCTGGCTTAAAAAGAGAGATGCTGCCCCCCATTCTTCCCTTGGCAGCACACACTTAGGATGAGATGGAGCTAAGCCACCCTCTGCTACTCCTCTCACAAACGCCATTGTAGCAAACAGAAAATTATCATATCTACAAGCTAAAGTCTCTGTGCATTTCTGGGCCTCAGCGTGCCTCATATCTATACAGCCTGAAAGCTACAGGAACTCAAGTTCTGAGCGTAACAAAGATGCTTCTACGAAGAGTCCCCACCACCCTCACGTATCCTTTGCATAAACCGTAACTCCTGCCCTCAGCACCATACACAATACTGCCTGTCTTTGAACTGCAGCAAGGCCAGCGATGCACCGACTGAATTGCCCAAACCCTCCACACTCTTTCACTATCAATTGGAACTAACAGAGAGAAGGAAAAAAAGAGGAAGAAAACTCATCTTGTCTCCTGCCAGTACTGCCTTACAGAAACAACCAGCCTGAAAGTTGTTTCTCTTCACTGGCTTGAGAGGAATTGCTACATTTTCGCTTTCCTTCAGCTGTAGAATTAGAGAAAGATTTAACAAATGAAAAATGAGCACCTAGCTGGTATCTGTGTATTTACTGTGCCTGACGGCTCTGTCCATGCCTCAAACTCTCCTCATTATAGTCAAGGGATCAAAGCAGGATACTAGAAACATCCGAGGAGTAAGTCTATGAGTGTTAACCAGACTAAGCTTCTCTTATTTGAGTTTATCAATATATGAAAGTTGCTCAATTAGTGCTTTCAGTTTACATGTATCAGAATTCACGGGCACCTGAGATTTGATGTAAAGAGAGAGAGACTGCAGTCCATGACAACTCTGTCCATGATAACTCTGCAGGAACACTTAAGGAGAAAATAGTAGAAGCCACAAAAAGTTGGAGATGGGAGGAGATCTGCAAAATCACATCCTTATCTGCCTGCATTTTCTCTCTTCACTCAACATCTGCTTCTGGTCATCAGCAGTGACGAGCATGGGGAAGAGGAAGCTTTGGTCCGACTCAGAATGGCTTCTGTCACTGCTCTGTTCACGAGGGACATCAACACATGTGGTTACTGATCTACTCCTGTTCTACTTCAAGAAGGAAGTGAGAGATGCTGAGGATGTGAACAAAGCAGACTTTCTTTCCCTGCAGATTTCCCATGAACATTGGCCCTGCACAACACAATACTATCAATGCTCCTACCCACATCTCCTCATCTCTGACAGGAGATTTCTGCACTTGCTACAGGACTAAGAGAAGGGCTCCAGGGCTTCTGGAGACAGCATCAACAGAAGGAAAGGGTCTGAGGCAGAATCTTCAGGGACCTTAGGAATCACTAAAAATTATACAAATTACTTACGTATTTTTTGCTCGTATTGAATTTAAAACTATTAACTGGTCACAAATCTTAGAGATTTACAGCTTTTAAACTAAAAAAAAGTTTGAATTTTAAACTAGAAAAGTTTCACTTAATCAGAAAAACACTTGAGTAAAGTAAGGGAGAATTGATTTCATGGCTATTATCATCAGAGTAGTCAGCTGCATAGCATTCACATTTCATTGCAGAAGCAAGCAGATAAACAATCTCCTTCCATTGTTTGTAGTAATCATAGACTGCTAAATAATTTCATGTCATTATTTCAGTTGTGCAACAAATAAGGGAAACACCAAATGAAGTCCAAGGCTCTTTTTGTGGTTTCATACTTGTATTTAAAATCTGACCTTTCTTTTTTTTAATCCTGTTTAAATCAGACCTATGATTTGCGCATTGTATACCTGAAAAATCTCAGAAGGACAGGCATACTGTTGCCATTTTACACCAGAAGTTGCATTTATTTATATAAGAGTTTTAATATTCCAGTCCTCTGAATGCCACATAGGAGTGGATCAATCTAAAATGCATCATATCTAATGCCATTCTGATAATTAATAGAATTTAAACTTTCAAATAAGTATAACTAAATACGTTTGGAAACTCAAAGAGATAACACCACCAAAAAAAAGTAAGCTGCGTTATTCAGTAAAACTCTCACCTCATACCTGATAATTTCCTTTAAAATTGATTGACTTTCAGGATACCTATAAAGCTAAGAAAATCAATCAAGTTCATCTATCTATTATTCATGTTTGCATTCTGATGCAAATGTCTTGAACTCTGTTCCAATATAAAAGAAAAATAACCCTAATCTACAGGAGTTAAATAATGAAATAGATAGAATGACTCTAACAGAGAGAAGTTCTGTTTGTTCACCTTTAACATCTACAGCATTTTCAAGGAGATTCTTCGCTTTCTTATTCCCCAAAAACTCGTAATAGTTGTGAGCTTAAAACCGAGGCGGTTTATCCTTGTTCTCCAGACCTCAAATACAGACCCAATTTTTAAAGAACGTTTTAAAGACAATTCAGGAAACAATTGGAATGTCTCACATGGTTTTTATGCCAACTTGGTATTGCCAAATGGCATTAGGTAACTCACTGCTCAAGAGTACGGCACCTGAAAACCACGAGATGCAGGCTGCTGTGACTTGCATGTTCCCAGAGTGTGCAGAAGACAAGCATGGAGAATAATTGTATCTTTTAAAACAATTTTCAATACATCCTTAATTCACTGAAATGTAACAAGATGCTCTGGGTACGCTAGCACAACTTGGAATAAGACAAGGGCTGCAACAGCTTGGCACCAAAGCTTGATAGCAGTTTAATTGCTTGAGCTAAATCTAAGATTTCTTTGCCTCTGTACAGTTGCGTGTATTCACATCTGTTGCTTTAACAGCACAAGAATCATTTTTCACTATAATAGACTTCAAGCAGGTCTGGGCAATCTGAACATCCTGTGTTGAAAGGGAAGATGACTGTGACACCATTTTCTTATTAGCATAACAAATTTTTTCTGCTGGTATTTCCCATAAACCGTGCTGGAGAAGACAACAGAGGGAACTAGATGTCAACTGCATCTTTCCCACATAGTCCACATCTAAAAACAACACTTACAATACTGATAATACTACCACTACATGGCCAACACAGAGCCAGCAGATTGGATGCTAGCTAAATGCAGAACAGGATAGTCATGACAAGAAAGTGCTCTTCTTAGGTGAGTTACACTTCTTAGCAGAGCTAGTTGGCCTATTCAGAATGCTTCCCTATCTCTAAAGGAGTTTATTTGGTGTTTTGGCCCAACCCTGAAGAACTTGCGTCCTAGTGACTTGAGCCAAAGTGGAAACTCCAAAGGAAAGAGCAGAGTGGGAGGAATGAGTGGACAGAGAGCTCAAAAGAGCTCACATACAGGGAAGAAATTAGCCTGGAAAAGGGAATATAAAGAGGACAAAGGAGAGATGCTGTAGAAACAAGAACATCACAAAAGAGCATGGTCAGCGATAGAGTGGAGGAGGGCGCATTTACTGGGAAATGCTGCTTTAGTCATCCCGAAACTGTTCAGTGGTTCATCTGGAGAGAATTAGCAGGGCCAGAGGGGGAGTGGATTCACAAAACTGCCTGAGGAAGTCGCGGTGTCAGCCCTCCAGAACCAAAAGTTCGGCTGTCAGCACGCTTATTCAGGTTGTGTGGGATCAGTTGTCTTCTCCGGCTGATGGCATTTGAACCAACATTTCTGGAAGCGCCTTGCCCTAGGGCACTCAGAAAGCTACACTGAGCAGGGAGGGAACGACACAGCAGTCTCTCATGTTAACACTGTATGAAATGTCACTGTATGAAATACTTCTCTACAGCATTTGTGAAAGATGAGGGAGCAAGGAGAAAATTACTCCATTACCTGATTGTTGACAAGGTGGGATGAAGAGGTTGAAGTTGCTGAATAGTGGATATTTAAGATTTTCTGCAAAGTGGAACAACAACAAAAAGACAGAGTGAGAGCAAACAAGAGATTCCAGATCATATCCCAGTGAAGGCAGCTCTGTGCTCACATAGACAACTTTGCTTACAATCATCTCAAACAGAATAGGAATGAATAGCACTTGTAATTCAAAGCAACTGTTTTAAGTGGTGTGCAGTTGGATAAAAACAAACTTACAGAAAACCTGCTTGAGATGTTTGAAACAAAAGAAAAATTTCACCTTAGGTGTATCTAATCTGGTAAAAAAAAATAAAATTGTAATTTAGTGATTTACTGGATCCTTATGTATATAAAAGATTTTTATTTATATATAATTCTATACATACAGAATCTATATTATATAATTGTTATAATGGTATATATAATTACAGATAGATAGATACAATTGTTTAGCTTGGTGACCAAGCAAAATATTGATTTATTTCTCTGAAAAAGAGACAGAAACATAAACAGTGGTCTTATGGCTGTCTTACACAGGAAGTTTCAGGAGAATTCAGGCATCAGCAGTGGGGAAGATGCAAAGAAGCCAAAATTGAAGGCAAGAAACTGAAAAAGGAAAAATAAGATACAAAGAGGAAGAGCTAACCCCACCCTATTTTTTCTGGCACTAAAGGCATCCAGAGTGCATGACATATGATTTCTTTCAATGTATTACAGGAGTAGGAGGACTCACTTGATCTCTACCACACCTTTTGCTTATCTAACATCTCCCACCTACATTTAAGATTCAGAATTATCAGAATTTAGATTTTCTCTCTTGGCTACTTTCCGTTGTCCCTCCCTCATTTCAGCGTGAACATGCTGGCATTAACAAGGTTTGCTTTGATCCTGAACCAGATCTGAAGGTATCTGCACAAGTCCTACTCAAGTTGTGAGCATACCCTAAGGTTAAGCAGGTTCTTCAGCTCTGCTTATTCCCTCACAGCTGTATAAAAATGCTGTTCTTTCTTACAAAATAAAACAAAACTAGTTAGGCAGAAACAAGAATGATTTCATTCATTCACCTCATACTTAATTCATCCCCATTCAGCCTGATGGACACAAGCAGCCTAGGTAATTCGAGGGGACCAACATGATAGTGTGGATCTTGTTATCTTTAATTCTATAGAGTTGCTGTGCATAAAAAAAACATAATAACCCTTCAAGACTTAAAGTCATTCATGATATAGACTACAGCAAGTATAAATTTAGCTCATGTGTTACTTTAAAACCATCTCTTGGCTTCCTTTATGCCACCAGTAGAAAACTGGGATTTTTCCAGTTGTTTATCCCTTATGTGTTTTAAGGTCCTCTCCTGAAGCACAGCATAGAGTGGTCTAAAAGCACTTCATTAGCATGTTTAGTAATAACCACACAGCTGAGGAGTGGTCTGAGCCCCTTGCAGTACACCATACCCCTGTTACTGCTGTGCTGATGCATGGGAAGCACAAATTTATGGAACACAAGAGTGCTGTTTTCTCATGGTAGATTAAATAAGTCCAAAGTCATTGTGATTCATGAACTTGTTTTCCTTATGCATGTCAATAGGATCGCCTATCCTGTAATAACTGTGATCCCTGCGGTGCAAAGCATTATGCACAATTACTGCAAATCAACACAATCTTAATTATTAATCTTCTGTATTTGCATAGTTCTTTTCATCCAAAAACACTTTCAGAGTTTTGTACAAAGCATACCATAGAAATACTGCAAGTTCTGGAATCTGGAGCAATGCCTCCCTGTGTACCAGGGAGCACTCAGAAGTTTGCTGTACGAGCTGCTGGCCCCTCACACCAGAATGAACCCTGCTACAAATGGGAAGGACCACAGGGCTTTTGAAATTCTCATACAAGTAGACAGGAGCTCTGCTTTGATATACAGGAAACTGAAGCCTCTGGCACTTGACTTATTTGGAAGAAAATAAACTTTAAATATCTTATAAGTATTTTAATACAGAATGCTAGACGTCACAGTTCATGCTTCAATGCTGCTGAAGAACACAAACATTTTGGAATCAACCAAATCAGCTGCAGACATTTCCCAGTCTTAACCTTGTCACTTCTATGCTGCCCCTTTATGCTATGAAGAGTTTTATTTTCCTCTTCTTGCTTACTGTGCTGTTCCACCATCTTCTGCTCAAATCCTTCCGCACACAGCCTTGAGCAACACAACTCCAAGGAGGAAGTTACATTTAAAGACAGTAGCTAAAATACACATGGCTCAGCATCTGATTATGCAGCTCTCTCTCACTCATCCAGCTTATAGGGTCTGTAGAACAAGAATAGTTCCTTCTTTGTTTTTGACTCTTATAGGCCAAGTAGCTTGTTACCTTCTAGCAAATTTGTTGTTAAGCCTGTTAACAGCATCTCCACTTAGTAACATGTACTGATCAACTAAAACACAGCAACATCATGCAGCCTCTCCATTGTCACAGGCTCTTTGAAAGACTGCTGCAGTTACTACAAGAACAGAATAGTCTGGTTTACAGACCTCTGTCATAGCCAGAAAACAGGTCCTGCTCCAGCCAATGTTAGGATACGTTATATCGCACGTGGACACTGTTGTGCCACTGCCATGAATCAGAGGTGTCACATAGCAATGCTGCTATTTACCTCTTTTCAGGGGTCAGCAGAAAAACTTCTGCCCAGACCAACTCCCACTTTCACACTACAGCCATGCCACGGCTGTATAATCAGACAATGGCAAAAACAAACATTGTCAGTGCTGTCTCCTCGCTGCTGTTTACATTTTAATGAACTACTCTAGTAATAACTTCCAGTTTCCTCCGTTTCCAGAAAGCCAGCACTCCATAAATATTGAGTTGTACTATTATCTGCTGATGTACCAGTTTTCTATAAACAGAGAAAATCCAGACTTATCACTGGGCCTAGCTGTCGAAAAAGGTTAGTGTAGCTAAATAACAAAACAAGAATGTTGTTTACTTGTTAATGTTCCACTAATGAAAAAAAGCTGTTATGGTTTTGATTAATCTAGACCATACCGAACAGTTCTGGCGTAGCTTTCCTTGAAGAGTGACTATTGATTTCCTCTTCATTCTACACTTTGATACAACATATCTGGAATCTGGCCCAGGTTTCATAACTGCTACTATCTCCACATTAGCAGCCTGTGCAAGATTAGAAATAGCTTTTGAAGATATATGCAATGGTGAGGCAATCCAAGAATTTTCTCCACTTCCACAGGTTGAGCTTTTACATCTGTCTGTGCAATAGCTTTTAAGGAATTAAAGGTGTTTTTAGGCATGATCAAACTCATCAATTGCAACTAATTAATTCTGCCATTATTTAATTTTCTAGCGCAATGTTGTTTTTTCTCTTCCTTTCTCTGCCTGCATTTATAAAACCTGGTGTAGACACAGTAATTACCAGATACTATGGGATGATGACTGCTTTATCAGCATGAGCTAGGGAGGGCCACACAGTCTCAGAAATGGTAAAGCCAAGGGAGTAATACCAATGGCCTCAAGTAAGTGCCAGTGAAAACCTTCTACTACTCCCCTCCACCTCATGTCTCATATCCAGTCTAATGATACTCCGTATAGGTCTGTATTCTGTACTCATTAGACTCTCATTCTATTTATATACACACAAGGCACAGGCATATCTTGTCCAAAATATGTGGGTTAGGCAAGTATTTTTTCTCTATAACGAGCACCATATTTGAAAGTCCATAGTAATTTACAAACAAATAAAAAATGTCAAGAATATTTTTAAAATACTCAGTGTGATATATTAATTACCTGCACATAGAATATCCCAATTTTGAAAGTACCCATAAGGATCAAAAAGTCCAACTCCTGACCACACAGGAGCACCCAAAAATCAGACCAAATCCCTGAAATCACCATCCAGACTCTTCTTGAACTCTGGCAAGCTCAGTGCTATGACTACACATGTGAAACATCATCAGAATGTATTCTGGTCATTTCTAGGAACACATAGCACAATTAATGACATGGTATTCATGCCCCAAATAAGTCTTCTTTGAACACTGGAATAATCTTTTTTTCTTTGTTTGTTTCACTTCCTCAACAATCACAGAATAGCTACTTGAAAAAATTTAGGGTCTGAAAGTCATAAAGGGCTGGGTTAATAATGAAAACTGGGTTAATAACAACAAAAAAAACCTGCAATAAATAATAAGTTTGTCACTTCTAAACAAATTAGATTAGGAGCTGGCCTATTATGAAGCAAGGACTCTACATCAAAATTAAAGGCAACTGTATTTTCAGAATAGATCACAAAAGACTTACTTTTCTAGCAGTTAGGAAAACATCAATGTCATATTAAAAAAAAAAAAAAATCTAGTGTCTCCTGTTTGATATATCCTTTGGAAGAGCATCTCTGTGCAAAGAAGGCCACTACGATAAAGGGGCAAAGAGCAAGCCTTATGGAATGAATACTACAAGAGCTGGACTTGTTAGCAAAAGCCAAGAAGGGATGAGATCAAGATCATTGTTTATGAGCACAGCTGCAGAAATAAGCACTAAAGAAGAAAAACCCATTTAAACACGTAAACAGAGTTTGTACATTGACAAATTAATATAAGCTGGCCTGGAATAATGTCAGCTGATAATCAAAATAACATTTCTAATGATCTGAGAATCAGACTTTGGAAAAGCCTTCAAATCAGAGCAGGAAAAGAAAAAAAAATACTTGATTCGATGACTTTTAGTACATTTATAAAGGGAAGCATACATACTGGCGTCCTTGCAGAAAGGACTTGGTGATTCTATAAGTTTGTCAATCTTGACTACGCACTCATGACACAAAACAAAGGCCATGTTTATCAAAGGAAATAAATATTGGCAGAGGCCTACCAGGCATTAATTATATTTCTCAGTTCAATTAAGCTTTCCTTAGTGTGGGTGAGAATTGTTAACAAACCATCAGGCAGTGGATGCCTACCCTCAGTGGCAGGGGTTTGAAAGCCCAGACAAGGCAAAGTTTGCTGTAGCCCCTACAGTTAGGTGTTGGCATTGGTTAGGGACCAGAGCAGGCACCTCGACCCCTTTGACAATCAGCTGCAGTTTGCCTTGGACAACTAGCAAGAGACAGTGAGGCCCAGTAATGCAGTACTGCCTCCACTTAAGACAAATACAGCTTGCTCCTCTACAATCCCACCAAACGAGTCAGACAGACAGACCAGCTGACCAGCTTACAGTCAACTGTGATGAAACTTACATTTGCAATGTTTTGACTCATAGAAAAATAGAAATTATTTGTATGGCTTGAGTCAAAGTTTAAAAGCACCCATTTCATTGGTCACATTAATCTCACAAAAAGCTTCACATTCCAGCAATGCTTTCTCTTGATTAACTTTATCCTTAATAGGTTCTTTTTTTCGCCTCAAAGCCACAAAACTAAATGTATCTGGCTCCATGTTGTTCTGTCTAAATCACAGCCATCTATCAAACAGTTGTTCATGAGACAAAAGCATCTGGAGTCTTCCCTTTATTTCTCTGTAACGTTTAGGTTGGAAGGAAACAAAGAAACATTTACTTCCTGTTCTTGATTATGTACTAGTGGCATTTTTGCTTTTGCTGTGATTACATTTAAGAATCAAAATATATTCATTTCATACAGTACAAATTAATATTTCATTATGCCACAGCACTCAAGGAGCTAGAATTTGAGATTTGTGAAGAGAAGAGGAAGGGAAAGAAGGAGGGAGATGGGGGAAGGAACAACATGACGTCAAAATAAGAGCAAATAAAGTAATAGGTAAGGAGATTTCAGCAACATAAAAAGTCTCAGCTAGGAAAAGAACTGTTATTAAGGGATATTGCAGATCACTATTAGGGAGGGGAGCAGAAAGACCTGGGTGCAATGAAGGTCTTCAGAGACCAGTTACAGAAGGGTTTGGTTAGAGGTTTTAGGTAGAGTCAATTATATCCTGGAGGAGGGACAATGACAGAATGGCCTTTTCAGCCCTATATTTTTATTTAATAATCCTAAGCAGCATGTATAAGCTTTCTATTCTGTTCTCCAGACCACAAAAATAAGTAAAAGAGAAAGGGAAGCAAGCGTTCACACTCAGCTCCCAGTGATCCTGGACAAAACAAGTAGCAAGGTTTGCTTCACAACCCTGAAAACACAAAGCTACATTCTGGATTTGGTTTCTGTCAAAGCTTGTTTGAGAAAAGCTATTGGCCTAATGGGAGCACAGACTGGGCTTTTCTGTCCGTGATCTAGTGTCCTGAAAAGCCAAAAACCCATGCTGAACTGAGCTACTGAGTGGTTTCCTGTTGTGGAGAGCAAGGGTCACAGGAATGGGACATATTTCAATGGTCGTGTTTCCTGTTTTTAGCAATGAGATCTAATCTTGTGCATAGAGTAGACTATTGCTCCCTTGATGTCCAGTTACACATACATGGAGTCATTTGGAAAAATAGAAAATCTGTTTCTTGCATTTTAACTAGATGCTACAGTTACACAAGAATATTTCCTACATTATTGTTTCACACCAGTTTCATCGCTTCTGTGGACTCTCTTCTCCATACCCACAGTAGTTCAGCCCAGATTCTTGCTTCAGCCACTAGTATCTGGCACTTTTCCTGTTTTAGCTCTGGTGCATACTCATCAGGACACACAAATATGCCACAGCATTGAAAACCTGTGCATTATTCTCTACAGAAATTGTCACAACCATGAATCAGAGGCTTCACTTTTCAAAATCCAGTAGAACAGAAATCTGCAAAACAACAGCGGATATCACAGTAAAGTGATAGTTTTAAAGAAAGCCAAGAAATGGCTGAATCAGTGTTGCTGACTCAACACTGGTGTCTACCTGGGTAAATTTCTCCCCTCCTTAAGCAGCAGCCCACACAGGTTCTGCTGCTGCTGCCAGGACCCAACGCAGCAAAGGCCATCAGTGCAATCAGCCCATCGGCATATGCACTGTACAGACACTCAGCTCAGCTTCTCAGTTTCCCACAGGCATAACCAAACACAAAGGAAGCAAAAATTTTAGATGGGCAAAACACATATCATGTATTTTTAATAGTGCAGATGATTAGCCAAGTTGTTAGGAATGTGGTGCTGAAATCTTTACACCAAGGTTAGATGTTTTGGTAACTAGAAGATAACGGTTTCCTGCAGGTATCACTTGATGAAAGCCTACAGCCTTGGCTGCATGTGTCAAAGCATTCCATTCCAAACCAAAGAATGTGATTAATAAGGGCAGTAACACAGTAGATAGAGAATGGAACAAATAGGCCACAGGCAAGAGCAACAATTAATAAATAATGATCTGCAACACTCTCATACAGCGCTTCACATGTTTAATGTGATAACTAATTAATCGCAGCAACAACTTTGTACTCTTTGCCGCCATTCATCACCTTTAAAAACGTTAATACACAGGCTGTACTGTGAGGAAAAACATTACGGCATTGGTTCTGGTCAATGTTAAGTTGTTCTTCAATAGTACAGCTTGCTGACTTTCTCACTGAAATCCAAATGTGCAAATCTTCCTGGAAACAAATCTGAAAATATGTTTCTCCATTCAAACATAAGTTATTCCACTGTATTAGTGACAATATGGCACAATCCATCCATCCATGTTGCACTTCAGTGTAACCTCATATAACACAGCATGGTTGAAGTGTAAGACGAGATTAACTTTTCACAAGAAAATTGGATAACTGGTATTTTAGCATGAACATCTGGCACATTTTTAGCTAAATTGTTTCCTTAAAAAGCTATTTTTGTTGTTTTACGTTCACATACTATAAATGTTTCACTAACTTCAGATCAACAGCTGAGGCAGAAAGCTAATTTCTTCACTTTGGTGACCAGACTGGAGCTGCCCAACACAACTGGATGTCTGCCTATTTTTATAATTATTCAAATTCCTCCATTTAGCACTGTAAATTCACATGATATTTTGTATACATTCAACCAATTTCTAGTCATACTATGAATCTCTTGGCTTCAAAGGGAGCATGCGTATAAATGAGATGCAGAATTTATCCAACAACTCCCAAAAAACATCACAAAGGATTATTCTATACATTCTTAGAGTGCATTCCCATTGTACACACATCTCTGATTGAAGAGATACTGATGCAAAAATGTTTGGGACTCCAGTGATCAGAGCTTGGAAATGTCACCAAAATCCTCACAGTTACACAGAGTAAGTAGAAGATGGTTAATAAGTGGAAAGCTAATATAAACCATCAGAATATCTCTTCCCATCTTTTTAGAAACCTCAGAATAGTACATGTAGACAACCTTAAATTGGAACTGTTAGAAAGCCCTATATATATACACCACACTAATTAACCAAGAATGCCATCTTACGACATTCAGGTTTTATATCAAAAATCCTTGCAAACATGTATTTTGCTAACAGATGTGCATATACAGTTGGAAGACACTGGAAGGAAATGCTAAAGAAAGGCAATACCGAACTAACGTAATCACTGAAATATTAAAATCATAGAAGGAGCTGTGTAATATTCTGCAATAAGCATTTATCATCTATTTTGAGAATCTCTTCCCATCTTCATGCCCTCAAAAAATACCAGCAGTGCAGGACAGAAACAGAACTAGCAATTCCTAACTTCTAAAGTGAAAAGAATTCAGAGCAGAGCCAGGCCTCACCTTAAATAATGGGTGGAGGAGGAGAGAAGAAAAAAAAAATGAGAGAGGAGTGCAAGAATTACATTGAACAGGTGTCTGCATAATGACAACATGAGTAGAACTAATAAGCTTAATTTCAGCTAGCTTTGAAGTCAGGTGCAGGCTATTAAGAGAAACTGTGGGTTGGCGTTCCTGGGAGTGTGTCTTCTAATAGTATTACACAAATAAGCAGCCATTTCTTCACAAATAAGCAGCCATTTCTTTACTATTTGGATGGTCATAACAAGCTCAGGCTGAGAGTTTTCTTTTATCAATAAAGTGATTAAAATCATTCAAATCACATTGTAAATCAATGCATTTTACATATGACTCTGTGTAGGTGTGCACACGAGTAGCAATTGCTTCTAAATTATGCAAAGCATCTACCTCTGTTACATTTCCTCTAACTGGTTTGCAGCTTAACATATAGATGAAGTAAGCTGGAAAACAGATGAAAAACTTCTGCCCAGTGGCCAGTGTCATGTTTCAGTTCACCTAAAATATTCCACACGCACACTTTGTGGTGGCAGTAAAGAACTGGAAGGAGTTGGCCTGTTGTTTGGGTCATGAAGCAAGCAGCCTCCTGCTGCTCTGAGATCAAGATGCATTTCAACTTCTTATCTTTTCATCTGTTTAGGGACTCTATGAACAACTCCCTAGCTACTACTCGTCTTAAAGGAGAAAGATGGCACATCACAGTGACACAGAGAACCTTCTGACACTGTTGTCTTATAGGAGATCACATGTGCTTTTTCATAGGGGAAGATCAATCTTCTTTCCACTGAGATAAAAGGAACGCAAGAATGAAAGCAATTCATTAATCACCTATTGAGTGTGTTGATACAATATTTTCTTGAATTTTTAATGGTGCACAAACAGCTGCCTCCTGACTTCAGCAAAACTCTGCCTTCACAGAATCTAATAGCTTCTTCCATTACTAAGTCACTTAAGCATTAAAACTGTGCTCTTTAAAACCGAGTACATATGGCACAGCTTGACATAGTAGATGTCTCTGTAAAAAGCTTCTATTCTTCCCTATACCTTTAATTTCACTAGGAACGCTGAAACTTAAAGCACTGATTACATCAGTTTGTGACCCACTTTTTCTGGTTAGAGTTTTTTCTTCTAAACCCATAGTAGATACACATTGTCAAGGTCAGGGATATTAAAAGTGATTTGTTAGATGTAAAATACTGTTTATTATAGTCTAAAGAGCAAGCCAGCTTGAAATAATAAATTAGTGCCAGATGAAAAACTGCCAGAATTCTCTATTATACATGCCTTTCCCTGGAAGGGATCCCAGATTTTTTTTTTTGATAGGCTCTTTTAGTAAAGACTCCCTGACTTATGGAGTGTGAGCAAAAGCCATAGCTTATAAACAGGTCAGCGAGGAGCATTAAGGGCTCTGAAAACAACAGCAACAAACAAACTTTGTGTATAAACTGAGCTGTGTCTACAGCTTAAATGCTAGAGTACTGATGAACTGCAACAAATGGTAAGAAAAATTTAAGAAGTTCACCCATGTAATTGGAACGGGTCAGATACTTGTAGCATCGTCAGAAATCCGCAAGAGGGAAGAAACCTGAATTTCTCATCTTCCCCTCTACTGCTTATTGTTCTGCGTTGTTTCATAAACAACATGCATCTAAAAATATATACAACTTCTCTGAATTATGCATTTCATCCTTCACATGAAATTAGCTGATTTTGGAGGAATATATCTTGACGCTGTAAAAGAGCAAAACACTACTGATAACAGCTGGAAAGCTGGACTTTACTCTGCTTCTTGTTCAAAGGTAGATATTGCCAGGTACATGGCAAATTGTTATCTGTTTGTTACTACTCTGCAATTGAAAATTATGTACTTAGAATTTATACACTTTTTTTTTTTTTTTTTTTTTTTTTTTTTTTTTTTAACTGCAAGGCTAAAGAGAAATGAGTTCACGATTACTGAGTTCACCACTATATGCTGAGAAAGCAGGGTGGGACCATCGGTCACTGCAAGTCAGCGCTAACAGCAGGGGCATAAGGAAGTGCTTAAAGCCAAGCAGCTGGCTGTTGCTGGGAACCTGGAGGGAAAAAGGAATGACTAGAAGTTTTAATTGTACATGTTGCAAATATCATGTAGTTCCAGGTCTGTTGGACTGCTGCTTCCTCACAGATAAGCCAAGAAGTGCCATCAAAAGCAGTCTGCCAGCAATGAAGCAACAAAGAGGCCCCCACCAGAATGGTCAATGCTGAAAATAAAAGTCATTTTATAAATGTTTACATGATGTAAGTTTGGAGTGTAGAGTCCAATAATTCTCACTGGCTCTTCTCTCTCACTTCCGTTCTTGGCAGCTAGATAACAAGTTCAGCCAAGCAACTTACTTAAAATGTACTGACATGAATCCCCATAGTGTAAATAACATATCTTACCTATGAAGGGTGATTATGTTCTCTTTATTCTTGAAAATAAAATCTTCCTAGGCTTTTCACGAAAATCAACTGTTTGCATTCCTTGCACAGTTTATAGTATAGTCTATAAACACAATACTGGATATAGCTGTTAATAACTAGACGTTTGAAATGGGCCCAAATCTGAAACATGGAGCTGACACCCCAGAGCACAGAGGAAGTTGGAATCTGAACATTGCATCTCCAGTCTGTCTCTGTGGGAAATGAATTCACAAAGCAATAATATCATCATAAACAGCACTTAACGTGTTAGGGCTGATCCTGCCAACCCGTACTCCTCCAGAACAAAAACTCTTGGCAGGTCTTACGCACTGCTGAAGTCTCACTGAAACTCTCTAAAAGGGCCTTATGTGAGATTTAAGAACAAACCCATTGCCAAAGGGTAACATTAACCCTTCTTGCCAGTTCCACTGACATCAGTCATCGTGCTGGTGTAAGCAGTGCATGACATATAACAGTAGGTCGGGCCATACATCACCTCTGCAAAAACATCAGCCATATGATTTTTTGTCAACTTACATTTTGGGGTTTTATTGCTAGTGATTTGTAAATAAGAGCAGATAAATCTCATGAGTACAGGGATTCAGCATAGGTCACGTTTGAGTCACCTTCTGCAGCATCATAATCGCTGTTGTCTGCTCGCAGAATCAGAGCCTCTTTTCTGACACTTTTTGCAGCTGACAGTCCAGTTCAGTCCAGCTGTGTGTTGGTCAAGGACTGGCCTGGAGGGTATCGTACTAGCTGAGAAGGAAACCAGAGAAAGTAAGTGCTGTGTTATTGGAAGAGGTGCGGGCATGCTGAGCATGTTGGAACAGTACAGCTCTGCTAGCTGAGATCTGTCCCCTGTCCTCTCACTACTGGCACTGGCTATAGTTTCATTCTCCAGCTGGCTAGATGAGTTATCTTCCACAACAGACTAGTATTATCCTCCCAAATACCCACACTGAGACTTTCACAGCTGAGATTTTCTTTTTTTCCCCCCGTGACACATCCACAGACATTAAACTTCTGTCTGTATCTGAATGCATTTTCTGAAGATGAATTCCTGGAGCAATTCTTTACATTTCACTCTTCTACAATCTCCAATGAAAGCACTAGAAATGAAAGTACGTTCTGGGCAAAGATTCCAGGCAGTAAAGATCATCTTCTGTGCAAAATACAAGTACATGTATACAAATACTGCATATAGATAAGCCTACTTGTGTGGACAGGTACCGTAAGAGTACTTGCATAGACAGGTACACAAAGATGTATACAGTACATAATTTGCATAGTGTCACATAATGTTTGCATAAGAAATTCAGAGGTACATCAATTTATTTATTGCATGTCCTATTCAACTACTGAATTTTTGATGTGTTACTTCACTCTGATGTCAAATTGAACTGTCGGGGATTTACCATGAAAGAGGAAAATGTATTAATACCACGGAAATTGCATTAGTAACACTTAGTTACCGCCTTCCAATCTAGGAAGGCTGAAAAATCTGGGAAAAAAAAAAGCAAATAAACTCACACTGACACACACTCTTTTCAGGTCTGAGGTATAGGATGCCAAGAAATAATACCAAATTGCAGCTGCTCAAGAAAATCTACATTCTTCACATCAGCACAAAGGGAAAAAAAATCACCAACACAGGTTGGAATCAACAGAAACCACATGATATGGTTTTCAGGGGTTGTTATTCTCACTTTGGCCTTCAATTTCAGACTCAAAATATTTGTGCACTGTCTGAAGTAATGGAAAACCTTCACAGGTAAAGGAAGAACAAGCCAGTGCTTAAATGGCATGGGATATGTTAGCACCAGAGCTTCAGAACCTCCTTCTTGACACCAGCAGTCACAGGAATGACTTGAAAAAGCAGCTCTAAGGTGAAAATGCTAACTGTAAAGAGCTTGAGAAGCTCTTCCTGCCTTAGCAACATCAGTAAATCATCCCCACAGCAATGGAAAGGCTCCAGGAGTGCAAACACTAAAACTGCTGGGCTTAGAGATGTCCTAGGATGTCATGTATTCTCATCATCAGTGTTAGCTCTTCTGCTGTACAGCAGAATGAACGTCTCTTAAGATCCCAACCCAACCTCTCACCAGGGGTTCTTTTTTATTTCAACTGCTCCCCCAAGTTGAACCCTGTAGAACCACCACCCTCTTCAGCTTTCACAGGAACAGAAGTGCCTGCTTTCCTTGTCATACTTGCTCTTCATCTGTGGCAGGTTACCAACCAGAAAGCCTCTAACTTGAACACAAGGGCAATGGGAGAGACACATGATCTCTGATTGCTCAGGAACAAGACACTCATGGCTGACCCCTATCCTATTGATACATTCCTGTCTGGGATTTGGAGAGCACATCACAGAACTCATAGCATTTGAAATGTATTTTGCAGCTTACCTTAAGGTAACTGGAGCATAAAAGATTTTAAAGCTAAACTGAAACTAAACAACAAAAATATATACACTTCCAAATGAATAGCACATATTAGCAAGGATAGCTACGATTCAGTGAGGAAAAAAAAAAGCAAAAACCCTACATATCATTGTGGTTAAATAAACAGAAGATGAGCTTACTAAAATGTATCTTCGTTTACACACACACGTATATAAGAGTAGAGCTGGAACCCTTTCCTAGCAGAACCATGGCAGTTGTCCATTAAAAGTGCTGCTGGAACACAACAATATAGCAGACTGGCTTGGAACTCATCCTCTGGCACAATGACTATTACACACGGATTTTGCTTCTACTACAAGATGAAATTCTCTGAAAAGCACCTTTTTAACTAGCTGCTGAGCCATTACACCTTCCTTTATATCCCTTCAGCAAAAAAAAAAAGAGGCAACTTGGGATAAATACATAAATACTAGTTGTACAATCATATTGTTCATTACTTTTAATAATGCTACCTCCACCTAATTGCAATAATGTTTTCGTTTGTTGCTGCTGTCTGACAACCCCTGGCAAATTTCAAAATTAGGTCCTCTTTTCTACAGTGATTGAGGAACTAAAATACTACAGCACTGTAATATTGTTACAGCTTCATGGCACCTGAACTCTTACTACTCGTTCCCAAATAATTTCTCCTGAGCGCAGAAGATATTTTGATGGACTTTCTGAGCTTATATCTGAAATGAGGTGATCCCACAATGTAAGATTTGCTTAGCATAGACACAGACATTTTCACCCAGTAACCTAAAATACTCCAAACCAGAGGCAAATTGTTTAGTTTTAGCAGAAGGTCACACAGCAAACATACACAGGATCTGCAGAAGAGTTGGTGCTGGAACCCAGGTCTCCGCACGTTTCCTGTTCCATGACTTATTCACCGGGACTACATTCCTCCCATTCTCTGGGCATCTTTCCACCTTTTTAATTAACCTCCAGTAGCAACCATTAACTTGCCTGGAATTACTAAAGAAAGGGGAACTGAAGGTCATCTGTGTTTGAGGAGATGGGATGGAAGCCCACCAGCAATCTACTATCAGGCTCACTCCTGGCAGGGAATATTGCCGCGTGGTTCTTTCAAACCTTCTCTGGCAGCAGAAAAACACTGCAATGTAAAATACAGCCAGGAGTCATGAAGTCTAATGAAGAGCCAGAATGAATTCCTAGACGTTTTCCACCTCAGTCCCATTGATACGATGAAGTGATTCCCAACAAATACCACAGTCGTTCTGAGTGCCAGGGCATGAATCAGCACATTGGTCCTCTCTGACCAAAGATCCTCCAGTGGTTATCACACAGTTCTGCAAGGCCTTTGCTCTACTCAGATCTCCGGTTGCCAGCAAAATGAAACCTTCGTGTTTTATTTGTGTGATCTGTCATAGCACCTCATTCAGGGTAAAGCGATCTCATACTAACTTATTCTGCCCATTTCAGTTCTATGGAGGCTCAAATTAGTTCAGACACTACAAAAAAGATGTATTACAATTTATCCTTAAGCAGCAGTGGAACAACATTTACATGCTGTCCAGTACAGCAATTGAACGTCTGCTTCCTTCAGGCTTGTGACAGCCACAGTTCAGTGACTGCACTGTCATCGTCTCTCATTTTTCACACATTTTATTTTGACGTGAGACAACCCTACCAATATTCTGCTACTCAAGGTTTAGCAATAAGTCTTTTGAAAGTATAAGATATTTTATGTCTTAAGCATGTTTTAAGGCAATTGAACTAAATCAAAGCAGTAGATACAAGCATTCTGAATAACAGGCCTGTTTTATTTACAAAAATGCATAGGCATCCAAGGATTAGGATGAAAGATGCAGGCATTTTAAAATATAATTTAGGAAGAAGGTAGGTGTATTAGTACAAAACTGACAAAAAAGTACAAAATTAGTACAAAAGCCTGACAATCCAGATATGCCTTAACTTTGGAGGAATTCTCATGTTTTACTACATATTCTTGCTCTTTGAGCTCTGCTCAGCACCCATGCTAGCCTGGATCAGGGTGCAGAAATTCAGTGCTTGTCCACCAAAACCTCTTGACTTTCCAGATGGTCCTGGCTGTGCCTGACAGCAATCAGAAATAAGGCCTCACTCTTTCAAAACACAGAGAGCAATGCACACTCTGTTGAAGCGTGCTCAAGTATAGAAAGTAATTCAGAGCTCATTAGACCAGAAGATGAAAAGGAGAAACCAAAATGAACCTCTCCCCCTAGCCAGGTGCCCTGAGAGTTTGCCTGGGAACTGTTTGTAATTGGGACCCTGATTCCTGGTGAATTCCTCTGTCACTAGCTGACAGATTCAAACTCTCTCTTGCACTCATCCACTCTCACAGTTTCATATTCCTTCTTACAGACAGCAGTTCCCACAAGCAGGGAAAAAGGAAGCTCTCCTGGGAGGAAAAAAATGCAAGCTGGACGTCCTCCTGTCTGAGGAAGCTCTGAACATTGTCTTCCTAATAAAACTGGTGGGCAATTATACACAAAAGTGGGTAGAGTTGCTTTTTCAAAAAGGTTGATATCTAGTTGATTCTTTCAAAGAAAAGAAGCCACTGCCCATCCACAGGAAAGTGGTTTGAGCTATGTATGAGTCCACAGCTCTTGATCACAGAGCCACCTGCCTGGTTACACATTCCCACTGAAGACCAACTGCCCTGCACAAGGAGCTAATGCAGGCTCAGCTCTCTCCAGAGGCCAAGTGCTGGAAGACTGCCCTGTAAGACATGGTGTGAAGACACTTGAAGACACTGGAAAGAACCAGAGACTATATGAACAAGTTATCTTCATGCTCTGCCTAGCCTAGGCTGGTTTGCCGCTGTCACAGGAATGGTAGGCTGGCCCATAGGAACAAGGCACTAGCCCAATGACACTGTTTCCCATATTCATACTAGACTGTTTGGCAGTCACGTGGATATCACTGTGCAGTCTTCCCACTGCTCCACGAGGGTGTTAAAGCCAGCTCTGCCTAAGAACTAAGTTCCTATCTGAATCTATACTCCAAGTCTGAAAGATCTGGTCAAAGCAAGCATCAACATCTCATCAAGCAGCCACACGAACAGTCTTGTATTCTGCCCCCCAGATTAAGCTAGATCTGTTCCCTTGCAAGTTGATTGATTTCTGATCTTGTTCAACATGTTGACAAAGATAGCACAGGAAAAGATCCAATCATAGGATGAGAACAGAGGAGGTAAGGGGGAGAGCCCAAGCCTGCAATAAGAGAGCATCTACACAGAGCATATCAAGAGCTGCCTGAGTAGAGATGGAGACAAACTGGTCTTTATTATTAAAGACAGCTATGTCACCTATCAGTATAAGTAGGGAACTTCATTACTCATTGAGACTAGCAGCTCAAAAGCTTGCAAAAGGAAGCTGAGCCTTCCATGGATGCAATATTAACTCAGATAAAGTGAAAAACAAAGAAACCTTCTCTGCGTAGGTAGCGTCAGGGTGAGCCACTAGGAAACCAGTGTCCTTGTGCAATCATAAATGTCTCAACTTTGTACTAAACAGTGTAAAACTATATGAATCAAATTGTGACTTACCAGTATGAAAACCCTGGAAGTGCTAAGCTTTCTAGTCTTTCACATCATGCTTCTGTAATGAAAGGATTAATTGTATCTTCTAAAATACTTACAGAAATGACATCAATATTGTATGAATTGAGACAATAAACTTTGACAGATAAAAACAGAATTCTGCGAGAAGGTCTGATAGACGTTTTATTGCTTTGCAGTGGTTCTAGCCAGCACTTCTGCAACAGAGGGGAGTTTCAATTACTCTGGGGCACCAGGCACAGATTGAAACTCATATTTCCTTATCTATTTAAAGTTACTCAAATAAGCATAAAGTAATGGTGTAATCAGAGAAGCTATTTCCATTAATCTTTATTTAGATTTTTTTTCCTTTTTTTGGAAAATCAGGCTGTAAAAGTTATTTTATAATGACAAACTTTGTTTGCATGCAATCTCCTAATGCACAGAATACCTGTGGGTTTACCCAGGCAGAATTCCCATTGAATCCACTGGGAATTTTTTCCTGATTATTGAGTACAGAATCATTTCCAGTATTTTACATTAGTTATCTCTGAGATGAGCATTGCCAGTACTGAAACAACTTTGAGAGAAGTTATAGAGAAGTAGGATTAACTCTGTTGTATCTTTTGCCTGAATTCTGCTAGCTGTGACGTTTTGTAAGTCCAGGACCAGCTGTGATTGAGGTCCCTGGGTGTATGCTAGGGCAGCCCAACATGACATTCTGCATTTAATTAGAACTTTAACTGAAATATATTGAAACAAAAGTCAGGATAAAAGGTGCCCCTCCCATTCATTCAAAGAAATAATACTCTCCAACACACACGTGAGAAAATTATACTGTTTCAAACCCTAATTAGGAAAAAAAAATAGAAAAACAATCCAGTTACATCACGTATTCCTGTAAGTTATTCGTACAGAGCATGTTAATGTCATATCTTCATTACAAATAATAAAGGTGTGCACTTATACCTAGTATGCTCACAATTGCAGTAGATGATATAAAGCAAATAAAGCAGAATGCTAAATAGGTTGGTCTTATTTGGTAGATTCACCTGAAATAGAAATAGAATGCACAAAACCAAAATGCTCCCATTAACTTCTGCAGTCTTTGGATCAGGCTCTACTTGCCTGCCTAATTAGGGCTCCTCGAGCTTCCTGGCAGGGAATGCTGAAGAGGCCACTTTGCCAGGACCTCTCCTACTTGCTGCTGACTCTACTACTCCCCCTCCCCAAGGAGGTGGGGGGTTCTACAGCACAGAAACCAAATACATCCTTTCCAAAACTGCCAAGACATGTACGAATCCAAATGTGCAATCCAAACTTTGGTTCAGCTTTAACAATATTTCCTTTGTCATATGGAAATTATTGCATGCTCTACTCCAAGGAAAATACAGATATCCCAAAGTCTTACTCAAAAGCCCAGCTTTTAACGCTTTGAAGTAGACTACATGAGTTTGAAAGCTCTTGGCTAGCTTTACCAGTCAGCTTCATCTGGTGGGTCTTAATTGCCATCTAGTGGTTTTAATATGTAACTCCTCCTCTTGACGTTTCTCACATTACAGCCCTTGAAAGCTAAACAGTGTTCACTTCATCATAAACTGACTTGTAAATTTGCTGAATTGTCTAAATTTGCAGAACTGCCCAGGTGTTTGTTTTGGCTGAGCTCAGCTGAACACAGTGGCCCGTTCTATCTGGGCCATGGAATGTCTGTAAAAAACAAACAGTGGTGATTCCTTCTCATCCTCAGAAACAAAGCTATACCTAACTGGAATAACACCAAACCAAACACCAAAAGCAGAGAAAAATCTGAGAAACAAATTATTTCTCTATGCTGTTCCCAGCGTGAGGTTTTTGGAACTCTGGAAAGACTTGGACTAAAATGACAAAAGCCTAGACTGCACCGACAGCAACTCTTAGGTGTTGGTAATGAGAAAACACCGTAATCATAATTAAAATCCCAAACATTTAAAGGGAAAGAAAAAAATAAGGGTAGTTTTAGTTTACAAATAAATAACAAAAAAATCTTTTGTTTCCAAATGTAGACCACTGAACCTAGCAGCAAGCTCACTAAGCAAAAACAACGTCCATTTATAAAAGTGTAGATTCAGATTTCCAAATACCTCATTCCTATCCCTCCAATTAGCATGCCACATATGGAAGATATACCAGATAGCCTTCACCTTTTGTCCTCAAAGCTATGAGAGAAACCAAGTGTTCCTTATTTCCTGATGAATCCTTAATTACCTGCAATGTGACATATTCCTCCTTCTTTCTTTTTGATCCCAAAATCTGAAAGGCAAAGCCAGCAAAGCACACTGTCTTTCCCTGACCCTTTCATTCTATATATTTCCTCAGTCACAGACTTTAAATAATAAACACTTGCAAATGCGTAGCATCCATCTGCATTCCCTTACTGTCTTCAGTCTCTTCATAGACCTGGTACTCATTTTGTCATTGGCTCAGCTGGATTCATATCCGTGATAGCTATTTCTCAAAGGGCAATGGAGATGTGCTGGACAGCAAACTGCTGCCTGCCCAGTACGGTGCCAGAACCATCAGCACTCGAGTGGTCGTCAGACACTACAGCAAAATCCCTATTCAATTTGTGACATCACTTCAGATCTCACATCTGTCTGGTAACACAGGCATCATTAGCTGACACGGAGAGCAAGGGAGAAACAGACGTGGTCATCAAAGGTATCTGTGCCTATCCCTGCTCTGAGAGCGTTCCTCATAGGTTTTTTTTTGTTATTTTATCTACTTTGCTGTTATCATTTTCAAGCTAATTAGCCTCAAAAATTTACGTTTGTTTGGGAGCTTTATCCTACAAGTTGCCAGGTAGGTTGAAGACCCCTGTTTGCAAAAAAAGGACTGTCAGCCTGGAGATTACCTACCAAGGAACATGCCATGTCAGAGCCGGGTTAACATCCAAAGAAGCCTTTTCTGAAAGTTTGGAATCCAGAAGTTGATATCTGGGCCGTGTTAGCAAAGAAGTCTATTGCATTGAGTTGACAAAGCTTACACTGACCAGACATACACTTACAGTTTCCGGCCAGAATTATCTTTGTCTGCCTGGATCATTAAATGATACTCGGGATGAAGACAGTGAACAGGCACAACTAGACTGGTAAGACTGTCACTGATAAGGACAGTTTAAAAGTGAACTTACTAGAGCAAGACAAAAGTGCAGCTTCAGTGGATCCAGCGTTTTACTTGGTAGCATTTTGGTACACCCAAACTCATCTGCATGCTGTGAGAACGGTATAAATCTATTCACCTCCTTTCCATTTTCATGCTACTTTGGAATGGAAGGGCACCAAAACAACCTCAAGCAGTTTCTAGGCAGTATGTCTAACAGTTAGAGAAATCTGCTCTGTCATATCTGGGCCATGACAGAAGACTGTCTCACTGGAATGGCCATATCATTGCAACCAACACAGGAGTCCTGCATGTTAGAATAACTTTATAGTACGTGGCAAGTAAGGACAAAATCAGTGTGACCTGTCTATAAAACAATAACCTTATTGAAAGAAGTTCATTATCCCAAAATGATCTGAACTTATTTCTTAATACGGCCTTTCTATTTAAGACTCACAAATACTTAGCTACAAGAAAAGCCCAATCACATGCTCAAATCCATGTTACAGTACAAGCACAGTTTATAACTCAGCACTCTCTGAAATATTATGTCCTTGGGACAGGCAGTTTCTGCTACAATCAGTTATTTTTATTTCTCATGTAGCAGAGATTCCATCTGGAAAGAACACAGTTACCTCCTGTCCAACAAGACAGCATGCTTCCATGTGCTACGTGTCATCCCCTGGTATCTCAGCTTTCCTCAGACTGCAGTGTTTCAGTTGGGAGAGAAAAAAAAGGAAAAAAAAAAAACAAGGAAGAAGCAGGCAGTGGCCTGTTGCATAAGGTATGCTCAGCTCCTGACAGGACGGGCAAATGGTTAAGGAGGCACCAGGCACTCATTCAAGGACAGTTCTCTGGATGATCACACTGTAATGTCACCTGGGTCGAGTCCCACCAGCTGCAAGGAAACCATCAGCAAAGACTCCACAGGCTTTTATTGCTAGGTTAATTCACTGTATTTAAAAGCAGTACGACCCACTGTACAATTAAGTGCATGATTCAGGGTGCTTAAAGTATCAAAACAGACAGACATTTTGTGACAATCTCCCAATATCCATTAGTATTCTCCAGTGAAAAAAAACCCCACATCCCAATGCCAATATTAGTTTAATTACTTACTGTGCTCATAGGGACTAACTTTAAACCATCCAAACAAAACTGAAAGCCAGTAAGTACCATGGGTTTTGGTGTTCTTTTGTTTTGTTTTAACATGGTTAATAAAAGAATTGTAATAATGTATCAGAAAAATACAGACGCAACCTAATAATTATCCTTCACACTTGCACAGCACGTTTCATCTGAGAAACACACGGTACTTGAAAGACTGAAATTAATTCTAATTAAACCTCTCAGCATCCTCTACTGCTACATGACATTTACAGAGTGCTAAGTGAGACTCAGGGCTCAAGTAAGTTGCCCAGGATGATACAGCTGTGATACAGCATGGCACTGGTGGGGTCGGGCCTGAAATCTAGATCCCAGTTTCTGGTTCTGCTTCCACTGCTCAGCTACCCCACCTATTAGCTCAGCACTGGGTTTTCTGCTATAATAGAACAACAGATGAGACAAAGGGAAAAGCAACCTCTTTATATTCAAAAATTGTGAGATTTAATGGCAACCTAAATTGTTTTAATAGCTGACTATTTTCTTCAGGCTCTACATATGCTTCTCCATTCCCCGCTTTTTCATCTCACGCGCAGTCTAAGCATGTTGAATCAAGCACCGTCAGGACAGAAATTACCTCTGGAAGGGAAAGATTCTCTGCCCACACAAGATGCATTTTCCAAATCTAGAAAGATTTCAAAATGTATATAATAGCAGCAACCATCAACCAGTGGAGCTTTCCATTAAAAATAATTGCTAAAACATTTAACTAACTGTATTTTAATGAGACTTTATAAATAGATACGTTACTCTCAAGAAAGAAGGGGGGAAATTAGAGAAACCAAACAAGCAAAAAGATAGTGCAGGATGAGAAGGAAAGAAGGTGCCCATCAGATAATTGCTCAGACCGAAGATAAACACTTTTTAAAGCATTAGAATAACATTTCACATGACCAGAGATGTAACATCTGCACAAAAGCAACCTTTTTTTCCTGTCTTTTTCTTAGCTTATTTAATAATTATAGCGTAGGATAAAGCCTTTTCCAATAAGTGCCTCCGATTTATTGTTTGAAAATTATTAGCAAACATAATAATCCCAGCAACTGTTTGGCCTGTGACCACTGAGCTCGTTCTTTTGTTGCACACCTCTGAGAGGAAAGAATGGAAACACAAAATAATTTCTTGCTGAACCTCCTCCTCTACAGGGAATTCTTCTTTTTCCTCTCTCAAACATTCGCTATCTGAATTCCTGGATCTAATCCATATAATCTACATTCATAAAGATGCTTGTTTTTCTTTTCTGCCTAATATTTCTGGGAGGTTGGTGACCAGCTATTTCATGTGGGTTTTGAATAATCTGTTAATTAATTAAATTGGGTAACTAGAAGAATCAACAGAAAAACCTTAGCATACATACAGGAATGAACAAGTAAACTAATGCACATGCACACATTAACAAATAAATAAACTACTGCAATCATAAGCTTTTAAGCTTCCTGATAAATGTGAAAGCCTTGATTTGGGGAAATACGCTTCAATTACTTGAAATCACACTGAAAAATGTTAAAGAATCAGAATGGGAAATCTTACTTTTTTTTAATGCTACAGCTGTTTTCTCCCTAAGGCATTTCAGAAAAAAAAATTAAATGAATAATTAATTACCAATATATTAATGTTATCTGCATCTAACACCAAATGTGATAGAGATGACTGTCTATTGCTCCTGGTCCACACTGGCAGCTGTGTTTGACATCCAAAAACAAAAACATGGTAAAAGATTAAAAAAGAGCTCATGATCATCGGCAATCACTAATGCCAAACACACTGCTATTGCAGAATCCTTATTTACTATCTATCAGGTAGAACTTCATTCTGTGCTATTATTCTTTGAGTAGATGATGTACACAGACAAAACGTGATACTGGAAGAACTGAGAGAGAGACACACTGAGAAAGAGCTGAGAGCTGCTATACTGCAATAGCATCACCTTGCTCCACACTTACCAATCTTTTCCTGAGGAAAACGTCTTTCACACGAACTTTTATTTCCTAATTTAGCAATAGCACCTTCCTCTTTTTTTTCTGTGTGTGTGTGTACTCTAGCAGCAGCTTTTCCTGTTTAAAACATTTTGCAATTCTGTTCAGTCTCTCCACTGAAAGGGGAAGGGTTGTGGTTTTTTATTTGTTCTTAAGTGCAGATCTCTTAACTGAAACCATAGTGTTATGTTGGTGCAGGACACTCAGGAAAAAGACAGGATACCATTCTTTGGAGGTGAGAAGACCCCTTGTTTCCTGCCTGCTAAAACTGAACGCATGTATGACAGACAATCCCACTTGATAAGCAGACATTCATTTTATGCTTTTACAGTCCTAATCTTCTCAGAGTCTGAAATGCAGCTTTTATTTACTTCCAGCTACAAAATAAATCAGATTTTCACAAACTGATACTCTTGAAAGAACAGAAAGATCACTTGATTCACTCTTCCTCTACTGCTGCTCTGCAAAGTGGGAAAAACAGAAAGAGAATAAGACGACGGGATTAACTCTGGTGAGAAAATCCTGTGTTCACTGATCAATGTCTCCGAGAGAAATCAGGGTACAAAAAGCCTTTTTCTGCCCCCCATGACAGTTGCCACAATGAAGAGGATCAGAAAGAAAATAGTATCACAGGGTCTCTGTTTTGCCACAGTGCCAGCAGTATTACTGTCCACCACGCCTTTCGCCTTTAAGGAAAAGTGAAACCATTTCAGCAGAGCAACACAAGAATAGCTGTGTGGTTAATGCAGAGTAGGGAAAGGCAACAAGACATGGTTCTGTTCCTGCCTGATACATCAACAATCAACAGGAATCAGGGTTGGATTTGATCAACGCAAGATGAGGCTAAAATTCACAGAAGAGTTAGTCCATGGAATCCTGCCTGAGCTACCTGACCTCCTCACTCAGCCTTTTAGTGGTGCCAAGCACCAATATTTCCTTGAAGATGACTTCATCTGAGTGATGTCCAGCATGGCCAAGCCACCAGCTTGGGCCAAAGCTGGGCATCTGAGTCTTGAAAACTTACTTCTCAAATATGAAGACCTCACTGATGGAATTTAAATGTGTTTGTTAACTGAATTGTTTACACAGGTATAAAAATGGCTTAGTGTTTCTGTAATGAGAGAATCTAAACCCAGAAGCATTGGCTAAATAATCAATCCATACAGGTAAACATGCTTCTTTTAGAGAGCTGCTCAGCTTTCAGATGTTCTTAGATGAATACTACTGAAAAACGTGTTGGTATTGTGAAATAAAAATAACCAAAGGCCCAAAAGAAATTACAGATTCTATTTATGAAATGATACAGCTGTGAGGTTCAAGGAATACACATAAGCAAACAATGTATATACTTTATATGTATGCCACGCATGCATGCAGCTGACAGTATTTTGCAACTTCCACACAAGATCCTAAGTGCTTGCCTAACACATGGCATGACTGTCCCCTGATGTAGTAGCACCTCGTAGTTATTAGCACTTTGCTCATCTCTACTGCTACCGAACTGTGAATAAACATCTCATTTGCATTAGTCTTGGTCTCACTTCTAAGGTCTACCTGGGATAACAAACTGGGCATCCTCACACTGATCTCACTTAGAAAGCTCTCTTGATCCTTGAACACATCTACAAGACCGGACCTTGAAGAAGGCACATCTAAAGACATGCAAGCATGGTACCATCGGTGACCCTTCGACCCTAACAGCACAGAGAATTTTTTTTATATTTGGGATGGAAGGAATCTGCCACGTGGACCGCCTCCTATGGGAGGGCCTGAACTCCCACATACAACCTTTCCAGCTTTGAACTCCATTACGTTCCACTTAACCAGTGGCTGTAGCACTCAGGTGGGTGAAAGACAGCAAGGATATCACTTCCAATGAGCACAAGTGGCTCCATGCAAAAAAAATCAAACAACTTCAGTTAAAGAAATTGTCTATAAAAGAAACAGTCATTGACAAGCTGTTTGGGAAAGCACAGCTGAGCATATTCCTTTGCTAAACACTCCACACTACTCACTAGGCAGCTGTGCAGTCTAATATTGGATTATGGATTTTGCAGCAGAGGAAGGAGTGCAGAACCTGGCTGATTCTCTGGTTATGCACAGGACATCAGGGATGCAGAGGACTTTCTACCTGCTGTGCACATAGGTGACAGTGCTCCACAGCACACACAGCATACATGGCTCCTGGCACCCTTCAGATTTGCAGTAAATCAGAGCAGCTAACAAAACGCGTGGAGCATAACCACACTGCACCACATGCAGCTATCCTCAATTTCAGGTAAAAAGACACGTTGCTAAGTTTCACTCCAAGATTTTCAAGATAGTAAATAAGATTCAATCCACCCAAGATAAACTGATTCCAAGATGTGAATTTTTATCCAGAGCCATTCAAACTCTACTGATTCCTCCTAACACAAAATCAACGCTCGCACTAATGCAGCCAGCAGCACCTGGTGACCTAAATATCCCAAATATAAACCACAGGCCAGGCTTCCACTCTCACAAAATATCATCTTTTCCCTTCTGCTCTGCTAGCTGTCTTTTGTGCCAGAGGAAAAGAAGTCGAAAAAGCAGAACTCAAGAATCTTCAGAGAGAAACCAATCCTACGTACAGCATAGATGCCACTCTAGTGCCCATAAATACTTTCATTATCCTTGGAGGCATAGGAGAAACTGAAGTTGATTCTCTCCAAGTGCCCGCCTCCCTGATTCACGTTACCTTTTCACCCCAGTTCCCATTGTTGCAAAGAGCACGCAAAAAGGCAAAGAAACAACCCCGCACAACCAGGGGCAGTGCCCTGTTTTACAACACAAAGCAGAAGGCTGTAGGCATTCTTCAGAAATTGAAAAGCCAGCAAAAAAAGGGTGTGTCGGGGTACGTGAATTTTACCTTCATAATTACCCTGTTATTTAAAGCTAATGAATAATTACTACAGCAACCTTGCTGCCATACAAGGTGCACCTACTCACTCCTACCTGGAGACGAAACCAAAGAGTTGCATTTCAGCCCCAGTCCTCCAAAGATATCTTACTGAGCATAATACTCAGTTTGCCAGCACCCAATGATATTCACTTCTGTTCATCCAGTAAGGTCCTCCACTGGCACTTATTGGTCTCAAAACAGTTGTAAGTTAATGAATCCAGTTTCGTCTTGATTTGTGGCTTTAAAAAAATATATATATACTTCAAAATTCTTTGTGCTTACCGTTCCTTTCAAGTTTACATTTACCTACTGGTTTTTTGTTGGAATAGCTTCTATCATTTTTACGTGCTGAACTTTCCTTCCTCACTACTAACAAACAAATAGAATAAAAAATTCCACTACGTATTGTTGCTGTGTGACAGATGGCAACGGGGGGGCAGTTGGGCAAAAGGGTGCCTGACATGGAAGTGTGTAAGAAGCAGAGGTGTTTCCATGTGGAAAAAATAGAACCCACAGACATTCATCAATACTTGCTGAGCATTGATAGAGCCTAAACAGAGGGTGCGAGCACATTGAGGTGGTGGCAGTGACATGAAGGACAAGCTATGTTCCAGACAGCCATGCACAGCTCTCACACCATGAAATGAAGAGCATCTTGATCAGCTCACCCATGCAAATTGGCTGGTGGTGGTGACTACACTGAAAAAGCAGCATTTTGTAGATGGGAATTTGCTCTACCAAAGAGCATTACTGTGCTCTTTGCAACTGCTGTGGTTTCCATGGAAAGAAATAGGAGGCATTATTTTCAGAGTGACCTACATAATAAGGACTGCCTAGACACATAATTTCTAATGCCCACCTCTTAAAAATCTTCAGAACTCATCCCAGCTCCCCATATCAACACAGGTTTTAACTCTCATCCAGAGTTACAGTCCGCTGGGACAGTGTAAGAGCAAAATTACCAGCTATACGTTATGTAATATATACCACCCCAACATAAACCAGAGATGGTCAAAGAAGGTCAGGATGCTTTCTCAGGGAAACACCATGGATGGAAGTTCATCACTCAAAGGCATTCCACCTTTCAGACAGCAAACACAGCCAAGTCAGTCAGTACTAAACTCATGAGCTGTTCTTCTCATGAGCCCCCTGCAGATTGCTTTTCCCTCTAGTTTAGGTATCGTGCAGATCAGCAGCTGATCTGTGTAAGAGCTTGTCACATCACAGGATTTCTGTTCTGGCATCTGAGCTACCTCTTCCCTGGAAACTGCTGCAAAGGGATGCTTGTGGCTGTACAAGAGAAGAGGAAAGTAACACATGAGAGATCCCATAAGATGTCCTACTATGGCCATCAGCAGGGGAAAAGCCACAAGCCTTGGACCTGGACCTGAGTTTATTGTGTCTTTAATCTCCTAAAGGTTTTTCCTCTTCCCCTAAAAAGGCTGCTAAAGATAGGGTAGGAAGCATAAGGAAGAGAATCATGAATACATATCACAAAGTCAATAAATGAGTCCCTTTTCATCAAAAGGGATGCAAAGGAAAGGTGTGAAAGTTTGGGGATATAAGGAGCTGTTTGTAATTTTTATTTTATGATTTTATTCTCCTGAGTTTGGAAGGGAACAAAGGCAAACTATATGGGGAATCAGTGTACACAGTACTGACTGTAAGAACATACAATCTTGGGGCATTGTCAGTAAAGCAGCATTTGTGCTTGTCACCTTACTATACACACCAGGCCACTTCACTTAGCTTCCATTTACTCAGGGACTGACACACTTAGTTGCTGGCTTGTGCTAATCTTCCTGAGTGACCCCACGGAGACATGGTGAAAGAGAGGCGAGGAAAGGCCATGCAACTAATGCTACAGGCCTTGCACCTCCAGCTCTTGCTCTCAACTCACCTACAAGGAAAAAAAAAAAATCAGACAGTTGGGTAGGACAAACATTGCTGAATCTTTGCTATTAAACGAAACCAACTCCCATTATTTCTGCACCTGCCTTGTAATTGTGACAAGTAGGGAAAATGCAAATGAACTGTGATTAATTTTAGTTTTCTGAAACCACATCAAAATGAAGTAAAATTTGGATTTGGAATATTACCCGTGTTGAAACAAAGCTTTATAACACCTTCTGAGACAGCCATAAAACCGTTGCTGCATATCAAAATACTGAAAAGACAGCCCTGTGCATGTTAACATGATAGCTTCACAGTACATTACACCTCTTAGTAATTTTCATAAATCTACAAGAACTAAATTTCCCTATCACTCTACATACCCCAGGCACCACCCTCATAGATGCAAACCAATACTGTGGATGCAAGTCATTCACCCACTCTGCATGCAAAACATTGGATACTGAGCGCCCAAGACCCAGACTAATTACTTACAAAACCAAGAGGACCATAAACAGCCACTCTGTGGGGCAACACCCAGGTTCAAAAGCTGTCATATTCCTTCCTTTAAAAAAATACACTTCTTTTCAGAAATGCAGAAGCTCTGAAAACCACAGAAGCAGAAAGAGCACAGCAGCCAGTATTTCAGTTTGATAATATGTCCTACTACGATAGCACAAAACCAAAAAAGGTGGACATTAGAGCTTGGATAAATGCTTTCAGAATACCACAGTTAGAGATATGTGCCCATAACAAGCTTTGTTTGCACTATGCGCATATCCATTATTCAATATCCTCAACAATATACGTTAGATCTCATGGATTAAGAGCTTTTGTGAAGCCCTTGTAACATGTTTCTCCCCATCTGTATTTGTACTTATCATTAGCTTTTCTTTCCATGGGAGCTCTCTAGGCATTAGCCTTGTGAAAGTCACTTGAATTACTGAAAATGGGGATTAAATACCTGCAGAAATTTCACAGCTGTGTCCAGACATTTCAACCATTGAATACGTTATTTTCAGATGATGCCAAATCTCCAGGTATTAGGTTCACACAGGGCTATCCTTTTGATCTATTGTGTCTTTCAAGAGACAGTTTCTTGGTCTACTGGGTTTTTGATTACCTGACAGAACTTCTATTTATTTCCTATCACTGAAACAGAAAACGTCTGATGATTTAATGAGTCTACAGGTTAAAATCAATTCAAAATGTGCTATCCTAAGAGGTCAAGTGGACTTGCCACACCTTTAGATCCCGTGTAGTTTATTATGCAGAGAATAATAAATGTCACAAAAGACATTCAATAAACAAAAAGCACAATATTTAAATGATTTGTGGATGGTCAGACGGGGAACATTTAATGCATTTCTTATGCCGGAGGATTATTTAATGTGTGCCCAGAAACACACAGGAGAAGATATATAAAACACTACTGGGAGGTCATTCATCACTGCAGCTTCTCAACACCAGACATTTCTTGGGTGCCCTGTGAACTGCAAATTTGGTGTCAGTGTTATTTTAGATTACCAGAATCCCACATCACAAAACTCATCTTTTTGACCAGTGCCTCTATGAGAAGTTTTAGAAGAAAACTACAGAACATCTGTAACAAAGACTTCAATACCATACCCCCACAGAGTCACCCAGAAGCCAACTTCTGACTTCACTTGATCCATCAGAGCCCCAAGCTGCAGTCTCATTAGCACCCACTCTTCTAAAAGCCAAAGACATTCAGATGATCCTGTAGGGGTACGTGACAAGGATGGGGAAAAGTAGCTTGCCAACAATAGAAGAAAGTCTAGAATATCCAAGTACTCCTAGAGTTCAGGCTATGGTCTGTGCCAGTATCTGAGAAAGACTCAAAATTAAAAAAAAAAAAAAAGTTTTGGAAGCTATAGCCAGAGATGCACAGAGGAATTACTTCATTCTGTTACGAAGCCAGACTGCAGTGGAGCACTGGTCAAGAACTCAGTGTGTGTACATTCAGCTGCTTCCTAAGGTGAGAGAAAGCAGCGCAGATCATGCATTGTCCTGTAAGCAAGGAGTCCTGGTACTGGGGTGCTCAAGAAACATGCCTTAAAAGTGAAGATGAGATTTCCCAAGCCCAAGTAAAGATACAAACTCTTCACTTTACAAAGCCTAAATATGTAGCAAAAACACTGCAGATTATTTCTTTGTCAATAGGAACCATTTACTTTTCTAATTAGCAACTGTGAACAAGGCTTTCCCTTCCTACTTTCTTTTGTTGTGTGCTTGTGTTTTTTCTCCTCCAATCTCACCTTCCACCTTTTTGTGACTGAGAAAGATCTCTCACTCTTTTCTGGCAACAGAGCAGGCAAGACAAATGAAAAACTGAAAACTGTTTCATACTTGCTAGATAAAGGACTGTAGCTCACTTAGGAGTACTTGAAACAACAGAGGCCATGGGCAAGAGCATTAAGTCTGAGACTGAAGAGAACTACATCTGACCCCCTTTCTGTGAGTAGTCTTCTGCAAACTTGCCTGGTCAACCTCCTCTGTAACACCACCTACCCCAGAGGGTTCCTGTAGGGTAGCTGTGGTAAAGACAGAGGCACGCTGAGGACACAGGAATGGATGCCAGCAAGGAACTGCTCTTCTCCCCAAGCACTGCTCTCCTTTCCCTTTGAGTTAACAGGGATTGGAGCAGAGCCTTTTATAATGAACATAACAAAAGACGATGAGTTGGCCTCAAAGCAGTAATAAAAAAAAAATTTAAGAACTCGTATAATAAAAAACACATTCATATAACTGGGTTTTATTATTTCCCACAGTTTTATTTTAATATATGACTCAGAGTATAGAGACAAAGGTATGATTCAGAGCAATAATGGAACTTTAAAAATTCACGCCACCAGCATGGACCAGACCCTCTGGTTGCCACTTACAGGAAACCCCTGCTCAAATAAAACCACTGCCCAAGACTGTGTATGCTTTACCCTCACAAGGTGAAATGGACACTAGGCATGGTGGTACACTGGGAGGAACAGGCAGGAGAAACTTGTGCTATGATAGAAAATACACCTAGAGATGAGCAGAAGCGAACACTTAAATATTCTTAGTCCATGCAGAGTATTTAACCATGCTTCTTAGACTTTAGGAGATTGAGCATCCTGAAATCCATTCAGCAAATGGCACCACCAGTGATCAGTGCCAGGCGAGAACAGAAATAGCTGAAGCAGGCATGTTTAGCCATGACTACATAGGAGAGTTCATCCAGCACACTTGGCTTTGGCCTCCTGCACACACACCTGCAATTGCTCTCCTGAGAACTACCAGTATTCCAATTATCCCTGCTCACTTTCCTTCGAGATCTCATCTTAGGAATTGTCAGGGAAGAGAAACAGATGTTTGTGAATCAGAGGAGTACATCAAGCCTCACAAGGAAGTAGAATACTCTGCCATAGCCAAGTTAAACAGGGTTCTTTGATTTGTCACTGGCTTACTCAAAGCCCCAAAGATCTGCTTTGAGCTCAGCTTGAATGGCCAACAACTCAGGTAGAAAAACACCAATTTGTCTGAGCTGTCAGCAGCTCCCTGAGCTATTCCTGAAACTACAGGACTTGACTCAACAATTTGAGACTTTCCAGATGAAAATATTCCATGTGCCACAGGCTGGCTGTGGTTCCAGCCCAACAAAGCATTTAAGCACATGCCTCATTAAGAGCACTTGCACAACCACCTGTTCCCCTATAGTTCACAGGTGATACAAGGTCTAGATTATCATTATTTTCAATAGTGCAGTTCATACAGACTTCTGTACCTCATTGCTTTAGAGCTGAGTACACTTGAAAATGTTCTTTTCAGTAATATTTGCCAAAAAAAAAAAAAAAGTGAATTTCTACAGTCATTCTGTTCGTGTCTGTCTATATCTTCCAAATTTGAAAGGATGAAGATATTCATTAAATACATTAAATAACCAAGCATATATATAAGTGGACAAGAACAGACATTGAACAGATCTCTGAATGGAGGCAGAAAGAAACTACCAAAGGTAGGCTGGGCTGCAGGACACGAAGTATCCTATAGCAATGGTTGGACTGGACAATCTTAGAGGTCTTTTCCTCTTAATGATTCTATGATGTTCATTGGGCGAACAGCCAGAATATCACTAGAAGGGAGGTCAGTGAGATTACAAGCACAGAGTGAGATCTAAATGCTGGTCCTGTTAGACACACAACTTTTCACTGGCTTACAAATTCCCTTTGCATTTCCTTAATTCTGGTGTGCAGACAGCAAGTGAATACCAACACCTGGATTAAGCTGCATCTTTCCAAGAAGTTGATGTGTACACATGAAGGATGGCTGGCCACATGCACACACAGAGAGGGGAGTCCAGCTGCTTTCCAACACAATCTCCCTCTCTATTGGCAAGGTGCTCCAAAAAGAAGAAACATGCTTGGAGAATCTTCTGTTCCTTGTTGCATTCATGCAGGCTGCTCCCTGTCTGCATTGAGGGTCCTCTGCACTCTCAGTAACCCTAGTAAGATGTGCAGCCAGAAAATCTCACAGCACCCATCCTCCTCCTGAGTTTTGTCAGGCAACACCCAAGGAGTCTAACCCCTTTCTAGGGAAAAGGGCAAATAGGAAAAAATCTGATGCTATCATCAAGAAAGTTTGGGATGACGCACTGTGCAGCAAATCTGCTTACCCTGTGATGATGATATAAAAGCCTGACAAAGAAAAGGCCTATCCCTCCTCCACTTCAAAAAGTTCACCAGTGATAATACCGAAATATAGTACAACACATAAGACTAAGCCTTCAGTCTGCCTGCAATGGGAAGAAAACATCTATTCTAGAGATAGGCAAACAAGGTTAGAGATGCAAGGTTGTCCAAGATCAAATCAGCAGCTGGAGTTTGAGAATCACTCATCACTTCCCAGACTGGGGCATACAGCAGATTTAAGTAATGCCCTAACAATCCTGCCTTCCTGTAATGTCTCTGGTCCCATGAGGCTTTTCTCTAAGTACAAGTTGTTTTTACTGAGAACCACCCAGGGCTGGCAGGTTGTAACTGATGACCAAGTACTGAAATAAAAGCACCAAAAGTGGTGCAGTCTTCATACAGTCCACACGCTTCAAGCAGTGAAAGAAAGGTTTGGTGGAGTTGCTCTAGTGCATGAACTGGGCAGGTGGGTATCATTATCCATAACTCCCTCTTGCTCTGTCTGGTGTGCGAGCAAAGTTCAAACTAACCCGGTCATCTCTGTCTGAGCGCACCTGTACCCTGCAGCAACCAGAAAGGATGGATGACCTGATGTACTTGCAAGAGCCTGTCATCTCTGTCTCAGCAAATTTTGGGGCCAGAGTTTGTCATTAGTGGGGAAGCCAAGCCCAGATTTTAACCTCCTCGCAGCTCTGTTTTCCCTGTTTACCAAAGAATATCATTTAATAAAAATTCATCCGGCAGGTTTACGGAGTAGTTTATGAACTCTTGTAATAGCTACATACTGGAGGGGATATGTATGAACTCTAACTACTTAAACCAAATATACATTTCTGTCTTCAAGACAGCTCTACATCTTGCACATAGATGAGCTCCTGGACAGTAGGATAACCTACTTTATTTGTAGCACAGAATTTCACCATTGTGTTAATTCAAGATGATGTGTTCCAGCTCATTACTCTCCTCGTAATCCATACTGTACAGATATTTCATGATACAATGCCAGCTTACTAATAAGGGTTAAAAGGGTTTTTGTTTTGTTTACTATGGCTTTTTTTTTTTTTTAATGTTTTTTGTTTTTAAGATCTCAAAGGCTGATAGATAACCTGCCAAACTGGCTTCCCCATTCTCTGAAGTCCAAAACAAGGTTCTACAATTGATTCTCTATCTTGATCTGCTTGCAGTTGGTAAATACACTCAGTTACATCAATCCCATGCGGGAAATACACCTTTATAAAGGGATAAACTAGTGAGGATCTGTGACTTAACAGCTTCTTAAATCACCTCTCTGCTGGCATGGGCCATAGAGCATACCTTATCTCTTTCAGAGAAAGTCAGCAGGCCCACATAAAGCCTCTCACCCAGAGCTTACAGTTCACAGCCTATTTTGAAGGCTGTTCCTTTTTGTTTCCCAGTTAGTTAACACCTTCCAGCAGAGACCCAGTAACTGGCTGTGTAAGCACTTCTAGTCAGTTCTAGGGCAAAGTCAAACAAGTTGGTTCAAACCACTGCCAGATGGCTCAGCTAACTTGTTTGATTTTGTCCTGGAAGAGTCAAAAGTGCTCACAGGTCAGGTAGAGTTGAGAGGGAGCTCCAAACACCTGGAGTAATGGCCCTGACAACCTGAACGTGAGCCCCATTCAAGGCAAAACCAAGGTAGGTTAGGTTAGGCACCACTGACTTTGTCTTCACAAAATCAATGACCAGGGAGACCGCCAAAAAGGGAGGAGCCCTATAGAAGCCTGCTCTGTCACATCTCCGTGGTAAGCAAGCCTTTGGACAAGCAGCCTTGGGATTTCCCTGGCAGTTGACGTACCTCCTGGAAGGACATCAGCCCTCTGTGCAAGACCACCACCCTGGCACACCTCCCCAATGACATTCTATGTCAAGTGGTGCTTTGTAGATACGCACAGAAAGATTCTCCTTTTCTTAAAGACTTAAAGCCATTTCAGCAAGACTTACTACTACTGAAATGTTTATACTTTTTACAGTATATATACAGTAATTTTAAATTTTGAGCTTAGAAGCCCAATTTTGAGAAACAAGCACTTCAGGCCATCAGCACAGTGGGCAAAGTGACAATTTTGGCTTTAAAATACCGAGTTACAGGACCAGAGTGCCATCTACCGGGCTTCTCTGAGGATAACAGGCGTTCACAGAAATTCGGGTCACGATTAATGGTCTGATCGGGAGCTGTTTCACTGAGCAAAGGGGAAGCGGTGGATGTGAACGAATTTCCTTTAGAAACTCAGAGCCTTCGGTTCTGCCCAAAGTGTCATGCTCATAAGTAAGATAATAAGAGCCAAATGATAATTGTCATAATTTACACGTGCAAATTTTTGAGGGGAAAACAACATCCAACACCACCTCTAAAGGGGTGGTTAACCACAACGTTCCTATGAACTAGAAAGAAATTTCAAGGTGGGCCTTAGAATCTATCAGGGATAAATATTCATCTTGAGTGCACCAGAAAAGAGTGAGTAATGGCATTTAGAGAAACAGCGTGGAATAAAATTCAGGATAGTTTCAATTGATACGGGAATATCACAGGAAAATGATATTCAACTGAAAGACCAACCTCAAAAGAAAGATGCTGCACACAGATGAAGAACAGGGAGGGACAGCATAAGCTGCAGTATAGAGGGAAAATGACCTGGTAAGGCTATTCCTTCTGAAAAGGAAGTGAAACACATCACGGTTAACCTCAAACCAAAAACCCAAGTCAACAGCACAATACTTTAAGTGTTACTTGTGAGAAATTGAGGGGATTATTCCAACCCAGTTAGAAGTTGCAATGCATTAATCTTCAATACTATGTCCATCTTAAGCAGTAAGAATGAGGTTTAAAAAACATGCTCTTTGAAGGGGGGGAGGGGGGAGAATAGGGTTTGCATAATCCACAAAAAAATAAGACTAAAAATATTCAAATCTGGTAAACTAAAGTATGTTATACTGAAAATGAGACAAAAAAGCAGCATAAGTGTTTGTTCCAAAACTGATCATTGTTCCAATTCCCTTTTATCACTTCATTTCCAACTCCAGTAAACCAACAGTACAAGTGCTCAACAGGAAGTATGTTCTTCAAGCAACTCTGGCTATACAAACCTAATTATTCAACAACCTACAAATAACTTCACAAGTAGATTTACTTACACTCATCTGCTTATCAGCCACCATGAAATATCTTTGAAGGAGTATCTTTGAAGGAATGATGTAATTTGAACATAAAACAGCCCATTTTATACAGCTGGAAATTTAGAAATACAGAGTTCTGACACAGATAGCTAAGTGTGCAGCAGCTCGTGCTTGGTAAATAATTCACATTAGAGACAACAAACATTCTGGACCTAAGGATGAAAGCCTGCTGCCTTAAGTGAGTGGATTTTTTTATATATTGCCAAATTACTTTTCTTAGTAGGGTCTGCGGAGAGTTATTAACGCAAGGTGAACCTCTACTGCGTACAAAGCGACATCCTTTTTAGAGGAGGGCAGGCAGTTTCATAGCCTGAATGGTCTCCTCAAGTTTCTAAATTACTGGATTCAAGCTCACAGATCTTGCAGAGGACAATGGATGAGTGGAACCAGTAAGCTTAACTTACTTAGAAGCCATGGTTGTAAGCCTGAAGACCACTTATCTGCTAACTCCAGCTTTTGATCACAAACCTGCCCCCTCTTTAAAGAGGCAAGAAGTCTTCCCAAAGTCTTCAGAAAACAGCAAGAGACAATCAAATGCTCTGTGACAACCCAGACTCCCCATTGCCTGCACACCACAAGATGCTTTTGGTTAGAGGTGGTCGCTGGATTCCAGCTCACAGCACTGTGCTCCCAGTACCCACACCAACCATCACAGGGCAGTGAGGGAGAACTGCACAGTGTTTGAGTTGTCCTGGAGATCAGTGCTCCACGAGGGCAGAGCAAAGTTCTGAGAGGGTAGTGCAAAGGTCAGTAGCAAACACTCCCCACAGTCTGGTTGCTCAGTCCTCACTTTGTCCTTTAACAAGAAACAAAGGTAAAATTAATGATTATTTTTTATTTATAAAGTTTGCAATGATACAGAATAGGTGACAATCAAGAGGAACGTGGCAAACTTCCCTCTGAAGTTGATTAGCAATTAACATTCACTTTACAATCCCATTACTCCCCTAATTGCCTTTTGCTAAATCAATCATCTGCTCTTTAAAGATACACTACAACCTGCTTTATCCTTTCAGCTCTTTCCCACTTATTGTTTATGGTGACCCCATTAAACTGGAAGTTGAACTACACTTTTAACAACTGTTTTCAGCAGCAGCCATGGGACATTTTTTGGATTTTTTTTTTTTAATAGAATTCTTTTTTTAGATGAGTACAAAAACAAAGAGTGGGCAGGGTGTTACTGTCACAATCCCTGCAATTCTTTCACCTCACATATGTTAAAGACTACGTTCATTTGAAGATTCCACCACAACAGCCCTCCTTAACTAACACATTGAGCTCCCTTATTATTTCTTCCCAAATATATAAGCAAACAGTCAATGTCTGCCCCCCTCATTTTTAAAGGCATAAGGAACAAATGAATTGGTCCCAACAACTTCAATAATTTCTGTACATTTCAGGACATTGAGAAAAGGAGGACAAAAATAGCAACAAAAGAACACATGCAAGCTTCATTGTATCCTCTCTGTGCAGTTGCTACGCAGCAATTGCCCTCCTACAAAGAACTTTGGCTTTTTTGCTTACTAACATTTCATCATTCAATTAGATACTGCATGTTCAGATCCAAAACAATTTAAAAGAAGGCTTTGCTCTGAAAGTTCTCTCAAATAGCTACCAATTTGAATGCACACGCCTTCTGACTTGCTTCTTCTGGAACAATATTAACCATAGGGCAGAACACCCAACCCCAATAAGCAGCCGATATCCCACAAGTAGTGTTGAGAAGAATCCCCTCCTCATGCAGAGAATGCAGTGAGGCCTGCAGGCACCCAGCCTGACTAAATAAATAAGCAGCTTCTGGCAGCTAATGAGGGCAACCTTTGTCATACTGCCTTTTCCAAAAGGGCTCTGGCCCAGTGCTGCTCTACACCCTTGTGATTTGCTATGGATATAGAAATAACTAAAGCTCACATTGTGAGCTGCCCCCTGCTTACTCCATCAACAAATCAAAACACTTTTTTAAAAAAAAGAAGAAAAAGATATTTTATCTTATATTTCTTATGCGCACATGGGGGGGAACACAACAATAAACCAATATTCATCGAATGAAGAACTATACAAGGACCCCAGTTGAAGTTACCCACACACCACACACTCAGCCTCAGTTTCCAGGGAGAGGCAGCACAGCTGCTGGGCAGCAGCCACCCCCAGCCCCCCCCCCCAACACAGCTGCGTCCAACTCTCCTCGTCACCCACACCTGAATCAAATCACAAATATACGCCTCATGCTTTTCATCAAGGAGGAACATTTATAGAACAAGATGTACAGTGCACACCTGCATGCTGATGTAAACGAATATTTAATAGTTCAACTAGCAGAAACCCATGTACTGAACAGAAAACTTACAGGAGAAAAGAGAAAAAGACACCTCCAACTACTGCACAGTAGAGCTAGAAAAGATAAATAGAGTTAATTGAATCCTATTATTTATTGCCTTCAGCCCACAGCCAGACTGCAGCTTCCCATTAGCTTAAGAGCACTGCCTGGGACTTCCATCCTCTGCACAGCAACACAAAGACTGTACACACAGTTCAGAGCAAACCAACGTTTCCACCACAGCAAAAGAACCCGAGTACAATATTATCCTTTTAAGTGGTCACTCGTTAAACATATCTTGTGGTTGATCTGTAAGAGTTCAATGATTTGAAACTTCATAGAACTCAGTAACACCATTAGTAATGCAGTTGATAACATAATTCATTCCTGTGTTTCTTGGATTTTGTACTTCAACAAAATTCAGTTTTATTTTTACCTCAAACAAAACAATGGACCATCCCAGATGTGTTTGCACCGAGTTAATCGTAACGTCTGGGTGAGCCCGTCAGAGGTGCTACGAATTACTTCAGCTGCCACCAATGGAAAGCAGGGCTCAGCAACAACTTAAACCACGTAGGAGAAACAGCTAAGACATCAGAGAGCATCTAAACTTTTGTTTGCGGTTTGCACGTTTTCCTGCCTTTAAAATGACAACAGCAGCAGCTCGCACGCAGTTCAGGAAGCAAATCCTCCTATAAAGCGCTTCCGTACCAACGGTGTGAAGTCATTCAATAGAAGCACCTGTTAGGAGTAGTTAGCCAGGCCATTCGCCTACAAACAACAATTCTATGGAGCAATACATCAATTTCGGAAACGCATCTCAACCCCCGAAAATCAGCGGGTCTTCTTAAACAGCAGGAGCTTGAGCAGCTTTATAAAGTAAAATCACTTACGGTTCTCCACTCCATAAAGACAGCCTTCGGGTTTCCGCAAGGCGGCCGCCAGTTTTTCAGCCATTCCATGCGTTCTAAAGCCAAACAAAATCAGAGAGATGTCGCCACAGAAACTCCCACCTCCTTCATCCCCTCACCGCAGTCGCGCACCTTCCGACAACGCGCCGCGCGCCCCAACGCAGCTCCGGGCCTCGCCGCGCGCTTCCCACCTGCGCGCCTCCCGAACGCGTCCCCAGGCGGGGATTTCCCTCCCCGCCGAGCTGGGCTTTCCACATCGCTGCGGAGCTGCACGCGGAACGCCCGTTCTGACTCGGCACCGGGGACCCCCGGCAAACCGTTGTGAGCGGAAGAGCCCAGGCTGCCAAGCTGGGATTTCACTTTCTGATTTCACCTGAGAGCGCAGGGAACCTTCCCAGCTAGCACTCTGCGAAAGCGGCTCGTTCACCGAGCCAAGGACGTGTAAATTCCCGTACGGCGCCGTTTCCCCGACACTCTCCACAGTTCCCACGTTCCTGGGAACGAAGCGTCCCAGTGATTACCTGCGCGCCCCGCGCGTGGAAAACAAACTCTGTTTGCTCGCGCTTGCTTTGCGGCGGCCGGTGCGCGCTGCGTGGGATCACAGGTGGAGACATCCGCTGCGTTCCGCGCCGCTAACGCGGTGCTACCACGCGGCGCTCGCCCGCATATAAGCCGGAGAGCAGTCGCCCGCTCCTCGCAGCAGGTGCGCACGTCCGCCGCGCGGCCCCGAGAGGCGCCCGGCGCAGCCTCATCCTCATCCCGGCGCGCTCCCGCCGCCCCCTCGAACCCCGCTCGCGGACCCCCCCGGAGCCCCGCTGGGGGCGGCGCATGCGCGCGGCTCGGGGCAGAGCGGCGCGGGCACGATGGCCGGCGGGGAGCAGCGCGGCGCGCCCGGCGGCCCCGAGCGGGTGGCGCTGAAGAAGGAGATCGGGCTGCTCAGCGCCTGTGCCATCATCATCGGTAAGGGTCGCCGCGGGCGGCGGGGCTGATCCGCGCCCTCCCGACAGAGCCGCCGGTTCCGTGCCGGGTCACAGCGGGCGGGCGGCGGCCGGGCGGGCTGCGAGCAGACGGGAGCCGGTTCCCGTCCGCGGCGAAGCCGGCGGAACCCCTTTCCGTCCCACCAAAGGCGTCGGATCGGGGTAAAGTATTGGCTTATTGGCGTTGTCGGTAAAGCCTAGCGGTGTCAAGCGCCTGAAGCATTCTAGCCAAAAACTTTCGCTTAAGGAAGCTCGGACAGCCGCCCCGGGAGCGGGATTGGCTGCGTGTAGGTGCGAAGTGGCACCGCGTGTCAGCGGCCCGTCCGTAACAGCGAAGCACGGCGCCGGCGGACGGCGCGGCTCTGCGGGCGGCACTCAGCGGAACGCGGCCGGAGGGCGCTGCGCCTCGCACCGGCACGGCCCGCAGCCTGCGCACGGCGGGACAAGAGGAGCCCGGCCGAAGGCTTTCAGCGCAAGACCGAAGCACCCGTTGCCCTGTGCTGGCGTTAGGCGGCTCTCTGCCCGGTACAGGGTAACGTGGGGGGAAGACTTCCTTCCAAATGATGGAAGGCGTGCGGGCGGTGTCACGGCTCTGACCCGATGGCAGTGTGGGGTGTCGTGTCAGCCTTCTGGGCAGAGAGCCTTCTTCCCTTCAGGGTCTCAGCATAAAACTCAAAGGTGTCCTGTGGCAAAGTCACTATTATGTGCTATCCGTGTATGAAAGTGCTGCAGATACCCAAAAACACGAGAGGGTATCTTTGTGTTATGAAATGAAATTGTCCGATGCTGGGATTTGTAAACTGGCTGTTCTGCAATTCCAGTCACCTGCAGGGTGGGCAGAAAGCACGGTAATCTTGGCAATTAGTAGCCAACAGAGGAAACATGAGGGAGTATTTGGAAAAGACTGTGAAGATGAAACTATAAATCAGTGAGCTCACGATTGCCTTCCATGCATTATCTCTGCTAGTTCAAAATAAAACATTTTACGATCGGCATTTGGAGGAAATGATCAGATTGTTTTCTGAGTCCCCCCTGGCATAATGTAAGGAGGCAAAAGAGAAGGCTTTGAGGTGTGAATGCCATTATCCACTGTATTTGAGAGTGTTCCAATGACACTGGGGTCTCCCTGTGTGTCACAGCCCGTTATGACCCCATGAAATCTCATGGTTGCACCCAGGGAAATAAAAGCTGCCTTCAGGTACAAGCACATCCCTTCATCCAGCACAACCGCTCCAGGACCATTGCTGTTAGAGCTCAGTCTGCCCGTCCCAAACTGCTTTGTCTTAGAAACGGTTACATGCCATGAAAACAAATCTCTCCTGCTATTAATAACCTGCTAATGTACTCAGTTACACTGCGCATTAAAGCTTACCAATACTCAGATGAAGTGGTACAGCTTAAAAGGAAGTAACGCACTCTTTATTGGCTACTAAGTAGTAACTGACAGATACTATCTAACTGCTTGAAAACACCATTACTTTTTGTTTAGGAGGTGAGCTACACAGAGAAATTCTTATCCAGGGCTTCAACATCAGTTTTGCCAATGCAGATGAAAAACTGGGTAAGAAGCTCCATGAGTTGGCTCTGTGTAGTTCCTGCCACATTCCTCTGTTCTTTAGAAAAGTACAAGAATTAGAAACAGCAGCCCGATTAATGTCTGATACCAGCCTGCTGCTTTTGGTCTGAATAGCAAAATTACCATTCTTACATTAGAAACGTACATGCAAACATAGGTACAAATTGCAGCCATTTATATGTATGTATGAACCTCTCTTAAAGCATTTGTTTATCAAGCTTGTAAAGCTGCATGCAAGTAGCTATAGGGTAGCACTCGGATTTTGGTAAAGTCCATTGTATGGATGTGAATGTATACAGCAGGCTGCATAAGAGGCATTAAAAGACCTGGAGATTAAGCTTCAATGAAATATGTCAGCTAAAACTAAATATGCCATAGGCAGAAATTATGTGCATCAGCTGACTAGGTTTCTAAAAATGTTTCTAGCACTCATTCTGCTCACACATAAGCTTCGTGTAAAAACCCCTTATAAACAGGTTCCCAATTTGAGTACATCCCATGTTATTAACACCAAAACTGTGATCAGATGGTCTGTGAGCACTGTGTTCAATTATTACTACTTTTGGAAATTGCCTCCTGGAATTTGTCTTCCAACATCACCCCAAAAATGGGATTTGCCTTGTTCCATAGGCGCTGTTAGTCTGCCACCTCATCGATGGTGTCAGCAGAATGTCCATGAGCTCGATGCCCTCTTATATGGGAGATGCTTCCTTCTGTCAGGATTGTCACAAGGTGTATGCAGAAACATTATTCATGTGATGAAACTGCAGCAAGGAAACAAGCAAAAACACTTCCCTGGCTGCCACAATGCATGCCTGACACTGTACTTGCTTACTAACAACCGTGTATGCATCTGCAGGAAGTTTCCACTTGCTTAAATACCTCTTCCATGGAGATGGCACCAATTCAGAGGTGTAATTGCAGAGGATAGGATTTTTCCTCCTTGCCCTTCACAGGAAACTACTTACCAGCCCTCCTGCATTCACTTCCTTGCACTGTTCTTGCTGATATGTCTCCTGTTGTTTTAACATGCCTTAAGGTCCCACAGCTAGGCCTTACAGACAGACATCACCAGGACTGGCAAGCTGCTAGCTTAACACCAGGGAAAGAAAATGCACAGAACTGAGAGAGGTCTTTATACTCAACTTTCCATAAATTTGTGAGAACTCAAAAAGCAATAAATAGGTAGTAATGCCTATATGGTCATGTTTCATGTGCCACTGGTGCTAAAGGAGACTGGCTGCTGGTCATTGAATCAACCAGCACCTGGTCAGATCCAAGTCCTTGTCAAGTAGCGTATGGAACGACCAGGAGATCCTCCCAAAAGGGCTTTACTGGAACAGTACCCCAGTTCCAGGGCTGCAGCAGAAAGAAAGGTGTATGAAGGAAAGAATGTCGCCCACATCGTGGTGTGATTTCTTCCTGCTTCTGCAATCCTACCTGGGATCGCAGAAAACAGCAGTGCTGCAGCACTGCTCTCTGATTCTCTGTGCAAGTATTGCACTTTTGGAGCTAGTTGAAGTTTCAGGACACGCTTCTTGCCCGCTTGTGAGAGCAATGCAGATTACCTCAGTGGTTCTTACTCGCGAACAAAAATTTGTTTCTGAAAAGAAAGAGTCTTCCTTATCTCTGTTAGACGTGTTGCTAGCTAATATTTTAGCATTCAGTTCCACATGGCGCTTGCTGGCAGAGTGCACAGGGTTTAAACATACATGACTAGTACTTTTTCAGGACAATAGGACAGACCCAAACTGTAGAGAAACGTAATTCAACATCTTGTCCTCTTATTAATGCAAATTGTGGTTAAATAAAGGTGGGAGTCGTGTCTTCCTTAAGAGCAAGAAACTACAGAGGTAATTTTGAGGCACTAGCAAACATTTTTTTACCATGCAGTCTCAAGTCTGAGGCTCAGATTCATAACTAATGAAAATTAAATGTCCAGGAACTATGTGTGAGGAACAGCTGATAGGTGTCCGCATTTTGGTATGATGCTCAGTACGAAGAAAGGTGCATACCTTTGAAAGATCAAATACTACATTTTTAAAGAGAAATTTAGAAATGTTCATCCAAAATGCACTGTGCAAGTTACACTTACAGAACAATATACTTTAGGGATATTAGTGCGCGCTCACATTTTCACAGTCTGTGCAAACATACAGTTGTCCATCAGAATCCTTTGGAGTAGGCATTCACCTAGTTTGGGGAGCTGAAAACATGCCACAGTTTTACTTGCAAGAAAAGCCATGGCAAGGTTCAAACAGCTTGGTAAAATTCCAGGGAGATCCTGCAGCTTTTCAAGGCTAGCGGCTTAGGCTTACCTCTGAGAGCAATTTTACTAGGGGGGGTAAAAAGGAGCTGCAACTAGAGATTCCTGGCAGCATAAAATGAAAATAAAAACAAATTTATATTCTTGTTAATTGGCTCATGCCAGAAATAGGCAGTGGGTCTATTTGTCCACAGATGTGCCTTTCTGCTGCAGTCTGTGCGCATCCAGAAGTCAGCGTGCAGAGCGAACATGTACAACACAAAGTGCAAAAGCTGCAATAAAGCAAAGTAAAAAATGCCAACATGAACAAATCCTTCCACATGGTGTTCAGAAGCAGTAGCAGGACACAGTGACTTAAAAAAAAAAAACAAAAAACCTGAAGTTTGTACTTCAGGAAATCATCAATGCTTAAACAAAACTTAGAACATTTGTAACATTCTGTTTCCTACTTACTATTTGGTGATGTTCATTGGTTTGGATTTAGGGGTTGGAGTTTGTTTTTTTCCCCTTGTGTTTTTGTGAAAAAGTGCAAAAATCTGATGAGGCTGAACATAGCCATTGTGATCAGAAAGCTGAAACAACGAGCTTTGTTATTGATGTCAGTAGTGCAGATACCCTGCAACACAAACTCTCCTTCTTCCTTGATAGACAAAAAAACAGAGGTAGCATCCTTTGGTAGTCTTACTCCTGATCTGGCAGTACAGTGCCTGCTTTCAGTGGTGCCATAAATCTCCACTCGCGTTCCCTTTTCCTGTGCCTTGCAGCTCATTTCCTTCTAGCATAATGTAGCCTTTTCTGTTGAGAAAGTCTGCTCTGCTTTGGCAGGCTCACAACGAGCAGAAATGGTTTGGTGGAGGTTTAGCTTTTTTGTGTTTGGAGCTTTCTGTGTGCCAAACTTTTCCTTTCAAGACCCTGTTTTTGCTGGGCTGCGGGCAGTTTCTAGTAGCTGCCACACTTTTTTGTCACCTTGATTGCAGCATGATAAAATGAGAAGGCATTTGTCAGTGCTGAAGTGCCCCAGATATAAAACATCCTAACAGTGTTGTTTTTAGTATTGGTCCCAAAAAACCCAAAAGTCTTCCTGAGACTTCTTTAGTAGATGTTCCATAGCAAAGAGCAGGGAGCCAGTGATCCAACATGGACTGAGCACCTCAGCATTCTAATTCCTTTTTAAATGCCTGTATCCTTCAATAGGGAGGAAGCATAGAGAATATGCAAGCTCTGGTCTCCTGCAGAAGAAAGCCATATATAATGGTAAATTCCTTTCTCTTCACATGCCAGCCTCAACAAAATCTCTTTAGATAGTTTATTCTCCTGCCTTGTTCTGGCACTGACTTCTGTATGTTGGAGCTGAAAAGCAAGATTAGAGGAATGGATCTCACTAACTGTTCTAATCTTCAGGATCTTGTAGGTTCTGTTATTCCTATTTCAGGTAATGAATGGCTCACTCTGGTGTTAAAGTGAACTGACTAAATTCTTGCACCTGGACATGCTTCCTCACCTCTTTCAGACAACGGGGCAAATTCACTGGATTTCAGAGAAAGAAAGGTGGAGAATGACGTACTGGTGAGGTTTGTCTGTATTACTGAGTAATGGAGTAACCCATGCAGTCAAACCACTCTTCTTTTAAGCTTTCTTTACAATAGTACCAAAGCTTATGAAAAAATAAGCTTTTCTGAAATTTGACAAGTCAATATATATATTTGTTAATCCTTAAATACTTTTGGAATTGCACATCAAAATGGGGCTTTAAACCCAATGGTGTGAAATATAGCATTAGAAATCAGTAAGACTTCAGAAAGGTTACTTCTGAAATACGTCTGTGGTCAGGTTGAGGGGCAGTTTTTCTGCTGTGAAGAATAATAGGTCTTTCATCAGTTTCATGAAGCCACATAATCTAGATCAGGCCAAACATCTTAATATAATAAACCACAAAAAATGTGTTTAAACAATAAAACGACCTTATCTATTGTCACAAAAGCCAGCAAGAATCAAGTTAAGAAAGAACCTCATTCTTTGATTGAGTACACCGGGTCAGAGAAATAAGATCCCTAGTATTGTATGATCTATATTGGTGCGTGTCACAGGGTTGTGTCACAGACCTTCTAATTCACCTGTGACACTGGACAAGTCACAGATACACTAATAATGCTACATTAACTCTGGGTCAGATAATCAGGGATGAGCAGTAAGGTTAGAAACAGTTGATTTTCTTTTCTAGATCTCTTTAGTTTGCCTAAGAAGCATTCAGACAACGGATGTCAGAAGTTGAACTCTTAATATGTAAGCATCTTCTCCAGGAAGCACTTGAATACCTGTGCATGGCACCAAAAGTTACAGGTTTAACAAAAAGAAGCGACATTAGTTGTCTAGTCTCTTGCCTTTCCTGGGCACTTCCCATCTTTTTGCTGTTACGCTGTGCAACAGTCATGAGGCAACAAGAACCAACTATTAGCATGTGCCATTTAGGATGGGATTCTAATAGTCCCAGAGAGTGCTGTGGGATCGTGCACTCCTGCTCAGGCTCCACAAGGAAAGCCTGATAGCAGGCCTGTCTCCTGGGTAGCTGGAAACATGGGAGCTCAAGCCTTGCTTCATCGCTAACTGCAAACAACGCAGACACTTCTCATGTCCATGCAGAGGAGACCAAACCATTTCAGAAAGAGAGTTCTTGGACTTCGCAAGTGCAAAATGGCAAAATGAAAGAGTAATCTTGGATAAAATGAGTGCCACTCATAGGTGATCGACCCTTCCAAATGGGAAGGGGCTGGAGGATGGTTTTTAAAAGAAGTGGAGCTGACCTTGGCCTCTGCTAAGTGCTTATAAGTTTCACTGTTATTTATTTTTTTTAATTCTGTATTTTCTTAATTTCAGTCTGAAAACTTGAACATGTTCGGAAACACAATTAATCAGCTCAAGTGTCTTGAAAATAATAATAGTAGTAGTTAGCACAAAATAGTACCCAAGCTTGTTACTTCTAAGCACTGTACTTAGACTCAACTAAATTAAAAAATAGCTGAACCAATATTCTAAGAACAGAGAAAAAAAGTACTTGCCTCTGGGTGATGTCTTCACATGCTTAGCCTTCAGCTTTGAAAGGCTTTCTGTTTTTATGACAGAATTTAAGTATTTGGAATTTAAAATAAACTGACAAGCTACTTTTTTGTACTGCTGTAAGTAGATCTTGTTGCAATAAAGCAATTTCTTACAGTAAACTCTGCCAGAGAGCAGTAGGATACGTCTACATGTTTGTTCGCTGTGGACACGGCTGGTTTCCAAGCAACGCATTAAGATTTAAGTGAACCATTACAAAAAAGTACCCAAATCCTGTAAATACTACCAGTACATACAGAAGGAATGCTTCCCCTTAGTGCTCAGGCTCCCAGTGGATGATTAAAGACCCTTTTTTTAACAGGTCCCAAGCCCCTCTAGTAGGAGCTGAGGTCTTCACTGCCTCATAGGATCTGGACCTGAATCAAATTAAAGCAGCTACATACAAAGCACATTAATCCCTTGTTAGCCACATTGCTGTTGGCTGTACATGAGTACAGTGCACCTGGATGGATAAGGTACATCAGGCTACAGAGCGGAGGTGGGAAATGCTTGTAGTCTGTCCTCTGAGGTACTGAGCTAATTCACTTCCACGTTTCTGTGTCCTCCAGACACCCTGGAAACAAATTTTTATACTTGAGGGGAAGAGAGGAGTTTTTCTGATAACATTTTTATCCAGCTGGTCAGCTGCCTAGAGCAAGCTGATGTATAAAGGCCTCATGAGCACCGTGAAGGCTGCGGATTCTGAAGATGCTTAGTTTTGAGAGGCAGCCATAGCTTTTCGTAATACAGAGTTCATAAGGCAAACAGAAGATTATATAGTAATATTGCTGACTTGTGAGGTCATATTAAGATATCTGGTATTTTCCTTAAATTCCAAGACAGCAGATTTTTAAGAGTTTCCTGAAAAGCTGCCAAGTTTCTAGTTCTCATCAGTAAAATTATCTAAATTTGTTTCTAAAAATACATAAAAGACTTAAATATAAATGAGGTCAAGGTACAAAAAGCACCAATTTCTGAATCCTTTAGGTCAGGAGCACAGTATCATAAGTGATGCTCACAGCAGAATTTGCTAACACAGATTCATGGACAGAATGTAAGTTTGAGCCCCTGACCAATGTCCTATCACAGAGCTGTGAACCCTGCGAGAGCAGCAAACTTTGCTCAGGTCACGTTCACATCTGCATCCAAAACAGCATTTGTGTCAGAGCCCAGGCAGTGGCAGTAGAGATTAAAGAAGATTCCCACTCAGCCTGTTCCTAGCAGAAAGCTGCAGTGATCCCAGCAAGGTAAGCAGGGAGGTGCCACAGTGAGGTGGGGGCGAGGAGCCGATGCTAGCTCCAAGGTTGCTTCCTCTGCTGTGCCATCTAAGAGTTCCTTCTGTGCCCTTGTGTGAGTGTGCCGTGCAACTGATGAACTTCGCTGCCATTTTAGTGCATCTTTCTGATCAGACAAATGATGATACTTCTGTGAGGACAGGAACAGACAGGAAGAGGCTTTCCTGCTGGGCAGCATTTGCTGATCAATTTTCCAGACTGTTCAATTAATCTGTTTGCTATGCTCCAAGCTAAGAATCAAGATTAAAAAAAGTCATCATTTTCCATGACACAAATTACAGTGTGAGGGTCCCTTCCACTGGAATGAGCAGGACTGAGGAGTCCAGGCTGGCAGAAAGCTGTGTTTGTCATCCTGTCCTCAGCTGACCCACTGCATTCCCTGACACAGCTGAACTCTTTGGCTGCTATTACAGCTAGATTGGTGAGCTGTAGAGCAGCATTTTTAAATTGCTTTACTTTTTAGTAAATACTACAAATCATTACAGTTGCAGAGGGCACTGTGGGAGCTGCCCAGAGGCACAGCTGCCTGTGGGATTTCGCAGCTGAGGGACAAGCATTAAACCCAGGGCATGGCTGGTATGTACTCCTCAAGCTGCTGCATGGAAGCCTTGCTGCACCGCCAGTTGCTTCCCTTAAAAATCAGGATTTATCTGATGGCGATCAGGCACACCGCATCCAAGGGAAGACCCCCCACCTCCTGCAGCATGCCTGCAAAGATGTGACAACAGCTCTGCTGCTTTCAGGTTAAACTGCAGGTTGGGTTGCTGAGGTCCAGAGAACATAGAAAACAAAGGTAGGACAGATAACAAGAACTGACACAGCACAAGGCTGCACTACTCATCATGCGCAGTGCTGCACTTTCTTTCCAGGGCAACCCAGGCATTTTAGGAACAGGAGAGGGCTTTCCTCTCCACCTCTCCCAGAGTACAAAGGTAGGCCTGGTGTTCAGTTTCTCTCTGGAAGTTAGCACAAAGGAGCACTTTGCCTCAGGAGCCCTCTACATTCTAAGTGTGCAAGGCAAGCAGCAGATTGAGTTGCAGTGTGGTTGTCAGATTGATGCAGTGCCACCACCACCCCAAGCTGCCTGCAGCTTCCCCTGGAGCACTCATTGCCACCTGGCAGCTCTGCCCTGCCGGCAGCACTGCTCAGGTACAGGAACAGGAAAGGGTAAGTGAAGTGTGAAGCCCAAAGGTGGCTGGTTCAACATGGACACGCAGCCCTACCATCACACACGCTGCTTTTGGGGTGGTGGCAATCTGGAGCTCCTCCGTGTCACTCCTTTGAGAAAATCCCCAGGAAAATGCCTCCTGCTTCCCAGGAGAAGAATTTTCTCAGCATTTCTCCGTTATCTGTGGTGAGCATTGCAGCACACAGATGAGGGCACAGGAGGCTGAGATTTGCTCTCCAGGGTAATGAAATGCAGCCCACATATCCCAGCACTGGCAAGAGAAGAGCAGAACAAGTCAGAAGTTAAGGAAGTAGAGAAATCAGACCAAGTACAAGAGTCAGAACAGAGGAGCAGGAAATAAAGCAGTGGACTGTGCGCTTGAAAAGAGCAGACAGAGCCTGCAGCCGGTGAAAGGATTAGCAGAATAAAAGGAGTTCTCAATTCAGAACAACAAAAATCCTATCATACGGGCTGCAACGTCTCCTTTGATATAAGCACATTACAGCAGCATTACTTGAATCAGAATAAAGCCACGCACAAGCAGCCCACCCATCTTTTCTATCTCACCTGCTTCAAAGATGCCACATTCCAGCCCCACCTCACTACTTAGCAACTGCAGTGCAGATCAGCCCTGAAAACCTGTGCAGGGGCAGGTACATGTTTCCTGCTGACCTGGGCCATGCAACTCTGAGCTGTTTGTAAGTATGGGCAATAAATTAATTGATCCTGTCCAGTGGATGCCCATGTGCATACTCAGGAGAGATTCCTAATGATGTTTGCCAGGAGAGAACAGGATCGGGGGATTTGCATTTGGCTGTAAGCACTGCATTGATTAGAACACACCTCACATCTTCTGCAGTGAGGTCAGTCAGTACTGATGTGCCCTGCAAGTACCCAACACCAGCAGTGTCAGCTCCTGGGACACCATTCAGGTGGCAGGTCACTTTGCCATGACCGTGTTAACAAAGCTGCTCTAAAAGCTTGCTCTATGAAGTTTCTCCCTATTTAACCCCCTTCTTTATGAGAAAATGCACAGATTATTGCTAATTTTACAAAGAGAAAAGTGTGTTCTTATTCACAAAGGCAGAAATTTTAACCTGATTGGTTTTAAGCCATTGAGTACCTTGGCAGAGGTTGGACTGTCAGCACATTGAGCATGGTCAGCCTTGTACAGCATGCAGCAGTGTTTGAGTAAGCAGAAAAGCACTGCAGCCCATAACTGTACCTTGCAGGTTTAGGAAATGTTGCTTTTCTCTAAGGCTGCATTCCAGTGCTAGAAGAAATTCTAAGCTAATCATCTCTGTGAAACAGTTTATCCAGCATAAACTGGGGCCAAACGTGCAGCTTGCTGCTTTTAAAGAACTTTTCCAGCAGCCCCTGAACCATGGAAGGTCCTGGGAAGCTCCAGGCTGTTCCTAGCTCCTTTCCAGTGCGTAGGGAGAGGCAGTACTGCCATGCACAGCTGCTCACTGACTGCTCTGAGGGTTGAAGGTGGGAGTTCTCACTGAATTGCTTTGATTGCATTTCTCTAGATTATGAATTCCCTAATTGCGACACAGCCACCTAACGCACACCCAAACCATCACAGTGCTGTCTGCACACACAGGTAGCACCCACTGCTATTTCCGCTCATCATCTTTGCAACTTAATCAGTCTCACACTTGCTTAGAATACCAAAGACAAGATATTTCCTCTCAAGGGAAAGATCCCTGCAATCACCTTGCAAACAGCAGCCAGGAACAAGCAAGCTGAGGTTGTGACTGCTGCAATAGCGATACCCACTGACACGCAGCTGTTCCTCTGCATGCAGTGTGCTGGTGTTGTGGCTTAAGGGGTCCCCGCTCTTTGCTGAGCTTTCTGTTGTAGGAACAACCTTCCTCAGGTCCATGCAGGCTGGACACGCATATTGGTGCTAAAAAGGCAAGTACCTTTGCCCAGGGAGGTGGTGGAGTCACCAACCTGGAGGTGTTCAAGGAATGTTTGGACATGGTGTTGAGGGACATGGCTTAGTGAGAACTAATTGATGATAGGTGGGTGGTTGGAGTGGATGATCTTGTCGGTCTTTTCCAACCTTGGCGATTCTGTGATCGTCCTTATAGGTCTGAGACAAGTTAAAGAAAACGCCTTTGTCAATATTTTAAGTAGCCTAGTTTTAAAAATCTTTAGAGTTGGGTGTAACATAATCAGATTAGGAATTCTTAATGCAGCAAAATCCACTTGGAATGCTGGAATTGCAGGTTGTGGTGATTGGTCATGTTCTTACTTGCTAAGAATTTTAGCATAAATATTTGAACTGGAGTCAGATTTTTAGATCATTTCATTTTTTAAATACTGATCCCTGCAGATATTAAATCACCACTGTTATTTCTATGGCCATTTTTCATTTTGTTCCTTTACGAGCACATTAGCTGAGGAGCCATAATTCATTTTCCACTATTACAGCAGTTAAATCTTTTCCTCACACATGAAATTAAGCAGTTATTAGTTTAATGCCAAGCTCTGTTGATTCTTTTATTCTTCATCCATTCTTCATTAAGAGTTTTCTGCATACCATTTAAAGAAGTTCAAGACCATCAAATGAACTACCGCAAACATTGCCACGTCACCTCAGTTTGTGCTCAACTAGAGCTCAGAGCAAGGCACACGCGAGCATTTGCTGCTTTTAATTCTGTGCCGTCCCTGTATTTTAGTAACTTTCTGAGCCTGAATGTTCTGTCCATCCAGAATCACTTATTCTTTGCTTTCACAGCAGGAGAGCACAACCTCTGGAGTTACAGCTGCACCTGTGGTACCATGCTGGAGGTCAGCAGCACCCTGTGTGCAGCCATCCCTTACCTGTCCCAGCATGGTGACGCAGCCATCCTGTACCAGGCCTGGAGCTCAGCAGGGCCCACAGAGCTGTGGCACAGTCCCAGCTTAGCGCCAGCGCAGCCAGCTGTGCTGTCACCTCTTGGCTGCTCACATTGGTGTGTCGTATCCTGAGGTCACAGATAGACAGTGACAAGCCAAGCCACTTTTTAGTGTCCTCAATTATGAATGTTTAACTCCTGAAAGCCAATTAGCAGCTAATAGCTGGACTGAAGGCTGCTTAGTGTAGCACTTTTCTGCTAACTAAATAACTCACGATGGGATATAGCATCATCATTGCTGATATCATCCACCTCAGATTTCATTTGGATTTAATACGCTTGCAAAGCCTGATTCCTTTCATCTAAGCTCTTTTTTTTTTTTCTCCTTCTTATCTGAACAGTAATCTCAAGTCTTTGCCTTCCTGGTCAAGATACCCAGACCCACATATTCAGACCACCTGATAAAGCTGTGCCATGCTGGGGCCCACACCAAACACTGCAACTTCCTGATGTGACAAACAGCACTTGCTGGAAGCCTGAGTCCAGGCAGGTTTCTGCTTTGGGCTGTGCGTGGCTTTTCAGAAATCCTGCCTACCACAACCCCTCAGTGAACAAGTCACAAAGTGATTTATCTGACTGAGGGAAAAAAAAAAGAAAGCACTAAAGTCCTTTTTTCCTTGATAATATTTCACTTTTTAGATGAAAGAACTGCTTATCCAAATTTCTAGTTGATATTACAGACCCATTCAGAATTTCAGATATATAACATGGAGCTGTAATGGAAAGCATAGGCAGTAAAAAGACCTGAGTGATATTTTCTTTGCTAACCACACAGGAAATTGCTGTTTTTATCAGGACTAAGGTCTCTGCATACAGCCAGTAAGCCCTTTCCTAAGGAACTGCCGAATACTTTCAGCAGGCTTAGAGATCCATTATTTTTACAGCCTGCATGGATTGTGTGCTGCAGATAAATAGAAGGCACCCTAAGGACTTTGCTCTCAAAGTGATGGCACAAAGTATTGCCAGACCCCTGCATTTTCTCACAAACACTGTCATATTTAGTGCTTTCTTTCCACATGCAGTTCTTGAAATATTTTCATGAGAATTCAGCTTTTGTTTAAAAAAATGAGTTTCAACCCCCACATTTGCATTGAAAAACACCAAATCCTGACCCCAAATGCACTCCCAGTAGTTCGAAAGCCAGAGGCATGCTACAAGCATCGGCTTTTCCAGCAATGTCCCATGCCCTGATGCCTGCCAGTCCTGCAGTTCCAGAACACACACATCTGCACGGGGTGCATGCCCACACGCAGCGCCTACACTGCACAACAGACTGCTCTGAGGAGTGCCTCCCAGGGCCAGATCTCAGCACCTGAACTACAAGCACAAACAAAGCCATGTATTTTCAGAGGAAGGACTGGAGGACGGGCTCTTCTGCATTCTCTTCAGTAAAAGATCTGGAGGAGGAGTTGCTTCCTGAGTTCAGTGGAGATGGAGCACGGATGACAGCAGAGGGACTGAGCTGCTTCCAAGCTACTGGCAAGCTTTAGTTCCTTCTGTGTGGCACTGCAGCAGCAGGCTGTAGTGCAGTGCCCAGAAATCAGCATCCAACAAAGAAGGGATGCCCTCCAGACGCTTGGAGGAATATTACCTAAAATCACAGGGCATCGTGAAACCCTAGCACTAATGCTATCCACCAAGGAGCAATTCCTTTCAGTGGTTTGGAGAACCCAGCACTATCCCCCCCAGCACGCCGAGCTGCAGCGCGTACAGTTCACGACCATGCTACAATGGTGGTTTTGTTTCCATCAGTTCTGCGCTGGGCTCGGTGTCACCAGCAAGCGTCCTCGGTCACAGCCCGCCTGGGCTGTGAATGCCACTCACAAAGCACAGGCTGAGCTGCCAGCTTGGGCAGAGCTCCCCAGCAGCAGGTTGCAGCACTGCATACAAAGTGCATCTGGGAAAAGACTGCTCAATATTTTTTTAAAAGCATGAATTCCTACATTATGGGACCTTTTTGTTCTCCTTTTTCTTCTGCATCCTATTACCTCTTCATAGTCAGCCGCAGCACTATGCGTTCTTTCCTATACACAGCGTCTCAGTTAGTCAGCTCTTGTATCTGTGTTGTTGCCTTTTCTTCTTTCCTTTCACAAAGACTCTTTAAGGGATGTTATTCCACAAGAACATCAGTTTTTGTTTAAGAGGGATATTCCTAACCCTCTGGGGCGTTTTAGAAAAATCTTCTTAATTTGAAACATAAAGCCTTGAAAAAAAAAGAAAAATACAAGATTTGGGAGTGAAGTGAAATAGCCTGAAATAGAACGTAGCAGTACTACAGAACCCAGTGCTGGATTGAAGATAGCTCCTGCTCTGCCAAAAACTGAGATATGTTTAAGGTTAGGAACTTGTGTAAGGCCTGCCATGGCATCACATGGAGCTGGAGCCTGGGGGAGCAGGCTTGTGCTGGCACATGGAGATGAAGGCAGTATGCTTGGGGTGTGCAGCAACACAAGTGTGTATCCACCTCCTTTGCCCAAGGAGTTGTGCTCTGTGTGAACACATCATTGAAGGCTCCATCTGGAGGTGGAGGATATTGTCCACATAGAAAGCTCTTAATTCAGCCTCTGGAACTGAGCTGGTGGTTCTTGCAGTAGCTTAGCTCCTCTTTGTTGGGGTTGATCACAAGGCAGTGTGATTTCCAACAGGAATTTTTATATGCTTTTTTAAGATCGAGAGAGCCATGGAATGAATACATGTAATTTAAGTATTAGTTTCCTCTAGGTGTGAATAGGTAGTTTTGTTGCAAGAAACTAATAAACTGAAACAAATTATCCCCAACCCCACAAGCACAGCAATGCAACTCCTGCGCTGCACAGCCAGTTTCATTCCTGCCGTGGAGTTACTCCCCAAATTCTCTTCAATTCTTGCTGAACAAATTTTGCTTAGAAATACCTCTTTGTGGATAAAGCATTTGTCTTACTATTAAATCTTCCATCCTACTACATGAAACCTCCTCAAAATTCTACTTCTCATCAGGCAGTTCCTGACACTTCCTTGAGCATTTCCCCATCTCCACCATATCTATTTTTAAACACATCCTACACTGAGCAAAGTGAAGGTGCTTCCCAGGCACATTGCCACAGCCATGACACATTTCCATATGAACATTTTTGTTGTCAGAAGGGTGTAGCACTTCCACTCCTGCTGATATGACTTTCACACATGTTGCATGAGCAAAATAGGAAATCCATAAGGAGCTTAGAACTGAGTTTTGCCTTATACTCATTCAAGAAGTAAGTTAGACTTTAAAAACAACAAACTACTTAATTCAACCAAAAGACATCTGTGAATGTTTGCATGAAAGAGCCTCCAGAAGCCTGCCAGTTCCTTCTCATCCTGCTCCTGCAATAGCTACACCAGAAGGCGTTAACCTCGAATAGGTCACATTTGGCAACTTGCAGCATAGCGTAGCGCTGCACAAGGAGGGCTGCACTGGCAGCCCAGCATGGCAGGAGGGCAGCGCTTGAGGCCATGCTGTGCCACACACTGCTCCTCCCCACAGCCACCTGAGGCCGGGCAGCAGCTCTCTGCCACCCTGTGCTCACAGTGCTGAGTGATGCCCACTCCTTGAGATGGAAACATAAAGCACACACAGAATCGGGGCTTTAGTTAAGTCAAGGCCAAATACGTACGTCTGAAGGCACACCAAGCCACCAACCTTCTGGCTAAGCATTAGCCTGCCTGTTATTACACCACACCAGGCTGCTGCCCCTTGTCTCTGTGGCTGCACCTCACCAACACTCACCTCTTTCTCCTGGGCCTGGCATCCAATGACACTGCCACTGATTGCATCTCCCCCACCCTCCAGCCCATCACAGATCTTACTGCACCCAAGCAACTGAGAAGATGGAGGGAACCCGACACAAAGGCAGCCTGAAACTGCCCCAGCACTCAGGTGCCTCAGATAGCAGAAAGTTTTCTCTATTTCTTTCCATTGCTATTTTGGGGGATACCATGTTGTAGTGGAATTTTCTCCTTTCTACACGAAGTGACACAAGGACAAGGTGACAAATTACATGTGGATGTGGCAGCTCTTGCATGGAGCCAGCTGAAGGGCAGGCACTCGCATCTGCTGATGGCTGCTGAGCAGCAAAGCAAAGCCAAAGTATGCATGGGCTCTGGGCAGCAGGACTGACATGGAGGCCCAGCTGGAGTTGTTCAGCCTTCATACAGCTTCTGTGAGCTCAGCACCAAGGCTGCCAGAGCAGCATGTTGTCCTGTTCCAAGGGGGGAGTTAAAGCTTACTAGCCCTACAGTGCTACTGTGCTTTACAGGCAGGGCTCTCTCCCCCTGTTATTTACACAGAAGTTAAATTTGGACATCCTCTTGCTCGGCCATGAGAGCAGCTTGCTGCAAGAGGAAGCAGCTGACCTGGCCTCTCACCTTTCCTTCTGCCTTGTTCCCAGCCCGCCACATCCTCCTGCCTTCCTCCCACTGCTGTCCTTGCTCTCTGGAGGGGAAGGCAGGAAGAACATAGGCAGGAAGAGCTGGGTGTTGCATTTCCCTCATACATCTCCCTGCTCCTTCCCGGGCTGTCCTATCTGCCCCCATCTCTCTGTACACAACCCATGGCACAAAGGGGCAGACCTGCATCTCAACCCCTCCCTGGAGCACAGTGGGGGGATTCACTTGGCTGTGTAAATCAAAGTTTGGTAACATTTCGTGTATTTCTTCAAGGGGTAACTGCAACTATCAGCTTTCATCTAAAGAGAAGGTGATTGTGGTCTTCCTCTGTCCACAAAAGGACTCTTTTATGAGTCCTCAGAGCTTAATGATTAAAATGAAAAGTTGAAAAGTTTGGTCAGCATCACTTTTTAAAGTGATTTTGCAACTTGTAGAGTGTCTGCACTAGTTTCTTTAATCTGCACCACTGTTTCCTTATTGCTGTGCTGGGACAATGCTCCTTCCAGCTGCCTGGGAGCATTTTGTAACTGCATTCAATTACAACATTGAAAAGAGAAGCACAAGAAGCAGTGCCCTTCCACAAGCTGACACCTCAGCTGATAGGAAAGGCACAGCAAGTGTCCAGCAGCATCATCCCAAGAATATATCTTAGGTGATTTGTGCATTACTGCAGTTGGATTCTCTGGTGCACTGTTTCAGGGCTACACTGACACTTTAATACCCAAGGAATGGTTTACCTGTGGTGAAACCCTCACACAACAGCAGCTCTTTGCCCCTGGAAGCCTGAAGCCCTCTGGGTTCTCCAGGAGGACTATGCTGGCTGCAGAGCTCCCAGCAGCTGCACCCCCCTCCCACTCTTTCCAGGAAGCAGCCATCTGCTTATCAGTGGCAGGAGATGTCTATTTTCTATCCTAATTTCATTTCAAACCACAGATAGAGTGTCTGCCTCAGCACACTGTCCAAACCCACGGCTACATACAAGCACAACGAGCTAGGAGAGCTGCACTCTCTGAAACTGCTTGCAGAAATGCAAGGAGAAAACTGAAGCCAAACACAGCAAAATTTGGAATAGCTGGGTGCACTTATGGAGTGCACTATCCACTGCGAGCCGAGAACCACTTATAAAGCAGAGAGGAGGAAGCAAACTTAGCAGGCTCCAGCCAGAACTCTCTCAGCTCACAATTGACCACACAGAACTAGAAGGACAGAGCCCACATTGTCCCACGTTGCACCACCAGATCCCCTGAAAATCTGAGAGCAATGTCAATACAGCATGTGTGCTGCAAATACAAAATGTCAATAGATTTGTAATGTTTCCAGACTTCTAAGTGACTTTCCCAAGCACAATCTTCAATCTTGGCCCCTAAATTATGGATAACCCAACTTTTTTTTTTTTTTTTTTAATTAAATCTCTGAACTCCCATCTTTAACTCTCATCTTAAAATCTTTATCACAGACATGCTTTAACTCCTTTCAATCAAACAATTGGTCATGAGAAGTGACAGCAGGCAGCTCTTCAAGCAGCCCAAACTCACACCACAAAACCACAAGTTCTAAACACAGATGTTCAACAGATCCTTGAAGTGCTTCACCAGATCCGAGTGCTCAACCTGCTTGATTTCCACTCAATGATGACTTTTTCCCTGGGGCTTAATCAGATGAAACACAAGCAAGCAAAACCTGGTGAGGAGGGGCTGGCACAGGGCAGGGGCCCAGGCTGGATTTGTTTGCTTTTAAAAAGTAAAGTTAATTTCTCATTCACTTATCTCACTGCAAATTTTCTGTCTCTTTCAGGTAACATCATTGGTTCTGGGATCTTTATATCACCGAAAGGAGTTTTGGAGCACACTGGCTCGGTGGGACTGGCTCTCATTATTTGGGTGCTCGGCGGCGGGGTTGCTGCCCTGGGTTCTCTGTGTTATGCTGAGCTGGGAGTGACCATCCCCAAATCAGGAGGGGACTATTCCTACGTCACAGAGATCTTTGGTGGGTTAGCTGGGTAAGTACACATGTCCTCAGAGTCATTGGAATACAAGCTTACATTCAGTACTTAGTGAGGAAAAGACAGCCGACTTAGAAGAAACAGAATATTCATAAATAATCTGCTTTTGCAAAGTCACCCCTTCTGCTCTCACTCAAAATACTAAATTGCCCCTTTGCAGCACTCCCAGTTCTGCCTTCAGACTGCAGGATGCTTTCACTTTCCTCTCCAACTCAATAAAAATCAGTGGCACGTCCACATGACATTCATGCATGCAAGCAGTATGGCAGCACAGAGTATTTGAGGGATGCCAGTCTGGAGCTGCTCCCCCTAACCCAAAGCCCTCCATTAATTACTGGTGCAGAAGGCAGCAAATATTTCTATGGCATTATGCTGCAAGACCTTCCTGCAGCAGAATACAGAAAGTTGCTTGGGGAAGAAGTCTGCCCACAGAAGCATCCCAGGCACAGGTGCCAGCTTCCTCAGCTGCAGCTGTACAAAGCAACCAGCCCATGTACATGCAATGGAGGGATGCAGAAGAGAAATCAGGAAATGGCTTCTCTTCAAATATGCAGCTCAGAGTAGCTAAGGGAAGAAGGGAGAAGTGAGGTCATCTTTTATATTTTACTATGTGTTTCATTGTATATTCAACAACCAAATTTGATTCCCCACCTGTACTCACAGCTTGGCAGAGGAGCACCAGAACCTTGTTTCCAGTTCATTAATTTGCGAGCAAAGAGTCCATGCAGTGTGTAGGTGCCTTGTTTACAAAAAAATAAATACAATAACTGCATCTGAAATGGTTCTGCAGAAGGGATGCAGCTGCAGCACCTGCTTCTGGGGCAGGACGGCAGCTCGGGGGCAGCATGGCCCTTGAGTAACAGGAAAGTCCAGGAACACTTTTGGGAGAACAGAATGAAGACCCAGAGGCAATGAGAAAGAGTCAAAACACAGCGGGGCTGCCCTCAGGGGTTATGGCCAGCCTTCCAAAGGGACTGTCCAGGGAGGAGACAAGGCAAGGGAGGACTATTCTCACAGCAGGCCTCGGCTGCTGCCAGGCTTTCTGCTTTTAGTTTCTGTTAGAAGTCATCTTGTTCCTAAATAGCACTTGTACATGAGCAAACGAGGAGCAGGGAACCCTCCACACGCTGTGCTGCTGCTGGAGCAGCGTGACTGAGCACAGTTCATTTACACACATATATATTTACAGGCTTTTACAGGTCATAAAAATAACTCCACCCAAAGTAGTAAATAAGCTTAATACATATCTCAGCAGAAGAAAACAAATACATCAAGCTACATGGAAAACCCACTGCTGTATTTCTGATAAATACAACCAGTATAGCTTTTACGAGTGCTGCTTGATAACTGAATAAATGTCCTTACTTATAGTCCTTACTATCAAATCACTATGTGTTGAAGTCAGCAAAGAACTCTACCCCAAAGCTTTGATAAATATTGATTCAAACTGCAAGTAAAACTTCCTGTATTTCTTTCGTTGTTGCCAAAATTTAAAGTTTCCAAGCAACTTAGGATAATATTAATAATGATCAAACTACCTCAAGCTCTCATAAGCCTACTCAGCTTCTGTGATCAGATGGTATGAATAACAGTTTCCATTTCAAGTACAGTACACTTTGACTTCATTTTCACTGGCTGCTCTGATTCCATATTTTATATTTAATGTGACATCATTTGGGGAGCACAAGCACATCCCAAATACGTATTTGAAAGCCTGGTTGCACAGGACTCTGTTGGAAATCCAGATCAACCTATGCTGCCTTTCCACAAGTAAGACAGTTAGAATGCAGAAATGTCTGCATAAAATCCAGGTTTTGTTGCAGGAGTGGCGTTCACATGCAAGTGCAAACCACATCTTCCTAAAAGCAGAAAATCCCACAACAGATTGACACTTATTCCGGAGTGTTAGTAAAATGAGGGGAAAAAAATCTAGAAACATTGTGTAATACACATCCAAACTGATGGGAGGACAGTCATTAAGTTCAGTAGTCACTGCTCAGACTGAAGGCGCAGCACAGCAGAGGCCCTCAGATTGCACAGCAGCTCACAGCAGAGCAGGACTGGCTCGGAGATGCAAGGCAGGAGCTGCTCACCAGCCAGCGGCTGCACACAGCAGCTCGGATTTCCCATGCAAACTGAAGCACTCCAACTTCCTGAGCACCAACAGTAGAATCACAAGAACAGCTACATCTGCCTTTTCCTGTGCATTCAGCTCTTGGGCCTTTTTCTAAAGACCTGGCAGCTCGTCAGTCAGCAGGGAGAGAAGACAGAACTTCTCAGGTTCTCAGAGTGCAGTAAATGAGTAATTAGTAAAGCTCATCAGAAAGGGTTCAGCCCCCACACCTGCAGGTGTGAGAACACAGTCCTGGGGAGCAGTAATTCCACCCTCTCCATTTGAACATCCTGGCCAGGTCACCCTGCAGGTGCCATGGCATTTCCTGGCCCGAAATGGGCTTTGTGCTCCCAGCCCTCTGTGTGCCCTCGGGGATTGCCCTGACAGAAGCACAGCTTGCAAGCCAGCTCCTCAGGCTGGGTGCACTTTGCTGGTGAGGGCATCCAGCAGTTAGGGCTGAGACCTCCTGCAGACAAAACTGTGGTATTTCATTACAGCAGATCTGAAAGAGATGTTTTTTGCTGGGGATATGCTGTTCTTAATTGTTCCTGTGCAATAATCAACTAAAAGGTGGTACTTGAAAAGCAGCAGTTACTTAGTGGGCCCAGAGGGTTGGGTAATGCATCAGGACCCGTTCCTGCCCATCAGCCATAGCACACAGCACGTCCTGCCACACAGCACAAGGGCAGACATCCCCAGACAGATGGACATGCCATGCCAGCAGGCACCTGGGGTGAGCCATAAAAGCAAGGCAAGGGCACAGCAGTGCTGCCCCAGCACCAGTGTGATCTGAGCAACCAGCAACAATAGCTCTTTCTCACAATTAGGCTTTGTGCAAGATGTACCTAAAAATAAGACAACATGGGGCCTACACGCTACCTAACTAACAGGCTTCCTTTTATTTTAATACTATCTCTTCTCAGCCCCCTGTTTGACAGCGTGACTTTGTGACCCTCTGCTAAAATTCTGCGTTTAGTTTAATTGGTGTTACCAGCCCTGCATGTATTTCAATTCAGCATGAAACAAATTGACTGTCAGAAATCTGTTGAATTATTCACAATCCCATTAAACCATATTCTAGCAGCTACCAACTTTAATGCACTTTATATTGCAACATAGAAGCAAGTGCCAATTTCGCCTGAAATACTGTTTTCAGAGTCATTCTTCCCACTGAATATTTTTAATTGGATTCATTTCTCTGGTCTACACAAAGCACATGGGAGAAGACAGAAGTTGAGGAACCAGGGGGTTCTGCACAGAAAACCCATCACCTGTGTGGACGTGGCTCTGCCCAGCCAGCTGCAGGCAGTGCCCCAGGGGAACACACAGCTGGGCTTCGTTGCAGGGCAATCACACTGACCTCACACTCACCCAGCACCCCCAGAACGATTGCACAAATGACCATATTGGCCTTTAAGACTTATTGAGTCTCCAGTGAAGTAACACAGCAGGTCCCTGGGCTGTCCCCAATGTCCAGCGGGGTGAGCAGGATCTGTGGAGCAGCCCCAGACCAGAAACATCACCTTCAGCATAGCATGGCCAAGTCAGTTACTAGAGAAAACCACTCTGAGCCATGACAGAAAGCATTAAGAACAAAAAAGGAGTCTCATGCACACACACACTGGGTTTTAACAAACAGTAGTGATATTTGGGGAACGTTTGCACCACAGCAATATTTAGTGAATTAACTCCCTGTAGTTAATAAGAAAAGGAAAGCATCAGATTGCCCCATACTTCTCAGAAACAACAAGGCAAGGCAAAGGAGGTATTGAGAAGCACTCACCACCATGGCCAAGGAGCACCAAGAGCAGTGCTAGCATCCATGGCAGCTGCACCAGGGAGGACATCCCAGCCCTGCTGAATTTAAGGGGCTGGCAGCAGGCAGGCAGGCATGCTGGGAGCGGGCAGCCCACTTAAGGGAGCACACAGCATAATCCAGAAATTACACTGTTTTATTTGGAAATGTCATTTCTGACACTGGCTAAAGCAGAGTACACCCAGTGTTTGTAATCCTTACTCTTTGATAATTTCTAAACTGCATTTCACTTAGAAATGTTTAAATTGAAATCCAGATTGTGCTTGGGAACATGGGAAAAGGGGTAAGGAGAAGTAAAAGTGGGTGACTGCTGACTATGAGTGAGATTACAGCAGTCGACCCCAATGTCTTGGACATTTTCCAAAGTGCAGCACAGCTGATTGTGTGTTACTCTCCTCCAGCACACCTAGCCCAGCTTTCTTGTGCTTTTTCTTGTGTTCTCAGGTTTCTGCTGCTCTGGAGTGCAGTGCTTATCATGTACCCTACAAGTCTGGCTGTCATCTCACTGACCTTCTCAAACTATGTCCTGCAGCCCGTGTTCCCTAACTGTATTCCCCCCTATAATGCCTCTAGGATCCTCTCCATGGTGTGTTTACGTGAGTATTTGCTTCTCGTGCACACAAAGCTTGCCTCATTTTGCAAAGGATCACTCAGCAAGGCTGGGCTGATGGCCCCAGAACACAAGAGGCAGGCAGGAGTGTGCCCTGCACACTGGGGTGGCCAGTCCCTCCCTGCCTGCCTGCAGGGAGCACAGCAGGCTGCAGCTCATCCCTGGGCAGCAGTGGCAGATGAGCTCACCCACAGCAGGTTTCCCACTGCTGCCTGAAGCCCTCTTCATCTTTTAATTCTCAAATGCAGGCATGTAGGAAGTGCATACCACCACTGGCTTTGCATTCATTACTTACAGAGCTGGTGGGACTGGAGCAGAGCCATGGGGAAAGAAGACATTCTCTGTGTCCCATAAGGAGGCTGAAACCCCAGTTCAGGTAGCAGATTGAGCTCTGAACAGGCACAGCCCTTCAAGCTGGACAAGCCAGGCAGCAGAGCCCCAAGAAGGAGAGCTATGATAGATGCTCCTCTGCAGCTGGGCACCTCATAGGGCAAGGCCAGTCCCCTCTTGTCTTCGATTATGGCCACGCGGGAACTATGCAGCGGTCAATGTTTTATAGTGCTGTGTGTGTTCTTAAATAAACATAATTTCATTTCACTGAATTCAGTCTTTTGCTCTCCAGTACTCCTGACCTGGGTGAACAGCTCCAGCGTTCGATGGGCAACACGCATTCAGGATATATTTACAGCAGGAAAACTCTTAGCCTTGGCCCTTATCATTACTGTGGGCTTCATACAGATCTTTAAAGGTACTCTGTGAGACAGCTCCAACACGGGTATGGTACTGTTGCTACACTTGCTTCTCTTACCCTCCTTACAAAGCAACCCAAAGGGACTGCAGGGCTGTGGAGCAGTCTCTGTGCTGCTGATTGGGCTCTGGTTGCTGCAAGTGCTCTTGGGCTGGAAGGAGCTGGAGAGTGACATCCCACACAGCAGCTGTGTGTCCTGGTGGAAAAGCATTTGTCTCGAGTGCTGCTGAGGGATCTATTCCAGGCACAGATGCACTGGAGGTTTATCCTCTGTGTGACAGCTGTACATGGAGTCATGAAAATGATGGCACTACAGAGAAATGAGCTGTATCTTCCCTAAACATATTCCTTTCTGTCCTGCGTTGTTGGTTTTGATAAAGGAGAAGTGCATCTGAAGGTATTTTAGAGTGATTACAGAAAATTTATGACTCGTTGCATGGTCTTTAAATTTTAAAGTACTTTGAGTGCAAACTGATAAGCAGTGCTGGGCCCCATTCAGGAAGATGCCAAATTCATTTTGGGCACAATCCGGTTTCCTATGTCCTAAAAGTCACTTGTAAGATTGAGAACTACAAAATACCGCCTTCTCAAGATGTAAAAATGTCTGACTGAATCACCAACTTAATGGAAAGCAGAGAGCACAAAAGGCTCGTGACATTTTTATCATGTCTATGATGAGTCATGCAAAGAAAGATGAAATAGGGCATTTAGAGAGCAGGACTATTTCTCAGTGATAACAGTTCCACAGTCTTGATAAATCTTCCAGCCCCATAGATATTTTCCCGGTAGTCCTACTAAACAAAACCAAGTTCTTGCAAAAGTAGACAGCATTAGGAACAGACAGGAGTTTGCCCCATTGCAGAGCCGCCCACCAGCAGTGTGTACAGAAAGGCAGGTAGCAGTATGTCGCAGCAGCGGTGCCAGCACTGTGACAATTAGATGTAGAGCAATGACTGTGTGTGCAGAGCCCACTGCCTCCCCAGGACACCCTGCCACACAGAGCACCATGAGTGCAGTGCCAGCCCGAGCTGACCTGGGGGATACAAAGAGCACAGAGTCTCAAACCCAATCAAGCAATGAAAAAAAGGGAAAAAAACCACCAAAATTTCACCTATTTCCTGGTGTCTCTGGTGGGCAGCACTTCCCTCAGGGGAAGGCGTAAACTCTTGCTTGTGCTTTCTGTGCAGGAAACTATGAAGAGCTGACACCGAGCAAAGCGTTCAATTTTTGGATGACTCCATCCGTGGGGCATTTAGCATTAGCTTTCCTTCAAGGGTCATTTGCATTTAGCGGCTGGAACTTCTTGAACTATGTAACAGAAGAGTTGGTTGATCCCCGCAGGCAAGTATCCCTTTTCACATCATCCACTTTTTTTTTTTGAAGTGCTGAGACATTCAAGCCACGTGATAACATAATTCATCTAATAAGCTGCAGCGATATCATGACATGTCCTATAGGACTGGTGTGGCTAAAGGAGAGGTTTTTTGTTTGGAATGCAAACAGGCTAGTTAACGAAACACCATGCTGAAATTAGGAACAGACTGTACAAATTATCAATTCAATTCCAACGACCTATGGACAAAGCAATGTCATTGTGGCCCTGACCAAACATACAGTGCATCCCTAGCAAAAAATCAGCCGATGAGACGCCCCACACGTATCTATAGGGAGAATCACTGTCTCTTGTTAGAAAAATGTTGGGTTCTACTGCAAGTCACTTTGCTTTTTCACCCAAAGGGGACATTATACAAAGACCTGAATGAGAAGATGGGAAGGCACCTGACCCACAGGCAGCACTCCCTGCCCTGCACCTGTACCATAGTGCAGCTGCACGACCTACCCCAGGAGTGCCCCGTGTCAGCTCTCTGGGGGCTGTGTGTGTGGGAAGGAGGTTTGAAATGACCTCGCACTGACAGGCGGGGGGAGCCAGAGGGAGAGCAATTCTACTTTAATAAAGCAAAGCTCAAACTTTTCAAAATTTCTGAGATGATAAAGAGGAATGATGGATGCTGAGAGCAGCTCTTGGAGCGTATTTGTGGGCATGCCACGCACACAGCAGTTAAACAAGGAGAAGTTCAACGCTTGCACAGCCTGGCTGGGAGTGAATGAAAGCTGCTGTCTCACGAGCAGCCCTGTGGAGGCCTTCACACCATTGAGTGGGAAAGCGCACGCCCAGGACCTTGGCAGGAATAGAGAAAGATCAGCAATGTGCTCCCTCCAAAAACAGCAGCACTGTCATGGGTCACCACAATTTCAAACCAGAACAATGAAAAGTTATGACTTCTATAAGGCAAATATGGCCTCAGTTGAGAAGTAAAAAGGAAAGGGAGGGAATAGACTTAAATATTATTATTTTTGCAGCCTCTAAAGGGAAAATAGAATATAAAAAACTGATTTGGTAACAAAAAAAAAAAAAACTTCCAATTTTTACTAAATCCAATCAGGATCACAAAGATTAAAGTACTTTTCTTCTGTTTGTTTTTTAACTTCTTCCAAATGTGACACAGAGACAAAAATGCATTACTGCATTAGATAGAGATTTGTTCAGCTGCCCACCTCTAAAGAGGGCCCTGAACTGGCAACTGAGTAAAATATTCACTCCTGGAAGGTACCACAGCATTGCAGCAGATGAACCTGCGCAGCTGGTTGAGTGCCCCAGGCTGTTATTGTGCTCTCGCTGTGTATGACTGTAAATTCTTATCTACCCTCCTAATTCTTTTATTAGGAACCTACCTCGTGCCATATTCATATCCATCCCATTGGTGACATTTGTGTATACGTTCACCAACATTGCATATTTCACTGCCATGTCACCCCAAGAGCTCTTGTCCTCCAACGCTGTGGCGGTAGTAAGTAAACCATTCCCTGGATGTCTAAAATACACTTTGATTTCAGTTCTGTGCTTTGCAGTGTATTTCAGTTTCTCTGCCTTCTGTTGCTTTAGACATTTGGTGAAAAGTTACTGGGCTATTTTTCCTGGGTTATGCCAGTCTCAGTGGCCCTATCTACATTTGGAGGAATAAATGGATACCTTTTTACCTCATCAAGGTTAGATGGAGTACAATTTTATGAACATTATCTAATTTGGGGAGGGGCTGTTTTAATTTGATTTGCTAAAGAAATGCTAGCTAGACATTTTGGATGTTATAGCATGGTGAGATCATTGTTGGGCACATTGGATACATTCAGTTATGAACTGCTCTTTTTCAATCAGCAAATGTAATATTGAATCACAGAATCTCTTGCAAAACAATCCTTATGAGCTACTAAAAGCATCTGCAGATGTGAAATAACTTGCAGTAAGAGCCAAACACGGCTTTAGTATGGAACCAAAGCAATTTTACATCAATAACGTTCCAGTAGCTACAAGCAAAAGTATGCTGGAAAAAGATTTGCAGGGCCGGTTCAGTTCCCAGTTACAGGCATCACTCCCGCAATGAAGAAGCTCCTTCCAGGCAAGATGCTTTGTGTGCACACTGATGATAGCAGGACCAGGATCTTCAAAGTCTGTTTGTATTAATTGACCTTTCTGAACACCATTTAAAAGTTATGAATTTTTTTTAGAGGAAAAAATCCAACTCTGAAGTACCTTGGGAAAATTATTTATCTGAGCACTTCCACAATTATCATGGGATACAAGTCTGAATGCATGTAAAAGTGAAATCTTAAGGCACATGAAACCTTAACCAATGCCCTTTTGAGGCTGGAAATATTATCTGTGAGATTTTTGGTGCCTTAGCGACACATGGCTGATCATCTCACGGCTTCCCTGTTCATGGATAAGCAGGCAATGCTGCTGGCAGATGGGGACTGGCAGACTTCAGTTCTCATCCTCAGAGATAATTGGGCAACTTAGATCAGGTGATTTCACAGGTGACATTAGCCATTAAAGGCCTCCTACGTGGAATGATTTAGATGAAACAACTTACACCAAGTTATTCACAAATCTCTAGTGGAAGTGAGAGCCACGCTATGGTCTCCTCAGCTTCAAACCAGCAGCCAGAGAGCAGCTTCCTTCTACTCCAAAACCCATGAGAGCAGTTGAGATTAGAGACATTGTACAGCTAGATATTGAAAAAGCTGTTTTATGTGCAGTGGATTAGTGCTCCTATTCTCATTTGCAGGTTATGTTTCTCTGGTGCCCGAGAAGGCCACTTGCCAAGCTTGCTTGCCATGATCCACGTGAAATACTGCACACCCATCCCTGCCCTGCTCGTCTGTGTAAGTTCTGTTGTCCCTGCCCCATTGTTCATCCAAGAAGAGTAGAAACTGCTCTGAATGTTGGAAGGTTTTGGCTGGTTAGGCTGCTGTTTTCCTGCAGGAAGATCTTTTTCTTTTTCTTAGACGTTGTGAATTTCCACGATACTAATGACTGATGGAAGTCGTTATTTGAAACAAATACCCAGTTTTAGCAAGAATAGAGTTTATGAATATGTGATGAACAGAATACAAGATGTTTTGTGGCAAAGAAGATATTAAAAAGCAAAATGACCCTCGGTGCCGCAGTCGCTGAGTGCACAGCCCAAGCAGGGGAATTCTCCCAAGGGCATCTGCTCAAAAAGTTGGCTGCATCAAAGCCAACTGCAGATTTGCCACTAATTTCAAAACAATGAGGATTTGATGCAAGATGCACTAAGATGCACGTTTGCATGACTCTCCTGGCTCTAACAGCAATTCTGGCACAATACACCCAGACATAATTTCATCAGATAAGCCTTCTGCACATTCCACTTTCTGGACAAAATACCTGCACAACTGAGGCTTATGGCATTCCCAGGGCTCAGTGCCTGACCACAAATATCTCGTTCACTGCCTGTACAGGATCTGGGGGCAAACCCCACAGCCCATCTGTTCTGCCTTGAGCAAACAGAAGGCGCTGGCTCCATCCCAGCCTCACGCCAGGCAGCTGAACTCTGCTGATGCTGACGAAGCAGAACTTCTTTGTCCTTAGAAATACATCAGCTCAACCAGCATACTGAGTTTCTGTGCTGTTTCACTGTGAAATAGCCATACCACAAGTAGGCTGCCTGCACCAAGCAGGCCTGATAAATCAGGCATATGTCAGCCTCTCTCTCAGTCTGCTCCAAACATTTCCCTTAAATTACAGTGCAAATTACAGAACCAACACTGCATATCAATTCATCATTTGAAGGTACTTCAATGCAGCTCAGAGTACATCAAATGCTGCAATGAAATATTAATTCCTTAACAAATAGAAATGTAAAAATAATGTAGTGTAGGCAGCTACAATAGCAAATGAAGTCAGACCTCAGGCAAATCCTAATTAATACATCAGGTTCTCTTTTCTTTTTCAGTGAATTTCACCTAGTTTTTTCATGCAGAAAGCTTTCTTTGTACACAGAGAAAGACCTTTTTAGCATCATCAGTGAGACCTGTATTTTTACTAATCCTTCCAAAAATGAAGGGTCCAAGCTAAATGCAAAATAAACAGACTGGGTTTTTTGCAAGACAGTGAAGTGACAGGCTCTCCTGCCCACTGTGTGTCAGGCTGCCGTCAGGCATAGTAATCAGGGGAGGAAACACACACTCCTCTGCAGCCCAGTACCACTCAGAAATTACACCATTTGGCAAGCAGCTCTGACACGCTCATGTCACCTACACAAGAAACATCATCGCCCCAAGCGCCTTCAGTGCAAAACCTGTTAGTGGCAGATGTGTGTCTGCCAGCATGCACCTTCCAGAGGAAAGTAGGAAACATGTTACGCCACATTGGTATAGAAACACTGCCCTATTTTAAATGAATTTTATAGTGAGACAGCTCAATATGCTGAAATCACCTCCAACTCCACATAGCTTTGAGGATTTTAACAGAGGAATGGAGAGTCCAAAGGGTCATTTGATTGTGATGGTGCGTAATTACTGCTACCAGTGGGTACAGAACTCCTCCCTCCCTAGAGACCTTCGCTATTAAAACGGCTAATTAAGGAAAAAGAAGACATAAGCAAAAAGAGCCTGAAGTAACATGCAGCCAAATCCTGAAAGCTCTCTAAAGGGATCCGGACATTGCATTTCCCCCAGGCTTTGGCCACCAGCAGACAATGTTTGCAGGGTGAATATGCAGTGCGAGGTGGGGTTCATGCCTGGGATACCAATGGGCAGGTGGGGCAGGATCTGAGAAGCAACACCATGAACCCTGAACAAGCTCTCCCAACTTCACAGAGTTATTCGGAAATAAAGTACAAACAAAAGTAGACATGTAAATTTCCACCATCTGTCTGCCAGTTTCTAACACAAGTAATGCTCAAGAGATTAATGATGTCAGTCATCTGCAGCATGAGCCGTGGGCCACTGGGAGGAAAGGGCAAAGCTTTTATTCTTTATAATACATACAGGACACCTGCAATAAGGTAAAGCACTGATCACAGACTATTAGCCTACAAGAAAACCCTCTTGTCTCATAATAGACAACTTTCTCTTTGCCAGAAGTCCTCATTGTAGGGTCCAAACGGTTTTAAAACAGAATTTGGTGGAGTGCAGCCATTGAAAGCAGGTACAGAAGTGTCCAGCTCAGGCAGCACAGTAGGACAATAAGCAACAAGAGTTAAGCTTAAACTGCTTTTCGCTTTTTTGCTTGTTTTTATTGCTTTTAAGCTACCTTGTTAGTAATAATTCACATCAGATCACCTTTCTTTCTTTACAGTGTCTGGCCACTCTTATCATCATGCTTGTCGGAGACACGTACACACTAATCAACTATGTGTCATTTATTAACTACCTCTGCTATGGAGTGACAATTATAGGCCTGATCGTGTTACGCTGGAAGAAACCCAAAATCTTCAGACCTATTAAGGTGAAAATATTAAAGCTAAATCTCTTGGCTGCAATACAAAAGGCATGGGAGGAACCAAAGAAAACCCTGTGTCCTCCAGTTGTTTTTTTTTTTTCTTTTTGAAGATCAGTTCATTTTCAGATGTAATGCTGAAGTTTCAGTTTCAAACCATGCCCCAAAGCACCACTAGTGTAAAAACGGGATACAAAGGCTTCCAAAAACAAACTTGCTAGTTGGGCAACTGACAGTGGCAGAAGGAAGGGGACACAACCCATGAGGCTCTCGATGCCACAGCTCTTGTTGCCGGCCCAGCACTGCCCTCACTCTGCAGTCATGCTCTGCTCTGCTCTCTCCCTCCAGGTGAACCTCCTCATTCCCATCACTTACCTGGCATTTTGGGCATTTCTGCTGGTCTTCAGCCTATACTCCGAGCCAGTTGTCTGTGGAGTCGGACTCATTATCATTTTAACTGGAGTGCCCGTGTTTTTTCTTGGAGTCTACTGGAGAAATAAACCAAAGTGTGTAAATAGGCTAATAGGTAAGCACTGCTGATTTGGTGCACTTTTCGGGCCTACTGCTCATGGCCTGCAGATCTCAGCCCCCCCCCCAGTGCCGAGACCCCAGCAAGCTCAACCACCGCTGGCATGCACAGCCTTCAGACCCCCACACAAAGCAGGCCAGGTGCTGCTTATGGATGGAAATACTTCAGTTTTAAATTAGAAGGAATGGCGAGCCACCAGGCAGACAGGCACATTGCAGGTGAGCCCCGGACAGGAGGTAATAGATGTATTTTTGTGGCTGTTTGTGCAGGTAACTGCTTTCTTCATCACTTGCCATATTCACCTTCACTTGTGCCCCTGTGCATGCCCCAGCTCACTCACCACAGCCTCAGTGACAAAGCAGATGCACAAGAGTATCACTTTAAGCACATAAAGACCAAACAAACCAAACAAAAAGAATAATAAATGACAGAACTCTGCCTGTCCCTCACCCTGCTCTCATCCCAGCAGCACTGCAGAACCCCTGTATGGCATGATGAATTATTTCTCACTCAAATAACAAGAAAGCCTTGCTTTTTCCCTCACATCACAGTGCACACACTGCTTGTGATTGGGCTGTGCTTGGCTTGCAGCTGTTCTGTGGTGAGGACTTTCCCTGAGCAGGCGCAGCTGCCTGCCGCCGGCTCCCTCAGCCTCACTGCGACCACCGGGCACTGGCACGACCTCAGGGATGGCCCAGCGGGCCTCTGAGCAGCACAAAGGGCTCTTCGCAGTAAAGGGACATTCCTAAAGGCGCCTAATTTTAATCCACCTGCGTTTTGCAAACACCAGTGGTCACCTCACTAGAGATAAAAGCAGCCAAAGGGAAGGAGGGCGGTGCGGAGAGGCCAAGAGCTCTGTGGGGAAGATGGCCGCCGGGTCACGCACTGCGTCACACAGCGCTCGAGCGCCATGCCGAGCGCAGCCCGTGCTAACCGCACACTTGCTCCCTGCAGAGTCGGTGACGTGCTGGGGACAGAAGCTGTGTTTTGTGGTGTACCCCCAGGGTGGGGCGGCCGAGGAGCCTGCTGCCCACTGCCACCTGCCCGCCAGCGACAAGTCCCCGAGGAAATAGCGGAGCAGCCTCTGGGGCTTCTTGTTTACACGCCCATTTTTGCAAAAAGATTTTCTGGGATTTAAAAAAAAAAAAAAAAAAAGCCTTAGAGAATAGTGAGCTACACACTTGATGGCATCTGTAGCTTTTAGTTTTTCCCTAAGAAAAAAGAAAAAGAAAAAAAAAACAAATAAAATATGAAATAAGGCACTGGTTGTTTCTTTTTCGGCAGCACACTCGCTCAGCGGGGGAACGCAGCACAGCTACAGCTCTGAGATACTGATTCTAGCAGCCATAAGGGCCTGTTTGAGACTGAGAGACTGGGGCATGTGAAAGCATTACTAAAGCTCCCCATCACAAAACCAAAATGGAGAAAGCCAGGGGAGAGGAGATGGGGGCAACCCTGCTGCTGCCCCAGCATGAGTACAGCCCAAAGGATCATTTCTCCATAGGACAGCTGGTGGGCACCCACACAGCCAGGAGCAGGGGAAGCATGTGGGACAGGAACAAGCCGTGTTATTGTACAAAGGAAGCCGGCTTGAGCATTCAGACATCATTTGGTGTGATAAGACCTCAACCATCTTCATTTTTGAAGCATTTTTGCTTGGGCTCCTGCACAACAGGGAGATCTCAAAAGAGCCAGGAAGAAAACCCAGCGCTACTCTTTACTATGAGTCAGATGACACTCTTCATTTTAATGGTGCTCAGAGAAGCAGCAAGTCTACATCATTTTCACATCAGATGCTCTTTAGAAAGTGTTTTGCATATTTTATTTGCAGCAAACACTAAAAAAAAAAAAAATCTGGTTCATACATTCAATAAATTCATAGAAATCTGCTGCTGTAGCAATATGGCCACTTTCACACCAAAGAATCTTTTGAAAATGCAAAATGCAGGAATAGCTCTAAGCAACATTTTGAATAGCTCCTGTTCTTTTGTAACTTTTGAAAAATAAAAGCTATCACATTCAGTTGCCTTGGTAACAGCCACAGGAATTTAATTCTTAAAGCAGCTCTGTGTTAGTGGCCTTGGTAGAAAAATTAGGGGTTCATTAATCTCTTAGTTTGTCAGGTACCACACATTGTACAAAGATTGAAGAATAGACTCAAAATATGGGGTAAGTTCAAGGAAAGTGACTTTCCAATACAATGCACTTTTATCTTTAAATATCTGTCCATGAATGTCCAAGCCTAGAGATGGTAAACTGAAAAGAAACACAGTTTACATTCTCCTTCTACAAAGCTATTAATTGTAAGACGTGAAAATATATATTTAGTTAAAGAAAAACGTGGCTTTGTGTGTACATATACACACACATCTCAGGTACCAATAGAAACGTATGAAACCTGTAACTGCTACCCAGGCAATCAAAGACTAAATTAAAGAAGCCACTACTTTTTAGTTGCTAACTAGTTTGGGCTGTATTATACCTGACTGTATTTCAGTGCTCTAAAACAATAAACATTTGCCCATAGATCAGAAGGCTGAATTTAAAACAGGAGGGTTGGGTAGAGCTCATCTTTGAATTATATACCAGTCTCCAAAAGCTGTTTCAAGATGTCTCATTTCATTTTTAGAAACAGTTTCATCCGTGCTCCCAACATCATGTATGTTATTTTTTTTAAGGCTTTGCAAAAGTTACTTCCTAGCGCACACTATTTCAAGCCATAGAAATCAACATACGGAGCTTGGAAGACAAGTTCATATGCTGACTGAAATTCAGCAGCGTGCTTAACTTTGTTCAGGTATGACTTTTTTCAAAAAATGAAACAAAAATCCCACAGAAGATGTAACCATTATTACTTCTAAGCCCACTGAACAAAAGCAAAATCCCAAGACAGCCTACACTACAAATATGTCAAGAACGTTGCATGATTCAATGCAGAAAAGACAGCCTTCTCCAAAAGAAATGTTTTGTAATTTTGAAGTGTTTGCTGTAGTGATACAACTCTTGCTGATTTTTGTTTCCTGCAGCATTTTGATGTCCCCTTTATTGATATGTAAATCATGATAACCTGTGTGTTAGCTTTTCTGAAGGAGAAACTCCCAAAGAAAACAGAGCAAAGAACATCTCCACCTCAGCTGCAACAAGTGCACCTTCTCCAGGTCATTTTCTGCAACTTTCATACAATTTTACAGTCATCTCCATACAAAACAAATTGGCACCACCCTACCTGAATTACACTAATAGAACAGCAGTGTTAAAATGAGTTTAAAGCTTTAAAAATCAATCCATTTCTACACAAACCTGTATTTTACATACTATTATATTTATGTAGCAGCACACATACACAAAGTATGAGAGGCTATAATGCAGAAAAATACTCTGCTGTTCATTCTTTTAGTGCTGGCAATACCATTTGGCAAATTTCACAGCAGTAATAGAGGTAATGCAAATACTTAGAGCTCTAAGCATCACCTTTAAGTTAGCTTTTGAGACTGAAGCTAGTAGGAGCTGTGCTGGATTGTTCTTATTGCATTATCACCATACAATTATCGCAGATCACATTGTCATTGTGCCACGCAGTGCACACAACAGTGGGAAAACAGTCTGTCTCCCAAGAAGGATGGCATCAATAGGCAACAGGAGCTGTGGGGCACAGGCAGGAGAACACAGGACTAATGAGGCTGAGCTGCATGGCACAGCTGCTCCTGCAGGCTCCACTGCTCTCCAATGTTTTCATGACCTCGGTATGGGAATTGGCTGTTTCCACATGACACCGGTACATCAGGCAAAAGACCTTGATCTCAGCAAGGTCAAGACAGAACACTCATATCAGTTCAGAGCTTTTACCCAACTCAGCAAGGATCCATGAGTCACTGTGTAGTTAATATTCCACACACAAGCATATTAATTGGAAGTAATTTTATAAATACGTATTGAAAGATACACAAGCAATCTTTCATCAGCCGAGCTCAATGATTTGCTGTCCCACACAATTTTCAGAGGTCTTCAGGAAAGATTTTCTCATCTTTCATTCTCTAATCTGCAAATTCTGGGAACAAAATACATTTTCTTTTTGGCTCTTTTGGGAGCCAAATGAATGACAAGACAAAAATTACTGAGCTTCTGAAGTATGCATCATAAATGAAAGCTTCATTTAATTAAAAAAAAAAAAAAAAAAAAAAAAAGCCAACAGGGTAAAGCCTTGCTTGGAATTTGTCTTTTCCTAAATCTGAGTTCCAACTGCTTTGGCTCCTCGCTTGGGAGCAGGCCCGTGTGTGGAGCAGGGACTGTCTCCTGTTAGTAAAAAGCAAAGCATCTTTTGTTTAATTTTAAAACTTCTCATTCCTCAACACTTCTCACCGTTGCTCTTACTACGCAAGAAGCTTCTGCATTTGGACAAATGACAAAGGAAAATCCAAGGAAAAGGATTTGAAAGCAGGCAAGGGACACTGTTTCTATTAGAGATGAAAAATAAATGTCTTATAAACCTGGGATAAGAGATAGGAACTGAAAGGAAGGAAACTTGGCACACCAAAGCAGGAAATGTATGAAGTGCAAAAAAAGGGAAACTTCCACCACTCAATCCAGCTAAGACTATTTGATCCCTGAAGACAAGAACACAAGAGCCAGAATCTGAAGTGAGAAGGGTGGCTTATTTAACAATTTGCTATGTTAACAGACTAACAAGAGACATGAGATGAGGCATGCTACCTGGAAAGTTTGGGTCATGGACGGAGAGGCTGCATCTAAATCCTACTGCCTGCTCGGGAGATGAAAAGACACTTCCTGTTCTTAAATAAGCAAAAGCAATTCTTCTCTCAAAAATCTGTTAAAAGAAATACGTAAATTACTTAAGACTTTTCAAGCTAGCTCCTTGGTTTGTCACAAGATACATCTGTTGTGCTACACAGGCTTTCAGCAAACACTGCTGCAAGTGCACAGGTATCATTTATTACCCTGTCTGCCTTTTATGGGCTCTATTCATTTCAGCCACATTTACATCAGTATTAGGGTTGTAGTATTACTGCTTGTGTCACTGCTATTGAAGCTGAATTAGCACTTCATGGTGAAGGAAAGCAATCACCCTTCCTATGAGGTGAGGCACTGTCAGCCCTCTATATCAAGCTGTGCCCTTCTATCCTTCATGGTTATGGATAAGTCCTGATGACCATGAAGTCTGTACAATTCTCTACTACACAGATAAATACTTCCAAGTTTGTAGAGCAAACTTCTGCCAACACAAAAGAACTCAGCCTATGCCTTCTAGTAAAAAAAACAACCACAGCAGAATAGAGCCAATGACATAAACAAAAGACATAAACACTGGAGAGAGGAAGCATGAGCCAAACAAATACAGCCCCAGCAATTGGCAGTGAGGTGCTATGTTTCAGGAACAGGGTTTTTTGTCTGTTTTTTTCTCTGCAACAGCGTCATAAAGAATCATGTACTCCACAGCTATGTTTTGTTATTTGGGGTATATGTGTGCGTCTTTTAAAGACATCTGTACACAACAGGAAATTGCTACTGGTAAGATTTCACGTGTACTTTCCAAAAAAAGTGACACACATCTACAGCTTCAGATACCAGCAAGAAGCATACAGCCAAAAAAAAGAACTACACACCAACTTCAGATCTTCACACCAAAGGCTCATAACTGACTCAACATATGGAGTCAGCGATGGGCAGTGCTAACAGATTGGCACTCTCAAGTGACAGTCAGAAATCCACAGTCTCTGGACACGTTAAATTTTATTAAAAATTAAGAGATTGAAGCAAGAGCAAAGTATGATGATGCCCAGCATCTTACTTGTATTGTATCATTGTCCAGGAACCAGCAAACACAGGTAACCACGATGCCATACCTGAACCATACATCTGTACATACACATTATGGTAAAATGTATTTCAGTGAATATATACAACACACACATACCAAAAAAAAGAAAAAAAAAAGGCAGAGAACAGAAAACAAGTACATTTAAGGGATGTTACAGAGTCATACACAAGCTGGAAAGTGTTGCAATTTCAAATAGAAATACAGCCCATGTTTTAATAGCAATAAGAGAGTAAGAGAACACTTTAGTCGTGATGCTGCCGGTGAGAGGTTCTTCTTAGATCAGGAAAAGGCTTAAATATTCCTCTCCATTCAGAGTTATTTTTAGGAAGCTATTTTTTAGGGAGATTGGACAGTGGAGTTTTGTAGGGTTTTTTGGTGTTGTTTCCTTTTTTAAAACTTTTTCCCTTTTATGAAAATACTTAACGCAGAAAAGCATTCTTAAAATATTTTTTTAAAAGATAAATTCAGTGGCTCATTAGGTTACGTAGTCATTGAAGTGCAATCATAATTTTCCACTGAGCAAAGAACGAAATTTTCTGTTCACACTTCTGGCATAGTAGCAGTTTTCCACCTTTTTCTTTTTTAGTAAGTTCTGAATATACGGAGGCAGCTTGCGTGGAACAGAAGCTGGGTGAGCTTCAATGACAGTCAGTTCTCTGCTTAATGCTTACAAGGGGTGGAGAAAGGAGGGGTAGACATATACTAAGGCAGACTCTGAGTTTTCCATCAAGTGTCAACATTTCAACACATTTGTTTGTCCCCACAGCACACATGCACACGTTTCTTCTGCAAAAGTGACTCTTGCCTCCAAGGAATGGACTAGGGGAGCTAGGAGAGAATATTCCATTGCAGAATACAAAACATAGGTGTTTACAAAAGCACCAGGCTTGTATGTCTCATTTATGCAAGGCTGTAAATTCCAGCAGTGATGGCTGTGAGTATTTCTGTACACTTCAAGCATCAAATTTTCATTAACCTGGATGTTTGTCAGTTTCTAAATATAAATCCTTCTCACTGAAATTTCTGCTGAGTTACCAAATGGATCAGTACACAAAATATGCATTATATATGTAAGAAATTATGTTGTTACATCTTAAAAGAAAATACAGTTCAGGGTTGTTCCCAGAATATAGAGTAATTTAAAGTATATATTTCAACTCTAACATTTCAACATATTTTAACTTCAAGAGCCTTACAGTGATGATAATTTAAGGCATAGTATGATCAAAATTATTTTTCTATAGTAATACATTTCTGTAAGAGAATTAAATAAACACTTATTCTGAAGATCCTTCATATCATCACAATATTAACCCTGAAACAATCCTCCTCCCCACTAAGATTAGGCTTACTGTTTTACAAATAAAACTACTAAGTATTTAAAGTTACCTCCGGGAAAAAAAGATGACACTAAAACCTGCAGCCTTCGATGCAAACAATCTGGCAGCATGATGACTACAGTACACAGCAAAGGTGGAGTGCATTTAAAATGTTTATAAATGCTATGAAATTAGCATCTTTCAAAGCTTCATTTTCCTTGATGAAATGAATTCTGATCACAAAAGCACTTGAGAAGAAATGAGTGAGTAGTACTTACTTAATGTAACTATGACTCTTGCTCATTATGCATTTTGCTACAATCCTTTCTATGCTCTTACAGACTTTGAATCTTCCGCCTCTGGAAAACACACTATGAAACCAATTTGCAACTGAAAACAAAAAAGTAATTTCAAAGTCATTCCTTCACATTACATTTCTGTAAAGCAAAAGTCTTAATGCTTATTTTTTTAAAGCACTCCCACAGGAAGTCCTAGAGGAAGATTCAGGGCACATACAGTCCATTAAAAAACATCTCTGACACTTCAATGTGAACTGTTCACTGCAAAAGCCTGCAAAAACACCCCACTTCAAGTCCACCCCAGCTTTACAAGCTGAAGTTACCAGTTAATAACTTCAGGCAAGTTGAATTCCTACAGCATTAAACAGCATCAGAGCACTTGGATACTTACAGAGGAACAGCTGAGATAACTTCTTTGTTAATTTCTGTATGTAGCATTCCAGTTTGTTACTGCCTCATCAGAGGGCCAAAACAGAGCTCCTAAAAGGGCGGGGGGAAGCCTGGCCCACGCTATTTCATGGCACCATCCTACCACCAGCAGGGCCAAACTATCAGACCATAACCAGCTGTGACTGCACCAGGTCATTCCTGCTTCAGTAATATCCACCTTCTTTCAGGTAAATATCTTGCTTGCTTCTAATTGCACTCTAAATTAAAAAAAAAAAACACAAAAAGGCACCAGTTTAAAGCAGTATACAATTCACACAGTGTCAGCTTTGAAACTGGCACTGTCCTACTTCAGTTCTTAACAGAAAGTAAAAGCAAACCCCTATAACTGACTAGAAAAACAAGTTTCAAAAAGCTGCACCTAGATAGCAGATTTACAAGAAACCTTGTGAAGTAGATTTTATTACAAAATAAAGAATCCAATCCCGACAGTTACCAAGTGCTCAGTGCTTCCTATTGCAGCTAGCTGTGAAGTCTCAGAAACCTTCAGAGCACAACCAAAGAGGTGTAATCACAAAAGTCCCTGAAATCAGAAGGGAGGAGAGGAAAAAGGGTAGGAAGACAGCAAGCGATTCTTCAACCTTTGCTACATCCCTTTGAAAAGAGTAACATATGACAACTGAAAAATATTGTTGCAAATGGGGTTCAATGCATTTCACTTGTACTGAACATTGCTGATCTCTTACTACAAAGCCATAGCAGACAGGAATGTTCTGCATACTCTATACAGAAACTTTGGTTCTAGTGGATGTTTCAAGAGCTATATGGCCATCAAAACATTTCTGAAGGGAGCAAAGGAAGCAAGCTACTTCTAGAAATAGGGAACAACAAAGGATTTTATTTCCTCTCAAACATTTTAATGATATTATTAAATTTTAGTTAAATAATGATGCCTAAAAGGACAATGTTATTTCTCGACTGGTACTCACAGTCACAACTGGTGCCTGCTCCAAGTTCCAACAGTGTTAATTCCTGTAAGACCACTTGAAAAAGTAAAGAAATACCAACTCCCTGAATGGAAAGTAAATAAAGCACAGAAGAAATAAACAGTGGAGATGCCTCCCAACTACAGTGACATATTCTTGCTCTCTGAGCCCCTGACATCACATACTGGCCTACTTCTGCCCCCACTGGAGTTTCAGGAATAGCAACAAAGAAAAACTTGTCCCATTTAGTCCTGTGCTGTACTCCTGGGGATTAAAGCACACCAGTTTTGATGGACAATCTGAGAGCAGAAACCACCTAAAATCAAAGTGCACAGTCATATAAACAATGAAATTACAAAGTTTACAGGGTCAAAACAAAAGCTTCTACTAGCAAACAAGTAAAGACTCATCATCACTTGTACTGATTTCAGAGAGGGGAGCAGAGGACTCTAACATTGGCACTTCCACGGAATGGCAACAAGCCGCATGAATACCCAAAGGCTCCTCCCGATGGGAGCCAGGGCAACATTGGCTTTGTCCATCCACTTGGATATGAACATTCAAGGGGCTATCTGAATAAGCAGACTCCCACTTTAAGGGTAACCTACATGGCTCTTCACTTGGTGGATGACTTCTACTTAAATTATTGCCCTCTAGGACAGTCCTCCTGGGTGCTGACCCTCCATGGATCGCTTCTGTGACACTTTCAGACAAAGGATCTCTGAAAGACTTTCCTGAATCCACTTTATTGGGCTGCTTGAGCTCGCTGCCCGAGGTCTCAGCACCTACAGATTTATCAGTGTGTCCAGACTCAGGCTCTGCTTGCGCAGCAGTGCAAGTGTTCTCTAAGACATTCGAAGGCAATGGCTCTGTGATTTCAGTCTCCGGCTGCAAGGTGCTACATCCAGCTTCTTGCAGGTCACTGGCGTGGGCGTCTGCCTCTAAACTAGGTCCTTCAGGTGAAGGCGGAGAACTCCTGACAGTCCCATCAGCGCGGTTGATGATTCCATCACCCAACGTCGTCTGCGAAGTGCGGGCAGGTGTCAGGAGCGGGATCTGTCCTCTCACCCGAGGTCTGTGGAAGAGTCTGTTCCAGAGTCGGCCAAGGCGTCGCCGAGACGAGCTTCGTCGTGACGAGTGACGTCTCATCTGCCTCCTCATGGCTGTTCGGATGTTCTGCAGCACGGAGGCCTGTCACACAGAGGCACCAATTTAGCACACACTCAAAAGACTTCTCCCATAGCTCATTCACTAAGATCTCCATTTTAAGAGAATCCTCCTCATTAAACTTGTACTTTCTAATGAACTACTAAGAATGTCAAAGCTAGCTCTGTCTCTACCAAAACATTCTCCATTGAAACGTTTCCTTAATGAATTTAATTTCTTCTTGTTTGCCCAGCAAGATGCTTCCCACTTGCTATCATATCACCACCAAAGAACAGGCTACAGACCACCAAGTCCTCTGCCAACAGAAATAGCAGAGGATTCTCAAACCCTGGTAACAGTGGAGAAAGGCAAACATAGTACTGCTGCACCTGAGTAACAAGCTTCGAGTGCTTTATCACACTTGGAACTGCATCACAGTGGGATAATTTTAACAGTTTGTGAGAGACTTTTGAGAACTCAACAGTAAAACATCAATATGACTTAATGGCTTCCCAGTGTAATGTATTTGTAAATAAAAATTAATTCTAGAGTTTCCCAAAAATACTGTTAGAGACCTACTTTCTTATCACCTCAGACATTCACAGTTTCAGCTTGGAAAGCTCCTTTTCTTTTTTTTTAATTTACTTTCTCTATCTCTGTTCATTCTGTCTTGACATACAGTAAAACAGCATGTTTTTCTCACTGCTGATCCCTAGCAAATATATTTAATGTGTTCAAATCTACCCACAGCACCAAGATACATGACTACGATTCTACAGCTCAAAGTAAAACATACATATTTCAGTAAGAGCATTTCCATACAGTTAGCAGAGCTTCTCTGCTACTGACAGAACACAGTCCCAGATCAGTTCTATCTTATAGCAGTCTGCCTGCTACTAGGTTCGTCAGCACTCATGTCACCATACTTGTGATGCATTGTACACAGGGAAGTCTTCAACTGGGGGGATCAGTCCTTGTGCAATCAGCTGCCCATAGGAAGGTGGAGCTTCCCGACGCACAAATTCTGCCTCAAGTCGTGTCATCTGGGTCTCAAATGCTCTGGGAACAGAACCACAGTAGGAAAAAAAACAGAAGAGAAGTTACAGTCAGTTTGTCCTGCCTCCTCTCACTTTAACGCACAGACACAGAGCAGAGGGCTTCAAACTAGCAGCAAAAAGGCAAATCTTTACCAGGGCTCTGTGCAAAACCTTATCAGGATGCTAAAATTAATAAAAGGAACAATAGTAACAGTGAATCAAATCACAAAACCCAGTCTGAGTTTGGACTCCGTAGTAACTGCACATTTTCCAATAGGCCAACTTACATCAATAAAGGCATTAATTTGTTCTGCTTATTTTTGGAAAATACAGCATGAAGCACTGCAACAAGCACACATCATGGACAGGCTTGGTGCATACAAGAGACAGGCACCAGGAAGTCCCTTCTGACTCTCTCCAAAAGGGCACAACCACAGTCGCACAAACATACAAAGCACAGGCAAAGAAAGGAAATTTCTCAAAATAGTTTTGATATTTGTTAGATTCAGGTCTGGCAGGCTACACAAGAAATGTGTATTTTCCACAGATCATAGAAGAGTTGACATTTCCCCTACTTCTGAAAATCTCAACTACTCTTCTCTAAGCCTAATGCAGTGAGTACTACTTAACATATTTCACAGTATTTTCTGAATTCTTTGTTAAACAATTTACTTTTTTCCTCCTTTAATCAAATACGCAGTCAGTTACTAAAGAATCATAAAACCAAGATGTTTCTATATACCTGTATTCTCTAGTCCTCAGGGAATATAATTTAAATGCACAACCCAGCGCTATCACCAGCAGCAGGCCACACACGAGACTCCCGATCAGAGCAGCTGTGATGACCTTCCTGGGAACAATCACCAGGCAGTTGTGCTCATCGCTTCCATCCTGGCAGTCTTCTTGACCATCACAGCGCCAAGTCTCAAAGATACACAGATTTGTCCCACAATGGAAATTCCCTGGCTGGCAAGTAAAGCAGTTTTTTTCATCTGAGCCATCTGGGCAGTTCTTTTGGTTATTACAGCGGTCAAGTATTGAGTAGCAAAGCCCACTGTTTCCTTCACATGGATATTCATTCTTCTGGCAAGCTGGACAGTTCTCCTCATCTTTGCCATTTGGACAGTGCCACCAGCCATCACAATGTTGCTTATCCGTGAAACACTCCTCATCACTTCCACAGGGGTGTTCCCAAGGAAGACAATAGCCTTTCACCTGGTAGGTTGCATTGAATCCATGGCCAGTGCTCTTTGAGCGAGCATGATACGAGACTGTGAGCTGGCCCTTTGATGACTCCACGCTCACCGGATGCCTATTGTTGTGAAACGAAAATGTTTGCAGTAATTTATCGCCTCTCTCTTCAATGCCATCATACACCTTTACGTAGTCATTGTAGCCTAACTGCAAATCAAGCTGCAACAGAACATGTCGATTATCTTGTGTATCCACATACCACGTGCAACGAAGGTCTGATTTGCTGTGATCAGCACGGAATAAGTCTGGGGAAGCAAAAGATCCATAAAAATTACCCAGCCTTTTGCCACAGGAAAGATCAGGACAGTTATCTTCATCTGAACCATCGCTGCAGTCTTTAACTGAATTACACCTCAGCTCGTTCATCAAGCACTTGGTGGAGCGGGCTACACTGCACTGGAACGTTCCTGAGGGACAGATGCTGGACGGAGGCTCTGTTGGAGGAACAGTGCAGTTTCTCTCATCTGAGTTATCCCCACACTCATCCATGGAATTACATTTCCAAGTACTGGGAATACACTTTCCATTTGCACAATGGAATTCATCTGACTGGCATGCAGCCTGGCCGATCTTTCCTGTGAAAGAGGACAAGCAGAAAAAAGTCAGTATCAAAACTTTTGTAACCATCCAATGTCACATTTTAATGTCTACCCTCTCTGTGTGTCACAAGTCAATAGGTCAGGTCAGTATACTTCAAGAAAACCAGTAAGAAGCTAACTGGAAAAAGTATCAGTGTTACCACGCTAACACTTAATAACCAAGACTGGTCCCAAGACTCTCATCAACAAATAATACTCCTGTCTTCAAGTTTTACTAGAGTGCTTAAGCAAAGCCAACAAAATTGCAAGGTTTTACCTCTAATATAAGAAAGGCGAAATCCCTGAGACTGTCCTGAGCTTGATGCATCTGAGTGAAAAAATATCCAAACATGATCCCTTGCAGAGATGAAGGATGGAGGTATGGAAGATCCGCATACTTTGTACTCCTCTCTCTTGGAAGATGGGCCAATCATCAACCAATCTACTGCACATTTCTGAGATTCTTCTAAATCAAAGTTCTTAAAACTGTTAAGAACAAAAGAAAACACAAGTAACAAAAGATATTCATCTGGAACAGTTAAACAGTGAAAAAACAGAATGTAGCAGTTGAGTTTCTGCACAAGCAGTGCTGACATAAAGAGATCACATTCAAAGATAATGAAACATCTCCAGTATCTTGCATACACATAAACATTGCATTCAAATTCTCCCAATTTGGAAAAGCACTCATCTCACTGGCATAAACAGTATGCCAAGCAGCTCCAAAATCTGAAAGAATGCATCTCTTATTCAGAGCCTGTAGGCAAAACTACTTCCTAAAACACAGATCTGAGTAAAAGAAAAAATAGCAAAGAACATTATGTGGAAGCATAAAAAATGATTTCAACAATCTTTTCCTACCTTAGAAGCTATTAAAAGATGGCATGAGATTAGAAGCTATTGTATCAGAGTAAGAACAATAGGAAGCAATACAAAGAACCCTAAGGGGACAAAGAAGCAAGACAAAAATCAGTTTTTCAAGCCAGGGATAAGCAGGGAGAGGACAAGATGAGAACAGCAAGAAAGGAAATGGAACATGAAGTCTCTCTAACTGTATGATTATTTAGTTCAAAGAATAACACATTCCCTTTCTGGGAACGCAAATGCAGAGCAAACGAGCTTATAACCTTTCACCGTCAAACATCCAGCTCTCGTGCTGACCCAGGGCCAATGGCTATTCCATAGCATCTTACCCAGTGCAAAGAGGTGTTCCAACAGCTGCTGAACACTGAACACAGCCAAATAATACTCCCTAAACTGGAGCTCAGAACCACACTGGGTGTTTGTTCACGCTCTGATGAAACACATTGCATTTGCTTTCAGTAATCTGCAGTAAGGGAGAAGCTTACTGTGAAAGGGCACACTGTCCAAGACACTTAGAACTGTACTGTGTTCTTCTTTACATACCTCAGCTACACACAATTAACTTGGTAACAGTCACTGCATACTCCACACAAACACCTGAACAGAAAAGTCAGAGAGACTGAAAAGCTGCTATGAAGTCGGAATCTCCTTCCTCAAAGGACTTCTCAGAAACACAGAGGAAGAACTATCTGAAAAAGATAAATGGAAGATAATTTTCTGACACCATGGTGTACTTACAAAAGGCTGTAAAAGCCTGCCAGATCTTGCCCTTTGAAGGTGAAAGGGAAAGAGCAGCAACTTTGTAAACCAGCCAATTCATTTTAGAGCAGTTCAAGCCTACGCACACCCCAGAGTGCTGCCAAATGTACTGACTTGAAACATTTTTTTGCAGTTTTCATGAAGAGAATGAAAAATAAGAGCCACCAGGATGTTAAATTAAAATGGAAATTAAAACGTGATCAGCAACTTGTTGGACACAAATATGCCCCCCTCCTCTTTTCTAATTCTTTTTCTCCTATTATGTTCCACATATCATTCCAGCTAGGAAGAATTCTTCCACAGTACCCACTTCTTTCCTATGTAAGCAATCTCATCAAGCTTTAAAAAACAGCTTATTTTGCAAGGGAGTCTTAAGTGAATCTGAAGTCAAAATAAAAAACCTCAAGTATCAACCAGGCAAAGAATTTCTGTCCCAGGTGTTCTACAAAAACTTCCTAATGACCAAGTGTACAAAGAGGCACTACAGCACGAAAAGGAGTTACATGAAGCAGCTATGAAACTGCCAGCACCCACGGAAAGTCTGCTGTGAGAGATCTGAGATGGCACTACTGAGCTTCCACATTGGTTTCACTTTCTTTTTCTTAGCTACCGGGCACCATGAAGAGTTTCTATCATCTACTTGGAAAATTATTTGTAGAGTTTTCTTGTCACAAAGAATTTTTACGGTAATCATTGGAAGTAACTATTTGCCCAGCAACATTTGTAACAAAAGGGAACAGTCACTAAACCCAGTAATGGAAGCTCAGAACTTGGGAGTGGAGGAGGGGGAAATAACCAGAAAAACCCTTGCTTGTGTGAAACAATGAGATCATTTACTACATCTTTTAACTCACTTCTATGGAGATTTCAGATGTACCAAGAACAGTCTTACAGAGCTGAGCAATTTGTTCTCCTACCCTGCCAGCTCCCAGCACTGCAGCCAAGTCTCAAAGCTCACACATTTTCCCCACTGCACTCACGCTTGGTTCACAAACTCTTCTGCAAATGAGCAAGCTACCCTGTATTTGTAGATAATTATCAATAATTACCTCTATTTGCATATTCAGAATGTTATACTGCTAATAAAGAGCAAAGAGGAGATACGAATGAAGAAGAAAGTTTAGTCCCACCTTTTAAAGCAAAAACATACAGACGTAACTGATTTTCCTGAGTACTGGCTGTGGATCTGAGATTCAGAACAGAGTCCCACATTCTCCATCCAGAAGCACAAGTGTTAGGCACAAAGCCATCCAAGCACCCGAGCGGTGAGGCGGGATATATATGAAGGTAGCACGTTTAGCAGCCTCCCTGACAACACCAGCACACAATGCCTCGCTGCCATGCATGAGCTACTGAAACAACTGCCTCACTATTCAGTAAAGGGAGATAAAGAACACTGTCAAGAACAAACTCCCTGTTTTCTCAGAAGCAAGAAGCACCTCAACCACATGCTGGCACCTGAAAGTTTGAAACACACCGAATAAACACAAGTTCTCTGAAATATAAGTGTTCTAGTTTTGATGTGAAGTTTTATATACAGTAAATGCCACAGCAATTATAAAATTCCTTCAGAGGGCAAAAGCAAAGTCAAAACAATTACATTCCATTTCATGCAGAGTATAACTGAAACACATTTTGCTTCGATTAAGGCACTGTATAACAACTCTCCACAAGCACCCTTTTACATTACACTGTTATCAATGGAAGCAAATTTTGTCCCATCTATATTGATAGTGACTTCACTTAAGACCAAAAATATCATGTATTTGAATGGACTGTCAATCAATCTCAAACAAAAAAAAAATTACAACAAAATATGAAACAACACATATGCATACATATGCATGTAGAAATACAGAAAACTGGTTTTCACTTTACAATCCATTTGCAACGAGGTTTTGTGCAAAAAGCTTCTGCCACATTGATCTGACATTAAATAGCCTACTGATTTATTTAACCTAGGAGTTCTGAATAGGGCATTCAACTTCTGCTGCTTCACTTCTTTCATCACCTGTAATTAGATCTAGTGTTGCTGTTGTAGTCTTCTGAAGAATAATTTAATTCTGCTACCCACAAAATAGAGCATGGGGACATTTGCTCATTCACTTCAACTTCCTCAAACAGGAATACAACTTTTTGTGCCAGAAGGATCAGCCCAGCAGCTGAGTGATTGATGGTATAGAGCGTAAGTAAGGGAGAACATCCCTTCTGCTGCTAATTCCTTTTAAAATAATAACAGTAATAGCATACAGAAGTACAATAATAGTCTATCAGGCACTGGGAGCATTCAAATCCCAAGTTCAGAACAATTCAGTGGGAACAGACAAATGTGGCACAGTCTGCTTCTACGGAACACTGCAGAAAGAAAAGGTAAAATCATCTCATTTTTCTTTAAAGGTACATTACTGGAAACAGGTTACCTCCCACACTGAGCAGGACTCTGGGAACTTGCAAGGAATTACAGGACAGGTTGTGATCAGATCTAGCTTTTAACATTACTCAAATGAAACAACAGTAACTTACAACAACATTCACCTATTAACTGTTAAGTGTTTGTGAACTTCTGGATAGAACTTCACTAAACCAACTTGCCATAAATACTCATTTACACTCTGTAACTAAGATAAAAAGCAGACTACCTGCAAAACTTATCCATAGCAGATATTTTTGGCATCTGCACCAGAGAGCAGTAGCTACTAGGAAAAAAAAAGTACTTGTATAAATAATGTGGGGAATTCCTTACAACCTCTACATAGTTGAAGCACAAGCAAATACAGATTAAAGCTGGGAAAAGCATTCTTAACTGTAAAAAGATAAACATGGGATGACCATGAATATGAACAAGAATGGTTAAATGCTTCAGACCCAGCAGTTGTAAAACCTGAATGAAAGTAAGAATTTAAAAAATGTCCAACTTGGCCCTCCAAAGTCATTAAATTTGGAGAATAAATATCATGGGTAAATTAGGAGAGTACAGTCCCAAAATAAATCAGAGAGGCCAATTAAGCAAGAGAAGTTACTTCTATTTGCCAGCCTCTCACAGCAAGTGCAGACTGCAAACAACTGATGACTGAATTGGCTCATTAAAAGCTTTTGTTTACCCACTGGAGCACAAGGACCTGAAGTCAGGAAAGCTCTATTCTACTCCCCACTTCCAAGCACCAACCCTGCAACCTTAGGCAGGAGATATGGCTGGTTTTTCAAAAGCACAAGAAACTTAATTAAATACATGGCTATTATAAGTTTTTCCAATTGTCAAATTCTGAATCACCATGTTCAGCAAGTACAGTATCAAACAGCCCCTTGAATTTGTCCATAAACACATGCCAGAAAGTCTTGACACAAACACGCCTCGGCTTTACTCAAAATCTCAATCTCAGCTGGCACCTTGGCATTTTTTTTCCCAAACCAATGACACAGATCACTGAAGTGAAAGCTGGCGAGGCCTCCCCAGTTAATACAGAACGTGAGAAGGTCACTACGGAAATAATTTCTCAACGCTCGTATCTTGAATTCTGATCATGGAGAACATTTTACTCTCAGTCTCATTAATTCCTATAATAAAATGCAATTATTCATACTGTCCCCACATCAGGGCCAATTGCAACAATCAGATAACAGCAACTGATAAAGAATCTTAAAAAAAAAAAAAGATATTTTCATCAGATTGATGGAAACAAACAAATGCACCCTGTTAAGGATGGTGCAAAAAAGCAGTTAAAGGGTATGACATCCCTATTACAGGGCTTACACATGGTCTTCTATGAAAATAAGACCTAAACTGAGAGGAATTCAGACAAAAAAAAAAGTTTCCAAAACAATAACTTACTAATTATCTGAATATCAAGTGACACAACATAATCCTGGAAAACAGTGGCTACACGTGTTCCCAGGTCTCAACAGCACGATCCTATCAGAAATAAAAACTTGAGAGAAAGGATGGAAACGTGCAAAACTAATAAGCAAGAAAAACATACTTCTCATTCTTGTGAAGATTCTCCCAGGGATTTCTAAAAAGTAAACTACAGAGCAAAACAGTGGAGACGTGAGGATATGAGACAATCAACACAACCATGAAAGGTAGATGCCAAAACCAAGCTTCTAAAGGACACATCCACAGGAGACAGCACACAACATCCACGTGTGGATCTGCGTACTGCTCTATTAAAAGCTGCTGAATAATGAGCTTATTAAAAAAATGACCACTGATTGCATGTTTTAGAAATCAAAACCACTTTCAGTTGCAATTTTATCCTTCAGTGACTCCTGCTGTATCCCAAATATGCTACTTATATAACATCGCTGTCGTACCATCAATGAGAATCCAAGATCAAGGCAAATGTTTTCAGTATGACATAACACAAAGAAGGTGGTATCCTCTGTTTTGTGAACCTGTTAAAAACTAGATCTCACTCTAAGAATTATTTTTTATTTTCTTTGGAATATTTTCTATGCCCCCGTCAGCACACAGCTATGACAAGAAGCATTCCCCACTGTTAAGAAGAAAAAATGTTTTTATTTGAGCCCTGTTTTCCAGTTTCCTAGGCTGGCATGACAGGCAAAGTCAGCTGCTGCTTTTACTTCTTTGGCATTAAGACTGCTACAATACTCTAAAGAAATCCTCTGATGCTGTAACATTTTGTATTTCCTACACTGGAGTGAATCATTTCAAGGACATTTATAGTCAGAAACGTAGCACTACAACACGTCTGCTACCCACAAGGCAAACTACTCCCTAGGATGTAAACACACAGCTCCCATTGTTCACATGTGCAGAGGAGGGCAGGATATGGCTTTGTATCCAGTGGCAGAAAACAAACTCATCAGAAAGAAATCTTTCAAAACTATTGCTAATGCACACATTCAAGCTGTGTACACATTATTACTGGCTTCCTCACGTCACTTTCCTTCAATTCTTTACCCTCTATTAAATTCACACTTGCTAAAGAGATCCTAATTCTAACTAGGAGCTCTGAGACTTTTCAGAGCATAAACTGCAGCACTATTCTCCAGAGCCAAGTCCTCTCTCCCATTTATATGCTTTCTCAGAGCTTCCAACAATCTCTGCTTTGAAACAAACTCTGCAAGTCCAGTACAATTTAATGGGGTTGAAAAGCATGTTTCTATTTATGGTGCTTAAATGTTGGCAGGTATCTACTTCCTTACGTTTGATGAGTAGATCCTATTTTGAACTAGGAATGGTGGAGCCCTTCTATTATTCCATCTGTGGCAGATTTGTTTTTAATTGCTGAGCATCTGCAGCTGAAGAGGTTTGTAGTCCTTTTAAGCAGCTGAGCAAAGAATGAGCAGATGGCATCAAATAAAAAAAAGCACTAAAGAAAAAACAAACAAAAAACCTTTCCCAGGTTTGCTTTTTTCTTTTTTTAAACAAGCAGTTCCTGGTTTGAGAAGGATATTGCAATTATTCAAGAGAAATTAATCAAATTTACACTAGGCTAAAGCTCCTTAATAAACTATTTGTAATATACTTTAGTCTTTTCTGCACGGTATTATTACCTGAAATTGTGCAACAAATGCTAATTATTACTTAATTCTGTTAGAAATAAGTTATATAAAAAAGCATTTGTATTTTAGTTAACAAGTGTCAATAAGAAGTCATTATCTTCATCTGCTAACTAAGTATAGCATCATTCCAGGACATTACAGACAAAGCCATTTTTGCCCTAAGAAACCTAAGTATCCTACTGAGGCTGCTCCATGTTGTATAGCATTCATCTATTCCTACTTATAGGCAATAAAGAGAAAGGAAACTATTTAATTTGAGTAAATATATCACTGCTTCCCACCTCATAATTTATCAGAGGTAGATGAAATCTCACAGGTATTATGAAGACAAAAATATCAACAGACTACAAATGACTTGAATATAAACAGATGTCAGAGGTAACTTACAGAAACAAGATAGCAGAACATTTCTAAAATGGAGGTGCCCAACCTGCAACCCATGCTCCAGTATGACCAAGTTTGCTGTCCATCTATTCAGCCACTTGGTAGCTCTGGCAAACAGTTCAACATTGTTATATCAGATCGCAACATACAGCTTCATTTCAGCAAAGCAACCAATTATCCCCACAGAATATCACAAACCATACCTAATTGTTATCATGTCTCCACGATCTCCTTGAATGTACCAGCTGCAGTTTACTGCTGGAGGATAGTTTCGTGGCCAGGAAGGGCTGTAGATGACGCCCCGTCTCTCTGTGTGCTGTTCGAGTTCTCCACTGCAAGCAACTGTTAATAAGAGGGAAAAAATATTGTTAATGCTTCACCTAATCAGCAACTCACGTTAGCTACAAGAGCTTTCATCAATTTCTGGGGGTTGCAGACAGATGGGAGTCAACAGTTTCATCCTCTTATTGCTTTCTTCCCTGCCCAGTTTTTAATTAAGGCACCCACTTGAACTGCAGGTAAGCATAACCTGCATTTCAATGCAGGATCAATCAATAACCTTGTATGAATTTACCGAAGGCTACAATCAATATCACTGCACAGATCTGCAAGAGAGGATGTAATGCAGAAATCCTCTTTACCAGCTGCCCAAAGCTGGCTGTGACTCTCACCAACTGGAAAAGATCCATATTCAGTGCAAAGCACCCAGAAGCCCATTTTGCTATAACCTGTTCCTAGATACGTTCCTTCTCCTAACCGGATGACAGACCTGCAGAGTGTCATGGTTAAACCAACAAAAAAAGACAAAAAGTTAACTGGACTTCGATGTCAAATGTTTTCACTGAAAATTCCTGAGTACTTTAAATTCCTCCTGAACTCTAACAGATTGAAATTTTGCAGAAAGGGAAAGCTCAGTATTTTTAAAGTCTTTTCAGAGCTTCCTATGGAAAGCTGCAGGCCAATCAAAGCTGCATCAGATAGTTATAATTTGTAATTAAGCAATTCAAAAATGGCAGTGAGCTGCTCCAAGGACAAGTGGAAAAGCTGTTCTGCTGGGAAGATGTACTCTCAGCAGACTACAAGAGAGGAAATTCTCTGTAATGCAAAAGCTGTTCTGAACACTCTCCAAATATATATTTAAAATTATTTCTAAATCAGCTGACTATCTGGAGCACGCCTTCTGGATTACAGCTGAACATTCCCATTTTTACAGGTTTCATTCTTCCCAGTTTATAATGAAGGGAAAAAAAAAAAAAAAAAAGGATGTCTACACTTTAAGGTAAGTATGCTCTGATGTACATCACAGACTTGCAGCATTGCTTGCACGCAGGCACAAATGCATCATTTTGGGTTCAGAGCCAGGACAGCACCAGCTGCACAAGGATGGGCAAAGTCCCAGCAAAGCCACACGGATGTAGGCACTGCAGGGCCGCCCTCAGAGCCCGGCCTGCAGCATCCCCTGGAAAGCCAGTGCTGGAGCTCACCCATTTGCCCACAGCAAGCATTTCTCAAGCGAGAGCCACGTGAATACAAAGCACGAGGTGAACAACTTACCTGAGGCAAAACAGAAAGAGCCATTATTTTTACCTTCCAAACAGGGCGTTTCATTGAAATACATGTATGCAATTCCTACTAGTTTCAAAGAGCACAAAAACTTCCCAAACACATAAACACAAGTAAACATCTATTTTCCAAGCAAATATTTTGCAGTGAAGTGGTTATAAAAATACAAGAAAACCTTTGTTAGCACATGTCTAAAAACAGAGAGGCTCCACACTGGGCACTGACAGCTACAGGAACAAGAAAGCAAATGTAAGACCACAGTACTTGTCAGCTTGGGCTCTCAAGATGTTCCATTACGCACACCAAAGCAGCCTACCCAGGCCTTGAGATGTGCCCCTCCACACACCTATCACTGCACACACATCCCACAGCAGCAAGGGAGGACACAGAGCGAGCAGCAGTGCAAGAGGAACTGGGAAGTGCATGTCCTACCGCTGAGTTACTGAAACTTCTCAACGGGAGGGAAACAAAGTGCACACAGAACAAACACAGCACGCAGCACTATCCAGAGGCTTTCTGCAGAGCCTCGCAAAGGTTTCTGTTCCCCCTGTACCAACTTTTGCTCTGGATTAATATGCTGTGTTGACACTAAATACAGCAGCACAGAGAGCAAAACCAGCTCTCACACAAAGCTGGTTAGAGTTCATATTCCGAGGAGTCCCAGAATCCCTGCTGAATCCCTACAAGCACCTTCACTCACATTCATTGCTGCAGTTTAGCAGAGAATTTCCCCAATACTTTCACCTGAGTGCTAGGAAATATTTACAAAAACCTGACCAAAGGCTATGTGACACCTCCCTGATTTCTGAAGTAACGTCACTAGCAGGTTTTCTTTTCCAGCAACAGTTTCCCAAGTCTTAGCAGCGAACGTGATGCAATGTGACAAGTTTCTCAGTGAGAAACACCTTTCCTTATTAACACTGCACATCTGCCACAAACATGGGACAAGGAACAAGAACGGACAAAGGAAGAAGATTTTTGATTTTAACAGAATGATGGTTGCTGTGAAAATCTGAGGTAAGGGCTGTGCTGATGCTAAATGCTACTTACGGCAGCCCAGGTGGCCATGGCCATTGTTTCTCAATACCCCGCAGCAGTCTACACTCCTGCCATAAAACAAACATTTCAGACTCACCTCATTCAGAATTAAAAGGAGAATTAATTTTTCTCTCACAATTAATCACTCTTACAGGGACTGCTCAACTAACAGGCTGCTCACCTTACTACCATTGCCAAAACATACGTACACTATTTTAAGGGTATGTGCATAGCCCCCTGAGCCCACGGGGAAAATCTGGAAGGGGACACACACACAAAACTCCTATCTTGTCTACCCAAACCTCACTCTAACTGCCAGGTGCTTTAGACACCCTTCATTTCTTGTCAGTGCTCATTACTGTGGCACTTGCAATTGACCAACAGATCTCCTTCCTAATGATTGTCTTCTCCTGTGCACTGACTGCTGCGTAGCAGTGAAGGTGAAGTCTTCCAACACTGCTTCTGAACAGCTGTTCTTCCACCTGCATAAATGACAACTTCATTTTGAAAGAAAAACCCACACTAAACAGAAAAACCACGAGGGCACACTGCCATACCATACTGTTGGGGTTTCAGTGCTGACAAAGGGGCCTCAATTCCCTTCCTAGTTCCTGTGTGAATTTTGCAGAACCACAAACCCACACACAGTGCTGTGATACTAAGCTGGGCTTCAGCACAACACTGAGTATCAACCTTAAGGAAATACAAGCCTTCTCAAATTGCCAAAACATCCTAAAGGAAAAGGGAAGTCTCTAAATAGCAAGGCATGCTTCTGGATGAAGAAGGTCTTATAAGCAACAGTGCATAAGAAGAGTAGTGACAACTTTTCTGCAACAACTCTTTGTGCTTTTGCACACAAACACAGAAGCAAAGTGAAAACTCAATTTACAAAACACCCAAAATGGCTTACATTTTCCACATTCTGGATGTTTGATCATTAAAAAGCAAGAGAATATCAATCCCTGGACAAGCAAACAAACCCAACAAAATCTTACTGAGGTGATATTTTTTGTTGTTGTTTAACAAATTCTGAAGATAAACAACAATTAATCTTTTATAGATTTTTTTTAAGTATCATTTCAATGTCAGAAGTGGTTTGAGTTTAGAGTTTTCATCAAGAAGGATGAGGGAGCTGGGTTTTTCAGCCTGGAGAAGAGAAGGCAGCAAGGAGACATCACTGCAGCCTTCCAGTATTTAAAAAGGCATTACAAACAGGAGGGAATCAGCTTTTTACTTGGGTAGACAGTGATACAAGGGGGAATGGTTTTAAGCTCGAGGAGGGAAGGTTTAGATTGGATGTCAGGAGGAAGTTCTTCACAAAGAGAGCAGTGAGGTGCTGGAACAGGCTGCTCAGAGAGGCTGTGCACGTCCCATCCCTGGAGGTGTTCAAGATCAGCTAGGATGGGGCCCTGGCAACCTGGTCTAGTACCAGAACTGGAGGTTGGTGGCCCTGCCTGTGGCAGAGGGGTTGGAATTTGGTGACCTTTGGGGTCCCTTCCAACCCAAACCACTCTTATGATCCCACAGTAAGATGAAAAATCTTAATATGAGGCTCTTTCAGTAATGATCAAATGGATTTCTTATACTGCAAACAGCAGTAAATTTCTCCCTCCGGTTAAATACGCCACTAATTCTTGCTACTAAAAACTTCCAAGAAATTTTCCAAAACATTACACAGAAGGTACTAGTCCTATTCTTTGCAAGAGCAACTACAACAGATACCACACTTCACCAGAGGACAGCACAGCTTGTTTTGGGGTTACTAAGCTGTGCAGGAATAAATAGGGTGAGAGCAGAGACAAGGGAAGTGGTGGAGTCACCATCCTGGAGGTGTTAAAGAAAAGGATTGGTGCAGCATGGACAGACACGGGTTAGTGGGCATGGAGGGATGGACTGCTGGTTGGATCGTGGCCTTTTCCAACATTCATGACTCTATTCCATGAAATTTTTAGATGATCCCAGCAGAAGATCAACCCTGCATCTTTGCACCCTTCTGTAACAGGGAGTACACCTCAACCATCTGCTCCAGACTAAGAGAAGCCACAAGGAGCTTTCTCTCAAGACTTCATGTTTAGCAAAATATGCCTTCTTAACAGCTACCTCAGGGCTGGCAGAACACTCTCTCCTCAGTTCTCTAACTGCTCCCTCAAGGAGTGCTCTCACACACTGCTTAGCACAGACCCCTTATGCCTGTAGTCTGAAGGCTCTCCCTGGTTTTATCCACCACACAGCCAGCTGCTGCTCCCCCAGCACCAGCACACACACAGCTCACTGACCCTGCAGAACCTGAGCACTCTGTGGGACCAAGAAGCAGAACCTGCTCGACTGAGGCAGGGGAAGAGCACATGGTGGGAGAACTTCTCCCTTTCAGCAGAGGCAGCTTTGATGGCTTGAAGTGTACGAATACAGCTGAGAAGGTGGCTTGACCTGTGATCTCCAGAAATTTTTATTTCTGCCACTGCGAGCTTTATGAAGAGAAACCCCACAACACCTTTCTGTAAAGAAATGTCTCTAATAGATGCTTCGTAAGGATACATTTGGGACAGCAACCGCCCCTCTCCACTTCTATTATGGCTGCTAAAGAACACCTCCTTCAAGAGGGTTCTCAGCAGAGTTATCTGCCTTGCAACTGCACTACCCTCACCTGTTATCTTCCAGCACACAGGAAAACAAGTAAGATATGAACTGCATTATGGCAATGACCTTTTATGATCATTTTTCACACTGCTCCAGTTACTATGTCAGCAATCAGAGAAACTCAAAGCTGTATCAGAGCAAGAAATCATGAAGGCTACAGTATTACAAGGTTTTCCGAATGCTCGAAAGAATAAAAGTGAAATATTACAACCCTGTTTCTAGCAAAAGGACAGCATTAGAAAAGAGCAGAGCCAGCAGGAAGAAGTGTTACGTATTTGAGGCTGAAGTAGCAGCAATCTAGACTGTATAACTACTCAAGTTACACTTTGTAAACTTGAATACCATACAGGCAGGGGATGCCGAACTCCATCAGAAGCTAAGAACAATCCAGGCAGAACAGATCAAGACACAGATCACATTCTGGTCTTTTTCTAATAGAAGAATGGAAATATAGTATTGCAAACAACGCACACCCCATGTGGTGCATCCAAGCTACCCTAAAATAAGCTTAAGGAAGTCATGTAATCATACAATTACTATCCTTTCCCAATTTCAATCTTCTCTCAAAACTCCATGTTGATTTGAATACTCAGACTCTCACATTAATCAAGCGACTGCCTTAGAATTATTTTTGTGTTTTCTCATTTCCATTTCTCCTGCCTCCCATATTTGGTTATTATGTTTTATTTAAGTTGTAGCCTCTTTAGGCTTAAAGTATGCCTACCAACGTGACTGTGGATTGAAAGGCACAAGAGTACCCTTATCACTAAGAGGACTCTGATTATACTCCTCCAGTAACGTCAGTAAGCCACAGTACTACTACAGAGAAGGAAATTACACTAAGTGCCAGGACTCTGATTGCATTTCCACTCCAAGAATCAAAAGATGTTCTTAACATTCCGGTTTTAGCTCCTTTGGGAATGGGCCTCTGCCCCCAGCTTGATGTTCCCAGGCACATCTCCTAAACACAGATTTTCCCCCAAACATATCAGTACATACTGTGACCTTGGCCTCAAGCTTAAGATTTTTTTCCAACACAGAGACACTGTCTCAGAACACTGACGGAGTCCAATAACCATTCCAGCAAGATTTGAAAGTTCTAAGCTTCCTAAAATGTCACTGCTACCCTTTCTCAAACAAAGGTCATACTGCTTTGCTTAAACAAGTCTTCAAACAGTAAAAGAACAGTAACAACTTCAAAACAACAATAAATATAAATAAGAAAAGTGTATCTTACCTAGTGAGGTAACAGCACTTTCTATTTTCCCAGTCAGAAAGAGATTCACTGTAAAGATAGAAAGAAAAAATGTTACCATAGGTTCCAGTGGCACAGTGAGGCAGTTCATAGTCTGCCATTTCTAAGTGTTTGCTGCCATGTTTATATAAAGGTATTACAGTCTTCCAGTAAGAATTCTATTTATCTCCACTGAGAATTCACATGAATCAACTCTCAACTTTCAACAAACAATATCAGTTCAGCATCAATCAAATATGCTAACAAGAGAAACGACAACTCAGTTGTCTTTTGTGGGATTTTTTTTTTAAATTGGGGAAGACAGAGAAACAATCACACTAAAACATCCATAATCACAGCTGGTCACTTTAACAGCTCAAATGTTGTAAAATAATTTATAACCTTATCTTGAAATGTATCCTCGCTGAATAAAGCAGTTTGTTCCTATCAGGTAAATGTCACCTTGAAAACAAGTTGCAAAAGCAAACACAGTTAACTTGGCTAATCAACAGCAATGAAGTTTTTAAAAAAGCCTATTAGTGACATCAAAGCAAGATGAGACTTGCAGGGTGCCTGCAGTTCACATTTGACTTCCAGGCGGGTCTTTAGATGCTCCCCACTTTCTCAGAAGTCTCCTCTCAGAGAATACACTGTTAGAACGATCTATAAGAGGGGCCATCACCAACACTTTTTCCTGTGCTGTTGTTACTGCAGAGCTCAGTGTAGCACACACTTTCACTGGAGTTTCCTCGCAGATTCTTCAAGCCCTTTTCTGGTGATTACACTGCATTTCACTAACTGCTCTCATCTTAGCAGTGTTCTGTAACCTACAGTTTACTAATAACATGACAAACACTAAAGCAAATTAGAAAGGTTTAAAAGGTTACCAACACTTAATTCACAACACTCCAGCCAGGCACCCTGTTGGCTTAATTTTGCATGTGTTAAATCCAAAATCTTTCTATAGCCAATCTGCAGCAAGTGTTTAGAAAAAAAACATCATTAAAAAATGAACAATGGAAGAGGAACTGTCTGTGCTCCCAGCAGTGACTGGAAGCCACTGACAATTAGCACTATTTCTGTATCATGGAGGCAGGCTGACTTCAGGCCCTTTTGTCTTAGCACCGTTAAAACATCGCAGGACAACAACCCTGGCTCCAACCACCTTCTGGCCTGACAGACCAGCACAAGGGAAAGAAGCTGTGGAACAGTGCAAGGGAAGGAGGGCAGCTGAGGAACAGCTGTAGCTTCAGAACAAACAGGCTCGAGCTACTCATTTGCACTCAAAAGTATCAATACTATGTTCAAGGGATATTAATAGTGCTGATTTTATTACATAATTAACGCACAGCAGCATTTATTACACAACCAGGCCAAGGCGCTGTGTAACCACACTGTGCCAGGGGCAGCTCCACACCTGAGCTGCACGACAGGTCCTGGCCCACAGCAACGCTGTGACACAAAGTTCCCCCATGTGGCATTAAGCACCGCTGTTCCTGTAACCATAGTAATTCAGTCACACAGACTGAGAAGACATCAGCCAGCAATTAAGTCACAAATTGACAGATGTTATGAACATTAAAATATTTTGCTCCTAAGTACGTGAATGTACTCTAACAATAGGCAGAGTATCATCCTAACCAGGCTCTGTCACTGCCTTTCTGCACATGTCCTGCCTGAGTTTTCCCAACATGACAGAACAAGCTCCAAGCAGAGGTTCCTGAGAGGGGTCCTTCAGGAGGAACTTGCAGCAGGACAGGGCTAGAGGGAAGAAGCAGCACACACGGAGCTCCCAGCTCCATGTGACAGCTCAGCCAGCAGCCCTGAGCACAGCCAGGCAGACAGTGATGGGCAGCTCCACACACCTGGCAAACAGAGCCCTCCCTACACAAGCCTACTGGCTGGTACTGCAGCTCTCTCTCATTTCCAAGTTGCTCCATAACAAGCAGCCAGTAGTTGAGAACAGTTCTTCAGAACTGCCTCACATCAGATGCTTTCCTCAACATGGTCCCTCACTGTTCCCCACTCCCACCCAGGCCCTCAGATTAGAGCACTACAACCAGCCCTGATGCACTCCCAGGAGAGACACCAGCCCTGCTATTCTGGTTATTCATCCACTTTCTGCATTCTCCAGCATTTCTAAGGAACAAGGAATGAAACAGCCTCACCAAGAACAGCTGCCACAAAGCAGCTCCACACTGCGGCTCACAGCTGAAGTCAAACAGCCACAGGCGGCAGCAGTGTGTCTACAGAGACACCAAACCCCACAAACAGCCCCAGGAGAACAAAAAGTAAAAGCGGAGAAGGGCTGGAGAAGTGAGAAACAGGAACTGAAAGCAACGACAGACCGAAAGGCCAGGCAGGCAGGAAGTAACACACAATAACAGCTAAAGCACAGTGCTCTTGTGGGGTCTTCACTGCACAACAAGTGATAAGCTTCCCCCCTCCCCTGCTTGTTAACTTTCACTACTGTGCAAGGGACAGGCACAAAGCACTGCAGAGATTTACCAAACTTCCGACATCATGCCACCTCCAGAGAAGGACACAAAGTGCTCTCGCTTGGACTCTGGAACTCACATGATCTTCAATGACAGTATTAGTCACTTTTAGAACAACTACACTATTTTTATTAAATAACAGAAGTTTTCACAAAGCTCTGACCAGGCCCCAAGAAAAATAAATGGCTGGAACTTATATTTTAGACTCAAGAGTCCAGCAGGCTCTGCCCTCATGCTGCACACACTTCTGGCAGCCCTTTATGTCTCTGCAATACAGCAGCGGCAGCAGGCAGAGATGTTTCAGCTGTTCTGAAGCTTACAGGGCTTTATACACTGTATTTCATAGTTAACACAGAGATGTCTTTAGTCACCAGAGCAGTCTTTAACTTTCCACACTTTCCTGGGCAAGCGCTGACATTAAAAACTTCCACAGAAAGAGAATAAGCAGTACGGCCACTTCTGACAGTTTATGTAACTGATGCTGCCTATCAGTCGGCATTACCAAACACAAACCCGCTTTATCAGCAAGCAGCAGAGGGTTTCACACAGTTCCGCGGGCAGTACGTTTATCAGACAGCACTCAGAGCCCTCGAAAGAGCTGGGATCAGCCCAGCACAGGCCCCTGGGACAGGCAAGGACCGGTAACCCCAACCGCCGGGCCGCCGGCTGCGGGCACAGGGCAGCACAAAGCCCCAAGGAGAAGTGCCTTCCCCCAGAAAAAGGGCTGCCCGCTATCGGCAGGGGACGCGCCTCCGCGCCGCCACAACCCGGCACCTGCCGCGGGAGGAGAGCGGAGCATCGGGGAACGCGTTGCCCCCCAGCCGCTCACAGCGGCGACGGGCGGTGTCGCGGTTCAACTCCGTGGGGGCATCGCTGCCGTCCAAACTTTCTTTTTTTAAAGCTCCGCATGGGGTCACCGTACTAGACTCAACCCAGGAGCGAGACACGCGACCCGGACGGAACGCGGCTCGGCCCGCACAGCCCCGCCGGCCCGGCTCCCCCCAAAGCGCCCGCAACGCGGCCCCGAGCCCGCCGTGCCGCGGAGGCCTCCGCAGGTGACCGCATCCCGGCTCCGTGCCCGGACGTGCCCCGCGGGGAGCGGCCGCCGGCACTCACCCAGGCAGATGGCGGTGAGCGGCACCAGCGCGCCCTGCCGGAGCTCCGCCGCCGCCGCCTTCTCCATGGCGGGTCGCCGCCACCTGCCCTTCGGCAAAGGGGGGAAGCGCTCGCGTCTACGCCCGCCCGCCGGCCCCCGCAGCCCGGGCAGCCGGCGGCGGGGCAGCCGCCTCCCGCCGCAGCCCCATGGCCGGGCCCGCGCTCGCCGCTCCGGGGCAGGTGGAGGAAAACGGAGCGCAGCGCCGCCGCTCCACCGCCGCCGCCCCACGTGACGGCCCCGCCGCGCGGCTGCGGCGCTCGGGCCGGAGGACGAAGGGAGCGCCGCCCCGCTCCGCGCACACCTGGGGGCCGCCGGCAGGCGGAGCGCGGCCCGCGGCGGAAGGGAAGGCGAGGGCCGGGCCCTCCCGCGCGGCGCCGGGCGGGCAGCTTCCTGTCAGGCGCGGCCCGCTCCGCCGCGCGGCCATCGCGAACCCCGGGCCCCGCGGCGCCCCTCCGCCGAGCGGGCTGCGAGGAGCCCACGGGCCGTGGCGGGAGGCCGCGTCCGGCGCCGCCTTGCCCTCCGACCCCCCCTGCCGGGGGAAGCTGCCCTGCGGTGCCCGGCCGACCTCCCCCTGAGGATGGGGCCGGGGGCTGCAGCCGAGGCGCAAGAGAGCGGTGCCGGATTTGCCTCTGCCGCGGTTCGCCCGAAGGAAACGGGGTAGGGTTTTTAAACGGGGCGGGGGGGCGGCAGCGGCCGTGCCCGGGGAACTCCCCCGGAGTCTCCGTGCCGGTGCTCGCAGCTCCCTGCGGCGGGACGGCGGCATCCCCCAGTCACAGTGCGGGCTGCTCCCGGCGCGGCACTGCTAAGCGCTGCGCAGTGCCACGGGACAAAGCCACCGCGGAGGTTTACACCGAGCAGCAATAGAACAAAGTGAGCCGGGAACTTCAGGAGATAAACCTAAGGAAAAATGGAAGAACTTCCTGCAATGTACCAACTCCACCTGAAACATTCCTTGCCCTTCCCTTGTTCCCGAACTGCCTCACTAACAGCTCCTCGCTCCACAAAGAGGTTCTCCCTCAGTGCTCGGCCATGCGCCTGCACCTCGCCAGCAGCACCATCCCTGCCCTGCTCCAATGAAGGCCCTGCTGCCAGGCACCTCGTCACCTGCCAGGTGAAGGGTCACTGCTTACAGTGACATTTCCCTACATGCTTTAAAAAAATGGCATAGTTACAGAATGTAAGGATGACACAAGAGTCAGCAGACGTGTCTGTGGGGATACCGTCTACAGCAGAGACTCTCCGATCAATATTAAATACCGATCGGTATGGACAACATCACAGACCAATCAATAACATCCATTATTGTACTCAGTTTCCCACTACAAGAATGCAGTTTCTAAGTGAAACTCATCCTTAGGGGCTGCCCGTTCAACGTTAAGGCCTACCTGGACTGGCGGTGCCTGAACGAGCCTTTGGCAGTGCAGGAGCCGTAGGGTCACAGCAGCACCGACGCGGGTACGTGACTGCCTCTTGCCCAGCAGGCATCATGGGCCATGGCAGCAGGTGTATCAGAAGCACAGCAGGCTGAGGAGGAACACAAAAAGCAACAGGCACTGTGAGAGGGAGCGGGACACTGGGACGTAGCTGTGCTCTCAGTGAACATCTCAGGCATTTGTTGCTGTGCATGCCTCACCTATGGTAACAGCTGCACAAACCTAAACATCTGGTGTTGTGGGAGGAGAGAAAAGCGTATTTAATTTGCCTGGTGTGCCATACGGTTTAAAATTATTCATTGGAACTCTGGTTTTCATTTGCCCATAAGCTCACGAGTGCAATTTTAAACACATATCTCAGTTAAACAAATACTTTTGAACTTGTCTACAATAAAACCGCTCCACAGAGCTTCTCTCATGGCACTGTATCATGCTTAAAATTAATCCACTCAGCAGAAAGTTTTGGCCAGGGAAAGAAAGAAAAAGACTAAATTAAAAAATGGGAAAGGAAACACCAGATAAGGAAGAGAAGGAAGGCGGCGGAGAATGGGAAATCACTGGGCCAGACAGAAACTACTTCAGGGCATTGGTGGTGACAGCTCCATCCTGGAGTCTGGGAAGCGCATCGCGTTGGCTGCAGAGAGCGCATTAAAGTCAGAGCACAGACTCAGGTTCCCTTTTGCTGATTCTTATTTGATAGTGAAGAACTCTGGCAGAGTGGTGAAAGAGAGGGCTGAGGGCTTAATGCCTGAAAGCACCAGAGTTCACCAAAGGACGTCTCTCGGCACACTGAGATATTGCTTTAGACCTTTTTATTTCAGCAATATAAAGTGTGGCTGCAGCAATATCTCGGGGGTTCGGCTGATCCTTATCCTCGCTGAGCTACAGACTTGTGCTTTATCTCAGCAGCTCTTTGATGGAATTATTGTAATTGTAATTCACATTTGTCTATCACTCTGGATCTTAATGGATGCCTAATGGATGACTGGCCCGAGGATCAATAGTACCACGTCTTGTCTACTTGGGACGAGAGAACTGAATGTTAAAACAAATACGCCTACTATGCTAAAGATGCAGAAATATTAAGCAGATCAATGCAAACCAGGTTTGCTGGGAGGTGAGGAGGCCCCGCACGCAGCATGGGAGGACCTGTGGCCCTTCTGCCCGCTCACCCAGCCCTACCAGCACGTGGCCATGCACTTTTTAAGGAGCATAATAAATCACACAACATTTTCCACAACTAAGTTCTTTCTAATCTAGCCAGACAATTCTTAAACCTTTAATGGGCTGATGATTGTAAAATCACTTCTGTCTGGGTTTCTGAGCAGTAATCTTCAAATTATGGGTTTGAAACAGCAATAATGGAATGTGCCATAAAAGAGTTCTTCCTCAGTAAGTCTATTATTGTAATAAAATAACATATCTAGTCACCTCTACATTCTACATTAACCCTTTTTATGATAATTATGAGTAAAGCGTATCGCTCATTTCCCTTCAATAAGATTCTCACAGATCACTGAAACAGCAGGCTACATAGACTGAAAGCAAAGTGACACGGACCTTCTTTTTTATCCATGCCAGAAACTTGTTCAGGTAAAATCCACTCAGTTTAGGAATTATTCTTGCCATTTGTGTAAGATTAATTTCAAATTCTGAGTCCTAATTTTGAGTCGCATACATTTGTTTTCACAGAAATGTATGTACCAATGAGACAAGTGCACATGAAATGCCATATTCCTGTGCTCCCATACCCACTGTTATCACAGAACTCACAATCACACCACAACACCCACACAAACACCTTGAAAATGCGATCACTAGAACTTAATCAGGATGATTTATAGATTCCATTTTAAAATTACTCTTAAATAGTTGCACAAAGCTAACCCACAGCAGGCTGAAAGCCTTCATACTCAGTGTCAGAACGTGTGATATGGAGGAGGTTGCAAAGAACTTTCATTCCTAGAAGTCACACATTATGTGTGCTGAAGCTATAGGCATGTTCATTCATTTTAATGCTTTTAACAGAATTGGATCATAAAAAAATCATGTTGTTAACACCACCAAAACAAAGTTCTGATAACATTTTAAGAGGTAAAATCAAGGGATATTTTTAAATATGTAGTAAAGATGAAGACATCCTAAAACAATATAACAGTGATGATTAAAGATTATGGATTTCATTGATATTAGTACTAAAAAAGTCAAAGGAACTTGAGATCTTATCCTGTTCATGTGAGTAATCTGTCCCAGACTGACTACATGCGCTTTTATTGCATACTTCATGTCACTTCCATCTGCATCTGATTTTTGTAGTTCATAAACATTTATGCTTCTTTTATAAACAACTCTTGAATTACATGAATTTGGTTGAGATTTCTTTAAACTATGACCCTAGTATTACCTGTTCCACAAGTTTGTTGTATTTATCTCTTCTCCACCATAACTCAGTTTCAAAGGAGAGGCAGCAAGTACAGAGTTGTGTACATAAGCAAGCCTGAAATCCTGTATGTTTTCATCATCTCTGTTCTCTTTTGAAATCTGGCATTAAAGAAAAGTCAGCTAGAAAATATTAAGTTCAGTGACATACATAATTTGTTTCAATCTCACATGGTTTACTGCTGGCTTTACTTTTTAAGAGTTCATATTGCACCACCACACAGTGCTTTCTGGCTGGATTTAATAAGGTTTACATTTAGTGACAACAACACTCTTCCTGAAAGGGAAGAAGAAAATTCTCAAGGGTACTTTTGTACTGACCTTAACACTACTCCTGTCTTGATCTATCATAGATCATTACTAAACTTCAGAGGGAGCTGCTTTCCTTATTCTTCCTTTGGAATTTGTTATGCATGTATTCTATGAAGAGTTGAAGAGAACCATTGTAATTCACATCTGTTTTATTAAATGTGACAGGAATATATATAAGCACCTTCGTATGACAGGAAAGTGAATCCAGGTATGTGATGGAAAAATACTATAATAAGGTCTCCAATGTACAGGTTTTTCCAAAGAAAATGCAAAGTTGTGATATTCCTTTGTGGCGCTATGATGTTCAATAAAAGCTTGTATTTATAATCTGGTTTGCTTGATACGAGTAGCAATTACACTGGGGTAATTGCTTGAAAAATAGAATAATTTTCTCTTGAAAGGGCCATCCTCTGTAACTATTATCAAGGCAGCATTAATTGCATCTTCATTTTTTATACTTAACTCTTAACAAAACGGAAAGGTCCACATAACCTGCTCCATTAAGTACGTAAATTAGGACTCCTGATTATTGAATGGTGTTACTGAGATCAGAGTTTTGAATCATAGGAAATAATTACAGAAGAAGATCAGAATTGTCTTCATTTCTAATCTTTGTGGAAATAACTTAAGGAAGCTTATCAGAGTTGTTTATCAAAATTGTTAAACTGCACTTTACAAATAAGTTCCATTGCACAGCATGTCATTCTGAACAGTAGAGAAAGCCAGGCCAAAAGCAGCACTGTTTCATTTCTCTCTTCTTTTTGCCTTTAAATATTTTCATCATGATTCAGTTTCAAATGTGTAATCTCATGGCACTGCTTCGTGCCAGCAATTATGTCCATTGTTTCACAAGGTAGTAGGCTGTCACCTGCCAACCAGATGTGGTGGTGCCTGCAGCACACTGCAGTCCCAGCTCCTGGATCCTTCAGCTGCTTCCCAGTCCCACTGCACAGCCATTGTGCAGCTTAGCAGCATCAGTTCCTGCAAATTTATTTCACTCATGACTCCACAGAAAAGGGCTGTTTCAACACCACACCTCCTACCCCCCTTGGTGACTTACCATTTAATAACTACATATGGATTGATTCAGGCTGCAGTGATGCTCGTTCTTATCACGTACTGGAAAAGCACTACGCACCAATGGTAAATCCATGAACATGAACAACTAAGATGCTAAATTGATTTCTTTCTTCTGGCTGTTCTTTCATATCTATTGATGAACACAGTTTGGACAATTTAATTTAGTTTATAATAAATCCTTTTATGCTGTAGTTGTGATAGGGCTTACTCTGTGGTAGCTAGAGTCATTAAAGGATTTACTATTCTTGACGTACAAAATCTTTGGTGGATGAGGGCTGAAATAACTCAGAATCAAGTTTCTTCTGCTTGTAAATGATAAAAGAGCAATGCCAAGATACAGCTGAATCACATTTCAGATGTACAAATGTTTTCAGATTTCTCTTCACAATTCAGGGAAATAGTAGGATCAGTAAAACCTTGCCATGGTTTATGATTTTCTGTTATCAGTCTATGTAAAACCCCGCCAAACCTAAAGTTATATTTATTTTATCTACTTCCTACAGAAGAAAATGTCACAGTGTCCCAAACTATCAACACATTCTTAGCCAAACATGCACTGGCTGCACAAGTTACCATAAACTTATTTTAGAATTTAAGTGGGAGATCAAACAGCTTGGAATCAGAAAAGTGAAATCTCTAAGTCATGGGATGAACACAGTGAATGTGCATTATAACCACCTTCTAGCAAAAGTACAAATACTTTCTTGGGTTTGTATGCATGTTGTTATCAGAGTAGATGAAAAGAGCCATTATGACTCCACAGGTTACTCAGCACTGCTGGCAGTGCAGTCCCCAGTTTCATTTAAATAATGATTTAAAAAAAGAGTAGACATTTAAAAAAGGTGTTGCATGCAATCAGGCATATGTCTAATAAAGCATATGTGAAAAGCAAAACAAAATTAGAACTGAAGAGGTGCCTTCAAATGAGTTCGGTCCCTGACTTCTGCATTGGGTGAAGAAGGGCTGAAAACAACACAGCTCTGGAGATGAGGCTGCAGTGCAACTTCCCCATCACGAACCCCTATAGCATTCCCACTGCCAGCCTGGCAAGTGCCCTGTGGTGTAACACTACCCGTTGGTTGGAAACACTGGTAATATTTAGAGCTGCCTTCCATCCCTCCCTGTGACTGCGAAACTCGCGCAAAGATCCAGGACTGGTATCCATCAGACAGAGCACGAGGCTCAGCAGGCCAACACGTGAGGAGAGGCGCAGCAAGGACTAAGAGCTGGTGCTCTACCACGCCACCTGGGAGTGCCAGGGGAGATCACTGAGCTGCCCCCTGAGCACTGCAGCAAATTCAGTCAGCTGAACTGAGCAATGCTCCATGCTACCCTCTATGCTTACTACAGATTGCCATTTTACTTGTATTCAACTACCAGCTCAGCAGGAAAAGTGCAACAAGCTAAGGACAACCACATTCTTCATGCCTTACTGATAACTAAATAATGTTGTCTGCTGTTTTGTATTTTAAAAAGTACTTTGTATTTCTGACGCCTAAAAAATAACTGCTATGGCTGTTCTTTTTCATGGAAGCTTGGCCCAAATACTTCCTTAGATGCTAAACTTCATCTTAGGGAACATACTTGTGTTCTAGCTTTCCCAGGGACTGTACCTAACACTGATTCATTGCTCCTTTTCCTTTATTTGTCTACTGCAGTTATATTTTCTACAGTTCTAGTGGCATGTTTCTGTGTGTAACGTTCTTCTAGACCCACGCTGCATGAAGCGCATTTCTTATTCACTGTAACACCCCACATAGTTTAAAGATTTAAACTATTAAACTTTAAACTATAACTAGTTTAAACTATAGATTTAAAGAAGTTTAAGATTTTATACTACAAGCATGTCCTTGGAAGCATCTAAAGTCATTATTACTAACAGTTCTTTCACATTTGTTTATAACTTCTCAATACATATTCATAGCACAGTGATTTTTGGGTTCATAAAAGAGCAAATTACAGCTTATTTCCCAAATGATTGCAAAGCTCTTCTTAACAGGCATAGAAGGGTAACACAGCAAAATTTGGAGCTGTGCATCAGTGAGGCAGTTCCACAGAAAGAATGAGAAAGGATGTTAAGGAACGCACGAACTCACCTAGAAAGTTCTCTCAGTTTTTCACAGGGATATTACAGCCAGATTCATAGTCATATAATATATTAACAGGGATATGAGGATGTAGCTATACTGGCTCATCAGAACAACAGCCTGTCAGCTAATTTTGCTAAAAGTAAAAGCAACTTTAAAGCTTAAGGGGACAGAAATACCAGCACATACTTAGGTGTGAACGTGAGATCATTCTGCAGACCGTGTGCCAGTACTTACAGTTAAGGAGATGCAGGACGTGTTGATTTCTACAAGTCATGAGGTATGCTCCCGTGATAGAAGACGCTCTGGAATATTTGCTGTGTTGCTGTGAATCAATGAATGCTTCTCTCTGGCACCTTCGTGATATAACCGTTAGCTGCAGGAGCAAGAAGTACAGTATAAGCACTCAGTGTTCCAAATAAAAACTGAAAGCATGTGGTCAGGGATAGGGGGTTGGTAGACATAGACAGGAAATCATACCTGCCCTGAAGGTGTGACAATTTCATCTCTATTCCTTGTTGTCTAGGCTAGTTTTCAGTATTAGGCTGCGTACAAAGCCTCAAACACATTAAAGCTGTCTGAAGTGTGCAAGTGAACTCACTGTATAATGACTAATATAAAAATGAATAACATGACGACAAATGAACATGCTTATTCAGACCACACTACTGAAAGGGCTGAGAAAACAAAGAACAGAGAATAGGAATAAACCGTGGAGCAAAACTAAACGTCAGATTTCCAGAAGAATCAAAGCTGCTTCACTCTTCAATGAAGCATAAAAGCATGGGAAGTCGGATTTTCTTTTGCATAAAAAGAACCAAATAATCCAATATAGCTTTTAACTGTGACTTATTAGGCACAGCACAGCTATGGCTGCCAGTTGTACATTCTGACCAAGAATAAAGAAGAGCTTGTGGTAAATGAGCTGAAGAATGTGAAGGAAAAAATCATTGCAACAATTGTGTAATAACCACATTGTAAGAAAGCAGCAGAATAAACAAGATAGCAGTTCTATAAATTCATATGCACACTGTCTACAAATGTGCTTGGAGAGAATTAAAACCAAAAAGATATCTGGCAATTTAGAGACTGAAACTATTTTATGAGAACAGGGTATTTGTTTTCACAAAACTTTCATGAGGTATTCGATAAATCTTTCGTATGATTTGAGATCTGGACTACACAACTGTATACATTGTTACAGTACAACATAATATGGAAATATGATGCCAGAAGAAGTAAAATATTTGTCAAAAACCGAGAAATAAAGTCAAGAAAAATAAAAGAAAATTCTGGTCCTTATAAGTCCCTTTTTCTGAAGGTAGTCATCCAAGATCCTGTTTCATACTCATCAACTCCACATGCAGGATCAATGGTGCTCCCCTGAGCTGACATTTGTTTATTTATCCTCGAGGGCAACAGTGGCATGGCTGCGTGCACTGCTGCCCAGAGATGGCATCCCTTCCCAGGATAGTTACGTGGCTGTCAAATCATTCTGGTTATTCCCTTAATCGAGTGGGAGACGAAGGTGCCAGATAGATAAGCCAACTAAATTATTGAAAAATAAGGAAATAAAATTGGAAAATGTACAATAGATCAACTTACAAAAACACTCACCAGTATCTACAGTAGCAGCTGCAACAAGCAACAATGAAAGAAAAGTGTGTAAAGAGGTCTCTCTATATTTATATTTCACACGTTTATGAATTCACCACAACAAAAAGCAGTCAAACAGGTAGACAGAACCTGCAGAATCAGAAATTCTAAATCAAAAGTAGATAACAGAAATATCCTTTGATCTTTGTACAGATGTGCAGGGTAACACAATATACGTAGCACAGAAACTGCCAAGAGATCCAGCATTACATGCATTTACAGCTATCAGTGCTCAAATATTCCTCATTATAGCACTTCTTCCCATGGCAACACACTCCTTGTTGTGCCAGCATCTGGGGAGGCATTGTGAAGATTAAACCAGTTTTAAAAGTATTTCAATAAAAGAATTAGTATTTATTTATCAGTGCATTTATATTATATTTGTGCTTTTCAGAATTATTTATAGACAGGTTGTGTTGATTTTTCAGTTAGTAACTCAACCAACCAGTTGATTTGGGAGCTCACTGTAATTAACTTTTAGGAATCTATCATTTTTCACAGACCATCTGGGAACAAATGAACAAAAAAAAATTGTATGCATTCATGCCTATGCTGTTGTGCAGCAAAAAATATAGCAGTTCACTTATAAATACCAAGCAAGTCAGGAAAACAAACCTATGTACTTATAATATTATTCTTACAGTAACTTGTCAATTGTCAAAAGTGAAATTAATTACAATAATTGTTTATTTATCTTACTTAAGCAATGTTCTTCTACTCAACTATACAAGGTACTATTTATGCCCATCAAATGGTGTTATGCTAAAGAAATAGTAATCCAAAGAGCCAGTATTTAATAACATTATTTCATTACACAATATGGCATCGATCCATTTACTCAGCTGGAGGTGCAGCAATTGTGAATTCAATGCTTCTCATTTCCCTTACTGCAAAGAACTTGGGTGCTCTGTGTTAGCTCATTTGTCCGCAACCCTGCATTCACTGAATATAATGGCAAAGCAGTGCCCACCGACTGCAACAGCATGGACGTATGAATCACAGAGCTTTCCCATTTCTCCAAAGTGAGGCCTGTGGCAAATATTTAACTGGCGAGGGATTTTAAATATTTCATCTCATGTCTATAGATTTTCTGAAAGTACAGTAATCCCAGTTGGAAACAATTACAATTACTCACTGCAGCGCCCACATTGAGCTCCGCACAATTCTAGATGGATCTGCGGGCAATTTACCCAGTGCATTCCAGTACAGAAGGGCTCCATAGGTATTCTGTAATGCCCAGAGTTCAGGGGACAAAAAGGTAATGCAAATAACATTAGTGAAACACAAATCTTGACGTGCAAGCATTCAGATTCTCAATATAACCACAATGTAATTTCATTTCTGAAATACTTGCATTCACTGAATAAAGTATGCTGTTTTCTTCAAAGCACTGTCACTCCAGCAGCCATTAGTGAACGTTCTTCCTCAGGTTCTTCACGGGGAAGAACAGAGACAGAGCAAAGGCTTGGATAGATTTCAGATTGCACAGTACCAGCCCAGGGCTCTGCAGGCAAATTAGCTCTGATCAGTGTCAGGCAGGCCTAAAGCCACTGGTGCCAAGACAGCCCCAAATCTATTTTTAAGCTCTCCTGAGGGCCCCATGTTCAAAGTTGCTGAAATACAGAAACCAGCAGCAACCATGTAATCAATTTATGTGAAATCATTTGGAAATGATTGAATCAGAGATTCAACAAGCTGGTATTAAACCAAATGACTAAATCCTTCTCTTATTTTTATTACTGACCTGAATCTGGGCCATTGCATCATGTTATAATGGCATGGGTCTTACTAGCACTGTTTAAAGGGATGCGCCAACTCATGGTAGCTCTTGGCTCTGCTCATTCCACGTTTGCCTTTGCAGTTACTAATTCATTCATTCTCCCCTAATCTTCCCAGTTACATTCCCACAGAGCGCAGTCAGACAGACTGACAGAAGGAACAGCACTTGGCCTTGTGGAAAGAACATGGAAAGAAGGTCACCCTCCTCTCGCCATCCTAGAACAGAGGCAGATTTTGGCCACGGCCAAAAGGAATTCGCAACAAATACCTGGGATACGTTTCCTCAGCCTAAAGAAAAGGATGTCATGTGATAATGGCAGCTGTACAGACTGCAGAATCCCAGCCTTCATCACACATCCATTTGCAGTTATTGTGGTTAAGGACACACAGTTCCTACACTTTAAATGACATTCTATTAAGAGAAAAAAGCAATAATTTTAGAATGCAACTAATATAGATAACACTGTAAAAAGTTGGATTTTGGCTGCTTAAAAGTTATGGAAATAATGGGCTATGGGTATGCTGCTCAATTAAGATAAAGCATAGCTATTATATAAAGACAAACCAAATGACCACGAGAAGCACTCAGTGGAAGAGCATAGCCCATTTCAAAGGGGAAAACATGTTTATTTTGGTGATTAATTCTGTTCTGCATGAAAATGCAAATTAAAATGTTAATTAAGGGGAAAATGCACAACAAAAAGAAGGTGTAGTACTAAACAACCAGCCTCTTAGGGCTGGCCAAACAGAATGACTTCAATGTGGTTTGGAGATTGTTTTGTTACTGACAGCAAATGTTCTAACAGGAAGGCAGGATACATAGTCATATAATTTGTCAAAAGTCAGAACCAGAAATTAATTGATTAGTTCATATAAGACCTTTTTTTTTTCACAAAAACCTACATTAACTCAAATCAATAATTAGAGAAACTATAATTAATTGTTCCTGGGCTACGATGTTCTAGGAAGTTTATTCAGGGAGAAGCATCAAATGAAATTACAGGTACAAGAGGCTGTATTTGCTATTACCATACCTTCAACCATTAAATTTTGCTTTCATAGGACAAAAAGAGCAGCGTTTTTAAGTAGATAGCATGTATAATAAAAAAAAAATTTGTTTAAAAAGTCATCCAGAAACAATACCAAATCAACAGTTATGTCATAACAAATGTTATTCAGATGAGAATCCTCAAACACCTGTTTTAAAATATTATCAAGAGATTTTCAGAAAAACTCAGTGCTCCATAGTTTCCACTGACCATAATGAGAGCTCAGCACACGCTTTGGCAGGAGTCACGTGAAGGTTGATTGTGTTCAGTCCTATGTAAGTAAAGAAAAAGCACAAATACTACAGCAGATAAGGACAGACCTTGTTGTTTTGATGCCAGTGCGCTGTTAATAACACAAGAAAAACTCTACTCACATAGCTTGGCTTGACTCATCTTTTCCTCCCTTTATTATGAATCAGATTCGTTGTTATCTTCTATTGAATGAAAATCTGCTGCAGCACAGTCAGTGGGAGTGGTGCCATTGATGTCAGCGAGATCAATTCTTGATTACCTCACTAATATTAACTTTTTAGGTTCTAAGGATCTTAGGCTAGCTACAATTGCTTGAAGGAAAGAAAAGACTTGTTGCAATAAGGAATAAAGACATTTCCCTGGATTGCAGCCCGTTGCTCCATTTTGCAGGAGTTGGGCACACAACTTACTATTTTCTAGCTAACCTGTCTCCTTCCCTGAAGAGCCTTGGTTTTCACTCCCAACTGAAATACAAACAGGCTTTCAAAAATGCAAATATTTTTTTTTATTCAGCTGTAAATAATTACAAGCTGGGAGAACGGAACAACAGCACAGGTCCTAAATGACAAGAATCTAAATTGCGCTACTGCCCTCTGTTGTGTTTTCTGTCATTTAAGTGATGCTCTGTGGGATATCTATTTCTAAGGTTCCAGACCAGTTTCACCTCTATAAAGGTCTGAGCTGTGAATCTCAATGGCAGAATGAATACAGGTGAGGAGCTGATGTGCTGGGTGGTGTGGGGCAAGCCTCTTCCTGCTCAATAGGACACTCAGTGCCACTGCTTACCTTGTAAGAGCTGACAATGAAAAACCTTACAACAGTCCCACAAACAACACATGTCGTTTCTGCAAATTAGTTATAAATGAAAAAAAATTCATCCCAACAAAGTAATAACCGTAGAATGTCATTTTCTTTCTACTACACAGACTGCAGTATCCCAAACAGTTCCCCCCCGACCCCAAAGTTCAAAGCTGATGATTTACACTCTGGCAGATCCTTTCATGACACATGCATCACATCACATTATATAGGCATGACACTGTCACGGTGCATGCCTGTCAAAGTACAACACTTTGCAAAGCAGCATGTCAGGGAATAGGAAAGGGCAGTCTTGCAAACTGGGGTTAACGGGCGATGTGATTTCACTCAACGTTTTCATCAAATTTTTTCACTCAAATCTTTGTGAATAATGTGCAGGCAGCAATGTCAGCCCTTGCAGACAAACTGCAAAAATATGCTCCCTTAAGCCTTCAGTCACTGCTACAATAAACAGCCACTAAACATTTGACTGCCTTTAATATTTCCCTTCTTTAGGCAACTGTCCCTACGATATAGATGTCTCCAATATGCACATCTGCCTGCAGCAGTCACTTCACTTCTTCCTACCCACAGACACGGAGAAATGAAAAATTAAATTTGATCACGTCTGTATGTGAGAGCTCAAGACCCCTGGCTGGAATTCACTGGAGGCTGGCAGAGCATTCTGGCAAAATATCACTGCACGTTTGCCCTGTGCTTATGTTCTGCCTAAGACGTGCACTGCTGGCCACAGCTACAGAAAAACCATGGGGCTAGATGTACCTTTGGTCTTCAATTTGCGTAAGAAAATAATTATACTCTAAATGATACTCAGCACACTCAACTTCATTTTGTCAGTAGCCCAGAATCAGTGTGACTATGACAGACTGCACAGCAAATACTGCTCCAAGGAGGGCTCCTGCAGATAGCTGTTAAGCCAGGCGCTGATCCGGGATGTTAGGCCCATACTTTGCTCTTGGGGCAGCAGAAGCTCCATCCCAGCAACAACTCTGCGCTCCAAATGTGCCAGTGACTACATTTACTCCCATCAGCTTCCATGTGGGCCAAAACCTGCCTGAGGGTACAGCTGCTGGGCTGGGATTTGCTGTACTAACGGGTTTTAGAGCCTCCTGAGCTCAGATGTGAGGACAGATGGCCTCTGTTGTACATTTGGAAAGACTGCACTGAACCTCATTCACCTGCCCAATGGGGAGGGTTGGCCTTTGACTTCCAGGATGTCTCAGAAAGTTCTGTCACCTCCTGCCTCAGCGGTGGCCTGAGGGAGAACATGGGGCTTCCACACAGTCTGCCCTCAGAAAAGGCAAAAACAAAACTGAAAAAGGGAATGAGGAGAGGTGGGGAGGCCCGGGTAGAGGGGTGGCACATGCCTCATGTTGGACACCTGGCCAGTGGTCACAGAGCATGGGAATAAAACTGAACAGTGAGTGAGCGGGTAAAGATTTAGAGACAGGAAGCAAAGACATCTGACAGAGGAATTCTCTCGGCTCTGTAAGAACGAAAAAAATCCTCTTTGCAGTTCCTTAGGAATCTAGGTGACCAACCAGCAGACCCACAGGTGGGCTGGCTGCCTGGAGCGCCACAGGCAGCTGCCGTGAGCCGGCAGAGAAACCGGGCAGCAGGAGCAACGCCCGGCTGCACAAACATATATCGCGTGCATAAACATACCGCGTGCGCAAACAAACACACATCGCGTGCAAAAACACATAAGACATTGCGCGCATGCACATCATTTCACACACCGGCCGCTTTTCTCCTCACTGCTGCCCGTCGCAGCACACAGCCGTGGCGCAGCCCGCCCCCCTCAGCCCCACCCGCCCTTCCCGCGCACCGAGCTGCGGTAAAACGGCGGTCGCGCGCAAAAGGCGAGCGTCTACCGCGCAGGCACCGCTGGGATTCGAACCCAGGATCTCCTGTTTACTAGACAGGCGCTTTAACCAACTAAGCCACGGCGCCGGGCGATAGCGATTTGTGCTTCGCGGGCCCAATACATCGACCCGGCTCCTGACGGCCAGCCCACTACTATGGGGAACCCAAATGTACCTCTGTACCAGAGTTGAACTGGATTCCTGGTTCAGCTATCCTCCCTCTTTTAAGTACCTCTTGGAAATAAATGTTGAAAAGTCTGAAAATACTGTTTTTAGGAACAAGGCTTCCAGACAGTTTGAAACACTAAATATTTTATTAATTGATATTTGCACATACACTAAATAGATGCAATCCCTAGGTTGCTCCCAAGAATACTGTGCTCCTTGCTGGGTGGACCCTTATTAGACAGAACTAGTTTGTACTGAATTGTGTCAGACATGAACTACAGCTTCTTCTCATGGCTGGAAGTTATTGCACAGCAGTTTGTAGGAGCATTGCAACAAGAGGCAAGAGGGAGAATCTGACCATGAACTTGTTCATCATTTTACTTAAAAAAATTCTTTATAATTATCCTTTGTTTGTCCACTGAAAGCAAAGATTCTGTATGTGCCATAGTCAAGAAGAATTGTTTATCTAAGAAATGGAAGGAAACTTGACAATAATTTATAATTCACACATATTCATTAATAAACTGAGCTTGGAACTACTGTATTCATTAAAAATTGTTTAAAATTTACCAACAGGCAAGTAAATAAGTTTGTTCTCTAGTACCATACTATATAGACTTCAACTACTGGGCAGTTTCAGTCTTTAGGTGACAAGGCACAACTGTTCAGGGCATAAGGGAAGCATAGAATCACAGAACTGTCTGAGTTGGAATGGACCCTTAAAGGCCATCTGGTCCAACTCCCCTGCAGTGACCAGGGACACCTACAGCTCCATTGGATGCTCAGAGCCTGGGTGTATCCAGGGATGTGGCATTCACCAGCACTCTGGGCAAACTGTTCTAGTGCTTTACTACCCTTATCATAATCTTTCTTCCTTATATCCAGTCTAAATCTCTCCTCTCTTAGTTGGAAACCATTTGCCCTTGTCCTGTCACAAGAGACCCTGCTTAGCAGCGTAGTTTATCATTCTTGATACAGAACACTGTAGCAGAACAAGATTAAATGTTCAGCTTTATATGTGCAGTACATGAAGGTGTACAGACATTACATTTATACTTACATATGTTAACATCCAAAGACTGTCATACAAATTTAAAGATCAGGAGGGATGGAAGGTGGCAATGGCAAAATACTTCTTGCTGGAGAAGACAGACGACAGAATACACACTTGGATATCACTTCAAAGCCACCATGCTGCAGGCTTAAGAAAGGTCTTTCACATTCTTCACACTGGTATAAATACAATAAAAATGGTAGTTCAGCCACACACATGAAGTTTACTCCATTTCTATTAGACTCTATACAGCATTAATTTCAAATTCAATAGAAAATATTTACAGAAAAGTTAATGGCATATTTTACTGTTTGATGCACCTTTGCACATGAATTGGTGTCCTTATCACAACCACTTTTAAAAGAGAATTGTTACTACTACATTCTACTCCCCCAAAAAAGATGTGCATATCTTCACAAAGAAAGAACAATCCATTAGTGCTTTCAGCTAGCAAAACTCAAGCTTTCCTTTAAAATTCAGGTTTTGTTTCTGAATAAAATACGAAGTGTGGTTAGAAAATAAAATAATATAACCTGAGCAATTTTTGAGCCTTTTTCTTTTCTGCTTTCTATCACTGAAGGTATGCGATCCATCCTTTCAATATTCCACAGTCTCAAAGTAGAATCCTGGGAATCAAAAGCAATCATTTTTATATGTTTGTGTATCACCAAAACACTGATTTACATAATTTCCAAGAAGATGAGCTCCTATTTCTTCAGATAAGTCTCTCAACAGGAGAGTGCTAAACCCTCTCACCTTTAAGAATCACCTGTCTCACATTTAAGCATATCTTTGGAAACAACCTGTAGCAATCTTAAAACTGCATGGACGTTTTAAGATAACAAAAAATAAACATAGTCATCAAATTATTTTTAAGATTTTCTACAATTACTTGATGTAGATACTGATTAGAACACAGAAGTTTTGTGAGCAATTGAATTATTTTCAAATGTTGTCAAACAAAACCTGACACGAAGGGATGAAATCTTCTAATTTAGCTCTTGAAATCGCATCAGGAAAGTGGTGATCACCTTTGAGGCTGAAAGAATCCACTTCTTGTCTTCACTAATTGCAACATCTGTCACCCAGTCCCAATGGCCCTACAGTAAAGCAAAATCTAACTTTAAGCCAAAAAAAAAAAAAAAAAAAGCACATAGTCAATTTTCTAATAATAAAAATTACTGTCTGTACCATGCACTCGTTTTGAAATGCAAAAGGAAAATTGTTATCTACACTCTTCATGGTCAGCCAGAAAAAGGCATTGCTAGAAAGCTCATGTTCTCTCACGTGCACCTGAGAGCAGTTGCTGTTACAGGCCGTGCAAGGCAGCCCACTGGCAGCAGCAGCCAGGGGCAGTGCATCTGTCAGTTACCATGAAGGTAAGCTCCACTGAAAGACTTCTTTTCTACTTTTTAAACAGCTTATTAAAGAACTGTAAGGAGAAAGAGCTGATTCCTAATACTAATTACTTCAATAAATAAACAAATAAATAAACAAATAAATAAACAAACAAATAAAAAGAGGCTGCTTAGCATGCAGTAACAGAGGAAAGAGCTCTGGGAACAGACAGCAGCTTCCCCCCATTTAAAGGCAGGGAACCCAATGCTGAAAACAGGCCAGGTCTAGCAGCTGTATCAGATACCCTCCTTCTGACAACAGCAGCACTGCTGATCTCCAGTGAACAACACTGAGCTGGCATAAGAACAGAGGCAGGTTGAAGTCTAAAGTGACGTGCTTACTCCAGTGATGTAGGCTGTATAAACATATATGGAATCAACAGATAAAATCCCTAAGGTTTGGGCAGATATGGTGTCATTTTTATGATTAACACCACATTCAATAAATTAATTACAAAAGACGAACAATTGTGTATTCTCCAAGCACAGAGAAAAAGCTAAATATGCATATATAAAACTTAAGTAGTTTTTTTACAGCAGAATCTTTAAAATGTTTTTAAATTTAGTCATGAGCAAGGAACAGGAATTCTCCATAGCTACAAAGACATTAACATTTAAACAGATGCCTTTGTGTTTAATGGCAAACTGAGTTACTTACAGCGATTGCTGTGAACTGGGATATCTGCAGTAATTGCATCCTGCAAAGCACCAGTGGAGAACATGTGCTGCTGTTGTTCAAAAGGTTTAACTTGTACAGTTCCAATTCAGGAGGGTTTGTAAGCCTACATGTAAGGCAACCAGCATGAGGCACAAGCTTATAAACTCCCCCAAACAAAGATACTATCTTGAACGCAGACGACAGTGGAAAGTTATTTTTAAGCTCAAAAGGCTTTGAAGGAAAGCTGTATTTTCTGACACATTCCAGGTGGGCTTTTTCATGAACGTTTTAGCTAAGCCTGCAGTACTGCATGCAGTAATTCAGAAAGAAAGAAAAAAGAAGTCCACTGAAATCAGATTTGCAGAGGACAGGAAAAGAAGCAAGGTTGCAAATCTGTACTCTGACATAATTGCCTGACTTCTGTGAAATTAACATTTGCAAAATGCGCACACAAAGTTATGAACAGTTTTAAGTCATGCCATAAAATCATATCCCATAGTTAGCTGGAGTCTCATGTTTATAACTGACCTGACAGAGGTAGTATCTTCCTGACTGACTGTGTATGAATATATTGTTCTAACCAATTACATCACACAAATTCAGTATGTTTTGCTGCCTGTATCTGGAAAGGATGGGCAAGGATACTGTGTAACAACAAATACAATGCTTTTAAAGGAGCACACACTTTACAGCTTCTCATCAAACTACTGACAAAATAAAACCGCAGTACCTTTAAGCTTAACTTCTTATATCCTGCATCTGTTTCCCATATGGTTATAGCGTTGTCATATCCACCAGACACTACAAGTGATGCTGAAATATGAAATCAGAATATTTACTGTATATTTGCTTTGACACACAGACTAATAAGAGACTCCTTCTAGCACTGTGTCAGATTTGGTTAATAACACGTAAGTAATGAGCTATTAGTCATGCTTTGACAAGATGCTAGAAGTTCCTTTTGGCTATTTGTTGCTAACGTTCTTGATTTTATAAACAGTAAGCATAACTTGGCATAATAGTAATGTAACAGTAAACAATAATAGTAAATATAGTAATAGTAGTGAAGAAGTGAAGCTGCAAAAGGGAACAGCTAATTAGACCAATATGTAGAGAAACTCATATCAGCCCATGCCAGTGAAGAGAATCTGTTCCAGTACAATGGCAGTTTGCAATAATACAAATTTCATGCCTGTAGAGGGGCTGTGGTCATCAACTTCAATTTACATGGAGATCATTTTCTTGTAATTAAATATGCTATCTTGGAAATGACAAATTTCTTACGCGATTGGAGTGGTCGCTTGTGGCTCACCTGCTATGTCACATACACAGATATTGAGTTACATCGTGTGCTGGTATCAAGATAACTCACCATCTTGGCTAAAGCAACAGGAACTAACAGAACCCTCATGTCCCTGGTTCAAGGTAACAGGTCCACGACTCCGAAATTCTCCTGTCTTTACATCCCATATTTTTAAGCTCCTGTCCCAGGATGCTGTGCATAAGTATCGACCATCAGATGTAAAGCAACAATCTGAGATAGCATTGCTGTGTCCCCTGAAACATGAAAACAGCCCAACAGAGGTTTTGTAAGCATTATCAAACTCTCAGAGAGCCTCCTGTGGCACTGAGCACTCTCTCCATCCAGTAGAGCATCATAAGCACATTCTGAATGTTAACTGTATGGATAGTTCTGTAAAGCCCCTGGAGCTACTCACAGCCCTGCAGCCTGCATGGGTCTGGGCTCCTTGCAGAGTGAGCCATTGGCCAGAATGAACCCAGCAGTGAGTGAGCGATGACATTGCTTTGCAGCTACAGAACAACCACACTTCTTTAAAAGCAAGTTACCAAAAAAAGTCCAAGAAATGTGAATTTGCATTCTAATACTCAGAGGAAAGAGATGAATCAGTTTATATTAAAGTCTATAAAAGGAATCTGGAAGCTCTGGAACAGGTTGAAAACTTTGGGGCTTCATGCAGTCTGCACCAGGAGAGGGATCACAAGCCTCTCTTACAGGAAACAAAGCTGTCGTCACTGTGATTTAAAAGAAATATTATTACAATGCTCCAGATTGAATTTCCCATCCAAACTAACTCCTAATTCCTCATCAGACCATTTTATTACTGTTTAAAGGCACTCTCTGTTTACTGTTGTTATAATTCAAAGCTAAATTTGTTGAGTTTATTAAAAGCTATTGCTATTTTAACAGCTCACTTGATATCTATCATATAATTTATTCTTAAAAATGATAATAATGCCCAACATTGACCTAATTTTTAAATGTTAAATGTTTTAAATGCTTATTTCAGTGAGAGATGTAAGGGTTTAGCACAGGAAGCTGTAGGAGCTCACTAGGAGCACAGCTACTGGTACTGGGCATGACACTGTCCAAAAGTAATGCCTTTTATGGTGTCAGCCCACATCAGTGGTAGAGATTGGTGGTATGGCACCACCATAGAGATTGAATCTTCCCACCAATATTGTTGCTGTGTGACAGATGCCAGCAGAGGGACAGTCTGACAAAATGGCATCTTACATGGAAATGCACATGTAGCAGAGGCATGCCACTGAATTCCTCCATGTGGAAAAAATGGCACCCATTGGCACTCATTGGCACTTGCTGAACATTGGTGGAGACCAAACAGGGGGTGTGAGCACGGTGATGCAGTGCATGGTGCATCCCAGCAGTGGTAACAGTGACAGTGGGTCACCTCCACTGGTGCAGGCTCTTGTTCATTGCTGGTGAAAATGCACATCTGATGATGGTGCCTATGCTGCAAAATAGCACTTTGTAGCTGAAAAATGATAAATTTATTTTAAAATACATAAATATATAACAATTTTAAATAACCAGCGTTCTTGTGCTCTTTTGTTACAGTTTCCATGGAATTAAATAGGAGGGATTACTTTTGCAGCAAGAAATCACCTGGAAAACCTGTACCAGAACTCAGAGTGACCACAATTGGTTCACTGTGAAAATATAAGTACATGCTGAGCTGGGGTCCAGAGCATCTGTCCTGGATCCAGTCCTGATTCATAACTGCCATTAACAACACAGATAATGAGATAATGAGAGATGAAAAGAAGCCAAAGAGGGAAGCCAAAGATGGCCCTCAATTATACAGGAAAAATGATTAAAATTCAAAATAACCATTGTGTTACTTCTCCTTCACTATATAATATTTTTAAAGACTTTTTTTTTCTATGTAATATTTTATCTTCTCACTTGTCAGTGATTATAAATTCTTCCTAATTAGTAGGAATTACACCAGTAAGTTTGTACTTCAGCACTATATTGCATATGCTTCTGCCAGTGTACTTAAAAGAACCTAGGAGCTCTAAAAACTAGCACAAAAACACTGACAAAATGCAACTTTTCAATAATTTACAGCGGGAAGCTTGAGTGCAAATTTTCATTCATGCATTCCACATATATCATATATAACTTCATTCAGTTCAACAATTACAGTTCATTTTCTCCAGTACAAATCTTACCATAATGCTCACTGATAATTGTTAAGGATGCAAACAATACCATGCATAATTAACTACAGTATTATTTCTTACTCTTTAATTGTAATTGAGGTGGATCGAGCTACCATATCCCACAGCTTTATAGTCTTATCGTATGATACTGAAGTCACCCTCTGATTATCAGGATCAAAACAGCATCTTGTGATTGTACTCCTGTGATGACCTATGGAAAACACACCAAGAGGAACTATTGCAAAGCTGCTTCCCAGCTTTGAATCATTAGCTCTCCATCTCAGTGCACAAGTCTGAAAGGCAGAACTACCCACAGCAGCTGTGGGCCAGTCTATCTGCAAAACACAGACATTTATGAAGGAAGGGCATCTGAACTGAGTTCATTGCTATTATTAAGAAATACAAGAAATCAAGAACAGAATAAACAAAATTTAAAAGTCATAAATCTTACAATCTTACCTTGGACACATACCACCTCTGTTGCACTTACTGCATCAAAAACAGATATGGCATTGCCTTTATCTGAGCCAGATACCACATATTTGCCATCATGGGAAATATTACATGAAGTTACGATGCCTTCATGTTCTATTGTCCACTAAAAAGAAAAGAAAGGCTTTTGGAAACACATTTGAGGGTTAGAGATAAGAGTCTTTAACAGCACTTGCTTTAATCTCTAAGTAGGCTCAGAAGAAAGGAGTTTGGTGTTACTTTATTTCAGCAAAAGGTGATAGAAGTATTTATATCCAATTGTACCTTTAAAATAGCAGTAAGTTTAAAATTAGACAGGGATACCCCGTTCAAATCCTAAAATGTTAATTCAATCACTCTAACATATCCTCTGAGACAGATTATTACTATTACAGCCATTTTTATCTGAAATAACTGAGACATCCTCATCATCAAGGGACTTACTGTGATCAAACAATTAATCAGACCAAAACCTAGACTAAAAATCAAGCCTGCCTACCCTGACTGTAGTGCATTGTGCAAAGAATGCTTTTGGTTTTTCTGTTCTTTGTCAATAACTAAGGAATGCATCTGAATTTTACAGTTACACTTTCTTGAGGATGCACTCAAAAGGATACATACAAGCACTTTTCCTGTTTCCATATCCCAGGTCTTGACAGTGTTATCATAGGATGATGTCACCATCCTGAAAATGACCATGAAAACATCATTCAGTGTTCTCACTCAAGAGAAGACATTTGAAAATAAATGCTAA